>NC_064920.1:149063708-149688708 GCF_023897955.1 Schistocerca gregaria
TAAGTTTGTCGCTGTTCTCTTTTCCGCTGCTTCTCATTACATCGGTCTTTCTTCGATTTACTCTCGATCCATATTCTGTACTCATTAGACTCTTCATTCCATTCACCACATCCTGCAGTCCTTCTTCAGTTTCATTGATGATAGCAACCTCGTCAGCGAATCTCATCATTGATATTTTTTCACCCTGAATTTTAATCCCACTCTTCCACCTTTCTTTTATTGCCGTCATTGCTTCTTCATTGTGTAGACAGAATAGTAGAGGTGAACCACTACACCCCTATCCTGCTCCCCATAGGAACATTAAAGAGACCTATAGAGAAAAGTGAAGCAGCTGTCTGTGTATCAAGAGCTCGGATGGAAAATTAATACTGTGCAGAGAAGGGAATGGTGAAAGGTGGAAATAATGTTTAGAGGAACTGTAGAAGGGATAAGAAATTGAAGATAATATTATAAAAACGAGAGAGAAATTTGATGAAGGTGATATGGGAGTATTACAATGCTAGAAAAACTTGACAGTGGTTTGAAACAAGCTCTCCGGAGTACACCGCATTTTCTCAGAATTAGGGAGATCTTTGAGAGAACCAGCAATGACAAAGCAATTCTACATGGTGTGCAAGACATATGATACAGGAGAAATCATGAGACTTCAACAAGAATACAACAATTAAAATTCCAAAGGAACCTGGTGCTGACGGATCTGACTGTTACCGAACTATCAGTTTGGTTGTAATATATGTACTTGAATTATTTACAAAATAATGGAAAAGCTGGTGGACGTCGACTTTCGGGAAGATCAGTTTGGGTTCCCGAGAAATGTAGCAACTCGCGAGGCAATACTGACCCAACGACGTAGCTTATAAACCAGGTTAAAGGATGGCAATTCTACGTTTATATCGTTTTTAGACTTTGAGAAGGGGGGGTGTATACCATATTACGCAGGTGTGCCAGTTTTCGCTCGTCAGTGTATTTTTTTTATTATTAATCATACCTCCCGGTGATTTACTTAAAAAAGGAAAGGAAGTCATTCCTATCATCAGAATATAATCGGATACACGGAAAAAGATACAGAATAAGAAAGAAGCCACGATCGAGAATCAAACTCGGACCAGCAGTCTGCTGGTCCACTGGCTTGACTGCCGACCTCGCTTTGCCACAAACTTTGAAGGACAGATACCCAAGCTATAGCATAAAAACTCAAAAACGTTAATAACTCGAACGTTAGTAACATTGGAGTCTATGCTATACTGATAAAAAGTGTCTATCTTTAGGCGATATTTCGATGTATAACTTTGAAGCCTTGAACATAAGTCTATCCGTCATCAAAATTGACGTAGATACTTTTTTTTTCAAATGTTACTGAGTGTCTAGCAAAAGTCCGAAACACGTGTCCCTTTATTTTCAGTATAAAACGTCATTTCGAAACTTGTCATTCTCTGTGACCCATATGTCAGACCCTCCCCTTGCAGGTGTACCGGAACTGAGTAGGCTGTAGCCTGCGTAGGCTGTTTTATTTTGAATACCTTACGTCAGGAGTTAGCTACCTGCTAATTTTGCCTCCTTGGGCACCTTCGCGATATCTAGTAACAGAAAAAATACAAGTTACAGCAACTTCAAGGGGAAACAGCAAATATAATGTAAAATGTATATACGTAAAAATTTACGCACCTGTCGTTACTGGCATCACAGTACAAAATTAGAAATGTATAGCACTATACTGTATATTTCACATACTGGTGTAGAGAAAGTGACTCGTCACGGCATCCTCGTCCTTAACAATGACCACAACCATGGTTGTTACGGGCGCTATGTGACGTCCGTATGTAAAAAGAAATCCATATACGAGTTTTGCCACTGTCCCAGCGTACAGTATGTCAAAATACGTCAGTGTAATATTAAGACGCTTACCACGCCCAGTGTCGTTTCAGTTTAAGTATGACACTTTTTCAATGTGCTATACGCTGGCACAGTTAAAAGTGTCGCAGTTATCTCTTTTTACATACGGTCTGACACCCATAGTGATTTAATAGCCGCGTTATAAAGTTACTATGAAAACAAAGGGAGTTTCATCGCCGATTTAAAAGACGTCAGCGTCTGGCTGACAAAAGGAAGCTAAACGAATTGAAAATGATTCCAAGGAGAGTAATGAGAGATGCGTTCAATGAATTTAAAAGTAAAATTTTGCCAAACGATCTGACTAAAAACCTTCAGTAGTGCCCGTCTTACGTGGAGCTAGTAAAATGATGGAAATCATCTTTTCAGTCGCCCAGTGACCATGCCAAGCCGAATCAGAAGATGACGGAAATATGGTCGAAATACTTAATTCGGTCGTGCCGTGGTCTGCGGAATATCATAATAAACTTTCACTTTTCAGTTGTCCGCCCCCAGTAGCTGATTGGTCAGCGCGACAGATTGTCATACCTAAGGGCCCGGGTTCGATTCCCGGCTGGCTGTTGTGTTTATAGTACTGCACGGCCGAGTAAGCGAGCACAAAATAAGAGATGGAGCGAGCACACCCTAACTGGATAGGCTGCCCGCATGAGACCTTGCGACCGAGCATAGATGCCGTGACCGAATACGTAGCACGTAACTTCAGACACATTACACGTGTCATTATCCTTTTGAGACTGCAGCCAGTACGGGCTTCTCATTTGTGGTGTATCACTCTCTGTAATCATGCGGCGCAAGGAAGCCAGTGCAGTAAGACGCAAGACTGAAACCAATGTTTACAAAATGAACAAGTAGAAGACCTAAAAAGCCAAGTATGGAGTACATTTTTGTTGGTTGAAGACGAAAACAGAGCGTCTACTGGGTTGTATCGTGCATAAACTGCTCCACATTATTGTGTTTCCAGTCGGCAGCCAAGCATTTAAAGAAACACAATTTTAAGAAACCTCACCAAGTTACAGCTCCTTCAGGGATACCGGCAGTAATAAAAAATAGTATTACAGCAAAGAGTGTTGCAATGTGTGCTAACGATATGAAACCTTTTAATACTGATTCCGGAGACGGTTTCAGAGAACTAGGCCAAGAATTCATCTACACTCCTGGAAATGGAAAAAAGAACACATTGACACCGGTGCCGTAGGGGACCGCACCGCCACCTCCCATCAAATTAGGGACACTGTTGCTCCTGGGGTATCGGCGAGGACCATTCGCAACCGTCTCCATGAAGCTGGGCTACGGTCCCGCACACCGTTAGGCCGTCTTCCGCTCACGCCCCAACATCGTGCAGCCCGCCTCCAGTGGTGTCGCGACAGGCGTGAATGGAGGGACGAATGGAGACGTGTCGTCTTCAGCGATGAGAGTCGCTTCTGCCTTGGTGCCAATGATGGTCGTATGCGTGTTTGGCGCCGTGCAGGTGAGCGCCACAATCAGGACTGCATACGACCGAGGCACACAGGGCCAACACCCGGCATCATGTTGTTGAGAGCGATCTTCTACACTGGCCGTACACCTCTGGTGATCGTCGAGGGGACACTGAATAGTGCACAGTACATCCAAACCGTCATCGAACCCATCGTTCTACCATTCCTAGACCGGCAAGGGAACTTGCTCTTCCAACAGGACAATGCACGTCCGCATGTATCCCGTGCCACCCAACGTGCTCTAGAAGGTGTAAGTCAACTACCCTGGCCAGCAAGATCTCCGGATCTGTCCCCCATTGAGCATGTTTGGGACTGGATGAAGCGTCGTCTCACGCGGTCTGCACGTCCAGCACGAACGCTGGTCCAACTGAGGCGCCAGATGGAAATGGCATGGCAAGCCGTTCCACAGAACTACATCCAGCATCTCTACGATCGTCTCCATGGGAGAATAGCAGCCTGCATTGCTGCGAAAGGTGGATATACACTGTACTAGTGCCGACATTGTGCATGCTCTGTTGCCTGTGTCTATGAGCCTGTGGTTCTGTCAGTGTGATCATGTGATGTATCTGACCCCAAGAAAGTGTCAATAAAGTTTCCCCTTCCTGGGACAATGAATTCACGGTGTTCTTATTTCAATTTCCAGGAGTGTATGTGCGCGCTATGGAGAAGTTAACGTGGCAGATGTCAGCCAATTAAATCCGGAACGCGTTAGTGATTTACTGATCAACAATAACTATAATTTTGTTTCTGTTGCAAACAAATGAAAAGTATGACAAGTTACGTCTGTAAAAGTTGAATGTTCTTTATATGCCTTTCTTATGAAGACGGTTGTCTTCTAGATCACAGGGACAGCACTTATTCAACGTTTCCTGTTAATGAAAGGAAGAATATATCTTCTGTTTCGAAATAAGACTCGTCTTCTATCCGTGATTGTATTGAAATATAATTTTACTTTCCAAGTTCAAAAAAGGCTCTGAGTACTATGGGACTTAACATCTTAGGTCATCAGACCCCTAGAACTTAGAACTACTTAAACCTAACTAACCTAAGGACATCACACAACACCCAGCCATCACGAGGCAGAGAAAATCCCTGACCCCGCCCGGAATCGAACCCGGGCGTGGGAAGCGAGAACGCTACCGCAGTACCACGAGTTGCGGGCACTTTCCAAGTGCTTTATGAATTTAGCTGTGTCACGTACCCATTCTAGTAAACGTTCCTTTTATGTTAAATGAGAGAGAGGCAGAGATAAATACACTGTGTGTGTGTGTGTGAGAGAGAGAGAGAGAGAGAGAGAGAGAGAGAGGCGTTGGATTCGTACAGTACAGTGCAGCGAGCCGGGGCGAGACGAGGTGAGACGTCAGCGATGACGGGTCATGCTCGGTTATCCTCGAGTCCTGAATCCGGACATCAGACATGGGGCGAGTACGTGACCGAGCCGAGTCGTATGGGGCCGGTCAAACATTGAGCGTTGCAGCACTCTAGTTGTGTTGTCCTTATCAACACGCAAGTCGCCTAAGTGGCGTCAACTCGAAAGACCTGCACCAGGCGAACGGTCTACCCGTTGGGAGGCATTAGCCACACGACATTTACATTTTACTTTTCAGTTATCACACGACCGCCTAAATGGCAGACACTGAGATTGTGGAACAGAAAACCAGCTATAATAGTGGAAAAGCATCTGGACCGATTGACATCCCTCTGGCATTCTGCAGATTATGCTCCACTTCTATAGATATTTTATCGTAGGCCATTGGTGCAACAAAGCGTACCTTAGTGGCTGGAGAAAAAGCGCAGGGCATTCCCCTTTCCAAGAGGGATTGTACGACAGGTGCACATAATTATACGCCTATACCGTTCACGTCAACATGTTGTACAACTACGGAAATTTTATCATGACGTTTTTGTAGGATGAAAATCTTCTCTATTAAAATCAACATGGTTTCAGCTAATAAAGATGTTGCGAAACTTAGATCGCTTCATTAGTCCATGAGATACAGAGACATCGGTGCCCACTTTGCCTTCTGGAAGGCAATAGGCACAGTTATGCAATGTTGTTTAGAGGGGAAAAAATAAGCTTACCAAGTATCGGAGTATCGGACCAGATTCGCAAATTGATTAAGGCTTTCCCTGCAGATGTATCTCAACACTTCGCTCTCAACGGAATAAAATCGACGGATATAAAGGTAGTTTCATGAGTGATGGGACCGCTACTGTTTACAAGGAACAGGAATAAGTGCAGATACTTTTATGCACTGAGATAACAGGTCATGAGAAAGCGATATGCCCATGTACAGATGGCGGCAGTATGTATAAGAGGGCAGTATGTATAAAAGGGCAGTGCGTTGGGGGAGCTGTTATTTGTACTCAGTTGATTCATGTGAAAAGATTTGCGAAGTGATTATGTCGCACTGTTGTTGTTGTTGTGATCTCCAGTCCTGAGACTGGTTTGATGCAGCTCTCCGTGCTACTCTATCCTGTGCAAGCTTCTCCATCTCCCAGTACCTACTGCAACCTACATCCTTCTGAATATGCTTAGTGTAGTCATCTCTTAGGCTCCCTCTACGATTTTTACCCTCCACGCTGCGCTCCAATGCTAAATTTGTGATCCCTTGATGCCTCAAAACATGTCCTACCAACCGATCCCTTCTTCTAGTCAAGTTGTGCCACAAACTTCTCTTCTCCCCAATCCTATTCAATCCCTCCTCATTAGTTACGTGATCTATCCACCTTATCTTCAGCATTCTTCTGTAACACCACATTTCGAAAGCTTCTATTCTCTTCTTGTCCAAACTAGTTATCGTCCATGTTTCACTTCCATACATGGCTACACTCTATACAAATACTTTCAGAAATGACTTCCTGATACGTAAATCTATACTCGACGTTAACAAATTTCTCTTCTTCAGAAACGCTTTCCTTGCAATTGCCAGTCTACATTTTATATCCTCTCTACTTCGACCATCATCAGTTATTTTACTTCCTAAATAGCAACACTCCTTTACTACTTTAAGTGTCTCATTTCCTACTCTAATTCCCTCAGCATCACCCGATTTAATTTGACTACATTCCATTATCCTCGTTTTGCTTTTGTTGATGTTCATCTTATATCCTCCTTTCAAGACACTGTCCATTCCGTTCAACTGCTCTTCCAGATCCTTTGCTGTCTCTGACAGAATTACAATGTCATCGGCGAACCTCAAAGTTTTTACTTCTTCTCCATGAATTTTAATACCTACTCCGAATTTTTCTTTTGTTTCCTTTACTGCTTACTCAAGATACAGATTGAATAATATCGGGGAGAGGCTACAACCCTGTCTCACTCCTTTCCCAACCACTGCTTCCCTTTCATGCCCCTCGACTCTTTATGACTGCCATCCGGTTTCTGTACAAATTGTAAATAGCCTTTCGCAACCTGTATTTTACCCCTGCGACCTTCAGAATTTGAAAGAGAGTAATCCAGTCAACATTGTCAAAAGCTTTCTCCAAGTCTACAAATGCTAGAAACGTAGGTTTCCCTTTTCTTAATCTTTCTTCTAAGATAAGTCGTAAGATCAGTATTGCCTCACGTGTTCCAACATTTCTACGGAATCCAAACTGATCCTCCCTGAGGTCCGCATCTACCAGTTTTTCCATTCGCCTGTAAAGAATTCGCGTTAGTATTTTGCAGCTGTGACTTATTAATCTGATAGTTCGCTAATTTTCACATCTGTCAGCACCTGCTTTCTTTGGGATTGGAATATTATATTCTTATTGAAGTCTGAGGGTATTTCGCCTGTCTCATACATCTTGCTCACCAGATGGTAGAGTTTTGTCATGACTGGCTCTCCGAAGGCCGTCAGTAGTTCTAACGGAATGTTGTCGACTCCGGGGGCTTTGTTTCGACTCAGGTGCCTTCAGTGCTCTGTCAAACTCTTCACGCAGTATCTTATCTCCCATGTCGTCTTCATCTACATCCTCTTCCCTTTCAATAATATTGTCCTCAAGTACATCGCCCTTGTATAAACCTTCTATATACTCCTTCCACCTTTCTGCTTTCCCTTCTTTGGTTAGAACTGGGTTTCCATCTGAGCTCTTGATATCCACACAAGTGGTTCTCTTCTCTCCAAAGGTCTCTTTAATTTTCCTGTAGGCAGTATCTCTCTTACCCCTAGTGAGATAAGCTTCTATATCCTTACATTTGTCCTCTAGCCACCCCTGCTTAGCCATTTTGCACTTCCTGTCAATCTCATTTTTGAGACGTTTGTATTCCTTTTTTCCTGCTTCATTTACTGCATTTTTCTATTTTCTCCTTTAATCAATTAAATTCAATATTTCTTCTGTTACCCAAGGATTTCTAGCAGCCCTCGACTTTTTACCTACTTTATCCTCTGCTGCCTTCACTACTTCATCCCTCAGAGCTAACCATTCTTCTTCTACTGTGTTTCTTTACCCCATTCCTGTTAATTGTTCCCTTATGCTCTCCTTGAAACTCTGTACAACCTCTGGTTTTTTCAGCGTCCAGATCCCATGTCCTTAAATTCCCACCTTTTTGCAGTTTCTTCAGTTTTAATCTACAGGTCATAACCAATAGATTGTGGTCAGAGTCCACATCTGCCCCTGGAAATGTCCTACAATTTAAAACCTGATTCCTAAATCTCTGTCTTACCATTATATAATCTATCTGATACCTTTCAGTATCTCCAGGATTCTTCCATGTATACAACGTTCTTTTATGATTCTTGAACCAAGTGTTAGCTATGATTAAGTTATGCTCTGTGCAAAGTTCTACCAGACGGCTTCCTCTTTCATTTCTTAGCCCCAATCCATATTCACCCACTATGTTTCCTTCTCTCCCTTTTCCTACTGACGAATTCCAGTCACCCATGACTATTAAATTTTCGTCTCCCTTCACTACCTGAATAATTTCTTTTATCTCATCATACATTTCATCAATTTCTTCATCATCTGCAGAGCTAGTTGGCATATAAACTTGTATTACTGTAGTAGGCATGGGCTTTGTGTCTATCTTGGCCACAATAATGCGTTCACTATGCTGTTTGTAGTAGCTTACCCGTACTCCTATTTTTTTTATTCATTATTAAACCTACGGGAATTAAAAGACATTAAATGCGGCATGGTAGTCGGGGCTAGACGAATTCCATTTCGGAATTCGTTAGGGAATTCAATATTCCGAGATCCACAGTGACAAGAATGTGCCGAGCATACCGAATATCAGTCATTCCATCTCACCAGTCGGCCGCGGTGGTCTCGCGGTTCTAGGCTCGCAGTCCGGAACCGTGCGACTGCTACGGTCGCAGGTTCGAATCCTGCCTCGGGCATGGATGTGTGTGATGTCCTTAGGTTAGCTATGTTTAAGTAGTTCTAAGTTCTAGGGGACTAATGACCACAGCAGTTGAGTCCCATAGTGCTCAGAGCCATTTGAACCATCTCACCATGGACTAGGCAGAGGCCGTTGGCCTTCACTTAACGACTAAAACAAACGGCGTTTGCGAAGCATTGTCTGTGCCAAAAGACAAGCAATACTGCTTGAAATAACCGCAAAAATCAATGTGGCACGTACGACGAACGTACCCGTTAAGACAGCGCAGCGAAATTTGACGTTAATGCACTACGGCAGCAGACGATCGACCCGAGTGCCGTTGCTAACAGCACGACATTCCCTGCAGCGCCTCTTCTGGGCTCGTGACCACGTCGGTTGTACCCTAAGCGGCTGGTAAACCGTGGCCTCATCAGCTGAGTTCCAATTCCAGTTGGCAAGAGCTGATGGTAGGGTTCGAGTGTGTCGCAGGCCCCACGAACCCACGGGCCTAAGTTGTCAACAAGACACTATGCAGACTGTTAGTGGCTCCATAGAGGTGTGTGCCGTTATTACATGGAATGGACAGGATCCTGGTTATGTTCGATTATTTGGAGAGGATTCATGAACTTCGTCTTCCCAAACAGCGCCGGCATTTTTGTGGATGACAGTGCACCACGTCACCTGGCCACAATAGTTCGCGGTTGGTTTGAAAAACATTCTGGACAATTCAAGCGAAAGGGTTGGCCACTCAGATCGCCTGACATGAACCCCATCTAGCGTTTATGTTACATAATCGAGAGGTCAGTTCGTGCCCAAACTCCTGCACTGGCAATACTTTCGCAGTTATGGACGGCTATAGAGACAACCTGGCTCAGTATTTCTGCACGGGTTTTCCAGCGCCCTGTTGAGTCCATGCCAAGTCGAGTTGCTGTACTACGTCGGCAAAAGGAGATCCGAAGCGGTTATGAGCAAACCTATGACTTTTGTCATCTCTCTGTATGTGGTACCTTAATGTCTACACACATCAGTGTATTGGCTACTTTTTCTCTGTGGCAAACGGCCTTCCTGCAAACGCGTTAACTTACTACCTGATGTTTTCTTTACAGTCATAACTACACTACTCAGTACTGCACCGCTATCAGTATAGATTAAGCACTTTGCATCCATGTGTTCACACTTCAATACCTCACCTGCTGGCCAGGGGAAAAAATAAGCATTAGGGGCTTACTCTTGTCACATGTATTTGAAGGTATTATTCAGAAAATGACTTAAATACTGGTGTAGAGTAGTTCCGTACAGAGTCTCCAGTCACCAATAGAAATATCTGCGCTTTCACCCGTAACACGCTGTATAGGTTACTTAGTGGGTGACGTCAGAAGCTCCATGCTGCTGTTCGCAGATCTTGCGGTGAAGAAGAAGAACTGCAGAGGATTGACGATGTTTGATGCAGGAATTGACAGTTGATCCTGATTGTAAATAAAAGTAACGTATTGTGCAAAAATAGGCGAAGAAATCCACTGCTCTGTGGTTACACCTGTTGGTAACAAATTGCTGAATACAGTAACTACTGTAGAATTCTTAGGAGTAACAATCCGGAACGACCGAAAGTGGAACGACTACATTCAACAAGTTATAGGAGAAGCTGATGCAAGGCTGAGATTTATAGGAATTGTCTCAAGAAAATATAATTCATCCACGAATGTAGCTGCTTACAAAACACTTGTTCGTTCAGTTCTTCAGTATTAGTCAACAGTCTGTGACCCTTACCAGGTACAATCAATAAAAGAGATAGCCAAGATCCAAACAAGAGCTACAAGTTTCGGCACGGTATCGTTTAGTCAGCCCGAGACTATTACGGAAATGCTCAATGAAGTCCAACAGCAGATGGTACAAGAGAGTCGTTGTACGTCAAAGGAGAGGGTAGGTGTTGAAGTTCGAGAGATTACGTTCTGCAAGAGACAGGCAATATATTGCTTCCTCCCATATACGTCTCCAAGAAATTGGTTTTAATAATACAAATAATCAATCGTAGCTGCACAAACTGAATAGTTTCGGCTTTTGGTGCTACTCATATACCTTATATACGATGCGAATTTTTTTAAATTATTTGTTTATTATCAACCTATATTGGCATTTTACGTTACTTTTTAGCTGCTTGACATAACCACATAAAAATTCAAAGAAGGACTCCATCGTCTAGAGTTTGCCTGATGATTTCTTTCCGATGTAAGCTTAATTGTGATCTTCAAAAATGGTTCAAATGGCTCTGAACACTATGGGTTCAAATGGTTCAAATGGCTCTGTGCACTATGGGACTTCACGTCTGAGGTCATCAGTCGCCTAGAACTTAGAACTAATTAAACCTAACTAACCTAAGGTCATCACACACATCCATGCCCGAGGCAGGATTCGAACCTGCGACCCTAGCGGCCGCGCGGTTCCAGACTGAAGCACCTAGAACCGCTCGGCCACACCGGCCGGCGTGTGATCTTCTGAGGATAGCAAATTAATTTGCTGAAACTGGTCAAGAAGTTTATTTAATATAAATTTGTGGAGCTGACGACTGCCTATTTCTGTTCTTAAAACGTGTTTCAAGCTGCTGATTGACAGCCATGAATAAAACTGTACTTTGTTTTAATGTGGAAGTTCAGAAAAAATCATCATTCCCAGGCCCCATTCAGGGATGGAAAAGGGAAAGGAAACAGGTAGTTGTTGTTATTTGAGTCATCTGAAGCTGCGTTGGGATAGCATACGGAGAGTGTGTAAGTGTACAATGGGTGAGATGCGAAATGTAGTGGTATAGGTGTGGTAGCATACCATGACAGGAAATTGGAGAGGAAACAACAAGGATGATGGAATAGAGTTTGTCGATAGTGTGGGATGTACAGAGGTGTTCAGTATGAGTGAGGGGACGTGGGAATTTGATGGGATAGGAAAGCATCCACGTGGTCGAAGATGAATGGATTCAGAGCACAGAGTGAAGTGCGACGTGTTCACAGATTTGTTCATCAGACGAATTTTTTAAACGGTTACAGCAACGATTCCCACCCGGGGAGGGGCGTGGCCCTCCAGTGGCCCGTGAAAACAACAAATGGGGGAAAGTGCTTAGTGAAAAGAAAACAAAAACATGAGTTTATTGAAAACAAAAAAATATGAATTCGAAAACTGATTTATTTATTCAAGTAAAATTGAAACAAAAAATTCTGACATAATAAAAATTTAAAATTCACTAGATGTTGGTAGTAATATACTAAATGCTATGGTTTTTAATGCAGAAAACTCATCACTCCAGCGTGTCTAAATTCGAAGACCGATTTATTACTAAACTGTCTTTTGATCTCATCACTTCTCGCGGGCTCTTCTGCAACTAAGAGACCTTCGTGAGTATCTTCGGGTGCTGTCTGTAAAATAGGAAACAATAAAAGCGTATCGTTTCGGGTTTTTCCAGTGTAGCAGACTGGTGTTCCGAAATAGGAATTTGAAAAACGCTGTATCTTTTTTTTCTTCGGATCAGTTTTCTGACTCACTTGATGTGGTCAGCCATTTATTGTGGTCCTCATTTAGTCCATGTATACGAATCTGTCTTAGTCTACAGTTTTTACTGTCTACAGCTCCCCCTAGTACCATGGAAGTTATTCCCATATGTCTTAAAACATGTGCTACTATCTTGTCTCTTCTTCTTATTAGTGTATTCTATATATTCCTTTTCCTGCCGATTCCTCGCAGAACCTCCTTGTCCCTTACCCTATCAGTACACCTAATTTTCAACATTCCTGTGTAGCATCACTTCTCAAACGCTTCAGTTCTATTCCGTTCTGGTTTTCCTACAGTTCACGTTTTACTGCTATACAATGCTGTGCTCCAAAAGTACAGTCTCAGAAATTAAGGACTATGTTTGATACTGGTTGGCTTCACTTGCCCAGGAAGGCCCTTTTTGGCAGTGCCAGTATGCTCTTATGTCCTCCTTGCTCCATCCATCACATTTTGATTTGCTGCCTAGGTAGCAGAATTCCATAACTTAATCTGCCTTACGATCACCAGCTGCAATGTTAAATTTCTCGCTGTTCCCATTTCTTCTGCTTCTCATTACTTTCGTCTTTTTTCGAATTACTCTTAAGCCATAGCCTATACTAATTAGACTGTTCATACCATTCAGTATATCCTGCAGTGCTTCTTCACTTTCACCGATGATAGCTATGTTGTCAGCGAATCTTATCATTGATATCCTTTCATCCTGATTTTAATCCCACTGTTGGAACTTTCGTTTATTCTCTTCATTGCTTCTTAGATGTAGAAATTGAAAGACTACATCCCTGTCTTACAACCTTTTTAATCTGAGCACTTCGTTCTTCGTCTTCCAGTCTGATGGTTCCCTCTTAGTTCTTGTACATATTGCATATTAGCCGCCTTTCCCTATAGCTTAACCACATTTTTTTTCAAAATTCCATTGCATATTATCTAACGCTTAATCCAGGTCGACAAATTCTAAGAACGTGTCTTGCATCGATTATCAGCCGCAACTTGAGGACTGCTTCTCTGTGGCCTTTAGCTTTCCTAAATCCAAACTGATCGTCATTCCTGATTCTAAAACTTGCCGGCTCTTGCTGTCTTCGGAATTATGTAGATGATATTTTCCAGAAAGTCAAATGGTATATCGCCAGACTAACACATTTTACACACCAACGTGAACAGTTGTCTCAGTCTCTGTTGATCCATCATAGACAGGCGACATCAGCTGGTCAAGTAATTATCAATTAAATTCGCCAACATCAGGGTAACTGAGAAGTTATTTTATATTATTCTGACTACGAGTTTAGGCGTTCCACTACGCCATCTTCAGGCCCCATCTGCACCCCTCAAAAATAAACATTATTGTCCTACAGTTCCATATACTCCAGGCTATAGTGAATTCAAAAACGTATACCTAGTGCTTCATTCGAAGACTTGAATTCTTCGCATTTTTCATACAGCCATTCCGCTCAGCTTCCATGCATTTTCGATTTATTTCATTTCTATGTGAATTGTGTTTACACTAATGGCCATTAAAAGTGCTACACCATGAAGATGACGTGCTACACACGCGAAATTTAACCGACAGGAATAAGATGCTACGATATGTAAATGATTAGCTTTACAGAGAAATCACACAAGGTTGGCGCCGGTGGCGACACCTACAACGTCCTGACATGAGGAAGGTTTCCAACCGATTTTTCATACACAAACAGCAGTTGACCGGTTTGCCTAGTGAAACGTTGTTGTGATGCCTCGTGTAAGGAGGAGAAATGCGTACCATCTCGTTTCCGACTTTGATAAAAGTCGGATTGTAGCATATCGCGACTGCAGTTTATCGTATCGCGACATTGCTGCTCGCGTTGGTCGGGATCGAATGACTGTTAACAGAACATAGAATCGGTGCGTTCAGGAGGGTAATACGGAACGCTGTGTTGGATCCCAACGGCCTCGTATCACTAGCAGTCGAGATGACAGGCATCTTATCCGCATGGCTGTAACGGATCGTGCTGCCTCGTCTCGATCCCTGAGTCAACAGATGGGGACGTTTGCGAGACGACAACCATCTGCACGAACAGTTCGACGACGTTTGCAGCAGCATTGACTATCAGCTCGGAGGCCATGGCTGCGGTTACCCTTGACGCTGCATCACAGACAGGAGCGCCTACGATGGTGTACTCAACGACGAACCTGGGTGCGGGAATGGCAAAATGTCACTTTTTCGGATGAAACCAGGTTGTGTTTAAAGCATCTTGATGGTCGCATCCGTGTTTGGTGACATCGCGCTGAACGCACATTGGAGGACTGTACTCGTCATCGCCATACTGGCGTATCACTCGGCGTGATGGTATGGGGTGCCATTGGTTACACGTCTCGGTCACCTCTTGTTCGCATTGACGCCACTTTGAACAGTGGACGTTATATTTCATATGTGTTACGACCCTACATTCGATCCCTGCGAAATCCTACATTTCAGCAGGGTAATGCACGACTCCATGTTGCAGGTCCTGTACTGGCCTTTTTGCATACAGAAAATGTTCGACTGCTGCCCTGGCCAGCACATTCTCCAGATCTCTCACCAACTGAAAACGTCTGGCCAATGGTGGCCGAGCAACTGGCTCGTCACAATACGCCAGTCACTAATCTTGATGAACTGTGGTATCGTGTTGAAGCTGCATGGGCAGCTGTACCTGTACACGCCATCCCAGCTATGTTTCAATCAAAGCCCAGGCGTATCAAGGTCGTAATTACGGCCAGAGGTGGTTGTTCTGGGTACTGATTTCTCAGGATTTATGCACCCAAATTGTGTGAAAATGTAATCACATATCAGTTCTAGTATAATATATTTGTCCAAAGAATACCCGTTTATCATCTGCATTTCTTCTTGGTGTAGCAATTTTAATGGCCAGTACTGTATGTATTCCTGAAATTTCAGGAACTTCTTTCAACTTCCTTCTTTCGGGAATCAACTGGAGCATTTCTTCTGTTATAATTGTAGTCTTAAATAACCGCAGAGTTCTCCAGCATTCACTGTTAATGTAACGCCTTTGGTACATTTCGTAGCGTCTCTGGTTTGCTCGCAGAGCCACCTGGCGCCAAAGGCAGCAAAGATTGCAGCGTTGCAACAGGCGTTCAGGAGTGGTGCCCGCCTTAAACACCGCACAGCACTGCTCCCCCAAAGCCTATCAGGCTAGGCCCCCAAGCCGTAACTCGGCTCGCGTAATAGCGCGGTGTTCGCGATTCGTATCGCGGCGGCGCGGCGGGCGCCATTATTCATTCCGCGCGCAGGCGCACGAGCCGGCAGCCGTGTTTTGTTTACGCTTCTAATTACGCCGGCAGCTCCTTATGAAGTGGTGCGAATTTACGCCTGCAGCGCGCGCAGCCTGTCAACTGCTGCTCGCCACTCGCCACCCGCCACCTGCAGGCACGCAACCTGCCGCACGCAATTATAGTCGCGACCGGTGCGGCACTAACTTGCACGTTGCGAACGTTTATCGGTCCACGCGGACGTAAAATCAAAACAGCTGGCTACTTGTACCAACGCCGGAAGCTTTTGATGTTGGTCTTAAAGTTCTACTAAAGGGGAAACGGGAAAGTGCAACTTCTCTACTTAATACGTTAACCATTCTTTTTCTTCTAACTTGACAAGCTTTAACTTCTCTTAATCCTCAATCTTTCCCTAGGTCTTCAAAATTCACACCTCATTTGACTCTATGTACAACGATTTCCCTCCCCCCACCCTTCACGTCAACACATGACTATAATATAACAAGAACGTAGAAGAAGTTAACAAAAGTGACTCTCAGCACTATGGGACTTAACATCTGAGGTCATCAGTCCCCTAGAACTTAGAACTACTTAAACCTAACTAATCTAAGGACATCACACACATCTATGCCCGCGGCCGGATTCGAACCTGCGACCGTAGCGGTTGCGCGGTTCCAGGCTGTAGCGCCTAGAACCGCTCGCCCACACCGGCAGGTGAAGACGTTAACAGTATTAAATTCTTGATGTTATTCCTCTATTATATTTTCGGTTAGGAAGAACATAGCACAAAATTGGTGAAAGAGTTACAAAATTTTTATTTGTAATAAGGGTGTTTTCAGATATAAGTGAAATAAAAATAAAAAAGTTAACGTACTTCAGTTGCTTTAATTCAATAATGTCATAGAGAAGCAATGCTCAAAGTGTGCTCTGCACAGCCCGGGGCTCCGCAATGATTCTGCAAGGGCTCCACCAACACAGTATCAACCCAAAGAACGAAACACGTGAGTTCTTTCCAAATATTGAGAAAAAGGAAACAACTCTTTTTAAATATAACATCAATGCTGCGTTATGGAAGTGATTTTTTCTCTCAGTGTCTGTTAATGGAAAACGAGGCGATACACAGCATAATAAATGTACAATCATGCTACTAGCAAAACTACGAAGAAACGAATTTAGCTTGTAAGAGTAGGTAGGGTTTTGTCACTTCGCTCTCTATGCTTCACTGCCTGGGATTATACAGGGTGGTGTATTGATCGTAACCGGGCCAAATATCTTACGAAATAAGCATCAAACGAAAACACTACAAAGAACGAAGCTTGTCTAGCTTAGAGGGGGAAACCAGGTGGCGCTATGGTTGGCCCACTAGATGGCGCTGCCATAGGTCAAACGGATATCAACAGCGATTTTTTTAAAATAGGAAGCCCTATTTTTTATTACGTACTCGTGTAGTACGTAAATAATGTTTTAGTTGGACTACTTTTTTCGCCTTGCGATAGATGGCGCTGTAATAGTCACAAACATATGGCTCACAATTTTAGACGAACACTTGGTAACAGGTAGGTTTTTAAAATTAAAATACAGAACGTAGGTACGTTTGAACATTTTATGTCGGTTGTTCCAATGTGATACAAGTACCTTTGTGAACTTATCATTTCTGAGAACGCATGCTGTTACAGCGTGATTACTTCTAAATACGAGATTGATGCAATAAATGATCAAAATGACGTCCGTCAACCTAAATGGATTTGGCAATACGTGTAATTTGTCTGTTACTAATGTGCGGATTAACCGCGATACCAGCTAAAACACCTACTTGGGCATCATCATTTGTTGCAGGTCGTGGCTGACGTTTCACATGTGGTTCAACACTTCCTGTTTCCTTAAATAACGCAACTATCCGGCGAACGGTCCGGACACTTGGACGATGTCGTCCAAGATACCGAGCAGCATACATAGCACACTCCCGCTGGACATTTTGATCACAATAGCTATACATCTACACGATATCGACCTTTCCGCAATTGGTAAACGGTCCATTTTAACACGGGTAACGTGTCACGAAGCAAGTACCGTCCGCACTGGCGGAATGTTACTGGATACCACGTACTTACACGTTTGTGACTATTACAGCGGCATCTGTCACAAAGCGAAAAAAGTGGTCCAACTGAAACATTCATATTTCTTTACGTACTACACAAATATGTAATAAAAATGTGGGTTCCTATTTTAAAAAACGCAGCTGATATCCGTTTGACCTATGGCAGCGCTACCTACCGGTCCATCATAGCGCCTTCGAGCTAGACGAGTTTCGTTCTTTGTAGTTTTTTTCGTTCGCTGCTTATTTTGTGAGATATTTGGCCCGGTCACTATCAATGGACCACGCTATATAAACCGGCGCTGATCACTACGGGGTACAGTTCCTCCTATCGTTAGCGACTGCAACGCACAGTCCAGTTTGTCACTGCGATCCGCGCACTGCTGTCGAATCTCGGTATATTAGATTCGTGTTAGTTACTGACTACACTTGCAAAATTCAGCATCTTGTGGCGATATTTCTCTGTATTTATCATATTGCCAAATGAAGCTGACGGTTTTAAAAGATGCAGTGCTCAAGAAGTATCACTTTTTCGAACCCCCGTAACTGTCTCCCATTTGAACCATTTTGAACGACAGTTCGCAGTGTGTTGAGCAACTGGGCGACGTTCTAGATAACGTTCGACATTGCTGACAACCCAAGGACGATTCAACACTATGTAAGTAGGCTGTTTAGGTTTTCTTATTGGTAACGCCTCATAGCGCTCTGTATGAAAAATCACTGGCTGCGCTGTGCGCAGTGTGTGGCTAGTTTGCATTGTTGTCTGCCATTGTAGTGTTGGGTAGATGGATGTTAACAGCGCGTAACGTTGCGCAGTTGGAGGAGAGCCGCCAGCAGTGGTGGATGTGGGGAGAGAGATGGCGGAGTTTAGAAATTTGTAAGACTGGATGTCATGAACTGCTATATACTTTATGACTTTTGAACACTATTGAGGGAAATACATTGTTTGTTCTCTATTAAAATCTTGGTAACTATGCCTATCAGTAGTTAGTGCCTTCCCTAGTTTGAATCTCTTATTTAGCTGGCAGTAGTGGCGCTCGCTGTATTGCAGTAGTTCGAGTAATGAAGATTTTTGTGAGGTAAGTGGTTTGTGAAATGTATAGGTTAATTTAGTCAGGACCATTCTCTTGTAGGGATTTTTGAAAGTCAGATTGCGTTGCGCTAAAATTAATGCGTGTCAGTTTAAGCCAAGTCCTGTATAATTGTTCAAAAGGGACGTCACAACTACTCTGAGAAAAGCGTAGTA
The DNA here is from genome assembly GCF_023897955.1 of Schistocerca gregaria. Classification (NCBI taxonomy): domain Eukaryota; kingdom Metazoa; phylum Arthropoda; class Insecta; order Orthoptera; family Acrididae; genus Schistocerca; species Schistocerca gregaria. The sequence continues at coordinate 149,082,494 of NC_064920.1, forward strand.
CTGCAGCCGCACCAAACATTGTGAACTCCTTTGAAGTATATTGCAACCGCAACTTTTACTCTGCAATACATTTTGGCACCAGCAGGCAACATTCACCACCATTCGACAAAATTTGTACGTGGTCGGAAGCAGCATACAATGTTTATGGTTTGTCAGCCCTTCTTTTTCTTGACCTCCTGAGACGGTGATCGCGGAGGGTTGTAACATTGACATGTGCATAAATAAAACGGCAAAGTAAACCCATGTGCTTTCCTAGGTGGTGGCAAGTGAACATGTGATTAGCGCAAATATGTGTATGTAGTTCGTAATAAATCAGCACACAAGATTTAATGGCGTTATCTCGTGACGGTGACAAATTGTATGTTATAAAATACGGCCATGTGACAGAACGTCACTTTCTCGTAATGGCTGTAAAAGCAGTAATGACCGCTAAAAAGCGAAACCAACAGAGTAACAGCTGGCAGTGCGATATGATTTCAGTCAGCTTCTGTGACGTCGTTCATAGAACGTAGTCTGCAGCTGCGGCAGATTTTACATTTCCTGGTGATTACCGGAAAGATAATCATTACCAAACTCCTGTAGTTTTATTACAGGACAGTATCTGATGTAAATTCTGCAATTTTTTACAAACTATAGATTTATAATTCAAATCTCTGTGCATAAAATGCACATAATGCCATACAAAAAAGGGGGTTAAATTGTTTCCATTCGTATACCAGTAACTATTGCGAATTTTGTTGCGTACTGTATGACATAAGGTGACATATTAAATTTTGGTGAACTGGGCTCATCAGACATACGTATAAGTGCATGGATAAAGGCATAAAAGCTTTGAAATTCCGTGTACTTCATGATATCCTTTACTGCTTTATCAGAGATGAAGCACAGATAATGACAAGCCGTAGTTCTAAATGATATAATGATAGTGATCTCTGTCCTGCCCGGAGGTAGTTCTCTGTTCCTACAGAAACAGAAACGTAGAAATTCAAGGTGCCTGCAAGTTCCTGTCATCACTATCGCATGCCAAGTTGTTGATAGGCAAAATACTCCATTAAGGGATTATTCATTCATTTCTAGTTACATTACTGGCCATTAAAATTGCCACACCAAGAGGAAATGCAGATGATGAACGGGTATTCATTGGACAAATACATTACACTAGAACTGATATCTGATTACATTTTCAGGCAATTTGGGTGCATAGATCCTGAGAAATCAGTACCCATAACAACCACCTTTGGCCGTAATAACGGCCTTGATACGCCTGGACATTGAGACAAACAGGGCTTGGATGGCGTGTACAGGTACAGCTCGCCAAGCAGCTTCAACACGATTTCACAGTTCATCAAGAGTAGTGGCTGCCGTATTGTGACGAGCCAGTTGCTCGCCCACCATTGACCAGACGTTTTCAGTTGGTGAGAGATCTGGAGAATGTCCTGCCAGGGCATTCTGTATCCAGAAAGGCCCGTACAGGACCTGCAACATGCGGTCGTGGATTATCCTACTGAAATGTAGGGTTTCGCTGGGATTGAATGAAGGGTAGAGCCACGGGTCGTAACACATCTGAAATGTAACGTCCACTGTTCAAAGTACCGTCAATGCGAACAAGAGGTGACCGAGACGTGTAACCAATGGCACCCTAAACCATCACGCCGGGTGATACGCCAGTATGGCGATGACGAATACGCGCTTCCAATGTGCATTCACCGCGATGTCACCAAACACGGATGCGACCATCATGATGCTGTAAACAGAACCTGGATTCATCCGAAAAAAATGACGTTTCGTGCACGCAGGTTCGACGTTGAGTACACCATCGCAGGCGCTTCTGCCTGTGATGCAGCGTCAAAGGTAACCGCAGACATTGTCTCCGAGCTAATAGTCCATGCTGCTGCAAAACGTTGTCGAACTGTTCGTGCAGATGGTTGTCGTTTTGCAAACGTCCCCATCTGTTGACTCAGGGATCGAGACGTGGCTGCACGATCCGTTATAGCCATGCAGATAAGACGCCTGTCATCTTGACTGATAGTGATATGAGGCCGTTGGGATCCAGTACGTCGTTCCGTATTATCCACCTGAAGACACCGATTCCATATTCTGGTAACAGTCATTGGATCTCGACCAACGCGAGCAGCAGTGTCGCGATACGATAAACCGCAATCGCGATAGGCTACAATCCGACCTTTATCAAAGTCGGAAACGTGATGGTACGCATTTCTCCTCCTTACACGAGGAATCACAACAACGTTTCACCAGGCAACGCCGGTCAACTGCTATTTGTGTATGAGAAATCGGTTGGAAACTTTCCTCATGTCAGCACGTTGTAGGTGTCGCCACCGGCGCCAACCTTGTGCGAGTGCTCTGTAAAGCTAATCATTTCCATATCACAGTATCTTCTTCCTGTTGGTTAAATTTCGCGTTGTAGCACGTCATCTTCATGGTGCAGCAATTTTAATGGCCAGCAGTGTACATACCTTATGTATAAACCTTAGGTAACAGACTGCAACTGTTTGTAAAGCAATGCCATCACATCTGCGCAAGATTCCAATTAATTATTATAAAGTACCCAAATAAGTGGCATAAATCCTTCCTACATACACGGCAGTAAACGAAAACTAACACACAAAATACTTCGTAGACCTTGAAAATTGTCTGCGCCTTCCGCAATTTCATTTCTTTTCCTTCTGTTGTGTGTCTATTAGGTAGCGACAAATATGTTTTAAATACTGCTACTAACAGTTTCGATTAATCGATACGAGCGCTGTAGAAGCCGGTTTTCCTGGACACAGATGCAATTTTACGTCTTTGGGGATTCAGTCTGCTTTCGAGCAATGAGAATCGCGCGGTGATTGCAGGCCACGTGGCCCTCGTTTGGAAGAAAATTCACATTTACTGACTAAATTACTTTACAAGCGACCCTGTGTGCTGTTCGTAACCAGTTGGATTCTTGTTGCTGGAGCAGTTTGTTGAAGAGGACACCGTCTTTGTCTGTTGGTGGACCACACTGACGTCCAGATCGGACACTGAATGAAGATCTGGGTCAGACCATTCGCGTTTACTTGCAATGGTGAACCTTAGTTGTTGCGGCGAGGTTACATGGCACTGCTTGGCTTCGATCACTCTGAGACCGCAAAATCGACTGGGTGTTTATGCATAATAAAATGGAAGAGTACAGGTTACTTAGTTCAATGGAAGCTGATTATAGCATTATATATTACGTTTCACGTCGCTTTGTTTTAAATTCAAAAATGCTACTCTCTGCTGAGGAATAAAATAGTCTTTTACATAGTCGAGAAACGCTAGATGAAATGAGATGCTCCTTTAGCATGTCGTGAATTTTAATCTTGTAGGTTTCAGTGACCCTGAGATGATACATTTCCTTTGCTCAGTCAGAATACAGCTGTTTAGGAATCAACTTCTTGCTTATTTAATGGAAACTATAAGTAATAATTCTCTGAGTTAAATTATTGCAATGCAACACGCTGAATGAGCGCCATTTGTTTAACTCGGTGGTATCCATTTAGCATCCACAACCACTTATGGTGTATGGGAAATCAACCACTGAATTCTGATCTCACAAGTCACTGAAATAACCGACTTTGCTTAGCATGCTGTAAGTGTACAGGTCCTGTGAAAGTAAGTAACAGGAGGTGTTGCTCCGAATGCTGTTGGTTATGTATTGTGTGGATAGATTTTCGAAATATTTATTTTTTGATTCATGTGTCTGGCTGTCTGGGATTTTTACTTTCACACGTGTGTGTTTTATGAATCAAATATTAATAAGCAGAACCATGTGTGGAAATCAGCAGGCTTACTGCAAAAATTAATATTTGTATTAGACAGTTTGTACTGTACTCTTTTTTGGAGAACAATTTATTGTGACTTGAGATGTAGATGTGAGAAAATCCCCTCCTCCTCCCCTTTGTGTTATCCCATGATGAAGAGATGACTGATGAGACATTTCTGGATGACTAAACGCTGTTAAAAATACTGAGCAAAATTAATTTACCTTATTTATTTAGTTTTGTCTCTGAGAATGTGACTTAGGAGAAGATGATTCTGTATTTTCCTCAGGATCTGAGGCAGTGTTAGGCATGCTCGAAGAGTTTTGACGTTCAGCTTTTGTGGACAGTCACATAGTGCTTTGAATGAATACATAGCAGTATATTTTTAAAAATTTCATTTCTGCAGTATTATTTTATTCAGTTTTGACTACTTTTCATATCTTGTGCTCTTTGATTGAATTTCAGGTTTTGGTGCTAGTTTTGGTACTAAGAAGAATGCTGCTCATTGGCTCATATTTCTTGTAATGTTGCATTTGCTTTGCTAATTTAGATATACTGCTGTTTTCTTTGCCAATTTGCATTTTTTTTGTAATTGCTGTTTCTGTTAATTGTTTTGTGCTGCTGTATTGTCCTGTCCCTTAGTTTATAAATCAGAGCTAGGTAGATTTAAGTAAGCTTAAGATGTGGTAGGCTATATACGATAATGAGTTGTGAAGAAATGCGCTGGGAAGTTATATGAAAAAGATTTGGGCCAAAATGAGTATTGTACACTGAGAAATAATTATTTTGAAAGAGGATATAAACCAAACAGTAGGGTTTGGGGACAACAGGTATAGATAGAACTTTTTGGGAATAATGACGAACTAAGGGAGATCTCCAAGAAGTCAAGAAAGTTTTGTTTGCAAATCAAATACTATAATTACTGCAGTACAACAAACGCTGTCCTTTGCTTTTGTGTTATTCCGCTATGTGTGTGTACCCTTGAGTATTTGTGTTCTTCCTGTCTTTATTTGTTTATCGGATAACAGTTATGTAGTACAATTCTTCTAACACTATGTTATTTACTTTGTAAAGATGTTTAGACATTATTTGTTCTGTTCTGTTTTAATGCTCATGTGTGAAGATAATGTTTCGAAAGCTCTTCTAATGTTTTTATTTATTTACTTATGTCATAATCCCTGTACCACTGATGTATAATTTATTTCTATTCTTTTCTAAAGCTCGTATTACTTCAAATGTTATCTGTATTATTATGTTCTGTAATGATGTATTTTGTATCTTTGTAATAGTACTGTATTCTCATGGCGTAAATTTGTAATTGTATGGACACCAGTTCTTCAGATTAAGTATTTTCATTTCACTGCATACATTTCTGTTGGTCATAGTATATGCACAATATGTGAAAAAAAGAAGGGACTGTTAGTGCTTGCACGTGTGTTGATAATTCAGCAAGGGAATGGTTAACAGCATTGCTGGTTCTAAGCACAATTCCAAAAAGTTTGTGAGTGCACAAGTGGTGGTTTATGGACTTGCTATGTTGTCCACAAGACTCTTCGAAGGTGATTGTGCACCCGCACAGTCGCAACAGATGGCTGCTGGCTGTCTCTACAAGGACTGCAGTGGGTCTGCTCCTTTGATGCCCACCACAACCATAATCTCTACCAGGACTAGAGTGGGTCCGATCTGTGCTGAGCTGTTGTTGTTGTTGTTGTTGTTGTTGTCTTCAGTTCTGAGACTGGTTTGATGCAGGTCTCCATGCTACTCTATCCTGTGCAAGCTTCTTCATCTCCCAGTACCTACTGCAACCTACATCCTTCTGAATCTGCTTAGTGTACTCATCTCTCGGTCTACCTCTACGATTTTTACCCTCCACGCTGCGCTCCAATGCTAAATTTGTTATCCCTTGATGCCTCAAAACATGTCCTACCAACCGATCCCTTCTTCTAGTCAAGTTGTGCCACAAATTTCTCTTCTCCCCAATCCTATTCAATACCTCCTCATTAGTTACGTGATCTATCCACCCTATCTTCATCATTCTTCTGTAGCACTACATTTCGAAAGCTTCTATTCTCTTCTTGTCCAAACTAGTTATCGTCCATGTTTCACTTCCATACATGGCTACACTCCAAACAAATACTTTCTGAAACGACTTCCTGATACATAAATCTATATTCGATGTTAACAAATTTCTCTTCTTCAGAAACGCTTTCCTTGCCATTGCCAGTCTACATTTTATATCCTCTCTACTTCGACCATCATCAGTTATTTTACTTCCTAAATAGCAAAACTCCTTTACTACTTTAAGTGTCCCATTTCCTAATCTAATTTCCTCAGCATCACCCGATTTAATTTGACTACATTCGATTATCCTCGTTTTGCTTTTGTTGATGTTCATCTTATATCCTCCTTTCAAGACACTGTCCATTCCGTTCAACTGCTCTTCCAAGTCCTTTGCCGTCTCTGACAGAATTACAATGTCATCGGCGAACCTCAAAGTTTTTACTTCTTCTCCATGAATTTTAATACCTACTCCGAATTTTTCTTTTGTTTCCTTTACTGCTTGCTCAATATACAGATTGAATAACATCGGGGAGAGGCTATAACCTTGTCTCACTCCTTTCCCAACCACTGCTTCCCTTTCATGCCCCTCGACTCTTATGACTGCCATCAGGTTTCTGTACAATTTGTAAATAGCCTTTCGCAACCTGTATTTTACCCCTGCCACCTTCAGAATTTGAAAGAGAGTATTCCAGTCAACATTGTCAAAAGCTTTCTCTAAGTCTACCAATGCTAGAAACGTAGGTTTGCCTTTTCTTAATCTTTCTTCTAAGATAAGTCGTAAGGTCAGTATTGCCTCACGTGTTCCAACATTTCTACGGAATTCAAACTGATCCTCCCCCAGGTCCGCATCTACCAGTTTTTCCATTCGTCTGTAAAGAATTCGCGTTAGTATTTTGCACCTGTGATTTATTAATCTGATAGTTCGCTAATTTTCACATCTGTCAGCACCTGCTTTCTTTGGGATTGGAATTATTATACTCTTCTTGAAGTCTGAGGGTATTTCGTCTGTCTCATACATCTTGCTCACCAGCTGGTAGAGTTTTGTCATGACTGGCTCTCCCAAGGCCGTCAGTAGTTCTAATGGAATGTTGTCTACTCCGGGGGCCTTGTTTCGACTCAGGTCTTTCAGTGCTCTGTCAAACTCTTCACGCAGTATCGTATCTGCCATTTCGTCTTCACCTACATCCTCTTCCATTTCCATAATATTGTCCTCAAGTACATCGCCCTTGTATAAACCTTCTACATACTCCCTCCACCTTTCTGCCTTCCCTTCTTTGCTTAGAACTGGGTTGTCATCTGAGCTCTCGATATTCATACAAGTGATTCTCTTCTCTCCAAAGGTCTCTTTAATTTTCCTGTAGGCAGTATCTATCTTACCCCTAGTGAGATAAGCGTCTACATCCTTACATTTGTCCTCTAGCCATCCCTGCTTAGCCATTTTGCACTTCCTGTCGATCTCATTTCTGAGACGTTTGTATTCCTTTTTGCCTGCTTCATTTACTGCATTTTTATATTTTCTCCTTTCATCAATTAAATTCAATATTTCTTCTGTTACCCAGGGATTTCTAGCAGCCCTCGTCTTTTTACCTACTTTATCCTCTGGTGCTTTCACTACTTCATCCCTCAGAGCTGCCCATTCTTCTTCTACTGTATTTCTTTCCCCTATACCTGTCAATTGTTCCCTTATGCTCTCCCTGAAACTCTGTACAACCTCTGGTTCTTTCAGTTTATTCAGGTCCCATCTCCTTAATTTCCCACATTTTTGCAGTTTCTTCAATCTACAGGTCATAACCAATAGAGTCCACATCTGCCCCTGGAAATGTCTTACAACTTAAAACCTGGTTCCTAAATCTCTGTCTTACCATTCTATAATCTATCTGATACCTTTTAGTATCTCCAGGGTTCTTCCATGTATACAACCTTCTTTCATGATTCTTAAACCAAGTGTTAGCTATGATTAAGTTGTGCTCTGTACAAAATTCTACTAGGCGGCTTCCTCTTTCATTTCTTAGCCCCAATCCATATTCACCTACTGTATTTCCTTCTCTCCCTTTTCCTACACTCGAATTCCAGTCACCCATGACTATTAAATTTTCGTCTCCCTTCACTATCTGAATAATTTCTTTGATTTGATCATACATTTCTTCAATTTGTTCATCATCTGCAGAGCTAGTTGGCATATAAACTTGTACTACTGTACTAGGCGTGGGCTTCGTATCTATCTTGGCCACAATAATGCGTTCACTATGCTGTTTTTAGTAGCTTACCGGCATTCCTATTTTCCTATTCATTATTAAACCTACTCCTGCATTACCCCTATTTGATTTTGTGTTTATAACCCTGTAGTCACCTGACCAGAAGTCTTGTTCCTCCTGCCACCGAACTTCACTAATTCCCACTATCCATTTCCCTTTTTAAATTTTCTAACCTACCTGCCCGATTAAGGGATCTGACATTCCACGCTCAGATCCGTAGAACGCCAGTTTTCTTTCTAATGATAACGGCATCCTCTTCAGTAGTCCCTGCCCGGAGATCCGAATGGGGGACTATTTTACCTCCGGAATATTTTACCCAAGAGGACGCCATCATCATTTAATCATACAGTAAAGCTGCATGTCCTCGGGAAAAATTACTGCTGTAGTTTCCCCTTGCTTTCAGCCGTTCGCAGTACCAGCACAGCAAGGCCGCTTTGGTTAATGTTGCAAGGCCAGATCGGTCAATCATCCAGACTGTTGCCCCTGCAACTACTGAAAAGGCTGCTGCCCCTCTTCAGGAACCACACGTTTGTCTGGCCTCTCAACAGATACCCTTTCGTTGTGGTTGCACCTATGGTACGGCCATCTGTATCGCTGAGGCACGCAAGCCTCCCCACCAACGGCAAGGTCCATGCCAATATTTGCTCTGTTGTGGCCCATTACCTGTCTGCATGTCAAGAGTTAGCACTGTCTTTCCGTTGGAAGGACAACACTACTCCTTCAAGACTGCATGTAAATCTACTACTTACGTGTGCATTTTTTTACCGCTCAGACTTTGAGAAAAAACTGTAATTACTACTGTGATGAATGATCAGGACTGTCTTTATAGACGGTGAGAAAATTTTTGCTTTTGACCGACATTGTATCGAAAAGTGTGTGCATTTGATATATTTGTTAGCGTTAATATGAAAAATTTTAACATATATGTATTGGCCAATGGACAAAAGAATTTGTAAAATTTTTCGTGGGGAGCATGGTAGGTAGGCTGTTTAGGTTTTTATGTCGGTAACGCCACGTAGCGATCTGAATGAACATCACTAACTGTGCTGTGTGCAGTCTGAGGCTGGTTTGCATTGTTGGAATATTTGCTATTGTAGTGTTGTTCATTGGATGTGAACAGCGCGTAGCGTTGCGCAGTTGGAGGTGAGCCGCCAGCAGTGGTGGATGTGGGGAGTGAGATGGCGGAGTTTTGAGAGCAGATGACTTGGGCGTGTGTCCATCAGAAAAATGAAATTTGTAAGACTGGATATCATGAACTGATTTATATATATTATGACTTTTGAACACTATTAAGGTAAATACATTGTTTGTTCACTATCAAAATCTTTCATTTGCTAAGTATGCCCATCAGTAGTTAGTGCCTTCCGTAGTTTGAATCTTTTATTTAGCTGGCAGTAGTGCCGCTCGCTGTATTGCAGTAGTTCGAGTAACGAAGACTTTTGTGAGGTAAGTGATTCATGAAAGGTATAGGTTATTGTTACTCATGGCCATTCTTTTGTAGGGATTATTGAAAGTGAGATTGCGTTGCGCTAAAAATATTGTGTGTCAGTTTAGTGATGATCAGAATAAGTAAAGAGAGAAATGTCTGAGTACGTTCAGTTTTGCTCAGCTGTTTGAAAATCAAATAACGTAAAAGGTTTACCAGCACAGTAATTCATAAATTTTTCTAAGGGGATGTTTCAGTATTCCTATCTCCGTCTTCTCCTACTATTTTTAAGCGCTGAATCTCCCCCTAGTACCAAAGTCGGTATTCCATGCTGCCTTAAAACATATCCTATTGTCCTGTCCTTTCTTCTTGTCAGTGTTTTCCGTATTTTCCTCTCATCGTCCATTCTGCAGAGAACTTCCTCGTTACGTACCTTATCAGTCCATCAAATTTTCAGCATTCTTCTGTATCAATACCACTCAAATGCCTAGATTCTCTTAAGTCCATGCTTCACTGACATACAATGCTGTACTTTGAACGGACATTCTCATAAATATCTTCTCCATATTAAGGTTTATGTTTGATCCTAGTAGGCTGCTTTCGCCAGAAATGCCTCCTTCACTTGTGCTAGACAATTCTCCTTGCTTCATCTGTCATGTGTTACTTTGTTCAGGATAGTATAATTCCTTCACTTCATCTACTTTTGGTCTCCAATTTTGATGTTAACTTTATCGCTACAAATTTGTTGTTAATTTTATCGCTAATCGTATTTCTGATACTTCCTAGTACTTTCGTCTTTCTTTCGTTGATTCTCAATCCAAATTCTATACTCATTAGACCATCCATTTAACAGGTCCTATAATTCTTTTCAATTTCGCTGAGTATAGTAATGTCAGCAGCCAATCTCATCGTTGACATTCTTTCACCCTGAATTTTAAAGCTATTCCTGAATCTTTCTTTTATTTCCGTCATTACTTCTTCGACATGTAGGCTGAATTGCAGTGGTAAAAGACTGCAACGCTACTGTATACCCTTTTTAATCCGAGTATTTCGTCCTTAGTCTTCCAGTCTCCTATTTAATATTTTACATACTGTATATTACCCGCCTTTCCCTGCAGATTACACCTAATGTGGATAATGAAGTGAAAAAATGAGAGACTGACTTGGTAGCAAGCAACATGAATCACATGGAATGGAAGGGTGTAAACAGCGACTGCCACAATTTCATTCTTCGAGAATTACAGGCATCAGATTGAGGAATGCCGAACTGTTCCACTGAGCAAGCAGTGCCACAGTTCTACCGTGGTAGCCATGACACGTTAACAGCTCGGAGTGTGATGTGTGGTGTTGACAGACAGTACTACATGCATGTACTACTGAAATGGGATACACTGTAGGAAAATTGAAGTGTACAAATTTTACATTCAATATTTTGAATAATAGAATGTGATTATCAACAATGATTGGGAGATAGATATCTAGTCAGTTATGAATATACTCTTCTGTAAGACGTAAAAGCAGGCACAGCGACAACTTAGTACAGGATTTCTCTTTTAATTTTTCAGTGTTGTTCTTCCATCATGAAAGTATACATTCTCAATGTTTTCATCAGTGCTAATTTATTGAAACATTGTGAAATGATATTCTTGAAAAGTATTGAAAGTTAATAATAGGTAGACATGCTGACAATGTCAGGGACTTATCATTGTATAGCATCCAGAGATAAGTCAAAGAGCGACAAAGGAATCGCAGATTAACGATGAAAGAGGTCGGATGCGTTGTGACGGTGAGAGCATGTGCGTTGAGTGTTTATAAACGGCGTGATGAGAAAATGTACGGCAAGGCATTGTGGATGTGAGAGGCAGGCCGCTGTATGAGCCACGGTACTGTGTTCTCTTCAGATGAGGTCTACGTACACAGAAACTTGCACCTATTCTGAGGTAGAACCGTCTGTCAAATTATTGTTGCTGCCTAACCATTACGTTGCGCCAACATGAATTCCATCTCAAAGCAAAACTGTACCTTTTCAGACGTTTAGAAATGCTCTTATAAGAGTTATCACTTTCATAGAATCAATTTATTTCAATTGCACGGTGCTTGTGACAAAACTTCATCCCGTAACCTGTGCATGCGATTTTCCTGTTTCATTACTCTAAGGATAGGATCCTTTTCCTATCACTAAAATTACCGAGTGTCGTATTATTAAATGAAAAGCAACTTTAATATGAAACTCTTGATCCAGAAACTTAGACTTCAATTTAACTCATACAGTGAAAGAGTATGATTGAAAAGTGTTATTCAGTTATATGTATTTATTGATTTTCTGTGTCGACCTTGCCTTCCGTATTTTCGGCCTTGCCTTTTCTGCTAATGAATTTTGGTCGTTTGGGAGAAGTAATTGGTAAAATTTAGTGACAGTTAGCGTTATACAGAGGTCACGTTTCTCAAATATTTCCGCGTTACGTTCTGCAGTTAGTAAATTGGTCTTGTTTCAAATGATTCTAAAGTGCTGTTTGTAATGGTAATTAAGTTATCAAAATCGTGCAGTCTCTTGCAAATGCAATTGCGTATTGCGCGTGTAATTGTCGTTATCGTCCAAGTACGCTTCATTAATTGTTACGTAAGTTTCAATCCAACATGGCCATCATCACAGTTATTAATCGGTATGCCGAGGGTAGTATTTAATTTATTAAACACAGTTTCAGTACATTTTAGTTTCATAATTCATAAGATTTTCAGCAAATTAATAAAAATTAATGAACATAATTACACAGTTTCGTTTTCGGTCATTATTAGTGCATCTCATTTCTTTGTCATTATAAAAGCTACTAGCTTACTTGTCCGCGTTCTTTCGATTCATATTCTTTGGAATTGACGCTTCATCCTAAATATAGGTACATTTGAATCCTCGTCGATGGATTCCATACCTTATATTTGTAGTCGAAAGTGACGAGTCTGTGGCCAACAAGCAGTTAAGATGGAAGGTGCCAAGTGAACATTAACTACATTGCCTCCCATTCTGTCGCAAAGCATTACGCAACATGATACTGTGGAAATAAAGATGTAACTTCCATATGCCCCATATGAGCCTGGAAAGGCTAGAAAACTAGTTTATGAGAATAAACAAATATTTCAAAAACTGACTGGCTGCATTTCTTTGTTTTTCTATTCAATACACAGTCACAAGTTCTAGCACATCCATAATGGACAAGCTTAATCCAATAACAGTTTTAGCAATTCACAAAGTGTCACAGCAGTGACAACGATTTCGCTGGTTTCATTGTACTTAATATTTATTTAGCGTATGGCTAATACAGACATATCATAAAATTAAATTACATACACATATGTACATGTTGACACACAAGAAACTTAAGTTTGGCTTTACAACTGAATATCCAGTCCTTCAAACCAGCGCACTGCATCTGCAGCTGCTAGCAGGAAGTCGTCTTCGGCACCGTGATAAGCTCGAATCCTGCATTCTCTGACAATGCGGTGAACAGTCGATATGGAGCTCCGCAGTCAGAGGGTGGATTAGGCAGTTTCTTCCACTTAAAGAGAGCGTCCCTGTATCAGCCATGGCCGGTACGGATTCTGGTGAGAGTAGTCCAGGTCTTGCGTGGTAGCTCGAATCCACTTGGAAGTTTAGCACCTGAGAAGATGTTATGCAGGTTAACATCTGTCACAGCTTCCCACAGACCTTGCCATTCTTCAAAAGGTTTGAAAGGCTTAGCAGCATTACATAAGGGTCGATGGCGTGATTTCAGTCTCTTACGATTTAAAAGTGGCAGGTCGCTATGCACGGGTAGGTTAGAATTCCTGGAGATCTTGTGGGATTCTCTCATAAGGGCAGTACATCTTCATAGATCAGGAGGCTTTATACCGGTTGAGAGTGGAAGCTAATAAACTGGAGTAGATCTGATTGTGCCAGATATCATGCGCATTGTCGTATTTAGCTGGGTGTCAACAAGCCTTGTATGATGACTGTTCATCCAAACAGGTCCACAATACTCAGCACTTGAGTACACCAAGCTCAGCACTGAAGATCGCAGGGTGGTTGCTGAAGATACCCAGGTAGATCCGCATGGCTTATGGAGAATGTTGTTTCGAGACCTCAACTTTTAAGTTAAGAAGGTGTTGTTTGAAGCATGGTGTACGGTCCAGGATGACATCAAGATATTTTGGGTTCCAATTATGAAGAAGAATTCTGCCTCTGAAACTTATTTCCAGTTTCACGTTCGCCAACCGATTATTTAAATGGAAGAGCCAGGCTATCCACAGCATCTTCTGGCCAAGACATATCAACTAAATAGCATAAATAGTTCTGTTCAGAGCACATTAACAAGAAACATTCATTGTACTTAATGGCCTACATAAAATCTATTGAGCGATTAATGGGTTTCTGTGACCTGTGGTCTATTTAGAACTGTAATATTGTTACCTATTACTCGTAATTAACATGCTGAAGTGACAAAAGTCATGGGATAGCTATACGCACATATACAGGTGGCAGCAGTATCGCTTACACAAGATGTAACATTGAAATCTATTGTCGGAGCTGTCATTTGTACTCAGATGATTCATGTGAAAAGGTTTCCGACGTGATTATGGTAGCACAACCGGAATTAACAGACTCTGAACGCGTAATGTTAGTTGCAGCTTGACGCACGGGACATTCCATTTCGGAAATCGTTAAGCCATTTCATATTCCGAGATCCACAGTGCCAGGAGCGTGCCAAGAACATCAAATTTCAGGCGTTATCTCTCAGCAGGGACAATGCAGTGACTGCGGGCCATCTTTTAAACTACCGAACGCCATTTTTGAAAATTTGCCACTGCTAAAACACAAGCAACATGGCGTGAAATAACCGCAGAAATCAGTGTGGGACGTACGACGAACGTATTCGTTAGGACAGTGGGGAGAAATTTGACGTTATGGGTGCTGCTGCAGCAGTCGACAGACAGCAGACATCGCCTGCAGCGTCTCTCATTGTTTCGTGACCATATCGATTGTACCACAGGTGTGTGGAAAATCGTGACCTCTAGGGTTTGAGTGTTGTGCAGATCCACGAAGGGATGGGCCCAAGTTGTCAGTAAAGCACTGTGCAAACTGGTGAAAGCTGCATAATGGTGTGGGCTATGTTTACATTGAATGGCCATGGGCCTTTGACCCAAATGAATAGATAATTGACTGGTAATGGTTATGTTACGTTACATGGTGACCATAGGCAGCTTTTCATTGACTTCACGTTCCCGAACATGTCATAGGGCAACAACTGTAAGCGACTAGATTGAAGAACATTCTGGACAATTCGTGCGAATGATTTGGCTATACAGATCGCCCCCCACGAATGCCCCCACACGAATGCCTTCGAACCCAGGACATAATCGAAAGGTCAATTATTGCACAAAATCCTGCACCTACAACACTTCCGAAATTATGGATGACTATAGAGACAACCTTTGGTGACATTGAAAGCAACGGTGGTAACATTAAGAGTGCAACGGGAATTCCACTGTTAAATGCAGAGGAGAGAGCAGATAGGTGGAAAGAATACATTGAAAGCCTCTATGAGTGTGAAAATTTGTCTGGTGTGATAGAAGAAGAAACAGGAGTCGATTTAGAAGAGATAGGGGATCCATTATTAGAATCGGCATTTAAAAGAGCTTTGGAGGACTTACGGTCAAATAAGGCAGAAGGGATAGATAACACTCCATCAGAACTTGTAAAATCATTAGGGGAAGTGGCAACTAACGACTATTCATGTTGGTGTGTAGAATATATGAGTCTGGCTACATACCATCTGACTTTCGGAAAAGCATCATCCACACAATTCCGAAGACGGCAAGAGGTGACAAGTGCGAGAATTATCGCACAATCAGCTTAACAGCTCATGCATCGAAGCTGCTTACAAGAATAATATACAGAAAAATGGAAAAGAAAATTGAGAATGCGCTAGGTGACGATCAGTTTGGCTTTAGGAAAAGTACAGGCACGAGAGAGGCAATTCTGACGTTACGGCTAATAATGGAAGCAAAGATGATGAAAAATCAAGACACGTTCACAGGATTTGTCGACCTGGAAAAAGCGTTCGACAATATAAAATAGTGCAAGCTGTTCGAGATTCCGAAAAAAGTAGGGATAAGCTATAGGGAGAGACGGGTCATATACAATATGTACAACAACCAAGAGGGAATAATAAGAGTGGACGATCAAGAACGAAGTGCTCGTATTAAGAAGGGTGTAAGACAAGGCTGTAGCCTTTTGCCCCTACTCTTCAATCTGTACATCGAGGAAGCAATGATGGAAATAAAAGAAAGGTTCAGGAGTGGAATTAAAATACAAGGTGAAAGGATATCAATGATACGATTCGCTGATGACATTGCTATCCTGAGTGAAAGTGAAGAAGAATTAAATGATCTGCTGAACGGAATGAACAGTCTAATGAGTACACAGTATGGTTTGAGAGTAAATCGGAAAAAGACGAAGGTAATGAGCAGTAGTAGAAATGAGAACAGCGAGAAACTTAACATCAGGATTGATGGTCACGAAGCAATGAAGTTAAGGAATTCTGCTACCTAGGCAGTAAAATAACCAATGACGGACGGAGCAAGGAGGACATCAAAAGCAGACTCGCTATGGCAAAAAAGGCATTTGTAGCCAAGAGAAGTCAACTAGTATCAAATACCTGCCTTAATGTGAGTAAGAAATTTCTGAGGATGTACGTCTGGAGTACAGCATTGTATGGTAGTGAAACATGGACTGTGGGAATACCGGAACAGAAGCGAATCAAAGTATTTGAGATGTGGTGCTATAGACGAATGTTGAAAATTAGGTGGACTGATAAGGTAAGGAATGAGAAGGTTCTACGCAGAATCGGAGAGGAAAGGAATATGTGGAAAACACTGATAAGGAGAAGGGACAGGATGATAGGACATCTGCTAAGACATGAGGGAATGACTTCCATGGTACTAGAGGGAGCTGTAGAGGGCAAAAACTGTAGAGGAAGACAGAGATTGGAATACGTCAAGCAAACAATTGAGGACGTAGGTTGCAAGTGCTACTCTGAGATGAAGAGGTTAGCACAGGAAAGGAATTCGTGGCGGGCCGCATCAAACCAGTCAGTAGACTGATGACAAAAAAAAAAAAAAGAATAGAGACAGCATAACTCAGTATTTCTGCAGGGGACTGCAGGGGTTTCCAACTAGGGCTGTTGAAGAAATATCGATACATCGATACTTTCCTAAAACATTCTAATACGTATAGCGATATTTTCCGATATATCGATACAGAATATCAATGCCGTGTGTCGATATTTATATTTTATATTGTATTTTATTACAGTTTTCGGTAGATATTAGATGTTGTTCCTTTGAAATTGTACAGTAAAACTTGCTCAAATCGGCACATGCATAGTTCGTGAATTTGGCCTAACCGTACAAGTATTTCAGTCCCCACGCATTCAATGTACTTTTATCTGATGATTTCTTGTATATATAGCGGAACGTGCCTAAAGCGGAAACGGAAACCAACTCTTAGAAAATACTTAATAATTCACTGTACAATGCGGGAAAGAGCCTATACAGTACTACTGTATTACAGTCTATTAGTTATTCACGACTCTACAAGGACATTACTTTTAACACCTCTGGCAAGCGGCGCAAAACCAGGAAAAGATGTCCAGCGAAGCGCGGCTTTGCTTGTGTGGACCTATAACCGCGCCGCTCTGTGGAACAAGGGATAAGTCACGCTCAGTGTCGGTACAGTATATCAAACGAATCGGTTCGTTCCTCAGTGCTCTGTTTGTCGGCTTTCTCATTTTTCTCATTACTGACGCACGCCGGTGCATGCAGGAACATTATTGCGAATCTACCAACACTCTGCTGCAATGTGTGCAGTGAATGAAGTGGGTATTGTTCCGTTAAACAATGGTTTCACCCGGCAAGGTCATTATTTTCTGCCAGTTTCAGTTGACTAATAGCATTTTGAGAGATACAGCAACATGATGTCGAATAAACGGCATGTGTCGTTAACATTTAACGAAAAGATTAATGTAATCGAGGCGGGAGAGGAGGACAAACTCTCTGTGCGCGAAATTATGTCGTGTTGCAAATGCGGTAAAATAAAAATTAATGATACTTTAAGAAACAAGGATAAGATTCGGGACGAGTGGATGAAAGGGAACCGGCAGAAGAAAAGAAAGGCGAAGAAATTAACGAAATAGTGAGGGAATCTATTGACATAGAGGCCGTCTCCTCCGTACGCGCCGTTTTCACCGTGACGTCATCCAGCCAATGAGAAGACGTCCATTGCTAATAAAAGCGGTTCAGGCGCTCAGTCCGGAACCGCGCGACTGCTACGGTCGCAGGTTCGAATCCTGCCTCGGGCATGGATGTGTGTGATGTCCTTAGGTTAGTTAGGTTTAAGTAGTTCTAAGTTCTAGGGGACTGATGACCATAGATGTTAAGTCCCATAGCGCTCTGAGCCATTTGAACCGCTTTTAATAAAAGCGGAAGCCTCACCGGTCCACGACAGTCACTTTTACTCCTGACGCAGATGACGGAGATAGTCATCGGAAGCTTGGGAGTTTATCAAAATTTGACGCCGCAAGTAAACCGAGAATTTTTTATGCAAGGATTCCGTCGCGCTAGACTTCGTAGTCATAGTGTGGGAATGGTTCGTAAGCACGCGGGCCAAAAACTTACCTTTATGTGGACCCACTTTGCAGAGTAAGACTCTCAAAGTCGCTAAAGCTTGGAATTACGTAGTTTAAGCCATCCAGAGGATGGCTGAGCAGTTTCAAAGCTAGGTACGACACCCTGTGGAATAAACTGTGTGGGGATCTAGCTAACGATGTGCAGGAAATTGTAGCAAAAGAATGGAAGACAATACTGTCCAACTGAATTGTGAATTATGATCCGAAAGACGTGTTCAGTGCATATGAAACGGGAGTATATTATCGGACGCTACCTTCAAAATCGCTAGCAATTCGAGCTGAAAAGTGCACTGGCGGAGAAAGGTCCAAGGAAAGACTCACTGTATTGCTGCGTGTAAACATATTAGGTGAAATGTAGAAGCCACTGCTGATTGGTAAGGCGCCAAAACCTCGTTGTTTCAAAAACATAGACGTCAGTAAGCTTCCAGTGACATGGCGAACGAATAAAATGTCGTGGATGGTGAGTGGTCTTATAGAAGAATGTCTGCGCTCTTTCAATGGCAAAATGAAAAACGGAAATCGCCAAGTTCTCCTTTTCCTAGACAATGCAACCTGTTACCAGAAAGTAACGTAATACATTGGCCTGGTTCGCTCCAGATTCAACCAGCCTCACACAACCCATGGACCAGGGAGTTATTTACGCACTCAAGTGTCATTTATTTATTTATTGTTCCGTGGGACCAAATTAAGGAGAAGTCTCCATGGTCATGGTACGAGTCAATACATGAAATTATAACACGATAGTAGAAACAGATAAAATGAAATATAAGAAACATATTCAGGCGACAAGTCGTAAATTCACAACCATGTAACACTGGAATTTGCTTAATTTTTCAGCTCTTCCAGGAGCTCCTCGACAGAATAGAAGGAGTGAGCCATGAGGAAACTCTTCAGTTTAGACAAAAGTGTTTGGGCTACTGCTAAGATTTTTGTTTGCTTGTGGTAGCTGATTGAAAATGGATGCAGGAGAATGCTGCACTCCTTTCTGCACAAGAGTCAAGGAAGTGCATTCCAAATGCAGATTTGATTTCTGCCTAATATTAACTGAGTGAAAGCTGCTAACTCTTAGGAATAAGCTAATATTGCGAACAACAAATGACATTAAAGAAAATATATGCTGTGAGGGCAATGTCAGAATCCCCAGACTATTGAATAGGGGTCGACAAGAGGTTCTCGAACTTACACCACATATAGCTCAAACAGCCCGTTTTTAAGCCAAAAATACCCTTTTTGAATCAGAAGAATTACCCCTAAAAATAATACCATACCACATAAGCGTATAAAAATATGCTAAGTAGACTACTTTTCGTGTTGAACTGTCACTTATTTCAGATACTGTTTTTATAGTAAATAAAGTAGTATCTAGTTTCTGAACAAGATCCTGGACATGGGCTTTCCACAACAGCTTACTATCTATCCGAACGTCTAGGAACTTGAAATTTTCCGTCTCGCTTATAATATGTTCATTCTGTCTGATCAAAATATCGGTTCTTGTTGAATTGTGAGTTAGAAACTGTAAAACCTGAGTCTTGCTGTGATTTAGCATCAGATTATTTTCCACAAGCCACGAACTTATTTCATGACTACATTATTTGATACTCTTTCAGTATTACACATAAGATCCTTCACTACCAAGGTGATGTCATCAGCAAACATACATATTTTTGAATCACCTGTAATACTAGAAGGCATATAATTTATATAAATAAGTAGCAGCAGTGGCCCCAGCACCAACCCTTGGGGAACACCCAACTTAACAGTGCCCCATTGGGACTGAGCATCACTACCACTCCCAATATTGCGGAGAATTACCTTCTGCTTTCTGTTCTTAAAGTAAGAGGCGAACGAATTGTAAGCTACTCCCCTTACTCCATAATGGACCAACTTCTGCAGTAATATTTTGTGGTCAACACAGTCAAAAGCCTTCGTTAAATCTTAGAAAACACCTAGCGTTCGCAACCTTTTATTTAATCCGTCCAAAACCTCACAGAGAAAAGAGAATATAGCATTTTCAGTTGTTGAACCATTTCTAAAACCAAACTGTACATTTGACAGCAAATTATGTGAATTTAAATGCTCCAGTAACCATGTATATACAACCTTCTCGATAACTTTAGCAAACACCGATGGCATAGAAATAGGTCTAAAATTGTCAACATTATCCCTGTCTCCCTTTTCATAATGTGGCTTCACTACCGAGTAGTGTAATCGGTCAGGAAACTGGCCACTCCTAAAGGAAAAGTTACAGATATGGCTAAGTACTGGGCTAAAATACATAGAACAATACTTCAGTATTCTGCTAGATACACTGTCATATCCAGGAGAGTTCTTGGTCTTTAGTGATTTAATTATCAATTCAATCTCTCTCTTTTCAGTATCACGGAGGAGCATTTCAGGTAATAACACTTTTTTCTAAGAGCGCTATATGATTCCCTGTTGGGACTAGGTTTCTATTTAGTTCACCTGCTTTATTCAGAAACTGATTATTAAATACTGTACATATATGCGACTTATCAGTAACACAGACATCCCTACTACGCACTGATTCTATATCCTCGACCTGTCTCTACAGACCAGCCACTTCCTTTACGACTGACCATATGGTTTTAGTTTTATCCTGAGACTTAGCTATTCTATTTGCATAGCACATACTTTTTGCCTTCCTAATAACATTTTTAATCACCTTACAATACTGTCTGTAATGGACTGCTGCATTTAGATTTTGACTGTTTCTAACGTTTTGATATAATTGGCACTTTGTTCTAGAAGATATTCTTATCCCTCTAGTCAGCTACCCAGGCTGCCTGTTTGTGCTAGTACCCTGTTTTGAACGTTCTAACGGAAAGCAACTTTCAAAGAGCACGAGAAAAGTCTTGAGGAAAGCATTACAGGCGATTACTAATAAAATCTCTTATTCTTAGTGTTATAGAAGCCGAAAGTGTGTTTGCTCTTGCACGGCCAGTTTCTGACCTGGATGCAGTAAATTCAATTGGCTTGACAGTAAAGGAAATAAAAATCGAAACTGTCACCAAGTGCCTCAAGAAATCGGGGTTTTAGGGTCAACAAGAAGACGCTTCTGTAGCCATCGAAGTTCAAGGAAATGCAGCAGCAATTCCTGAATTAATGAAAGTGCGAAACATTTCATGTAGAGCAAATGATTACATTCTACGTGATGACTTTCTGTCAACTCACTCCACTTTCACTTCAGGAACAGATTTAATAGAAATCCGCAACACAGAGGATGATGAAGAAGAAAAGGAAAAGCTAAATGATGTACCTAGAAAATCAGTACGCCTGAAGAAGACATTGCATACATAAACGATGTTGTGCAATTTGCAGCACACACAAATTCTCCCAACTTGTAGTAACTATTGTATGGTGCAAAAAATTACCTATAAAAAACAGTTTTGAACAGGAAATTAAAATAAGTTTCCCTCCTTAATATGTGGCCAAAAGAAATTAAATGTAACGCAAATAAACATGGGAATAAATGTATATACATACAATAATAATCGAATTTAATGTTCGAGTAAAAATATAGGAATGCGGTATTATTTGTCAATTAGTGCAATAGTCCAATATACAGTAAATGAACGTTTACTGTGTTGCAGTGAAGGTATGTAAGTACAGTATATGCATAATAAAAAACTTTATTGTACTTTTGTGCATGATGTCTGACAAATTTTACGTATCCCAGTGACTTTTGTGTAATCCGGAAACTTGTCCAATTTGGAAAATTATTTTAGTCCCACGCGATTCCGTTTTGAGCAGGTTTTTGTGTAACAGAAGATAATTTTACGTTAATTGTGTGAAGGAGTACTTTTTTGGGGTGAAGAAGTAGCACACCAGCTGCCTTAAAAAAACAATTTTTAACGCAGCTAGTTTGCTAGTTCTTCACATCGGTATTCTTCAAAACCAGTTGCTGAAAATACTGAATATGAAAAAATGAAATGAGCGTGTGCCATCGTTGGCCGGGAGGCCCCATCGGGGGAAGTTCGGCCGCCAAGTGCAAGTCTCATTTCACTCAACACCACACTGGGCGATTTGCGCTCTGGTGATGAGGATGAAAGGATGATGAGGTCAACACCACACCCAGTCCACGAGCAGAGAAACTCTCCAACCCGTCCGGGAATCGAACCCAGGCCCGCTTACACGGGAGACGAGCACGTTACCGCCCAGCTAAGCAGGAGGACATTACTGAATAAAAACCTCAAAACAAGACTTTTTTTGCAGTGGGCGGAGGCGTGTGAGTGGAATGCTGACGCAATCGGCGGTCGGCATTACTAGCAGAAACTACAACGTTTAACTTCATCACGCAACTAGTAGGTTGCTGGCGTTTGCAGAAATGAAAAAACAGAGAAGTCGACATGGAGTGTTCTGCACAGATGTGATGTGTGACGAAACAGAACGACGGACCCATCGGACACATTTTATTTTGCTACGTACCTGCAGTTATCTTTGTTAACAAAAGTGATTATCGCCAAGCGTGAAAGTGCATTGTTTTCCATTCAATTCATGCTCTAAGGGGGACAGGAAGGCCGCTAGTTTGTTGATGTACAGAATATCTAATAACATATCTAATCAGTATTTACACAGCCCTAAAAGCGGCAGTATATTTCCAATTTTCAGCCGATTTTTTTTATAAGCCGTCTATAAATGGTTCAAATGGCTCTAAGCACTGTGGGACTTATCATCTGAGGTCATTAGTCCCCTAATCTACTTAAACCTGACTAACCTAAGGACATCACACACATCCATGCCCGAGGCAGGATTCGAACCTCCGACAGTAGCGGTCGCGCAGTTCCAGACTGAAGCGTATAGAACCGCTCGGCCTCTCCGGCCGGCGAAGCAGTGTATATATCGATACGTTTCTTCAATACATCGAATGCCGACAACTATACCTTTTAGATATCGATAAATCACATTCCTGATACTTTCAACAGCCCTACTCGACACCGTAAGGCTTATTACTTTATTCTCATGCAGAATGCAAAAATGTGTTACAGTACTTCAGTATTTTCACAGGTTATTTTTATTTGCTTTGATACATGAGATGTTTTCAAAAGCTCTTCCGCAATGAGAGCTAAATTGTCAGGAGAGGGCATATGATATGGATCTCCTACAGACAAAATGTTGCTTTGATAGAGATGAAAGGTGCACCACATCGTGGGAAAGAAATGGCGGGACAGCTGGTAACGTCTTCCGGAGATGAAGTATCCAAACTTCACGCAGATTCACCGTGAAATTCTGGAAGTGTACTGATTGCAATTCGCTGCCAGTTGTAGTGAAACGGTGCCATAAATTTGACCAGGACCTCGCAGACGCAGGTGATGATGGGGAGGAAAGCAGTGGACATCGAACCGGACGACAATGAGACAACTGAGGACGCGATTCGCAGCAGCTGCAGATTGTCTGACAATGACAATCACATGCTGTTCAGTCATGGCTCCTTTGCCAAGCAGCCGATTTCTATTGTCGAGGCGCTAAACGATTGGCACAACCTTCCGACAGTTGTTTACAGAGAATTTGTGACTATATTGGAAAGTAGTGTCATGTATCTGTGTCACTTTGAAGAGTAGTGCAGGATTTAGAGCAAGATACTTGGTCTGCCGTAATAATGTGTGATTCATTTTCTGAAGCCCTCTAGTGGGTATTTGCATACATGTAATATCAGTAACAAGCAAACGTTTTACAATGTTCTCAATACTACAACCTCCTAAGTATCGCCCCGAATGGATCGCGAGGACATGATTCGATTAATTACAGGAGGCACAGAGGCATTTAAATAATAATTCGCCGCATGATCCATACGTGAATGGAAGGAAATAACTGCTGAAATTGGACGTAGCCTCTGCCATGTGCTGCACAGTCGTTTGCAGATTGTTGATGTATACACTGAACTGACAGAAGTCATAGGATACCTCCTAACGTCGTGTTGGGCCTCGTTTTGGCTGGTGTCGTGCTGCAGCTCGACATGGCATGGACTCAACAAATCGTTGGAAGTCTCCATTCAACAAATCGTTGGAAGTCCCCCGCAGAAATATTGAGCCATGCTGACACTATAGTCCTCCATAATTGTGTAAGTGTAGCTGGTGCAGGATTTTGTGCACGAATTGAGCTCTCGATTCTGTCTCGCGTCGGGCGATCTGGCTGCCCAAATCATTCGCTACAATGTTCCTATCACCACTTGTGAACAGTTGTGATCCGGTTATATATTTGGGAACATGAAGTGCATGAATAACTGCAGATCGTCTCCAAGTAGACGGACATAACCATTTCCAGCCAATGACCGGTTTAACCAGGCCAGGAGACACAGTCCACTCCATGTTAACACAGCCTACACCGTTATGGAGCCATCGCCAGCTTGCACACTGCCTTCTTAACAACATGGATCCATAGCGTCTACACCTACATCTACATTTATACTCAGCAAGCCACCCAAAGGTGTGTGGCGGAGGGCACTTTATGTGCTAGTGTCATTACCTCCCTTTCCTGTTCCAGTCGCATATGGTTCGCGGGAAGAACGACTCCCGGAAAGCCTCCGTGCGCGCTCGAATCTCCCTAATTCTACATTCGTGGTCCCCTCGGGAGGTATAAGTAGGGGGAAGCAATATATTCGTTACCTCATCCAGAAAAGCACCCTCTCGAAAGCTTGACAACCAGCTACACCGCGATGCAGAGCGCCTCTCTTGCAAAGTCTGCCACTTGAGTTTGCTAAACATCTCCGTAACGCTATCACGCTTACTAAATAACCCTGTGACGAAACGCGCCGCTCTTCTTTGGATGTTCTCTATCTCCACTGTCAACCCAACCTGGTACGGATCCCACACTGATGAGTAATACTCAAGTATAGATCGAACGAGTGTTTTGTAAGCCACCCCCTTTGTTGACGGAGTACATTTTCTAAGGACTCTCCCAATGAATCTCAACCTGGCACCCGCCAGGCACACTCTAGCACTACCATCAGCTCTTTCCATCTGAAGTCGGCATCAATCTGACCAGACCACGGTTTTCCAGTCGTCTAGGACCAAAATAATACGGTCACGAGACCAGCAGAGGCGCTCTACCTGATATTGTGCTGTTAGCAAAGCCTGAAAATCGGTGTTCTCAGTACGCTCCTGACACTGTGGATCTCGGAATATTGTTCCCTGACGATTTTCGTAATGGAATGCTCGACCAATCTATTATAACGGTACTTTGCAGGCAGGCGTGTCAATTAGCATCATATTAATTAAAATGGGGGATAAATAGACTTTATTTTGGAAGACTTAAAAAGGGGAAAGTAATACGAAACTTTGATAACTGCACAGTATTACTAAGAAGCAATATAATGAAAAGTAATAAAAAGCAAAGTAGGAAAGACCAAGCGGAATAGAAAGATATTGGGGCGCGTTTGTTTTTTAACAGAATAAAAGAACATGTAACACATTATTGAGCTCTCTACCTTCAGTCATCGCGATCGGGCTAGTCGATGAAAAAGTGGTACACGAGTGCGAAATTCGTTAACGAGATTATTTAAAGACTCTTCAAGCAAGTTTAAAATATATTACGTGTGACGAAGTGATCAGAGACGTTTATTGTCGGGTGAAGTAAAAATGATTCCGACAACATAATTCGAACTTTGTGTTAGCTGGGAAAAATATTCTTGGAAAACTATTACGGTTGTGGAACCCACGAAAGTTATACGCAACGGAAAGGTTACGTAAGTCTGTACTTTTTTAAAATTTTGAAACGCGTGTGTGCGGAACATTAAGAGAATCTTATCCTTGGACAGTTGTGGGGCTAACTGATACAAACAACGCGCCAACCTAAAAATAGTTCGCTTATTAACTACCAGATATCAATTAATGGGGACCTAAAATACTAAAAACAGTGGATACACCGTTAAATTAAACCTTGCGTGTGAAAGACAGTCACATCGAACATTTCGAGAGCGAAGAATAGACATTTATGTGCTGAATTGAGAGCCTGGGTCGTGTCGATATTTGGACATTATATGAGACGCGTTATTCACAACACAATATCGACCATTCTAATACTGAAAGGAAGGATAGGACCATCACCTTCAATCCCGATTCAGATTCGATATTTAGTTAGTGAAAAGAAATGTGTTAGTAAACAAACTACATTTCAAATTTATCCACTATTTTGGCTTCATTACATAGTCTTGACTACATGATAAACAATATCTGTGGCAGTTGTATACAACGTACCGTCATAATATTTAGCCAACCAATATTGTGGGACACCAAAAATGTAAATGCAAAAAATTGTTCTTACAGCAGATGTATAATGTGTGAGTGGGACGACTGTATTGAGAAACTGAACATCCATTACGTACTTGCATGTTTATCTGAGAAAGTGGTCCTTGTCAGTACATCAGCACAGAGTTCGAATAGAATCGGTGGAACATTGCAAACCATTCAGATTAATCGAACACATAATGCTGGCATCACCAGGATGTGTACTTTCTCCACACCTCTGTGGCAGTAATTGAATTAAGAGTCAGCTAGGAATAACATTTAAATCAACTGACGACCATTGAGCTAGCGTCACGAATTTTCAAACGTCCACTCCCATGGATGAAGGTTAGTGACACCACAAGTGTTAACGTCAATCGAAGGGTGTCATCGTGATCGTATTGAATGGCACTGAGCGGTCACACTATCTCTAACTACAATTCCGAGTTCAAACTCTGTTAGTTCCAATCGCGCAGCCATAATCACGTCGGAGACCTTTTCACATGAATCACCTGGATACAAGTGGGCTCCGTCAACACACTGCCTTTTTATATACTGCGTACGCTATACTATATGCGACCATTGCTGTCCCACGATATTTGTCATCTCCGTGTGCAATGTGCTGTCTGTCTGACAGTCCAGACTACACTCTCAGATCAAATTATGGAGGCGAGACTGTAGTCAACGCAAAACTTGAGAGTAATTAGAGTTGACAGAGCGTCAAGACAAACAAGACGCCCGACCGCAAGCTTGAAACGAGAGCGCCCCTGGGAGTGGAGGCAACCGGCCGCAACAAGTGGTTAGTTACCGAGGAGACGGGACACGGCGACCCGAGTAGCCTCGCCCGCCGAGCAGCCAGGGCAGCCAACACTCCGCCACCAGCGGGGATTACCCGCGGCGCATTGCTGATCGGGCCCGGCTCGGCTCGGCGCGGCGTCTTCCAGGCGGCCCCCATCAGCGCCAGCTGCGCCGCAAATTGCTAAATTACTCTTGCGGCGCGTAATTACGGAGGCGTAATCGAAACCTCATCAGCGGCGATCGCGGTCGCCGCCCGCCAATTCATTATGGGTTCCACGCTGATTGATGGTTTTAAACGAATAAAATGTAGCTCCCTGGACAGATGGAAATGGATCTTTTTCCGAAGTTTAATCACATTACTTAGAGCTTACCTTCAGAGTGCCCACGCCAATCACGCGCACTGATAAGCGGAAATGGATGGCTGTCCTAAATATAAATCCATTCTCCGACCCACTAAGTTTTAAACTATTCGGGCGCGTATGAATGATGTTTATAAAACGCGTCCTATAACTGCACCCATATAGGCCCTAAAGCAAATTGGTTAGGAATTTTTAAACAGTTGTCTGCGTACTAACTTACGAGTTTTTTGTATATAAAAAAAGCACCCATTCATGGTCTCAATGTTAAGTCTCGCGCAATGGAAACAAATCTCAGGTAAATAATGTGGGACAGTCAATGAAATACTTCTAGGTACGTGACCGTATTCTAATTGTGTAAAATTCTCCGACATTTCGGTCACTGCTGTACGTGGCCTTCCTCGAGCTGTTTCTGCTAACATTAGAAGAACTTCAACGGCCGCGGAAGTCTACGTTTACAAATGTAGAGTAGTATTATTGAACTATACATGAACAAAAATACTCCTTCGTGGGAGAACAATTGATCAGTACACTACAATAGGTCGTGGACGTTCATGATTATCACTGAATTCACACAACTTACGCTGAAGGCGATAATGATGAAATATTAAATTCATGGTCATCTCCGATGACAAGTCCTGTGAGGAGTTCACGTCATCACACTGAAGTTGGCAATGCGAATCGATACCATAGACGTTAGTGAGAGCTCCCTGCAGTCCACAACAACGTATGAGAGGTACGCCTCCCCTCTAAGTGTACCAGCGCCCTCAAGCTGAGTTCAGTATAGTGTCGACCTAGCAAGAGCATTGCCCAGTTCATGACCTTATCTGAAGCAGTTGAAAGGTCTCTGTTGGATTCCTTTCATGTCAATTTCTTAAATTTGTTGTCATTTATTGCATAAATTCCTCTTCTAAATTTACTGTAGTGTTTCTGACTATCTGAGAGGAGACGGAGCAGTGGAACGTGTTACATTTGCACATAAACAAGAACGAACTGTCACACTACTACACTTTAAAACACAGTTTATATGTAATTCATGTCACACAGTCTCATACGGAACCTACACCCGCTTTCTTTTATATACTGTATATGAAAAGATACTGTCATCCCCCTTCCCTTCTGTGTGAGGGGATGAATGAGCAAATGTATTTCTAGTTGCATGCTGGATGGTAGCAGACAAGCCTGCCTGCTAGAGAACAGTAGGACCAACGTCGGAACAGGTAGTTACGCTTTCTAAAAGGAGAGATATTTCTATTCTTAGTATGGTCCTGTCCGTCCCTTTTCATGTTGGTATAGGGAGCTGCCTCTCTGGTCACTTCCATTTGTATTTGTGAAGCACGCTCGGTAGGAGCCCTGGTCAGTCTGTCCGCGGCGAGCGTCTGAAGTGTTAAGATTTCCGGCTAAAAGCGTGTCTGCTAGGTCCATAGGACAATGGATTTCTTAAGTTCAGCCTATCTGAAAATTTAATC
Organism: Schistocerca gregaria; assembly: GCF_023897955.1. Lineage (NCBI taxonomy): Eukaryota > Metazoa > Arthropoda > Insecta > Orthoptera > Acrididae > Schistocerca > Schistocerca gregaria. The sequence continues at coordinate 149,111,601 of NC_064920.1, forward strand.
ACCTTTATTTCAGGTTTGGATCTAAAATATTTAATGTTATCTTAAATTGCAACGCAGTGTATTTCGAGTGTGAAGTTCAGAATATTTTCCAGTAGTTACTTTGTCACTACTTTGTGTAAAGTGGAACCACGTGTTGATCAGTAACTGTAACTACGATCAGCAATCTTAAATGCGAATATGCGTGAGATTATAACGTCTTGTCCTGACAATATTTTCCAATGTAGCAACTTTTCTTTATGTTCAACCCACGTGGGGTGTCCTTTGTGAGACTAGTACCACGTGCTTATACAATTGTTTGACCCATCAGGTTAGTAGTAAGACGATAGTAAACAGTTCGAAGTTTTTCTTTTGTAAATTGCTTTTCAATCTAATTTATTTTAATTATCAAAATTATTGTGGAGTTACACTCTTTGTGTAAACCAAGTTGACCACGTGAAGCATGTGGTGTAATCATCAAAGTAGCTCTCAGCTATTCCTTTTGGGCAGATTTCACAGAGAGTTAGTATGAATTTAGTATACCAGTGTGTGGTAATTACATGACGGACACAATTGCGCTACGAACGTAACTTCTTTGGGTGAAAATTGAATCGGTTGGTTGTGCTCAATTTCCTCTTGCATATGTTTCAACGTTCTTTGTGTGTTATTTTATGAATGCAGTGTTGTATGCAGTCTCCCAATCTAGGCCCCATATTTGATGTGTTCCATAAGATTACAAACTAACATTTTCACAAACCTAAATAAGGCACCAGTTTATTTATGTATTAAGTTTAGTATGCTGAAATTTCAGTGATCAATGTTAAAATAAATTTCCAAATATAAACTGATTTATTTCTTTTTATTTAAATTTTCTTATATATATATAAGCTCCGTAAGCTTATATATATATAAACTCCATATGCCACGGCAAGCTGGCTGACACTGACGGCGGCGGTGCACAAATGCTGCGCAGCTAGCGCCATTTGACAGCCAACACCGCGGTTCCTGGTGTGTCCGCTGTGCCGTGCGTGTGATCATTGCTTGTACAGCCCTCTCGCAGTGTCCGGAGCAAGCATGGTGGGTCTGACACACCGGTGTCTCTGTGTTCTTTTTTCCATTTCCAGGAGTGTAGATTACCTGGAACCCTTAAACGCTCTCAGAGTAATATATATATATATATATATATATATATATATATATATATATATATATATATATATATATATATACTCTGAGAGCGAGGTAAGGGTTCCAGGTAATCTACACTCCTGGAAATGGAAAAAAGAACACAGAGACACCGGTGTGTCAGACCCACCATACTTGCTCCGGACACTGCGAGAGGGCTGTACAAGCAATGATCACACGCACGGCACAGTGGACACATCAGGAACCGCGGTGATGGCCGTCAAATGGCGCTAGCTGCGCAGCATTTGTGCACCGCCGCCGTCAGTGTCAGCCAGCTTGCCGTGGCATACGGAGCTCCATCGCAGTCTTTAACACTGGTAGCATGCCGCGACAGCGTGGACGTGAACCGTATGTGCAGTTGACGGACTTTGAGCGAGGACATATAGTGGGCATGCGGGAGGCCGGGTGGACGTACCGCCGAATTGCTCAACACGTGGGGCGTGAGGTCTCCACAGTACATCGATGTTGTCGCCAGTGGTCGGCGGACGGTGCACATGCCCGTCGACCTGGGACCGGACCGCAGCGACGCACGGATGCACGCCAAGACCGTAGGATCCTACGCAGTGTCGTAGGGGACCGCACCGCCACTTCCCAGCAAATTAGGGACACTATTGCTCCTGGGGTATCGGCGAGGACCATTCGCAACCGTCTCCATGAAGCTGGGCTACGGTCCCGCACACCGTTAGACCGTCTTCTGCTCACGCCCCAACATCATGCAGCCCGCCTCCAGTGGCGTCACGACAGGCGTGAATGGAGGGACGAATGGAGATGTGTCGTCTTCAGTGATGAGAGTCGCTTCTGCCTTGGTGCCAATGATGGTCGTATGCGTGTTTGGCGCCGTGCAGGTGAGCGACACAATCAGGACTGCATACGACCGAGGCACACAGGGTCAACACCCGGCATCGTGGTGTGGGGAGCGATCTCCTACACTGGCCGTACACCTCTGGTGATTGTCGAGGGGACACTGAATAGTGCATGGTACATCCAAACCGTCATCGAACCCATCGTTCTACCATTCCTAGACCGGCAAAGGAACTTGCTCTTCCAACAGGACAATGCACGTCCGCATGTATCCCGTGCCACCCAACGTGCTCTAGAAGGTGTAAGTCAACTACCCTGGCCAGCAAGATCTCCGGATCTGTCCCCCATTGAGCATGTTTGGGACTGGATGAAGCGTCGTCTCACGCGGTCTGCACGTCCAGCACGAACGCTGGTCCAACTGAGGCGCCAGGTGGAAATGGCTTGGCAAGCCGTTCCACAGGACTACATCCAGCATCTCTACGATCGTCTCCATGGGAGAATATCAGCCTGCATTGCTGCGAAAGGTGGATATACACTGTACTAGTGCCGACATTGTGCATGCTCTGTTGCCTGTGTCTATGTGCCTGTGGTTCTGTCAGTGTGATCATGTGATGTATCTGACCCCAGGAATGTGTCAATAAAGTTTCCCCTTCCTGGGACAATGAATTCACGGTGTTCTTATTTCAGTTTCCAGGAGTGTATATCACCGGTTGTCGTATGCCTATTAAAAGATTATAATTAATGTTAGTCTGTTTGGGAATTTGGTAAGCTAGTCTGGATACCTGGTGAAACAGTTGCTCAGTAATGCAAGGTTAACTTCCCCAGACAGCTCACAGTTTTTAACCCGCTTTTATTTTCTGTCAGCTCCGCTTTCCGAACAAATTAAAGCAACAACATTACACACTCAAGGAGCAACGTGATACAGAATGTTTCTGATGGATTTGTTGATTTAAATGAGGAACATTGTTCTGCGAGAGAACAGTTTGGTAATCTGTGCATTAAGTAAATGTTTTATCCATTTATGTAATAAAGTTGACTACTACTTCATCTGTTGTAGTTAAAACTGAAACACCTCCCAGACTACAGAAAGAACCCACAGTTATGTCTGGTCGAAAGTAGTTTGTCCCAATCACAACACTGCTGATGGTGGAGGCAGACACGGACGGCTCCCTCAGTTTATGGTGGCTAATATGGCATGGTGTCGTACGTAGCAAAGGTTCCAATCGAGACTCTGATTGAAGAACTGCAGGTGGAGCCAGCACCAGGCGCAGAGCTCGACGAAAGATGCCTGTGTGCGGATCTGCGAATCCCCGAATATCCAGGCCGTACAGTGATAAGTAGTGTGTTCTGCAGAAATTATTAGCGTTTCAGTCACCTCGGTTCAGTATGTGTCCTGTTATCTAGTGAGCACGGGGACTTATTCCGTGCATGAGGGCATCGATGCGTACAAGACGCGAATGCCGTCCTATAGTATAGGCGTCTATGCTGCATTCACTTGGTTCCAAAATTCATCTGTGGTGGTAGGCATTGGGTCACAGTACTGCAGCCGCTTTTCCACCATGTCCTATACATTTTCGGTTGGCGACAAGTGTGGCGGCTTACGGCAAAAGGCTGACATCCTGTAACACCAAGAAGACATGTGTTCATGCAGAAACATGTGGTCGTGCATTGTCTTGCTAAAAATGGCGTCTGGAGTGTTCTGCAGAAAGGTTACGTCTATGGATCGGTGGATTCGCGTAGGTCACACTGGTCACAGTGCCCTGGGCACACACCAGCTGTGATTTGCAGTTATATCCAATAGCAGCCCTCACCACAAAGCCTTGAGCTGGCACTGAACATCTTGTGTGAATGCAGTCACTATGATGCCAATCTGCCTGCGGGCAACCAAAATGCGGCGATTGTTTTCAAACATGCAGAACCAGGATTCGTCCGGAAACACTATCTGAAAACACTATCTGAGCCAAGAATTCTTTCCGGTTGTATGGCCGTGGTCCATGGAAGTCTTCTATCCCTGACGTTTCGTCCAAAGCTACACTGGACATCTTTGGAAATGCTCCTGGTTGTGCAGATTCCTGAAGATAAGACTCAGCACACGGACTACAGCCATACAACCCGAAAGAATTCTCAGCAGCTGAAACATCCGGTCGTGAAAGCGTACACTATCTGATGCCATCCCTCTCCCCGGTGATGTCGTTCCGTACACCATTGGCATCTAGCATATTTCCTCACATTAGTCAAAGTTAGGCAGAGAAGTGGACGACGCGCACGTAACCCCTGCTGTAATAAACCCCGACGAAATGTCGCCCCTGATTGCGTAAGATGTGTTACACTGTCTCATTGTTGCGCCAGAGCTCAGGAGGACGCAGATCTGGCCTGCAGTGCCATTCGGATGAGGTGTCGAAGTTCACCTGAAACACATCGTCGTGTTCTACAGGCTTATGTGAACCATTCTGCTCACACACGTTGCACTGCCAAAACACTTCTTCCCACACGAGCAGCAATTTCCCGAGTGGATTCATCACATTCTCTCATGCCAATAATGCGCCCTCTTCCAAACTCAGTGATTTGATGGTACGGTTCACGCATACGTCTGCGAGTCATCCTGCACGTCTGCTCAAGTCACACTGAACCATCACCTTCGCTTTATAGCAAAAACGAGAGACGCGAGCTAATGTTACTGGTAGGTGGTGTTGCACCACAATATCGATATTGACCTTGAAAACGAGGGTTCAAACGGTAATCTTTTCTGCATAGCGTACTGTTGTACGCGTCCTGTGGATATGAAAGTCCTATCTGTAGTCGTTCCAAGATTTCTGTTTTTTTTTTTTTCTGAACATGGATACATTTTCAGTCATGTGGTCCACAGGGCTGTCAGGCCAGCGAACTCAGGGCACACGCTATGGCACCTGCTGACCTAAGCAGCGAAGCTCTGTCGCCTGCTAACATAACCCCTTTGAGATCAGGCTAGTGATAAACCATTACTGTGAGATGGGTTGCCGGTCTGCAGGCGTACACCCTGTACATACAGGGTGTTTCAAAAATGACCGGTATATTTGAAACGGCAATAAAAACTAAACGAGCAGCGATAGAAATACACCGTTTGTTGCAATATGCTTGGGACAACAGTACATTTTCAGGCGGACAAACTTTCGAAATTACAGTGGTTACAATTTTGAAGGACAGATGGCGCTGCAAGTGATGTGAAAGATATAGAAGACAACGCAGTCTCTGGGTGCGCCATTCTGTACGTCGTCTTTCTGCTGTAAGCGTGTGCTGTTCACAACGTGCAAGTGTGCTGTGGACAACATGGTTTATTCCTTAGAACAGAGGATTTTTCTGGTGCTGGAATTCCACCGCCTAGAACACAGTGTTGCTGCAACAAGACGAAGTTTTCAACGGAAGTTTAATGTAACCAAAGGACCGAAAAGCGATGCAATAAAGGATCTGTTTGAAAAATTTCAACGGACTGGGAACGTGATGGATGAACGTGCTGAAAGGTAGGGCGACCACGTATGGCAACCACAGAGGGCAACGCGCAGCTAGTGCAGCAGGTGATCCAACAGCGGCCTCGGGTTTCCGTTCGCCATGTTGCAGCTGCGGTCCAAATGACGCCAACGTCCACGTATCGTCTCATGCGCCAGAGTTTACACCTCTATCCATACAAAATTCAAACGCGGCAACCCCTCAGCGCCGCTACCATTGCTGCATGAGAGACATTCGCTAACGATTCGCACAGGATTGATGACGGGGATATGCATGTGGGCAGCATTTGGTTTACTGACGAAGCTTATTTTTACCTGGACGGCTTCATCAGTAAACAGAACTGGCACATATGGGGAACCGAAAAGCCCCATGTTGCCGTCCCATCGTCCCTGCATCCTCAAAAAGTACTGGTCTGGGCCGCCATTTCTTCCAAAGGAATCATTGGCCCATTTTTCAGATCCGAAACGATTACTGCATCACGCTGTCTGGACATTCTTCGTGAATTTGTGGCGGTACAAACTGCCTTAGACGACACTGCGAACACCTCGTGGTTTATGCAAGATGGTGCCCGGCCACATTGCACGGCCGACGTCTTTAATTTCCTGAATGAATATTTCGATGATCGTGTGATTGCTTTGGGCTATCCTAAACATACAGGAGGCGGCGTGGATTGGCCTCCCTATTCGCCAGACATGAACCCCTGTGACTTCTTTCTGTGGGGACACTTGAAAGACCAGGTGTACCGCCAGAATCCAGAAACAATTGAACAGCTGAAGCAGTACATCTCATCTGCATGTGAAGCCATTCCGCCAGACACGTTGTCAAAGGTTTCGGGTAATTTCATTTAGAGACTACGCCATATTATTGCTACACATGGTGGATATGTGGAAAATATCGTACTATAGAGTTTCCCAGACCGCAGCGCCATCTGTTGTTGACAATTGTAACTACTGTAATTTCGAAAGTTTGTCCGCCTGAAAATGTACTGTTGTCCCAAGCACATTGCAACAAACGGTGTATTTCTATCGCTGCTCGTTTAGTTTGTATCGCCGTTTCAAATATACCGGTCATTTTTGAAACACCCTGTAGAACACAATCTGTATCTTGCTAGTACGTCATTTATTGCTGTAAAAAGTATACATAAATAAATAAAAATGAACATTTTGTAAATCCGCGTTTTTTTACGCTTCCACAAGTAAGGTTGTAATTAACCATCCCGTGAAGTGCGAAAATAATTTCCATTCCATGCACTCCTTCTGCTGTTAGGAAACACACTCCACCCTTGGCTATTCTTCTGGAGCCTCAGTTTTCCGGTTCTGCTGTGTGCAGTGAGCGATCAGCACTTGCACACGCTCTCTCTGTCATCACATGGATGTGCGCCCATGTTCCTGTAAGCGGTGAACCTGGGGCCTCTGCGCTCTTAAAGAGACTACATGTTCATCCTTAGTCAATGGCATTACGAGTCCTTCCAGCTAGTTTCTTTTTCAGCGACCCGAATATTAATGACTACACAGAGCAGCGTATATATGTTCGTTAATTGCGACATCCCTTTTCATCTGTTGACGAATATATTTGTAGAACAATGCATCATCATCTTTATTAGACTGAAGAGACAAAGAAACTGGTACATCTGTTGCAACACGGCATGGCATGGACTCGACTAATGTATGAAGTAGTGTTGGAGGGAACTGACACCATGAATCCTGCAGGGCCGTCCATAAATCCTTAAGAGTACGAGAGGGTGGAGATCTCTTCAGAACAGCATGTTGCAAGGCATCCTAGATATGCTCAATAATGTTCATTTCTGGGGATATTGGTGGCCAGCAGAAGTATTTAAACAGAGAATAGTGTTCCTGGAGCCACCCTGTAGCAATTATGGACGTGTGGGGTGTCGTATTGTCCTGCTGAATTTGTCCAGGTCCGTCGGAATGCACAATGGACGTGAATGAATGCAGGTGATCATAGGATGCTTACGTACGTGTCACCTGTCACGGTCGTAGCAAGACGTACTAGGATTTCCATATCACTCGAACTGCACACGCGTCACACCATTACAGAGCCTCCACCATCTTGAACAATTCTCTGCTGACATGCAGGTCCATGCATTCATGAGGTTGTTTCCATACCTTTACACGTGCATCCACTCGATACTGACTCCTCCGACGAGGCAACATGTCCAGTGTCGATGTGGATGGACACAGACGAGGCATAAAGCTTTGTGTTGTCCAGTCATCAAGGGTACACGAGTGGGCCAGTATCGCTGCCGATACTTGTTGATGGCCCAGCATTGGAATCTGCAGCAATTTGCGCAAGTCTTGCACTTCTGTCAGGTTGAACGATTCTCTTCGGTCGTCGATGGTTCCGTTCTTTCAGGATCTTTTTTAGGCCGCAGGGATGTCGGAGATTTTATGTTTTACAGGATTCCTGATATTCATTAGGAATGAGAGAGAGAAGAAAGACCAGTTGTGTTCTGCTATAACGCTAGTAATAGAGGATCAAAAGAGGAGGTGGTATACTTGGAAAAGGCCGAGAGATACGGGAAGATTTCAATTACATTATATCATTGTCCGAAATCAGATATGGAATTGTAAGGGATACCAGGGATAGATATAGACTCAGATCACAGTTTAGTAGTGATGAAGAGTAAGCTGAAGTTTAAGAGACTAATCAGGAGGAATCAATTCACAAAGAAATGGGATATGGTTGTACTAAGGAATGAAGAGACACGCTTTAAGTTCTCTGAGGCTATAGATACTACGATAAGGAATAGCTCAATAGGCAGTTCAGCTGAAAAGGAATGCACATCTCTAAAAAAGGAAATCACAGAAGTTGGAAAGCAAAACATAGGTATAAAGAAGGAAACTTCGAAGAAACCGTGGGTAACGGAATAAATACTTCAGTTGATCGATGTAAGAAAGAAGTAAAAAAATGTTCAGGGAAATTAAAGAATACAAAAGTAGAAGTTAACTAGGAACGAAATAATTAAGAAGTGTAGATAAGCCAAGGCGAAATGGTTACATGAAAAATATGAAGGAACTGAAAAAGAAATAACTGTCGGAAGGACTGGCTCAGCGTACAGAAAAGTCAAAACAACCTTCGGTGAAATGGAAACCAAGGTTGGTAACATTAAGAGAGCAACGGGAATTCGACTGTTTAAACGTAAAGGCACCAGAGGTATAATTCTGACGTAGCGGTTGATGGTGGAAACAAAACTAAAGAAAAGTCAAGACACGTCCATGGGATTTGTCGACATGCAAAAAGCTTTCGACAATTTAAAATGGTGTAAGATCTTCGATATTACGAAGAAAATAGAGATAATCTATAGAGAAAGACGAGTGATATGTACAAGAGCCAAGAGGCAAGTATAAGAGTGGAAGAAGACGATGAACAAAGTACTCGTATTAAAGACAGGAATGAAGTCTTTCGCTCCTACTGTTCATTTTAACATCGAAGCAGCAGTGACAGAAATAAAAGAAAGGTTCAAGACTGGAATTAAATTTCGAGGTGAAAGGATATGAATAATAAGATTCGCTGATGACATTGCTATCCTCAGTAAAAGTGAAGAAGAATTATAGGATCTGTTGAACGCAATGAAGTCTAATGAGTACAGAATACGGACTGAAAGTAAATCGAGGAAAGACAAAAGTAATGGGAAGCATCAGAAATGAGAACAGGGAGAGACTTAACATCACGAAGTAGACGAAGTTAAGGAGTTCTGCTATAAATAATGGCGCTAGCATATCATCAAAAGCAGACTAGCACTGCAAACAGGGCATTCCTGCCCAAGAGAAGACTGTTAGTACCAAACATAGGCCACAATTTGTGGAAGAAATTTCAAAGGATGTGCGTTTGAAGCACAGTATTAAAACATGGACAGTGAAAAAACCGGAAAATAAGAGAATAGAAGTGTTTCAGATGTGGTTTACAGAAGAATGTTGAAAATTAGATTAGGTATGAGGATGTTTTTTCGGAGAATCGGCGAGGAAAGAAATATATGGAAAACAGTGACAAGAAGAAGGGACAGGATATTAGGACATGTGATAAGACATTACGGAATAACTACCCCGGTATTAGAGGTAGCTGCAGAGAGGAAAAACTGTAGAAGAAAACACAGATTGCAATACATGCAGCAAACAATGAAGGACATAGGTTTCAAGTGATATTCTAAGTTGGCACACGAGAGGAATTCTTGGAGAACCGCGTCAAACCAGTCAGAAGACTGGTGATTAAAAATAATCTATTTATATATCGCATTTATTCAATAACATATATCCTAGGTCCGTCTGCCTTTTCATCGTGTAAGAATCTGAAGTCAATTGTTGAAGTACTTTTAGAAATTTTGGTAACAACGTTAAACAACGACTTGTTTTTATCTAGTGGTATAGATTAGTTTTGCAATATTTCAGTTTTAGACTTATTGCAAATTTACACCGTGTTGTAGTATGTGTATGCATTATGCAGTCTGCTTCCTATGCTAGTACTCATGCGCACAAATTCTTCACATCAAAATGAACATTCAGACCAGTATAGTAACATACGCTCTGAGATAGATAATACAGTCAGAATTAATTGCCAACATGCTACATCTCGTGGATCATGTGGAAACTAAATTGCCTGCTGTCACGTCAGGTTGAGGTCATCCCGTTTCCGGCACCCTCCCGGACATTTTGAAATTCTCTGCGGCATTACCAGCCTATGTGCACAGAATGTAAATATGTTAACCTGCTTTCCTTCATTCGTTTAATTATGTGTTCACCAGTTTTACGACACAGTGCAACATTCATGTTATGTCACATAGTCCGTCCGATGGGCTATTACTGTTAGTTGTTTGGCGATCTGTAACACTCTTTTTCAGGAGAGTCACAAGAGCAGTTTCGGAACCGTCAAACTACTACACAGGACGTAAGCAGAAGTCCGCGTTAATCGTCAGTGGGCTACTACCGCCACCATGATTCTCCAACACTAAATTGTTCCATTTGAAGTTCTGGATTCGCGTGACCTTTCCACTGAAACATTTTCCCCTTGTTTCAGAAAAAAGTCGCTTTATCTCCTCAGTAACCTCAACATAGAATAGATTTCATAATTTCCTCTTAAAGATGATAACACGAACAAGATAAACGGATAGATATGTACACCTAGAACGGCTTGAGGTACGACGTTCATATTCACAGGACATGCACATTAATATTCTCTGTAGAAGTTCAAAATAGTTCAAATGGCTCTAAGCACTATGGGACTTAACATCTGAAGGCATCACTCCCCTAGACTTAGACCTACTTAAACCTAAATAACCTAAGGACATCACACACATCTTTGCCCTAGGCAGGATTCGAACTTGCGACCGTAGCAGCAGCGCAGTACCGTACTGAAGTGCCTACAACCACTCGCTCACAAAGGCCGGCTCTGCAGAAGTGATTAGCATTTCAATCACCTCGGTTCAGTATGTGTTCTGTCGCCTAGTAGGCACACGATCCGCCATGGGCCCTGATAACTTGATGCATGCGTGATGGGATCGACGCGTATAAGGCGTGAATGAGGTCCTGTGGTATAGCCATGCATGCTGCATTCACCTAGTTGCAAAGTTCATCTGTGGTGCTGGCATTGGGTCGCAGTGCTGCACCCTTCGTTTCACTGTAGCCCACACATTTTTGATTGGCGACAAACCTGGTGATCTGGCGGGCGAGGGCAAAAGGCTGACATCCTGTCACCCCATGAAGGCACATGTTCGTGCAGCAACATGCACGCATGCATTGTCTTGCTGCAAATGGCGTCGAGGTGATGTGTCAGAAGATATCATTCACGTATGTCACATTGGACACAGTGCCCTCGACACGCACCAACTGTGATTTGTGATTATATCCAACAGCATCCCACGTTGTAAGGCCTCGAACTGGCGCTATATGTCTTGTACGAATGAAGTGCTGTTACGCCCCTCCACCGTCTGCGGCGAACTAAAATGTGGCCATCATTTTCAAACAAACAAAACCTGGATTCGTCCGAAAACACTATCTGATGGCATACCTGTCCCCAGTTCCCTTTTCCATTGCCCTAAAAGGTAAGCGCAAAAGAGAAGTGGAGGACGCGCACGTAACCCATGCAGTAACAAAAGGCGACGGATTGTCATCCCTAGTAATGAACGATGTTTACACTGTTCCACTGTTGCGCCAGAGGCGCGAATGACGCAGAGCTGTCCTGCAATGCCATTCGGATGAGGTGTCTATCTTGCGCGCTTGGTCTGCCTGGTGCGACCTGACCCATCTCGTCGAGGTTCTATGGCTTTCTGTGAACCATTCTGCACACACCCGTTGCACTGCCGAAACACTTCATCCCACACGAGCAGATTTCCAGGATGGATGCATCACATTCTCTCATGCCAATAAAGCGCCCTCTTTCAAACTCACTGATTTGCCGATATAGTTCGCGCATCAGTCTGCGCGGCATCCTACACGTCTCCTCGAGTCACACCGATCCATTACCTGATTTATAGCGGCAACTAGAGCCGCAGGCACATTTTATTGGTAGTTGATGTTGCGCCGAGCTATAGATGTTGACCATGAAACCACAGGCCAACATAGTTCAAATTCTAATCACATCTGCAGAACATACTAATGTAGATGTCCTGTGAATATGAACGTCCTTTATCTAGTCGTACAAGGTGTTCTGTTTCTTTCTGAACGAGAGTGTATTAAATATGTGTCTGACGCAGAAAAAAAAATTCCTTTAGTTTCTAGGCATTATGGTTGTCCACAGACTTCTCAACACTCGTGATTCTTATCATAGAGCTAACATATAAGAAAAAAGTAAACTACTAGTACAAATAACTGAAGCCTTCGTCTGTTGTCGATTTGTGCTGTCTCAAGAAAAGACACATTAGTGATTCTGGATGAATTAGAAAAGTAAATTCATGATGAAATGTTTTACGTTCCATTGGACCCGCAGCATAGAACACTTCAGTATAAGACATAATGAAAATGAAAACTCCAAAACAAGCTGCAATAAAGTAATATACTTGTAATATTTTACACGACAGGCCTATTTGAGCTTACTGTCACTGTCAAGTGACCTGCGAAAATAGCAGTGGCAGGATTATCTATATCAATCGTGGCTGTTTTATGTTTACACTTGAATTAACTGGAAGTGACGACCGTGTTACTTCTATAGTAATTTTTCTCTGTCACTTCTTGGTAAGTATAATAGTTTCCGTAGTTACAAAACGTAAAAATACGTTTTTAAATGATTTAAAACAATGAAATAACACATTGGAAACAGAGATAGTAACCATCAAGCTTCTATATACATCTGAAAACTCAATACCAGAATGTCAACAAAACAGAAACTACATTAGAGATTGTTGTTGTTATTGTTATGGTCTTCAGTCCTGAGACTGGTTTGATGCAGCTCTCCATGCTACTCTATCCTGTGCAAGCCTCTTCATCACCCAGTACCCACTGCAACCTACATCCTTCTGAATCTGCGTAGTGTAGTCATCTCTTGGTCTCCCTCTACGATTTTTACCCTCCACGCTGTCCTCCAATACAAAATTGGTGATCCCTTCATGCCTCAGAACATGTCCTACTAACCGATCCCTTCGTCTGGTCAAGTTGTGCCACAAACTTCTCTTCTCCCCAATCCTATTCAATACTTCCTCATTAGTTATGTGATATACCCTTCTAATCTTCAGCATTCTTCTGTAGCACCACATTTCGAAAGCTTCTATTCTCTTCTTGTCCAAACTATTTATCGTCCATGTTTCACTTCCATACATGGCTACACTGCATACAAATACTTTCAGAAATGTCTTCCTGAAACTTAAATCTTTACTCGATGTTAACCAATTTCTCTTCTTCAGAAACGCTTTCCTTGCCATTGCCAGTCTATATTTTATATCCTCTCTACTTCGACCATCATCAGTTATTTTGCTCCCCAAATAGCAAAACTCCTTTACTACTTTAAGTGTCTCATTTCCTAATCTAATACCCTCAACATCACGCTAACTAATTCGACTACATTCCATTATCCTCGTTTTGCTTTTGTTGAAGTTCATCTTATATCCTCCTTTCAAGACACTATCCATTCCGTTCAACTGCTCTTCCAAGTCCTTTGCTGTCTCTGACAGAATTACAATGTCATCGGCGAACCTCAAAGTTTTTATTTCTTCTCCTTGGAGTTTAATACCTACTCCGAACTTTTCTTTTGTTTCCTTCATTGCTGGCTCAATATATAGATTGAATAACATCGGGGAGAGGCTACAACCCTGTCTCACGCCCTTCCCAACCACTGCTTCCCTTTAATGTCCCTCGACTCTTATAACTGCCATCTGGTTTCCGTACAAATTGTAAATAGCCTTTCGCTCCCTGTATTTTACCCCTGCCACCTTCAGAATTTGAAAGAGAGTATCCCAGTCAACATTGGTAAAAGCTTTCTCTAAGTCTACAAATGCTAGAAACGTAGGTTTGCCCTTCCTTAATCTAGCTTCTAAGATAAGTCGTAGGGTCAGTATTGCCTCACGTGTTCCAACATTTCTACGGAATCCAAACTGATCTTCCCCGGGGTCGAATTCTACTAGTTTTTCCATTCGTCTGTAAAGAATTCGCGTTAGTATTTTGCACCTGTGACTTATTAAACTGATAGTTCGCTAATTTTCACATCTGTCAACACCTGCTTTCTTTGGGATTGTAATTATTATATTATTCTTGAAGTCTGAGGGTATTTCACCTGTCTCATACTTCTTGCTCACCAGATGGTAGAGTTTTGTCAGGACTGGCTCTCCCAAGGCCGTCAGTAGTTCCAATGGAATGTTGTCTACTCCGGGGGCCTTGTTTCGACTCAGGTCTTTCAGTGCTCTGTCAAACTCTTCACGCAGTATCGTATCTCCCATTTCATCTTCATCTACATCCTCTTCCATTTCCATAATATTGTCCTCAAGTACATCGCCCTTGTATAGACCCTCTATATAGTCCTTCCACATTTCTGCTTTTCCTTCTTTGCTTAGAACTGTGTTTCCATCTGAGCTCTTCATGTTCATACAAGTGTTTCTCTTATATCCAAAGGTATCTTTAATTTTCCTGTAGGCAGTATCTATCTTACCCCTAGTGAGATAAGCCTCTACAGACTTACATTTGTCCTCTAGCCACCCCTGCTTAGCTATATTGCACTTCCTGTCGATCTCATTTTTGAGACGTCTGTATTCCTTTTTGCCTGCTTCATTTACTGCATTTTTATATTTTCGTCTTTCATCAATTAAATTCAATATTGCTTCTGTTATCCAAGGATTTCTACTAGCCCTCGTCTTTTTACCTACTTGATCCTCTGCTGCCTTCACTACTTCATCCCTCAAAGCTACCCATTGTTCTTCTACTGTATTTCTTTCCCCCATTCCTGTCAATTGCTCCCTTATGCTCTCCCTCAAACTCTGTACAACCTCTGGTTCTTTCAGTTTATTCAGGTCCCATCTCCTTAAATTTCCACCTTTTTGCAGTTTCTTCATTTTTATCTACAAGTCATAACCAATAGATTGTGGTCAGAGTCCAAATCTGCCCCTGGAAATGTCTTACAATTTAAAACCTGGTTATTAAATCTCTGTCTTACCATTATATAATCTATCTGAAACCTGTCAGTATCTCCAGGCTTCTTCCATGTATACAGCCTTCTTTTATGATTCTTGAACCAAGTGTTACCTATGATTAAGTTGAGCTCTGTGCAAAATTCTACCAGGCGGCTTCCTCTTTCATTTCTTTGCCCCAGTCCATATTCACCTACTATTTTTCCTTCTCTCCTTTTTCCTACACTCGAATTCCAGTCACCCATTACTATTAAATTTTCGTCTCCCTTCACTATCTGAATAATTTCTTTGATTTGATCATACATTTCATCAATTTCTTCGTCATCTGCAGAGCTAGTTGGCATATAAACTTGTACTACTGTAGTAGGTGTGGGCTTCGTATCTATCTTGGCCACAATAACGCGTTCACTTGCTGTTTGTAGTAGCTTACCCGCATTCCTACTTTCCTATTCATTATTAAACCTACTCCTGCATTACCCCTATTTGATTTTGTGTTTATAACCCTGTAGTCACCTGACCAGAAATCTTGTTCCTCCTGCCACCGAACTTCACTAGTTCCCACTATATGTAACTTTAACCTATCCATTGCCTTTTTTAAATTTTCTAACCTACTTGCCCGATTAAGGGATCTGACATTCCACGCTCCTATCCGAAGAACGCCAGTTTTCTTTCTCCTGATAACGACATCCTCTTGAGTAGTCCCCGCCCGGAGATCCGAATGGGGGACTATTTTACCTCCGGAATATTTTACGCAAGAGGACGCCAACATCATTTGATCATACAGTAAAGCTGCATGCCCTCGGGAAAAATTACGGCCGTAGTTTCCCCTTCCTTTCAGCCGTTCGCAGTACCAGCACAGCAAGGCCGTTTTGGTTATTGTTACAAGGCCAGATCAGTCAATCATCCGGAGGTGTTGCCCCTGCAACTACTGAAAAGGCTGCTGCCCCTCTTCAGGAACCACACGTTTGTCTGGCCTCTCAACAGATACCCCTCCGTTGTGGTTGAACCTACGGTACGGCTATCTGTATCGCTGAGGCACGCAAGCCTCCCCACCAACGGCAAGGTCCATGGTTCATGGGGGGAGGACATTAGAGATATTACACAAAATATTGAAAGGAGCACACTCCTACGAGAAATACAAGAAAACATACACACGAATTTCTAAATGAACACACAGATTTGCAACATAAATACTATCACGAAAACTTTATTGACATAATAGAATACGAGAGGAGGTAGTCTTACGGTAAACAAAGTTTACACAGACCTTAGATAAAATTTAAAGGACAATAAGAACAACGAAATGTGTAATCTGTGTACACTTTCTAAAAATATAGCATAGTATCAAAGAAACTGACCTGTCAAAATATATGATACAGGAATATTTCAGTTACACTACATCACGGTCATACAGAGATTCCGTAATCAGATATTGGATTGTAAGGCGAACCCGGGAGTAGATACAGACACAGATCACAATTTAGTAGTGATGAAGAGCAAGATGATGTCTAAGAGAGACCAGGAAGAATCAGTACACAAGCAAGTGTGATACGGTTGTACCAAGGAATGGAGAGATACGCTTGAAGTTCTCTGAAGCTACAAATATTACGATAAGGAACAGCTCAGTAGACATTCAGTTGATGATAAATGGACATCTCTCAAAAGGTAAATTACAGAATTTGGAAAGAAAAACTTAGATAAAAAGAAGGAAGCTGCGAAAAAAACACGGGTAACAGAAGAAATATTTCAGTTGACCGATGAAATAAGGAAGTACAAAAATGGTTAGGGAAATCGAGGAATACAGAAATACAAGCCACTTAGCAAAGAAATAAAGTGCAGAAAAGCTAAGCCGAAATGGCTGCATGAAAAATATAAAGAAATCGAAAAAGGGATTATTGTCGAATGAACTGACTCACCATAAGGAAAAGTCAGAACAACATTCAATTAAATGAAAAGCAAAGGTGGTAACATTAAGACTGCAATGTGAATTCCACTGTTAATTGCGGAGGAGAAAGCGCACAGGTGGAAAGAGTAAAGGCCACTATGAGGCTAAAGACAATTCTGAAGACGTGATAGAAGAAGAAACAGAAGTCGATATGAAAGGAAAAGGGGATCCAGTATTAGAATCAGGATTTAAAAGAGCTTTATAAGACTTAATATCGAAAAAGACAGAATGGATAGATAACATCCCGTCAGAGATTCTAAAGCCTTTGAGGGAAGTTGCAACAAAACTACCATTCATGTTGGTGCTTAGAATGTATGAGTCTGGCGGTATACCACCTGACTTTCTGAAAGATTTCATCCTCCCAATTCTGTAGATTGCAAGAGCCGACATATAAGAGAATTATCGCGCAATCAACTTAACAGATCATGCGTCCAAGCTGCACAAGAGTAATATACAGAAGAATGGAAAAGAAAACTGAAGATGTGTTAGATGACGATCAGTTTGGCTTTAGGAGAGGTAAAGGCACCAGGGAGGCACTTCCAAGACTGAAGATAGTTGACCTGGAGAAAGCGTTCGACAATGTAAAATGGTACAAGATGTTCGACGTTATGAGAAAAATGCGGGTAAGGTATCACGATAGTCGGGTAATATAATTAGAGTGGATGATATAGAATGCTCGGATTAAATGGATGTAAGACAGAGATGTACCTTTCGTCCTTACTGTTCAATCTATACAGCAAGGAAGCAATGACGAAAACAAAAGGAAAGTTCGAGAGTGGAAATAAAATTCAGGGTGAAAGCATATCAATGATAAGATTCGCCGATGGCATTGCTATCCTTAATGAAAGTGAAGAAAAATTACGGGACCTGTTGAATGGAATGAACAGTCTAATGAGTAGAGAACACGAATTGAGAGTAAATCGAAAAAGCCTAAAGTAATGAGAAGCTGCAGAATATCAGACCAGAGAGAAACTTGACATCAGGATCGGTGATCACGAAGTAGACGAAGTTAAATAATTCTGCTCTCTAGGAAGCAAAATGACCTTGACGGACGGAGCAAAGATATAGAAACCGAACTAGCAGTGGCAAAAGGGCATTCCTGACCAGTATCAAACATAGGCCTTGATTTGAGGAAGAAATTTCTGAGAACACATGTTTGGAGCACAGAGTTGTACGGTAGTAAAACATGGACTGTGGGAAAACCGGACCAGAAGAGAATCGAAGCATTTGAGATATGGTGCTCTAGAAGAAAGCTGAAAATTAGGTTGATTGGTAAGATAAAAAAGGATGAGGTTCTCCACAGAATCAATGAGGAAAGAAATATATGGAAAACACTCGCAATAAGAAGAGACAGAGTGGTAGGATATATGTTAAGGCATCACTGAATAACTTCCATGGCAGCGCTGGAAGGAGCTGCAAGACGTAAAAATTGTGGAGGAAGACAGAGATTGGAATATTTTCAGCAAATAATTAAGGACATAGGTTGTAATTGATACTCTGAGGTGAAGAGATTGATACAGGAGAGGAATTCATAGTGGGCCACATAAAACCAGTCAGAAGACTGGTGACTCAAAATTAAAAAAAAGTCAACTCGGCTCTACCTGGAACAAGCAGAGAAAGTTACGTAGGTTTCCAAGACCGAAGTTAGTCTCCACGAAACTGTTACGAGTAGCAGACCGAATCATATTGTGAAATAAATCAAGCGAAATGGTCGACAGACAATAAGAATTTTATGAAAATCGTGGAATGCATAGGTCTTGAATTCCGATCATCGAATCGAACCCCTCTCCCACCAAATGACTGCCCATTGTCTTAAGAACTCCAACTCTGAATGTTTTCTTACGAGTTAAAATACTATAACCCGATTTATGAAACTGGTGCATTACCTTGAAATGTTTTCTCATCTAGCAGCTTCCTGTTCAGTTTGTCTTCAGTGATTCACCTTTCTGTCGCTCCCTTGCCCTAGAAACTCCCCCACCACCACCCCCACGGTTTTCAGGTTGAATACTCTCATGCTGTACGCTTTTGAGGAGTAAAGGACATCGTAGCAGAGCAACTATTAACCACCCTCGGTTATTGCTCTCCTAAATGTCACAGTTTATAGCTGAGAATTCTCGTAAAGTTACATGAAATTATATATTAACTTCGTGCATTATCTTAATCTAGTCTACACTAACTATAATACGCTGTAACATCGTTCAAGAGGATTATTGATCATTATTAAATGACGTCAACTAAACGCAGTTTCGTAGTTCCCTGCCATAACAGGATTATTAGGTAAGGCAGTTAAGTAACTCTTGATATCGTCAGCGTTTGCATAGTTTAATATCTCACTAAGACAGAATCCATCAGTGGTGAATTTACCAAGTTTAAGCTCACTTTGGTCTGCCCCTGCTGTCGAGATAACTTGGGATTGCAGTGGTACCTCGACCCGAGGGTAGTCCAACTGAGAACAGACGGAGCACACGGTGTAGTTGGATAAGAGAGGGGCAGGAAAAAAAACTTGTTTTTTCGGATAAATCATACAAGCCTGCGGGTGAACCTATTTAGGGAAACCTCGCAAAGCCTGTTTTCGGAAGGCCGGGCGGTTACTGAAACCTGCTCCTTACGAAGAGCCGAGTTCACTCTCTAACTACACTCTGAATAGTCGGTTTCAGTCATACTTACGGAATTTCATCATGGTAATTGATGGCAAGAGAGACATAGTTGTCATTACTGTGTGTCATATTCCTGAGCTAGACCATGGTGTAGGAATTCATCGTCACATAACTACAGTGTGCTCTGAATAAAGGTGTGTGAGGAACTAAAGCCTAAAAAGGAACAAAACGAAATCAAATTCAATGACATTTACCACCTCGAGTGTCTCTCAGCACAGACGACAAGAATGTGTGGCTCATAAGGAGCTGCCCAACCGTTGTACTCCATTATTGCTAACTCCCTACACCCTGCACACAGTCACTGGGCTAGCTGCTAGCTCTTTGGAACTCACGATGGATTCCTTCGACTGATTTCATGCATTTTTTTAAACCACACTATGCAACGCTCTACGCTACCTACCAGTCAATAGGTCTTAAATTAAGCTTATATATTACGGATAACCATGATTATTTATTCAATGTAAATCCATGAAACTGCAATCAGTCACGTTTTTTAAACAGTTATTTATTATTCCGTGAACTGATTTTCGAATCTTTTGAGGCACATCTTCAGATAGTTTTCCGGAAATTGCATGTTTATTTCAAGCATAATGCTGGGCGCTAGTCTGTGACAATGTGGGCAGATATTTTTTTTTATTATAGCATTCATCTGTCTGCTTCCATAGTGATGGCCAGTTGTTACCACACCACATACTTTTGCACAATATGTATGCATTTACACTTTGATAGTGAATCTTTGCCTGCATTCAGCATAAATAACTACACTCGTGCTGATAAATTAAGGGTAACTGCAGGATGTGGTGCCACACAACGTGGCACTACACAATGGCGCTAATAGCATAAGGAACACACACGACACATATCTTTAAGTCCATGGTATTGGTGACAGGTTGAGCGAACCATCCCGAACCACACGTGCATGTGTACTGTGCATGTACCCCAACATCAATACGGGATATGATCACCATGTACACGTACACAGGCCGCACAACGGGTTGGCATACTCTGGATCAGGTGGTCGAGCAGCTGCTGGGGTATAGCCTCCCATTCTTGCACCAGTGCCTGTCGGAGCTCCTGAAGTGTCGTAGGGGTTTGAAGACATGCAGCGATAGGTCGACAAAGAGCATCCCAGACGTGCTCGATGGGGTTTAGGACTGGAGAACAGGCAGGCCACTCCATTCGCCTGATCTTCTGTTTCAAGGTAGTCCCCCACGATGGCAGCTCGGTGGGGCCGTGCGTTATCATCCATCAGGAGGAATGGTGGGACCCACTGCCTCTCTGAAAAGGTGGACATACTGGTGCAAAATGACGTCCAGATCCACCTCACCTGTTACAGTTCCTCTGTCGAAGACATGCAGGGGTGTACGTGCACCAATCATAATCCCACCCCACACCATCAAACCACGACCTCCACACAAGTCCCGTTCAAGGGGGTTGTTATCTGGTTCCTGGTTCACACCAGATGAAAACCCAGGGAGAATCACTGTTCAGACTATACCTGGACTCGTCCGTGAACATAACCCGGGACCACTGTTCCAATGAGCATGTACTGTATTCTTGACGCCAGGCTTCGCGGGCTCTCCTGTGACCAGACCAGGGGGTCGGTGGTATGCACCTTGCAGGTCTCCGGACGAATAAACCATGTCTGTTCAGTCGTCCGTAGACTGTGTGTCTGGAGACAATTGTTCCGTGGCTGAGGTAAGGTCCCGAGCAGGGCTACCTGCAGTACTCCGTGGCCATCTGCTGGCACTGATGGTGAGATATCGGTCTTCTTGTGGTATTGTAGACTGTGTACGTTATGAAACGTCCTCTTAGAACAATTATACATGACTGTGCTTAAACTGACACACAATATTTTCTTTTTAGCGCAACGCAATCTGACTTTCAGTAACCCCTACAAGAGAATGGCCCTGACTAAATTAACCTATACGTTTCACAAATCACTTACCTCACAAAAATCTTCGTTACTCAAACTACTGCAACACAGCGAGCGCCACTACTGCCAGCTAAATAAAAGATTCGAACTACTGAAGACACTAACTACTGATAGGCATAGTTAGCAAATGAAAGATTTTGATAGAGAACAAACAATGTATTTACCTCAATAGTGTTCAAAAATGATAATATATACAGCAGTTCATGACATCCAGTCTTACAAATTTCAAAACTCCGCCATTTCTCTCCCCACATCCATCACTGCTGGCGGCTCACCTCCAACTGCGCAACGCTACGCGCTGTTAACAGCCAACAGCCCAACACTACAATGGCAGACAACAATGCAAATTAGCTACAGACTGCACACAGCACAGCCAGTAATTTACATACAGAGCGCTACGTAGGGGTACCAATAAGAAAACCCAAACAGCCTACTTACAACGTTCCATACTGTAGCTCCTGGACACGTTTTCTATCTGCTGGAATCGTTGCCATAATCTTGAGATCACACTTTGTGGCAGACAGAGGGCCCTTGCCACGACTTACTGTGTTTGACCAGCCTCCAGTCGCCCTAGTATTCTACCCATGATAACGTCATCAATATGTGTTCTTTGAGTCAACACACAGTCACCATTAGCACGTCTGAAAACGTTTGCACACTTACTCGCTCCACCGTACTCTGACGTGCACCAACACACCTCTGCGTATGTGGACTGCTGCCAGCGCCACCGTTTGACGACCACAGGTCAAATGCACCGCATTGTCATACCGCGGGGTGATTTAAACCAGCAAACCGCCCACAACAGCGTTGCTTCACCATGTGTCAGCATTATCCTTAATTTATGAGCATGAGTGCATTTCAAAAAAGTGACCAGTTCCAGTTTCATGTATTTATATAATATGAGATGTAGCTGGTCTTGGATTAGCTGGGGTTGTTTCTTCATGTTTCCACTTCACAGTCACAGCCGACTTGGACAGATTCAAAAGGATGGAAATGTCCCTGATGGATTCTGTAGCTGGTGACTGTTCGAAGCCACTGAGCTCTCCTGCTCCCCCTTTCTGCTGTTGCCGCTTGCCTACTGACCAATCTCCCTGCTTCCTTTTATAACTGCAGATCAATTTCCTGCTAAATTCTGCATTATATAGTGGTGTACAGGCCCTCTCGATCAAGTGTTGCAAAGCGTATAAATGGCCTAGTCACAGCCTAGAAGTTGTTTTCAGACTTGATATTTCGCTCTGCAGTGGAGTGTCCGCTCCTGTGAAACTTCCTGTCAGATAAATATGCCGGCTAAAATTCCGACCGAGTTCGTGTCCCGTTCCTACACAACAGTTTTAGTTCTTTTGGATAAGAGTGCTTACTTTTGATAATTAATTTTTCTGTTCCGAACAGAGTATCTGCTACGATTGTATGTTGCAAGTAAAAACTGTATTTTGACCAGGATTCGGAATGCCTACATGCAGGGATCCGGGTTCGAATCCTGGCCCGACAAAGATTTTTATCTCGTCGAGTACAATCGGTGTACCATATCTTCCACGGGGAGATGTTTGATAAGCAGTGATGAGACACAGGTAATCAAAAACAATGGTTTATTACGGCCACAGTAGAGAGATTTGACAACAAAGGTAAAACTTTTCTCAATAATAATAATGTAACTTCTCATACACTAAATTACCTACACAAGATTGAGAAACCGCCCTTATAGTTTTACCTCCTCCAGTATATCACCTCCCCGTACTTTCCAAACTTTCCAAAGTTCTCCTGCATACCTTTCTATTCCAGGATTGTGGAGAAATATTTTAGTCAAAAGGCAAGGGACCGGCTTCGAGAGTCCCTCCGAGATACACTTTTAATCTGAAAGGAAGTTTCAAAACAGCGCGCGCTCTGCTGGAGAGCGGAAGTTCTTTCTGGAAGATATATCCTAGGTAGTCGCATAGCCAGTTCTCCCCTATGTCATTTTTTCCAAGAATGCCAGTCCTGCAAGCTATGACTTTGCTTTGATTGCACTTTGGTTGCTGTGCTAGTTGTAATGTGTGTTCATTTCCCCGGTCAGTACTGTCTCTGTCACGAACGATGGCTGTCGAGTTTACGCTTGTTCTGCGCACCTACGTCAAGGATCTGCGACAGCCAAGGCGCGTACAGTAGTGTTCTGAACGCCATGCTGTGGCTGCCATAGCTAATTAAACGTGATCGTTGCGATATGGTTAGTGAATTTCTATTTCTTATTTTCATTATGGCAGCGACAACAGTAACCGTTACGAAATGTCTAGAATGAACAACAGTCCACAGTTGGGCTGTTTTTGCACTTATCGCAACTGTGGGCTGTTCTGCATTCGAGACAATTTCTATTCCATTTGTTGTGATTTGTAACCGCTGATGCTGCCGGTAAATGACAAATTCAGCCTAAGCAAGCGAGAGACACTATTTGCAAGATATACGCTCTCTTCAAGCGCGAAGCAAGCGAGGCCGCCTTCCGAAAGTATCGCCTGGAATCAGCAACTACACAATCCTCCTCTGTGCTTCGACATGAGCGAACCGCGGTCGTTCGAGGATCGGACTAAAACAGGCATACGTCTGGAATACATAGTGAATAAAAGTAGTGCCAATGATAATCCGTAACAACGGAGGTTGAGCGTTCGCCTTACTTGGCCGACAGGTACGGGATATCACTGGAAAGTCAAAGGTCCCACAGCGGTGGTCTGCTATCGGGCTCTGACATGGGCTGCCAAGAGCCGGCGCGTGAATTGGCCAAGAGCTTCAGTGGAGCGAACTGCTGACGTGTTGGCTTGCATCGCCCTGTATAACCAGGGCGCGAAGAAATTCGTGGCGATCCAGTTCTGCACACGTGACACGGCGGAGAAAACAGGTTTCTGGCACTGAGGACCTTGGGGGCTCTCGTCCTTTGTGGTCATTGTGATAGATGCATTCCGGAGAGGTAACGCCTTGTGCTTATGCAATCCCGTAATGCTTTAATGTCTGACGGGTTGCCGATTGTTTTAGGCGAACGCCGGAAACACGGTACGGTATTTAACTTGAGTGCTGTTCGAGTAAGCTTCATCAGCGTTTCCTAACGCTGAATGCAACATGGCTTTATTTAGAGACGAATGAGCAGTTGAAATGGTGACGAAGGTGAAGTGAACAAAAGACAATAAGAACAGTTCCACCCTCGGGTTTAGTACTGGACACTGTCTTTGGGCATTATTAGGAGCTATAAATATAAAATAATTCTATAAGGTAAAGAAAAGTCCGTGGACAGGCTGTCAGTCAGCCTCACTGTACGTAGAGCATAGCCTTTTTTAGCCGTGGCACTAGGAGGAAGGAGGGAGGGATGTGCCGAGTGGAGCGCCTCAGCCGTTTTCTGCCCCCAGGAAAGTTCCCCAGTACTTATCTAAAACCAAACTGAGTCCACTTGACGCCATCGTGGAGGGACGGACGAGAAAAAGTTCCCACCTCCACCCAGAATTGAACCCAGGACCTTCATCGCCTAAGTCTAGTGCTTTACTCGACAGACTACCCACGGCCAACCTTCCACCAAGGCAGAACTATTAATCTGGGGCGTTACAACTAAGTACTTAACAGACTGTGTTGCTCGGCAGCCATCAGGAAACACTTATTCAGTACTGCGACGATGAGACACGCCATCGAAAACCATCACAAAATGCGATGACGGCGCCATGCGACTTCGTTAAAGCGTATTTAAGAAAGCTGAAAGATTATGGAGAAGGAAACTTGAGATGTTTAGTAGCTCAAGTTTATTCCTTTAGACAAAGGAACATACAATGCCATCTGCTAATTCGAAACGAAAACCGCAGAAGGAATGAAAAGACATCGGGGGAAATGTCCCCAATCACACGTGGTGACAGAGAGAGTACTGGCCAGGGAAAAGAACACACATTACAACTAGCACCGCAACCAAAGTGCAATCAATGCAAAGTCATTGCTTGCAGGATTGACATTCTTGGAAAAAATGACATAGGGGAGAACTGGCTATGCGACTGCCTAGGAAATAGCTACCAGAAAGAACTTCCACTCTCCAGCAGAGCGCGCGCTGTTTTGAAATTTCCTGGCAGATTAAAAGTGTATCTTGGAGGGAGACTCGAAGGCGGTCCCTTGCCTTTTGACGAAAACATTTCTCCACAATATCCTTTCTTCCAAAAGTCCTAGAATAGCAAGGTATGCAGGATAACTTCTGCGAAGTTTGGAAAGTAGGGGGAGATGAGATACCGCAGGTGGTAAAACTATAAGGGCGGTTTCTTAGTCTTGTGAAGGTACTTTAGTCGGTAAGAGCATTGCCAACGATAACAACAACTCCAGGTTCCCATTCCGGCCCGGCTCACAGTTTTAATCTGCCAGAAAGTTTCAAGACAGAACCCCTCCAGCTGTAGAGTGAAAGATTCGTTCTGGTTTATATTATATTTGTAAATCGCCACTATTGTGTTTTTTCTAATGAAGAGGATAAGGCTGTTTCAGTACTACCGTATGCGCAAGGCCAGAAGGCAGTGAATTAAGATGGGACAGCGGTAAAACACTTATCCGTTTTAATGTTAAATTACCTGACACAAAAATAGTGGCCAAGGTCGTAAGGGTACACGCTGTTTTGTACTAGGAAATTAGCGGCGTAATTTTTGTGCACTATAGGAAAAGTATGATAACCAATGCACAAACCGCTCTGATACTTCATATTTGTTCATAACAGTAATATATCAAAATTATACAGTAAATGCACAGGCCTGTTCGAAGGTTTAGATAGGTTGAACTGCTTGCATTATGTCGCCGGTGTTACATGCAATAGGTCCCTTAGGATTGAAGGGTGGAATCGACTGATTGAGTTTGGAATAAAAGTACAACATTTATACATATATATTTGAACAAACATGACAGTCCGCTATTTCCCCAAGACTACAATTAATTACAATTTAAATAAAGTTGAATAAGAAACACCTTAAAAAGAACAAGTCGGTCAAAGCAACTTCACCAATCTCTGAATAGTTGAACGATAAAGACATGTGCAGCTTGTCTTGTGCAGTCCATGGCCTTCAGCCGTTGCATTCCCCCGTAACACGTACCTTGGTATTTGAACATCAATCCGCCTGAACATGTACAGGTACAAGGAAGTACGACAGACGAGTCTGAAACAGTTCAGCATTATAAACAGGAAACAACCTTTCTCTTATTCTCTTAACAAATGCATTGTACTTATGCTGCCCACGTGAAGTCATATGGCATTCTTAATCGCAATATAGGAAAACACTTAAGCAACCGACTGTACGCTTAATCACCAAAAGAGCAAAATCTGTAACGTATACAGCACGGAACGTATACAGTACGGGAGACGAATGTAACATCTCGTCAATGACAATCGATTTTGAACCAGATAGGAATTACTACTGTCAGCGTATGCATGTCACTCCTAACCAGTTTCAGTACGAACGAAAGAAAATTCTATGCAATGGACGTTAGGACTCGTGTACCACGGGAAAGGACAGTTGCGCACGTGGCTGTACGTTTTCAACTAGCCAAGAGACGCGGAAACAGGCACTGACTTGAGGCACATACTGTGGTCCTCCATTCAAATGATTCAAAGTGTCGAGTAATGCGTTTCACCGACAACTTGTGAAGGGGGCAGCTTAGGTGGGAGAAGATTCTGTGATGTTTCTGGAGAGTTTTTCCGTACCATGACGTGGCCCCATTCATTAAAGATGACATGAACATGAAGCAGGATGTGTATTTCTGCACATTTGATGTCCAAGTGTTTCCCTTTCTTCTACATCTTCATAATGAGTGTGCTGCGTATACTCCCATCCTCCAAGATGACACTCACCTTGTCGACAGGACGGCATGCACACTCTTATGGTCTGACGAACATTCGGGTTCCCTCTTCCACCTTTATTGACCCTCTGGATCACCCGGACTTAATCCTATAGGCAAATAGCTGGGGCTCCTTGGAACAGCGGGTGAATCGTAGCAGTCAACGTCCACACAATTTCATAGCCCTGTGTGTGGCTTCAGCTGGATATAGAGTACTTGAAAAACTTGTTGCGGTCTCTTTCTCTTCTAGCTAAGGCAATATTCAGGCTAGGGGTGGTGTTATACGCAATTAGTGTGACGTCTGCAGTATGACTAATTTTTTGTCCAGAGTTGTTGTTTGGCACAATATTGTCGATAGACAAATATTTCTGCTATATCCATTGCGCCAATTTCATCTTTGTTATGAGCATCTCCAATCCTTTTGTGGGTTGTGATACTAGTATGCCTAATCTCGCTGCCTTATTGAGCTTTCGACGTCAGACACCACCAAAGGTGCGAGATGACACATATTGATACAGGCAGACCATTACTGTCTCTTGGATTGTGAAGGAGCCACGATTAGCTTGTTGCACAATGTTGTGGTCCTACCCTGTGATGGTCAGATACAGTCGACCGCAGCACTGATGACGAGTATGCGAGAGCCAAAACCAGGCCGCTTTCTAGGATTTCCAGTAGCTGATAGCACTGTCCCACACGTCTACGAAGCACACCCGTGTCTTTCTCAGTGGTCACTCAACATCTGACGCTGTTCACGCCCGCCATAAACCCTACCAGACCTGGTAACAGCACTAAACGCGAACAGCATTCATGTGCTCTAGTGGCTGTTCTACCTGTTGCACAGAATTGCAATCTTAATCATTTACATACCCGCCAAAGGAATGTACTGTACGATGTTGCGTTGACATTCGACCATATCTTCCGGGTGATTTTTTTTTTTTTTGTTAGGCAGTGTGTTATTCATAGAAGTTGTAGAAGCACTGCGTCAATTAAATTAGATTATATTTACTTTCATTCTAATTGATCCGTAATGAGGAGGTCCTCCAAGATGTAGAACACGTCAGAAAAACAATAATACATGACAAATATTTACACATGAAACAAATAAGCTAATGTACCTTCCACAGGTCCGAAGTGAAATGATCGTCATTTATATGAAAGAATCATTTTACAAACACTAATGGACCGAATTTAAAATAATTTTTTATTTATTTATAAGGTAATAAACATGTAACAGAACTACTATAATACTTATTTATAATGAACACAGTACTGAAATGGTGCGGAAGTTAGGTTGTACTTACACACCCACCCACCCACCCACTCTCACACACACACACACACACACACACACACACACACACACACACACTTATTTACAATGAACACATTAGCACTGAAATTGTGCAGAAGTTATATTCTACTTTAACAGTTGGTTCTACTCAGAAATCCATCAATGAATTAGAAAGAGCTGGCCACCAATAAATCCTTTAAAATTCTCTTAAACTGGATTTCATTTGTTGTTCAGCTTTTATGGCTGCTGGCAAGTTACTGAAAATGTGTGTTCCTGAATAATGCACACCTTTTTGTACAAGAGAAAGTGACTTTAAATCATTGTGAAGATTATTCTTATTTCTAGTATTGATCCCAGGAACTGAGCTGTTGGTTTGAAAAAACGATATATTTTTAATGACAAATTTCATTAAGGAATAAATACACTCCTGGAAATGGAAAAAAGAACACATTGACACCGGTGTGTCAGACCCACCATACTTGCTCCGGACACTGCGAGAGGGCTGTACAAGCAATGATCACACGCACGGCACAGCGGACACACCAGGAACCGCCGTGTTGGCCGTCGAATGGCGCTAGCTGCGCAGCATTTGTACACCGCCGCCGTCAGTGTCAGCCAGCTTGCCGTGGCATACGGAGCTCCATCGCAGTCTTTAACACTGGTAGCATGCCGCGACAGCGTGGACGTGAACCGTATGTGCAGTTGACGGACTTTGAGCGAGGGCGTATAGTGGGCATGCGGGAGGCCAGGTGGACGTACCGCCGAATTGCTCAACACGTGGGGCGTGAGGTCTCCACAGTACATCGATGTTGTCGCCAGTGGTCGGCGGAAGGTGCACGTGCCCGTAGACCTGGGACCGGACCGCAGCGACGCACGGATGCACGCCAAGACCGTAGGATACTACGCAGTGCCGTAGGGGCCCGCACCGCCACTTCCCAGCAAATTAGGGACGCTCCTGGGGTATCGGCGAGGACCATTCGCAACCGTCTCCATGAAGCTGGGCTACGGTCCCGCACACCGTTAGGCCGTCTTCCGCTCACGCCCCAACATCGTGCAGCCCGCCTCCAGTGGTGTCGCGACAGGCGTGAATGGAGGGACGAATGGAGACGTGCCGTCTTCAGCGATGGGAGTCGCTTCTGCCTTGGTGCCAATGATGGTCGTATGCGTGTTTGGCGCCGTGTAGGTGAGCGCCACAATCAGGACTGCATACGACCGAGGCACACAGGGCCAACACCCGGCATCATGGTGTGGGGAGCGATCTCCTACACTGGCCGTACACCTCTGGTGATCGTCGAGGGGACACTGAATAGTGCATGGTACATCCAAACCGTCATCGAACTCATCATTCTACCATTCCTAGGCCGGCAAGGGAACTTGCTGTTCCAACAGGACAATGCACGTCCGCATGTATCCCGTGCCACCCAACGTGCTCTAGAGGGTGTATCTCAACTACCCTGGCCAGCAAGATCTCCGGATCTGTCCCACATGGAGCATGTTTGGGACTGGATGAAGCGTCGTCTCACGCTGGTCCAACTGAGGCGCCAGGTGGAAATGGCATGGCAAGCCGTTCCACAGGACTACATCCAGCATCTCTACGATCGTCTCCATGGGAGAATAGCAGCCTGCATTGCTGCGAAAGATGGATATACACTGTACTAGTGCCGACATTGTGCATGCTCTGTTGCCTGTGTCATGTGTCAATAAAGTTTCCCCTTCCTGGGACAATGAATTCACGGTGTTCTTATTTCAATTTTCAGGAGTGTATATTGATTTTATAGAACTGACAACAGTCTCTGGTGCACGAAAACAGTCATAAAAAAAACAGGATGGAACATTTTCAGACGGGTAATGCACTTCACAATAGTCGAAGCCATAACAAAGTTCGGGAAGACTGCACGTGAATGACGCTATGTGAATGATGCTACAGAAAGTAGTATAGTTGCAGATTTCCAAATAACGAGACGCACATAAGCTATGGCCGATTTCTACTGTGTTATGCATCATTTGCTCTGCCATGGAGACGCACCACATGGGTCCCTTCTTTTGAGCCCAGAATGTGCTGCATTGTCGTCACGACTCCCGCGCCCGGGTTCCCGGGTTTGATTACCGGCGGGGTCATGTATTTTCTCTTCCTCGTGATGACTGGGTGTTGTGTGATGTCCTTAGGTTAGTTAGGTTTAAGTAGTTCTAAGTTCTAGAGGACTGATGACAATAGATGTTAAGACCCATAGTGCTCAGAGCCATTTGAACCCATTTGTCGTCAAGACATAAAACATATGCCGGCCGGGGTGGCAGAGCCGTTCTAGGCGCTACAATCTGGAACCGCGCGACCGCTACAGTCGCAGGTTCGAATCCTGTCTCGGGCATGGATGTGTGTGACGTCATTATGTTAATTAGGTTTAAGTAGTTCTAAGTTCTAGGGGACTGATGATCTTAGAAGTTAAGTCCCATAGTGCTCAGAGACATTTGAACCATTTGAACATACGACATATAACACAATGCTGCACACACTAAATACTACTTTTTCCTATTCTTTCAATGTTTTGGAGAGGCACAGCGGTGCTCTCCTTCCGTTATAATGTGGGGAGCTATTGGATATTACTTCAGGCCATTGCTGGTAATCTCTAAGGAAAGAGTGGCTGCAAAACTGTGCTTCGTGGACATCCTGCGTCCTCATGTGTTATCTCTCATGCGACTCCATCATGGTGCCATTTTTCAGCAGGACAATGGTCGTCCGTACACGGCACGTGTATGTGTGAACTGTTTGCTTGGTGCTCACAAGAGCAATTTTCCTGGACATCGAGAAGGCATTTTAGCACGTCTGGCACAATGACCTAATATACTAAGTAGATTAAATAGGGTGCCCAGGATACATAATCTGGATCTAACTCCCTCCTTACAGGGCGACAGTTCTTCGTTAGGATCGGACACAAGTCCAGTCAGACACGACAGATTGCGGCAAGGTTCAGTTTTGGCTCTGAGCACTATGAGACTTAACTTCTGAGGTCATCAGTCCCCTGGAACTTCGAACTACTTAAACCAAACCTAACCCAAGGACATCACACACGTCCATGCCCGAGGCAGGATTCGAACCTGCGACCGTAGCGGTCAGACTGAAGCGCCTAAACCGCACGGCCACACCGGCCGGCTCGGTTTTGGGTCCCGTCCTTTATACCATATACATGAATGACATTATTAAACAAATCGGCGATCTACAAAAGTAGTCATAGCCTCCTCCAAATACATTGCAACTTACAACAACACCTGGACAAGAATGCGCAGTACTGTAATCTACGGAAGATCAAGACCAATCCTACAAAGTGCCAGGCGATCTGTTTTACCCCCAAAATCAAGTTTCCTGATCGTCAACTCGCCATTGACGGCAGGGAATTGATTTGGAAAAACTCTGTCACATAACTGGGCCTTATAATATGGAACAAACATTTCACCACTGCAGCAAACAAAGGGTGCGCTATTTGCTGTTTGAATCCCCTCCTCAAAGGTGACAGACTCCGCTCAGTTCAAAACCCTCTCCTGGCGCCAACTCATACTTCTGGTCATCCTTTACAGCTCGGAAGTGTGGTTTATGGGGTCAGACACAGCCCTAACAAGACTGCGGCGTCTCCAAAATACTTTTCCATGTCATCTCAGGCGCCACTTTAGTGATCAATAGCACTCCTTGCAAACCACCAAACACAAGCTTACACACTGACAACATATACACAACCACAAATCCTCGTCTGCACGAAGTCCCCTAGTGCATTAGGAAGTCAGACGAGCCCAGCCCAGTGATACTTCAAATACAAAGTAACACAACCATAGCATTCGTCACTTGATGCTGAGCTGCAACTGTGACCAGAAGATCGCCAGGCCTGCCCTGCAGAATATGTATAAGACTATCTTGGATGTCATCACCCTCCCCATGCCCGTATCCAGGTATCAAAAACTAATAATAAAGTTGTGGGCCAGCTTGCCTCAAGAGAGAGGCTACAATGGATTTATGAAATCTATCCAGAGCATGCAATCATGCCAGGAGGGGTACAACTTTGTACTGTTAATTGGAGTCGCACAGCTTAAGTTCTCTCTAAATTTGACCCGATTTTTTATCGTATTACCCTTTGCACCGGTGAAGTTTCACTTTGCTTCCCCCTTCTTTTCTGATTGCCCCTCTCCTTCTCTCTCTCCCCCCACCCCATCTCACCCTTTCCCTCTCTCTCTCTCTCTCTCTCTCTCTCTCTCTCTCACACACACACACACACACACACACACTCACTCACTCTCTCTTTTTCTTTCTTTGTCAGGTAGCGCCCATTACAAAATTATCTTTCAAATACTGTGCTTTGTATGAAGGTATGTTCCAGAAAGAACAGATACCATTGATGAAGGGCATCTTCTCTAGAATGAAATGATAATTAAAAGCGACACCCTAGCAGCAAACAGGCGTTGATATACATCATTGAGGACATATTGAAAATGTGTGCCCCGACCGGGGATCGAAGCTGGGAACTCCTGCATACATGGCAGGCGCTCTATCCACCTGAGCCACCAATGGCACGCAGTATACTCCGCCTGCAGTGACTTACCCCTTGCACGCTACCCATGAGATCCACATCCCCAACATATCCACACCATTACATAGGTAGTGCGCCTAATAGATGTTTGCCCATCACACTCATTACTCATGGCAGGTTAAAAACATCAGCAGGTACATTCCTGTACCAGAATCAGAATACATTACATTTGCATACGTATAACATTGTTCTTATTTTTAAAAGAATTCTCCTAAAATAACTAGTCTCTAAATTTTCTTTTATGCTTTATGCATCGCTGAAACTAAGTTACATTCTAGTTCTTATTCAGTTTTATCGGTTTTTTCTAGGCTTTTTACTTTGAGTGGTACTTTTTTACCAGATGATCAACATCCTTCGAACATTTACTGGTATTTGTGTGGTTCTTGCTTAATTTGTAAATTATTGACAGTTACAACTCATTCCTGGGAGAGAGCGCCCTTATATGTGCATAACATCAAATATTACAGAACATACTGTCCTTAAATTAATAAGATTCCGGAATCTTTCTAAAAAGCGAAAGGGAGGGGGGAAGGTGAGATGTAGCACAACACGAACCACTGCAGCAGTTAGATTCCTTTCATAAGCCAACACTGTAACCACTTCACTGCTGTAACTGTTCTTATATTGTCCCTTATATTTAATTACAACAAATCGTCCCAACAGCGCATTTTTTTCGAGAAATCCTCAATATTTGAAGCTACTATATTCATAATACATACGTAGTAATTGAAAACTCATTCTTGCGACAGAGCGCTCTTATATGTACATAACATCAAATGTTACAGTACATACTAACTATCCTTATACTACTTAGGCCCCAGCATCTTTTCAAAAAGCGAGATGGTGGGAGAAGGGGGGGGGGGGGAGTAGAGATAGCAAGACACCAACCAGAGCTCGCACGGGAAGATATAGGTTTTTTCCGCGCTCTGTTCCAGAGTGGAACGATATAGAATTATTGTGAAGGTGGTTCTATGAACCGTCTGCCAAGCACTTGTGTGTGATTTGCGGAGTATCCATGTAGATACAGATGTAGATGAACCTATCCCACTTCTCAGAACATCATACGGTTCACTGGAAGGTGTCGTCGTTGAGTGACTGTAGGAGGATACAAGATGACTGGGACAGGATTTATGATTGGTGTACAGAATGGCAGCTAACTCTAAATACAGATAAATGTAAATTAATGCAGATGAATAGGAAAAAGAATCCTGTAATGTTTGAATACTTCTTTAGTACTGTAGCGCTTGTCACAGTCACGTTGATTAAATATTTGGGCGTAACATTGCAGAGCGATATGAAGTGGGACAAGCATGCAATGGCAGTTGTGTGGAAGGCGGATAGTCGTCTTCGGTTCATTGGTAGAAATTTTGGAACATGAGGTTCATCTGTAAAGGAGACCGCTTATAAAACACTAATACGACCTATTCTTGAGTACTGCTCGAGTATTTGGGATCCCTATCAGGTCGGATTGAGGGAGGACATAGAAGCAATTCAGAGGCGGGCTACTAGATTTGCTACTGGCAGGTTTGATCATCACGCGAGTGTTACGGAAATGCTTCAGGAACTCGGTTGGGAGTCTCTAGCGGAGAGGAGGCGTTCTTTTCGTGAATCGATACTCAGGAAATTTAGAGAACCAGCATTTGAGGCTGACTGCAGTACAATTATACTGCCGCCAACTTACATTTAGCGGAAAAACCACAAAGATAAGATAAGAGAGATTAGGGCTCGTACAGAGGCATATAGGCAGTCATTTTTCCCTCGTTCTGTTTGGGAGTGGAACAGGGAGAGATGATGCTAGTTGTGGTACGAGGTACCCTCCGCCACGCACCTTATGTAGGATTGCGGAGTATGTATGTAGATGTAGATGTAATCTACCGTCCAGCTTCTCTAGAGAAGCTGCACCGTCATCAATGGTATCTGTTCTTTTGGGAACAGATACTACCTTCATATATAGTTAAAATATGGCTACCTGGCCATTGACCTTCTTGTGAGAACGCACACGCTATGTCCCAACTCGTACGGTACTTGGTATATTAATCTGCCACGAGTAATGAGTGTGGTGGGCAAACATCTATTAGGCGCACTACGAATTTAGTGGTCGACACATGTTGGGAATGTGGGTTTAATGGGGAGCGTCCAAGGGATAAATCCCTGCAGGCGCACTATCCTCTGTGCCCTTGGTGGATCAGCTGGATAGAGGGTCTGCCATGTAAGAAGAATATCGCGGGTTCGAATCCCAGTCGGGCCACAGTGATGTATATCAACGCCCATTTGCAGCCAGGGTGTCGATTTTAATTATCATTTCACTGGGCTTTGTACTTTTTAATAAAGCGGAGCTCTTTTGGAACCACAGTCGTACAATTACATATCTAGAGCATCACCCTAAAATCGGAGAAAGGCAATTGCAAATCACCTCTGCAGAAATGTTTCCAATAGAAGAGTGTGGGCTTTTCCGTACTTTCACAATGTAATGACTGTAAATATGAAACCATACAGATTAAGTTCATAAACATTCGAATGTTTGATAAAATCACTTTCACAAATTTTCATCCATACAAACGCAACGAGCAGCACAGCGTACCGCTGGTCTCGCACTCTGAAGGACGAAAGTTCGAAACCCCATCGCGCCGTTCAGGTTTCACTTTCTCTGTGTTTCACTCAACTTCGTGAATATTTCCTTACAGACGGATACGTCCGATTTCTTTACCCATTCTACCCCGATGCTTTTAAGGACTTCGTTGTTGACGCGCCGTAAATTGTAATCTAATTTCCATTTTTCTTAGTAGAATCCCATCTGCAGCAGCGCTCCACTGCCCTTTCACTCTCAAGTACACCACAATTAGATTAATTTCTAGTACTTAACATATCAAAGAGAATCACACTTCATTGCATTTCTGTTAGTAAGAATCAAACACGTAAAATCGCAGACAATCAAGAAATACCGGCTATAATCTGTCAGGTATTAACCGACTAAGGAACACAGTGATGACAAGGATTGCTGCTTTTGCAACGGAATGACAGTCTTAAAACACTGAAAGATGGTCGCCGAAAAATATAAAATCATTAGCATAATCGGAACCACAAGCAACTGATCTTAAAATTTGTTTTCCGTCTTCCTCTTCGTGGAAATTCCTTCTACATAGGGTCACAGTGAGACGTAACATGAAATATGTACCTATGCACGAGATCTACATGTCGAAACGCGATGTCGTTAATCAGTTTAAAAATAATCACGTTAATATTCAGGCTGTTTATTGAAATATATGAGCTATAATTGTGTTGCTTTTTCCGGTCTAAATTATCTTCCTGCTCCACGCTGGCTGAGAAAACGATGTGTCTTCATTTGCGTTTATTCAGTCTGTCACTTAAGCAAAAAATATACTTCCGCTCAACGTGAATGAAGTTTCATGTAGCCTCTGAACCATTTTCAGACGTGATTCATCAAATTCTATATTATACCTATCCAGGCACAACGAAGTAGGAGCCAGAACCTCATTTCCTCCTCCGAGTCGTTCTCAGAAGGCTGCACAAATACCGACTAATTAATGACTGACAGACATAATTAGATATTTGTCAGGTCTAGAGCATTTTTAAAGCTAAAATACATTTCTAGATAAATGTAATCAGAAAGTAATTCAAGTTCTTGCTCTGCATTTTCTGCCCTCAACTACTACTGTCTAGGAAAGTACATTTCACGAGGAAAATCCCCTTAAACAGTGCACTGTTAATTTAATCATATTGAAATTACACGTCAGTTCAGAGATCTTTGAGGTTCTTTTGTCGAATACCTGCAAGGAATTAAAAACTAAACGAGGTGGGACAGAGAATGAGTTCGCGTTCGGGAGGACGTCGGTTCTAATCGCCTTCCGGACGTTCAGGTTTAGTTTTTCATAGATTCCTCAAATCCGTTGTAGCAAATCCTACGTCTGTTTCTTCGAAACTAAAACTGCCTTTTTCCTTCCACACCGTTCCCCAGAACAAACTTGCACTCGTGGTCAGTGGTACCTGAAACCCGTATCTCACAGGTGTCCATAAATCAGTAACGCAAAAATTGTCATCAGTTGTAAAAAAATGGTAAATAACTTACAGAGATGTTTAATGCTGTGTTGTGGTAGTGGATTTGAATGAAAACATAAGCTACGCACGCTCTGCATCGTTATGTGACTCGATGATTATTAAAGTTAAAATCTTCTGGGGTGTTAGGCCGCGTCATATTTCATTTAAAATAATCGACGTTTCGACCCCTCTTCTGGGATCTCCTTCAGGATCTTCCGGTGTCCACTACTGCCAGAACATTGTCAGAGACCAGTGTCGCGTTCTATTATAAAGGTGAGTTTTCCCACGTTTGTGCTGGAGAAGAGGGAGTATTGGTTAAAATTCTTGTGGCTACCATTGGTGGGCCATTGTTATAGGCTAATATTCCCGCGCTGATGCAGAAGAAGGTGCTTATTGGCTAAACTCTTGCGGATATTACTGGTGGCCCATTAGACTGGCAGAATCGTGTTGTAATGGTTTGAGGAGCATGACAGTGAAGTCACGTTGATGTCTTGGCCATCAAATTCGGCTTATCTGAATCCGATGAAGGCCAACTGGGAAGTTATCGGACTCCGGCTCCACGCCCACAAACCTACCGCCCGTAACTTACGGAAAGTGTTGACCTGTGCGTAGGTTATCTGGTACCACAAACCTCTGGGAACTTAGCAAGTGCTTGTCGAATCCATTTCACGGAGAATCACTGCTAAATTCCGTTGCGAAAGTGGGCCAACCCGCTTTTAAGTAGGTCTTGCGGTAGCGTTCTCGCTTCCCGCGCAAGGGGCCCCGGGTTCGATTCTAGGCGCATTCAAGGATTTTCCCTACCTCGAGATGGTTGGGTGTTGTTGTTCCGTCTTCATCATCATCATTTATCCCCCATTACGGTTGGACGAAGGCAATGGCAAACCACCTCCCCTTGTACCTTGCGGTGCGTGTCTCCTGCATCGTCCCCTACGCTCCTCGGAGTATCGGACCTCAGTCATAATTGATAATATTCTCCTGGGGTGTAGAGCTATAACTCAGTTCCGACGAGATCGTGTACCAGCACTCTCACTTGAAGATGACGGCCACTTGGACCGCTGAAATACTGTGTCAAGATGACATTATGATCCGGCTGCACACCCGAGTAGAATATTATCAACTATTACGCCGGGAAATCCTTCGTAATCACATCAGATGGTCATAATGTTTTGGCCGATCATTGTATATCGCATTCTATCAAACATTTCTGCAAGTTATTTACCCTCTCCCCAATTAAAGCTTACTTTTATATAATTTATAAACTTCCTGCACTTCTGTCAATAGAAGAATTACCGAGGGTGAGACATTGTACCAACGAGGACGAAATACTAGACACCTTATATGTATGTCTTAGGTGATAACATCGACACGTCACCGATACAGGAGTTATCTGGAACAGATGGTATCGTTGAAGAGCACCGACACCATATGACAAGGTTCGTATGTCCATATGGCATTGGACACTGAATGATGCAGTTGGTTTTTTGAGTCATGGCTAACGAACAGTCCACTACGAACTGGTAAAGACTGTTGACAACGACAACATCATTTATAATACGAATCTGCTGAGCTGACCCCCGCGTCCGCAAAGCTCAACCCTGCGACTTTTTTCTATGAGGTTTCATCACTGATACGAGAAAGCAGAACACAGCACCTATGAACTTGAATAATTTGAAATTTGGTATCTGTAGAACGAAAACTATACTGAGAAGGATCTGTACGGAACTGCAACCTTCCTACAAGTCCAAAGACGCCATCCACAGCATACATAATACGCGATTAAAAATTTTGAGAATTAACGTCGATACTTATTGCACATAAAGGAATGGACCGTCAAAACATTTCAATATTCAGCTGAAACGGCGGCATTGACACAGACCGTCAAAGGAACCAATGGCACATCAGAGTCGACGAATCTCGAAAAGAAAGTTTTAACGCCTTTTGACGGGGTCGGAAGGAGAAAAAGTCATCAGCTAACGTATGACATCAGTCTTAGATCTCGCAATTACTTATAAGACTTCGTTATTTGCCGGCCGCGGTGGTCTCGCGGTTCTAGGCGCTCAGTCCGGAACCGCGCGACTGCTGCGGTCGCAGGTTCGAATCCTGCCTCGGGCATGGATGTGTGTGTGATGTCCTTAGGTTAGTTAGGTTTAATTAGTTCTAAGTTCTAGGCGACTGATGACCACAGATGTTAAGTCGCATAGTGCTCAGAGCCATTTTAAACTTCGTTATTTGCTTTGTTTTTGTTACGCAAAGCAGCGCTTGCACGAGGACACTGACATTTTTCCTACAAGTGTTCTTCCACGAGAGAGGTCAAATATCTGAAAGTGAGACATCTTTTACGATTTAAAATTCTTGAGCAAAGAAAAGCCTGCTCTATATAGAAATCGATCACATTTTATAATGTATGTACCCTGTAACACAAAACAAATTCGAAGGAAT
This sequence comes from Schistocerca gregaria, assembly GCF_023897955.1. Classification (NCBI taxonomy): domain Eukaryota; kingdom Metazoa; phylum Arthropoda; class Insecta; order Orthoptera; family Acrididae; genus Schistocerca; species Schistocerca gregaria. The sequence goes on from NC_064920.1 coordinate 149,151,308, forward strand.
TATCGTAATGGAACGGAAGTCGGTATATGTGATGTACATGGCGTGGCGTCGATAGTTACGATGCCACAACGTAGGTGCACTCTCTCGTAAGTTGACACTACGACAGAAGACTAAGTACGCCGACCACAGCGCCGCCCGCCGCCGACCACAGAGCTCTTCATTTCGCCCATTTCATCAAGAGCAGACGGCCTGTAAATACCGCTTCTTCTACCGAGTGGGCTAGCTTGCCATTGACACGCTCAGTTAAAGTGTGGACAGAATTTGTTAGTTTTGAGATTATACAGAACAGTCATCCTAACTTCACAGGATTAGACATGGACTACGGCTTCACACGTACGTGCTCATCCTAACCAAAGCTATGTATGCATTTGATGTTTACTTCTGTTTTTGACTAAAGTGTTAAAGTTACATGCAGTACCGAAGTGCTTCACCTCTGCTGCTCCTACTCGCTTCCTTCACTCTCGGCCTATATTACAGAAGCAGTTCACAGGAGCGGTCCCACGCACCTCCTATCCGGGCGGGATACAAGACATGAGCAGGGGGGCAAACAAACGTTCGTTGGATGTCCTTCTGAGAGATATCGTGCCAAATTCTGTCCAATCGGCGGATTAGATCGTCAAAATCCTGATCTGGTTAGAGGGCCCTGTACGTAATGCTCCAATCGTTCTCAGTTCGGGAGAGATATGGCGACCATGCTACCCAAGGAGGGGTTTTACAATCAGGAAGACAAGCAGTAGGAACTCTCGCTGTGTGTGGGCGCGAATTATATTGCTGAAATTTAAGCCCAGATTGTCTTACGGTGAAGGGCAACAAAACTTTGGTGGCCGAGTGGTTCTAGGCACTTCAGTCAGGAACCGCGCGATCGCTACGGTCGCAGGTTCGAGTCTTGCCTCGGGCATGGATGTGTGTGATGTCCTTAGTTAAGTTCAAGTATTTCTAAGTTCTAGGGGACTGATGACCTCAGATGTTAAGTTCCATAGTGCTCAGAGCCATTTGAACCATTTGAACAAAATGGGGCGTAGAATATCGTCGACGTACCCCTGTGGTGTATGAGTTCCACGTATGACGACCACAGGGGTCCTGCTATGAAATGAAGCAGCATCCCAGACCATAACCTCTGCTTGTGGGGACGTATGGCGTGTGACGGTCGGGTTAGCATCCCACCGTTATGCGGGGCCTCTCTAGATACGTCATCGCAGGTCATCGGGGTTCAGTTCGAAGCGGGACTCATCGCTGAATTCTACTCCAGTCAATGAGATTCCCGGCCGCATCGGGGGTGACGTTTTAATTTATTATTTGTTTACCACCAACTTACTCGCGACGCGTATTGCTGCAGATAGAGAGATATTCAGCGATCACAGGCCCTGCAGACCACGCGCTGTTTCCACAAACTGCCTCCATTGCTTCCTGTTTAGTGCCCGGTTCCTCCAGGTGTCTTCAGTTCCCAGGGCTGCTAGGTCCTTCGCCAGGTCGTCCATGCAGCGCTGCCTTGGTCGTCCAATGGGGCCTGTGGTGTTTGGTTCCCCCACTAGTGCCATCTTCGCCTGCTTTCCATCTGGCATACCGGCTACAAGGCCCACCCACTGTATTCTTTTCCTCTTTACATTTTGCAAGATAGTTGGTTGTCGCATCAGAAGGTAGATTTCCTCGTTTTTCCTCCTCCTCCATTCTCTGTTATCTAAAACTGGGCCCCATATGTTCCTCATTAGTCTTCGTTATTAAAAGCGTTTCCCTTTCTCGCTTAGTCATGCTCCATGTTTCTGAACATTACTGCTGGGCATATAACTGTGTTGTAGATTTTCATCTTAGTGTTCACTGAGATCGATTTAGAGCCGAGCGTCTCTCTGAGGCAATGCATGCATTTCATTCCCACTGCTATTCTTTCCATGATGTCCATTTTTACGTTTTTGTCCGCGGTAAACCAAGATCCCAAGTATTTGAACTGGTGTACTCTCTTGAACCCCTTGCCATCTATTTCAAGAAATTCTTCCTGCACTTGTCTTCTTCTCAAATGCATGAACTCGGTTTTGTCTCAATTCACTTTGAGCCCTACCTTCTTTGCACAGTTGTTCATTTTTTGGTACATTTCTATCAACTCGTGCTTTGATTCACTTAGTAGTACTATGTCATCTGCATATTCGAGACAATTGAAGTTAGCGTCCATCTCTACTCTAGCGCACTCCTGTTGCCTACACTCTTTTATTACTTTCTCTAATATGACATTGAACAGAACACATGAGAGAGCATCACCTTGTCTGATGCCTGTCTCTATCTCGAATGTTTCTGATGTGGCTCCACGGAAACGTACTCCTGCCTTTGACCCTTCCATACAATCTTCCACTATTCTCACTAGCTTCTCAGGGTTTCTGAAGTCACGCATTGCATTGTATTGGCTATTCCTGTGGATGCTGTCATATGCACGTTGAATATCGACGAACAGGCTGTAGATATCTTTATCATATTCCCAGTGTTTTTCAGACGACTGTCTTAGTGTCAAAAAGTGATCTATTGTCGATCGATTCGGTCCAAAGCTAGCTTGGTACTCCTGTATGTTGTTCTCTATGAAAGGTTGCAATTTTCTGAGGATAATGATGGACAGCACATACGTTACATTCAACAAGCTGATTCCTCTGTAGTTACCGCATTCCATTTTGCTTCCCTTCTTGTATATTGGGCATCTTTAGCCAATTTCCGTTCTACTGGTAGGGTCTCCTTCTCCCATATTAACTGGATCAGTTTATATATCCCTAAGTGTAAGCTCTCACACCCCTCCTTGATTAATTCTGATGTTATTCTGTCCTCCCCTGGGGCTTTGTTGTTTCTGAGTCCTTGAAATGCGATCTTCACGCCTTCGTCACTAACTTCCCATTCTTCTTCGTCTTTCGTTTATTCCGTAGAGTTTGCGGGTAATGTTTCAAATGGCTCTGAGCACTATGGGACTCAACTGCTGTGGTCGTCAGTCCCCTAGAACTTAGAACTACTTAAACCAAACTAACCTAAGGACATCACACACATTCATGCCCGAGGCAGGATTCGAACCTGCGACCGTAGCAGTCGCACGGTTCCGCACTGCGCGCTTAGAACCGCGAGACCACCGCGGCCGGCGTTTGCAGGTAATATCCAGTTTTGTTATGGGCGATTCAACATACAGTATTCGTATTCGTATAAACCACTGAATTTACCTGCAAAATTGTTTCATTGTGTGACACATAGCCGACGAAGTATTGCGTCATATATGGTGAGTCGCGTGAAAACGGAACTCCACGGCGGAATCCGTTAGAGATACAGGTGAAACGTTTGTGCAAATATGAGTGAATTTTTATTAAATATATGTGGGTATGCGGCAAAGCCATGGGTAAAAAGCTCCTCTTAAACCGTTGGATCACATTTTACTTCCTATTTGGAAAGAGACTCTGTTGGGCCAGAGATGATAACGTAATGAAATTGGGGGTGGAGGGAGGGGGGGTTGAGCAGACGGACAGACGAGAGGGTTCACGGCCGCCAATTTAAAGTTCTTATTTTTATTCTCTCTGTTATTTAATGAGCGTTTTATCAATGTGATTGCGTATTATTATTAATTGATTTTTATTTATGGTTTGGTTTAGCGGTTCCTTTTATTTGAGTCCTTTTAACTATGTTTGCGGTGGTTATGAAGTCTATATTGCTTACTGCTTTCCGAAAGTTAAAAAATACCGCAATACCGTATGCGTTTCGCAGCAGCAGATCTCGTTGAGTCTCCTTGCTGGAACTTATCCACCTGAAATCGCTAAAGATAATTTATCGCTCTACGAAAATCGATCGGTATAGCCAAGTGCTATGCTGTGTCATGTGTATGGAATGTGGCGTCCAGCTTTAGTTCGTGAAATTATTTACGTCTTCGGAGAAATATTCTCGACAAATCCCAAAACCGTGTAAAACTGCAGGATCGTACCATCAAACCACACAACAATTCCGAACGACTTGCGTCTTTATAATGACTGAATATTTCTTTTGAAATATGAACTCTATACAGCTGATACTCCTTTAGTGCTTTTAGTATTATTTTTTTAAGTACCTAGAAGAAACGGATTCCGACCATAGCTAACGATAGGCCTGGCACGCCCACCACGGAAGTGATGGACCCAGCGAGACGATGGAAGAGATATAGATGGTGAGTGGGGAGGAGGACATAGACATACAGCGGTGAGGAAGAGGATATAGACTTAACTGGATGGATGAGATGTATGAAGGGTAAGGAGCAGATGAAAGATGGGAGAATAGCATATGAAATGAAAGAGACGGAGGAGAACAGAGAGAGAGAGAGGTAGGAGGAAATGGAGAGCGAGGTGGGGGGAAGGGGGGGGGGGGGAGTGGAGAAGGCGGACAGAGAAAGGGGGAAGGCTGAGATGGACTATTAAAACATTGGAATAAACACACACGTGCACAACGCCGGCTACACAGCTAGCAAGAATATTAGTAGATGAAACATTTTTCATTTAAAAATCTTCAACAGCGGAACATTCGGGTCATTTGAACGAGAAAACTATGCCAACTTTGCCAAAACCATCTGTTGGATTTTTATTTTAGTTCTTAAGAAACTCTACCATTATAGTTATTTGCATTGATAAGGCTCATGCATCCTATCATCTTTGTACTTCCGCATTTTCCAACTTTTCGTAAGGAAGGCCTAACCTCAATCACGCCATTCTTTTGAGGATGACATTGCCCTCCGTTACGTGAAGCTCCGTTGAATCTCACCGTGAATCGATTTTCATTCTTTGTAACTTATTATTTTTGTTCTGTGGGTCAATTTGCTTATTAGTAAAATAGTTTTATTTTTTCACCGAGGCTTCTGAATATTGCTGTGTAACCTGAAACGTTCCCTACACGTTGTAGGCCCGTGGCGGTCTAGCAGGTAGCTCTGGACGTCAAGGGCTCAAACACGGACAGTAGCGGCGTGTTTGCCTTGTTCCAGATCCTCCCCCGCCTAGTGCCGCGACTAATAGATAGGTTACACTGTAACTACAAACAGGCCGGCTTTCCGGTTTCGGGCTTGCGCAACAGTCATTTTCTTTGCGTTACATCTTGTACTCGCAGAGATCCTTCCTTCGTGCGACCAGTATACAATCGTTTCTGGCACGTGAGAACAATTACGTGGCGTATTACTCCGATGAAGAATCAATACGCAAAGAAGTGGGATACGGAAGTTCTAAGGAATGACGAGAGACGTTTGAAGTTCTCTAACGCTATAGATACAGAAATAAGGAATAGCGCAGTAGGCAACACAGTTGAAGAGGAATGGACGTCTCTAAAAAGGGCCATCACAGAAGTTGGGAAGGAAAACATAGGTACAAAGAAGGTAGCTGCGAAGAAACCATGGGTAACAGAAGAAATACTTCAGTTGATTGATGAAAGGAGGAAGTACAAACATGTTCCGGGAAAATTATTAATACAGAAATACAAGTCGCTGAGGAATGAAATAAATAGGAAGTGCAGGGAAGCTAAGACGAAATGGCTGCAGGAAAAATGTGAAGACATCGAAAAAGATATGATTGTCGGAAAGACAGACTCAGCATACAGGAAAGTCAAAACAACCTTTGGTGACATTAAAAGCAACGGTGGTAACATTAAGAGTGCAACGGGAATTCCACTGTTAAATGCAGAGGAGAGAGCAGATAGGTGGAAAGAATACATTGAAAGCCCCTATGAGGGTGAAGATTTGTCTGATGTGATAGAAGAAGAAACAGGAGTCGATTTAGAAGAGATAGGGGATACAGTATTAGAATCGGAATTTAAAAGAGCTTTGGAGGACTTACGGTCAAATTCGGCAGAAGGGATAGATAACATTCCATCAGAATTTCTAAAATCGTTAGGGGAAGTGGCAACAAAACGACTATTCACGTTGGTGTGTAGAATATATGAGTCTGGCGACATACCATCTGACTTTCGGAAAAGCATCAACCACACAATTCCGAAGACGGTAAGTGACAAGTGCGAGAATTATCGAACAATCAGCTTAACAGCTCATGCATCGAAGCTGCTTACAAGAATAATATACAGAAGAATGGAAAAGAAAATTGAGAATGCCCTAGGTGACGATCAGTTTGGCTTTAGGAAAAGTAAAGGCACGAGAGAGGCAATTCTGACGTTACGGCTAATAATGGAAGCAAGGCTAAAGAAAAATCAAGACACGTTCATAGGATTTGTCGACCTGGAAAAAGCGTTCGACAATATAAAATGGTGCAAGCTCTTCAAGATTCTGAAAAAAGTAGGGGTAAGCTATAGGGAGAGACGGGTCATATACAATATGTACAACAACCAAGAGGGAATAATAAGAGTGGACGATCAAGAACAAAGTATTAAGAAGGGTGTAAGACAAGGCTGTAGCCTTTCGCCCCTACTCTTCAATCTGTACATCGAGGAAGCAATGATGGAAATAAAAGAAAGGTTCAGGAGTGGAATTAAAATACAAGGTGAAAGGATATCAATGATTCGATTCCCTGATGACATTGCTATCCTGAGTGAAAGTGAAGAAGAATTAAATGATGTGCTGAACGGAATGAACAGTCTAATGAGTACACAGTATGGTTTGAGAGTAAATCGGAAAAAGACGAAGGTAATGAGCAGTAGTAGAAATGAGAACAGCGAGAAACTTAACATCAGGATTGATGGTCACGAAGCAATGAAGTTAAGGAATTCTGCTACCTAGGCAGTAAAATAACCAATGACAGACGGAGCAAGGAGGACATCAAAAGCAGACTCGTTATGGCAAAAAAGGCATTTCTGGCCAAGAGAAGTCTACTAATATCAAATACCGGCCTTAATTTGAGGAAGAAATTTCTGAGGATGTTTGTCTGGAGTACAGCATTGTATGGTAGTGAAACATGGACTGTGGGAAAACCGGAACAGAAGAGAATCGAAGCATTTGAGATGTGGTGCTATAGACGAATGTTGAAAATTAGGTGGACTGATAAGGAGAAGGGACAGGATGATACGACATCTGCTAAGACATGAGGGAATGACTTCCATGGTACTAGAGGGAGCTGTAGAGGGAAAAAACTGTAGAGGAAGACAGAGATTGGAATACGTCAAGCAAATAATTGAGGACGTAGGTTGCAAGTACTACTCTGAGATGAAGAGGTTAGCTCAGGAAAGGAACTCATGGCGGGCTGCATCAAACCAGTCAGTAGGCTGATGACAAAAAAAAAAAAAATATTTCGATGGTTAGATAGCAAACGTTTACCGTCGATGTTCTCCTCCGTAACTCTCACATAATAGTGTTAACACGGGTCGTCAGCCCCTCTTTCTCCGGCTAGGTAAAGTTAAACTTGTCAGTGCAACTAAACCGATGGTTAATGCCCTGTAGCTCTCCATTGTCTTCACATAGATTTCGAGATCCAACCACCGCACTGCAATAAACCGCATTCTACAGGTTTCCAGCAGTTTCAGGTAATAGTATCCACAAAGACAACAGAATTGCAATTCAACGTCAAAAACAACACACTTCAAGTTTCTATTGAAAAGAATTGTAATTTATTGATTCCACTTGGGCCTCGACACGCAAATCACCTTTATTAAACCTCCTCACTAACTACTAAAAGGGCTGCGCCTAATGAGTAAATGAGTAGTCAATAATATTCAACTCTCGCTAAGTGCAGTAATGTTTAGCTCCAGTAAACAACACCTACAACCAAGACTGTATGTGACTTGTCTCTTACACACAGGCAGGCTGCCACTCACTGCTCTGTCTCTTAAATTCACATTCAGGTCTTTCACTTAGTCACACACAGCAGCAGAATGCACTAAAGCATTTCCATGAGTCATTTCCTGCTCACAGTAATAACACTGATCCAGAAAGTGCTGTTTTCTTCCAGGATGTTTCAAAAGTCTGTTTCCAGCCGATGCTCGAAACATGCGTCGTGGGAATGTCACTAACCTTCAGACCATCTTTGTAGGGTAGCTAAGATGCGACCACACGACTTCACCAGTATTTATGTAGTACACACAGAATTATTCAAGTAAATGATCTGTGCTGATACATACTCTAACTAACAACGTGGCTTGTTTTAAATAAGGCTAGTACTACCTGTTACATATTTAAGTTTACTTGAAATATGTTCAGTATGCACTTCTTCCGAGATCAGATTTATAAAAGAAATCTTACTTTTTTTATTTTATTTTTTATTTTTAGCTTTCCCTCATTACAGAGGCTTATCTCCAACATAATAGTTTACTCGGAAATTACCATACAAAAAATAAACGTTCTTAAAATATATTTTTAAAATATTCCTCTAGGTGTTACGATCTTGTGCGTTCTCTTCCTCTGCGCCAATTCTCCTCAATGTGTGCTGTACATTTTGGAGCCAGGTGGTCATAGGGCGCGTCCTCTCCCCACTCCAGTATCAATTTTGGTATTCTGGCTTCCTCCATTCGTCGTACATACCCGCACCAGTGTAATCTCGTCCTATCCACTACGTCATATATTCTTTCTTTAATTTCCATTCTCCTTATTATTTCGGTGTTCCTTATCTTCTGTTTCCTGGAGATTTTTGCCGGTCTTCTCCAGACGTCCATCTCTAGAGCTTGTAATTTTTTAATGTGCTTCAGGTTAATTGTCCAGGACTCCGTTCCATACAGAACCACAATCCCTAATATGGACTTATATATTAAATACTTCAGTTCTGATCACTACATTCCTAGACTAAGTTAAGCATCCCAATGACCTTCTGTCCACTACTAAATCTTTTATTGATTTCTCACTCTGATTTTCCCTCGATTTGTAACATGGATCCCAAACAACAGAAAGTGTTTATCTTTTTGATTTTCTTCCCTTCAATGTATAGCTCATCTGAATCATTAATCATTAGTCAAGTATTCTGTTTTTTTTTTAATTAATCTTCAAACCCCAAGTTTAGTATGCTGCTGCTACTTGATTGCACATATAGTTAGCATCCTCCCCATCTTGTGCCACGACTACTTGATCATCAGCAAACAATACATGATACAGGTAAGCTCCATCTTTTATTTCTAATCCCATACTATTACATGTAAGAGACCATGTTCTAAAGCTAATATCTATATAGGTTTTAAATAATGAAAGAAATGTCTGACAAAAAAAATGTTAACCACCCTTAGAAATTCTCTGTGACAGATAGAACTACCACCAGAGTGTTCGTGTTTAGTTTGTCACCAGGCCTATTTGGGTTGACGGGTGATTTTGATACTGTGTCAGATGAATCGTTGCAGATGATACTTGGAATATGTCCACGCGAACCCTAGATGTACTGGCTGAAGAAAAAACAGCTTCATGAAGCGCAGAATTTAATAGGTATACAGACCATAAGTAACTAACAGTGCCGGCTGCTGTGTCCGAGCGGGTCTAGGTGCTTCAATCCGAAACCGCGCTGCTGCTACGTACGGTCACAAGTTTGAATCATGCCTCGGTCATGGATGTGTGTGATGTCCTTAGGTTAGTTAGGTTCACGTAGTTCTAAGTCTATTGGGCTGTTGACCTCGGATGTTAAGTTCGATAGTACTCAGAGCCATTTGAACCATTTGAACCAACCACCAGTTACACAGCCAAATCCTCCACCTGCGACAGAAACGATGAGATGGTGGCCAAACAGCGAGGCGCACTTTGGCTTTCTCCGAAATATAACAGGCTGGTAATGAGGCATCTGAATCCTTGAAGATGTCTGACACACTGTTTGACGGGTCATGGGCCTTTCGCCGCCCACTGGCATCGAACTGGTCGAACAAAAACTTCGTAACCTGTCTGTGATGAAGATGGCATGCCAGAAGATGTCCGCTATGTGACGATGTTGCTGATTACTTTACTTTTTCGTGTCCGGAAACTACAATTAGTTTGCCCAGTATTGGGCAATGTCCAATGCTTCTTGTTTAGCCAGCCATAGATCGTCGAGGGTGCATCTGTGGGGGCAGGAAGAGCATTGTAGAAGATGTTCCATGTCCTGTTGAGTGCCGCAGTCGCATTTGTCGCCATTTTCGTCAGAAAAAAACCCATTTGTTGCTGATACTGACCGGCGGCAAGTGAATCGGCATGGAGAAAACTCGATATCAAGAACATGTTATCTCGCGAGAAAGAATGGAAGATTCTGGGTGATATTAATGACACTATTTCATGAAAGGCCTGGGTAGCCCGTCACCTCGACAAAAACCAACTCGGTTTACTGCACTAAAGGATGTTTGCGACAGAATTTCGAGAAGTAATGCAGCGAATACAGCTGAAGTCAACAGTTGCAGCAGACCACAGAGGGGAAACGTAGCCGTTTATAGTCACCCAAGATCCAAGAAACTGGGTGACGTAGGCCGGCATGTCACAACTTTTCTTACCGGCGGCAGCGACGATCCCTCGGACCAGGGCTGCCGTCCCCTGCAACCCTTAGAACCGACAGGCAACGGAAGAGGCAGGGGAAAACTCAGAGCCAACGGCAGCAGTTCCCAAGAGATTCATTGGAAGAATCCTAAGGAAATGCAATCCGAAAACAAAGGAAGTAGGTTACAGTACGCTTGTTCGCCCACTGCTTGAATACTGCTCAACAGTGTGGGATCCGTACCAGATAGGGTTGATAGAAGAGATAGAGAAGATCCAACGGAGAGCAGCGCGCTTCGTTACAGGATCGTTTAGTAATCGCGAAAGCGTTACGGAGATGATAGATAAACTCCAGTGGAAGACTCTGCAGGAGAGACGCTCAGTAGCTCGGTACAGGCTTTTGTTGAAGTTTCGAGAACATACCTTCACCGAAGAGTCAAGGAGTATATTGCTCCCTCCTACGTATATCTCGCGAAGAGACCATGAGGATAAAATCAGAGAGATTAGAGCCCACACAGAAGCATACCGACAATCCTTCTTTCCACGAACAATACGAGACTGGAATAGAAGGGAGAACCGATAGAGATACTCAGGGTACCCTCCGCCACACACCGCCAGGTGGCTTGCGGAGTATGGATGTAGATGTAGATGTAGAACCCGCAAGGTACGACTATGACTGGGGAACGAGGGAGTGCACTGCGGCGTGTGACAGACAAGAACTGATGTTCTACTGCCAGTACCAAGAAATGAGGAACAAGTTGCAACAGTTGTGGGCTAGTCTGTCTCAGGAGAGAATACAGTGGCTTTATGACCCCTTCCAAGCCGGATCAGTGTATGCATACAGGTCAGAGGATATGCGATATCACACTGATAGGTGGACTCATGCTGCCTAGTTCTTTGTAAACTTGACGCGATTTTGTAATCACTGTGAAAAAGTCACATACCTTCTCAACCTCCTCCCCTTCTGGGTGGCTCACTTTTCGGGAGTCGATGCTCCACCAGGACCGTGGCCCGGCTCAAGTGATGCGTGGCGGTAACGGTCGGGAGAGCCATGTCGACGCAGACCTCACTGCTGCTCTAACCCGACTGCACTGGTGCCGCATAGAAACTCTCCGACTGGCAGGTTCGGACTACGCTGCAGACCCTTTCCAACTAACAGGTAGACCGAATTCGCGACCCGAACTGGCTTACGACAGACAACGACCGGGAAGTCATAGCAGTCGAGCAAAGATACTACGAGAGGGGATATATCGGTACGAGCTGCTAACGGCGCTCACGGTCAGGCAAAGCAGCACCTCGGTGACGGTAGTAATTTAAATTAATGTACTGAGGATGAAGTTCGTTAAAAACAGGGCGTAAAATACATGACCCACGACCCACGCACTGCTCATAGTTCATCAACATATTGTATAAATCTGTTGTCGGACTATCACGTTTACCACAATTTGCTGCACCTGTTCTGTAAACTGATTTCCTTTCCTTGCTTAGTGCATGACGTGGAGTGGACCAATACCAAGGCGTCGCAGACATTGCCACACATTGCTGTATGAGCTACGATCACACTGTATCACAGCAATGAAATAAAATATTCGAGCAGTGATGTGATTGTTTACATTTAATTACGTGTGTCAGCCGTGACACCATTTTCAAGTTTCCAACATTTTCATGTTCAAATATGTGTGAAATCTTACGGGACTTAACTGCTAAGGTCATCAGTCCCTAAGCTTACACACTACTTAACCTAAGTTATCCTAAGGACAAATACACACACCCATGCCCGAGGGAGTACTCAAACCTCCGCCGGGACCAGCCGCTCAGTCCATGACTGTAACGCCTTAGACCGCTCGGCTAATCCCGTGCGGCCATTTTCATGTGATTTATTTGTTTTTCAGTTACATTCTCAAGTTCATCCATGTTCATATAACCGCTGTGTGTTTTGCAACCTCAGACTGAAGTGCTGAACGTAATTGCACCTATATATACACGATACCACCCACTGCACAATGCGCGAAGAGCGTACTATGAGCGAAGTTACCCTCTGAAGTATTTCATTTGCTAATGAATCCAGAGAAAAATCACAGTATACAGCTGAAATCACCTTTATACCCTTTGCTCTCAAGCTTCCTATACAACACATGCACCCAAAACAGCGTACCTAGTGCACAGTGTGTTTCGAATATCTTGTCTCTCTTACTCTCGAGGTTTCAATACAAGACATACATTGTAAACAGGAGAACTGATACACAGAGCATTTCGAATACATCGTCTCTAAATTTACACAGAAGGGTCTATCAGAAAGAACAACACACTTCTTATATCAAATGTTCGCGGTAATATTTAGCTGGTCTCAATCGATAGCACTTTAATTGTAACTTAGAAATCCCCTGAACTTATTACTTTCGATAAATTGCTTAGGGTATTTTAAACAATTTGTCTTTTCACACAGTAAATAATTAGTCACAAAATGCTGATAATAATCTTTATATAAAATGCACAAAAAATCAAAACAGCGTAGGTCATGACTGGGCTATAGACTTAACATCCGAAAAGTTAATAATTCATTACTACAGACTTACATCGATTTACGAAGGTGTATCTTATTTCTGTTTATAATCACGTACAGCCATGGTTCAAATGGCTCTGAGTACTATGGGGCTTGACTTCGGAGGTCATCAGTCCCCTAGAACTTAGAACTACTTAAACCTAACTAACCTAAGGACGTCACACACACCCATGCCAGAGGCAAGATGCGCACCTGCGAACGTAGCGGTCGCGAGGTTCCAGACAATAGCGCCTAGAACCCCTCGGCCACTCCAGTCGGCACAGCCATTAGGTCAGTCTGTGAATGTACACAGTGTGCTGAAAGTCTGCAGCCACCTAACTAAATTATCCCTTTTTATCATCAAATATGCATCACAGCTGTAACTCGATCAGTACTAGGACAGACCTGTAAAATAACTGTTTGGGAAAGCCGAATACTAACGTCCGCTATACGAACCCATCCACAACCACCCCGCCCCTCCTCTCTAATACACAAAATGAGATGTTGCAGTGATTAGCAGCCGCAATCTGGAGTTCTGTGGTTCGAACCTCCGGCGAACCATTCAGATGCATTTGGTTTGGAAGATATTCACCTATATCAGTACTAGGACAGACCTGTAAAATAACTGTTTGCTCAGTGACTCATCATCCACGGGATGTAAAACCCTAACCCTCTTTCCTTCCTTTCTTCCCGGATTTGTAGGATAATGTCACGTAGTGCGCATCCTTCAAACTTCAAAAAATGGTTAAAATGGCTCTGATCACTATACGATTTAACGTCTGTAATCAGTCGCCTAGATCTTAGAACTAATTAAACCTAACTAACCTAAGGTCATCACACACATGCATGCCCGAGGCAGGATTCGAACCTGCGACCGCAGTGGTTGCTCGGTTTCTAGACTGCAGCACCTAGAACCGCACGGCCACTCCGACCGACCTTCAAACTTCCAGAGACTTTCGAGCACACTGTGCATGTGTTGGCATCAAATACTCTCCTGCGTTTAGCGGCGTACTTTTTATTAGCGACATAGCACTGAAGTTCGATGATCGGTTTAACATTAAGTGCTTACTGTGTCCAAGCCTTCAGTTCCGTGTATTTGGTTTCGACGTACCAGACATCCAGAGTCTCAGGAATGCAATATCGTTCGTTTTAAATTAACTATGTGAATAATGCAACAAACCTCGATCGGAATTTTCTTAAAATTGCTGTCGCGGATGTGGCGGTAATCTGAATGGAGCTGGATGCCACGATACCGAGCAAAATTCTTATACAGTCATTATTCATTCAACTCGTTTGGTGCTTTCCTTCATCTTTCCTTATCCTAGTAATGTTTATTTGGCTGGAGCCACAGGCATGGTAAAAATTTTTGAATGATTCTGCCCCCATTTTACGTAATAACTTTCATTTTATTGTTATACGGTTCCGATTTCGGCGCTGGGCCATTTTCAAGTACGAAAAAAAATATTTATGTGTCCAAAGACGACAGACTAAGTCTCTGCCGAAAAAGATATCTGGGCATATAGACCAGATCTGTCGTTAATAAAAGTGAGAACACTCTGAACGCCTAAATATATTGCCGACTTCCATTTCTGGACCCTATATCACAGCTGCTAAATAAAACGGCTGGTTAACATGGGAACACATTAAAAGTGAAAATTAGTGTTCAGCCATAGCTCGTTGTGTAACTGCTAGGACTTGAAACGAAATTACGAATATTTTTTTTGTGCTGGACCATGACTGGAACCCAGAGACGAGCCTTTTCGTGGAGTGCTACAGGAATTTGCAATCTTGTGCGAAACAACTACGTGATCGAACTATATCGTTTCAAGAAGGTCAAATATTGCGAAAGAGGAGATCTGAATTCCTATCCCAGTCCCGTAACGAAGTTTTCAACGTCTCAGGTTTGGATAACATAGGAGCCTTGTACCTTAAATAAGCATTTGCTCATTAAATAAAATAAAATTTGTAGTGTAAGAAAGCTTACTGGTGACAGAGTTTCTCCCTTTCGCTTCTTTGTAATGATTCAGCCTAAACCGGTTCTGCCCCAGTTGGTAGCGAAGAGACATGACGTTTAATCGTGTTGTGAGTTCGCAAGTGTGACAGCTTTCCCTAACTGTTGCTGAATCCCGGTCGAGTCACACGCAATATCACTAACAGTAAGCGATAATACCGGAAACTACTAATAAGTATTCGACTAAACAAGTTCCCATGTACGGTAACGGACTGACACACAATCCTCTCCCTTCCTTTATGCATTTATACTTCATCCACCGTAGTGCATAGTTCCGTCCTTGTAATATGGATCGATGGCGTAGCGAAACTACGAAAGAAGGGAGATAAATCTGCATCAGGTTGCTTCGAAAAGAAAAATCTTTTTATAAAATCAGAAAAACCATTAACAGACCTACCAAAATAGTGAAAACTATTATATACAATTTTAATGAGAACAACACGTAGGAAAACCAATCATGAAGCGTTCGTCCTGAAGTTTTATCGGAGACAGAAAAACGACAGGTATCTAGGGAATCCAGAAAAATTCGAACTAAGCACTCCAAAACTTGCTACTGCAGTTAAATGCCTACAGAAAAGTACGATACAGGAAACACTATAAGGAATGTGCTGTACGTAGTTGGGTATTGGGGGGGAGGGGGGAAGGGGGACGAATAGTTTGTGGAAAATCATACATCAGTAAAATCAGTGGAAGGAAGTTAGTTGCATTTGCAAGAGAACATAAATCCAAAGGGTTTGATTTGTGAAATAAGCTTGTATTTACAGATGAGAGTCGACATGAGCTGTTTAAGTCAAATGGGCGAGTAATAGTGTGTAGAAAGCAGAATTGTGAACTTGAAGAGAGGAATACGAAAGCCTCAGGTAACGAGAAAGTTCAGTACTTAACAGGGGCATGAGCGCAAATGACGTCAGGGGTTTGAGTTTTATAGATGAATTTATCAACAAAGATTACATGACCATACTAAAAACACGCGTATCCAAAAGTGCGAATAACATGAATCTTTATGGAGATTATATTTTCACACATTATAACGATCCGAAACATACAACTCTAGTCGCAAAACTGTGACGCTCCCCGCTGGACGCAGATACTGCCGCAATCCCCTTACTTTAATGCAGTGCCGGCCGGGGTGGCCGAGCGGTTCTAAGAGCTACAGTCTGGAACTGCGCGACCACTAAGTTCGCAGCTTCGAATCCTGCCTCGGGCATGGATGTGTGTGACGTCCTTAGGTTAATTAGGTTTAAGTAGTTCTAAGTTCTAGGGGACTGATGACCTCAGAAGTTAAGTCATATAGTGCTCAGAGCCATTTGAGCCACTAATTCAGTACAGAATTTGTGGAATGTATTCGACACAAATATAAGGAATCATCATATATCGAACAGAAATAATCTAAAGAACGCTCTCATAGAGCAAAGGCGTAAAATTACAGTGCAAACAACAGGATTTCTGGTGAAATCTATGTCAAAGAGAATGCAAGACGTTATAAAGAGGAGAGGAGGGCTTAATAAATACAAACTATAACACTCCATGTTCAGAGTGCAGCTATCAGTGTTGCAGACAAACACTTATTTCGCATCCTAAATTGCTTTACTTTTGAATGTTTAACTATGTTTATCAAAATATAAATCTGTGTTTGTTATTGTATTCTCCTTTTCACTGATTAATAAACGAGTTCATCTCCCTGCTGTACTTAATTTTCGCTATTTTCCACCATCTGTACACGATTAAACATAAAGTCATGTATTAGATGAATACTTTTAGAAGTAATTGTTCAACTATGAGGCGCTGCGTAGTTCGCTACTGTCGGGAATTTCCACCAGGCCTCGGTTGTACAGAATCGTCCTCTCTCTCTCTCTCTCTCTCTCTCTCTCTCACTCACACACACACACACACACACACACACACACACACACACACACACACACACACACACACACACACACTGCCTCCAGTTTTGCCTATATTAACGCTAATGTTTCAGTCTCTACGTACCTACATTTTAGCGCAACGATATCAAATTGCTGGGAAATGTGATGAAAGTGAAGGCGATGCACTGAGTTCTGCAATAGCATAATGAGCTAAAACTGCGAGGAAGGAAAGTTGAAGTACCACAATTAGTTACGTAATCTGGGTCAGCTAGACACTGTCAGATGGTAATTAATAATTCGTACAACACGTCTCACAATGACAGGCATGAATTTTGGCGTTTATCTAACACTCATAAAACAAATTGTTTCAGAAACTAATACACTCCTGGAAACTGAAATAAGTACACCGTGAATTCTTTGTCCCAGGAAGGGGAAACTTTATTGACACATTCCTGGGGTCAGATACATTACATGATCACACTGACAAAACCACAGGCACATAGACTCAGGCGACAGAGCATGCACAATGTCGGCACTAGTACAGTGTATATCCACCTTTTGCAGCAATGCAGGCTGCTATTCTCCCATGGAGACGATCGTAGAGATGCTGGATGTAGTCCTGTGGAACGGCTTGCCATGCCATTTCCACCTGGCGCCTCAGTTGGACCAGCATTCGTGCTGGACGTGCAGACCGCATGAGACGACGCTTCATCCAGTCCCAAACATGCTCAATGGGGGACAGATCCGGAGATCTTGCTGGCCAGGGTAGTTGACTTACACCTTCTAGAGCACGTTGGGTGGCACGGGATACATGCGGACGTGCATTGTCCTGTTGGAACAGCAAGTTCCCTTGCCCGTCTAGGAATGGTAGAACCATGGGTTCGATGACGGTTTGGATGTACCGTGCACTATTCAGTGTCCCCTCGACGATCACCAGAGGTGTACGGCCAGTGTAGGAGATCGCTCCCCACACCATGATGCCGGGTGTTGGCCCTGTGTGCCTCGGTCGTATGTAGTCCTGATTGTGGCGCTCACCTGCACGGCGCCATCACGCATACGACCATCATTGGCACCAAGGCAGAAGCGACTCTCATCGCTGAAGACGACACGTCTCCATTCGTCCCTCCATTCACGCCTGTCGCGACACCACTGGAGGCGGGCTGCACGATGTTGGGGCGTGAGCGGAAGACGGCCTAACGGTGTGCGGGACCGTAGCCCAGCTTCATGGAGACGGTTGCGAATGGTCCTCGCCGATACCCCAGGAGCAACAGTGTCCCTAATTTGCTGGGAAGTGGCGATGCGGTCCCCTACGGCACTGCGTAGGATCCTACGGTCTTGGCGTGCATCGCTGCGGTCCGGTCATAGGTCGACGGGCACGTGCACCTTCCGCCGACCACTGGCGACAACATCGATGTACTGTGGAGACCTCACGCCCCACGTGTTGAGCAATTCGGCGGTACGTCCACCCGGCCTCCCGCATGCCCACTATACGCCCTCGCTCGTCCGTCAACTGCACATACGGTTCACGTCCACGCTGCGATGGAGCTCCGTATGCCACGGCAAACTGGCTGACACTGACGGCGGCGGTGCACAAATGCTGCGCAGCTAGCGCCATTCGACGGCCAACACCGCGGTTCCTGGTGTGTCCGCTGTGCCGTGCGTGTGATCATTGCTTGTACAGCCCTCTCGCAGTGTCCGGAGCAAGTATGGTGGGTCTGACACACCGGTGTCAATGTGTTCTTTTTTCCATTTCCAGGAGTGTATGATGGAAAAAAAGTAGCACATCTATAGCAAAATCAGCTTCTACTTTCTTGTAATTTAGGTATGATCTAAACGCATCGTAAATCATAAATGATATGTTATGGTGAATGGAAGTGATGTATTATGATCTCACATAAAGAAATCATTCTTTGTACTTTTCAACACTGTGCAAATCATTCAACAGGTCGTGTGCAAAAGAAAGTCGTTACAAAGTTTTGCACCTCTCGTCGCTGATGTGTGATGGAGCAGCCTCGCTTAGAAGCACCGGCTGCAGGTGGTGATTCAAAAAACCGCTCACCACCCTTCCCCGTTCATGATGCCCACCCACCAGCGAGGGAAATTTCTGCGTTCCGTAGGCGTGACGAATGCGCGCGGCAGGAATGTGGCCGCTAGTGCTGTGATGCTGTCACTCCGCAGGATAGTGTGCGCGGCTCTAAAAACATTTTCACGAATGGCACTACGTGAGTGTTGTAGCTGTTACTGACTTGAGTAAGATCGACCGACATAAATAAATTAAATCACCTTACGCCTTCATGGCAGTGAAACTTCTGAAAGAATGCCGGTCAAATTGTCTACATGGTATCAATGACTGGTGTATCAATAATTTACTAATACTAGTACCGTGTGGATGTTCTGAAATGCGTATTCCCGTTACGATATACTTTTCGTTTTATTCTCTTAAAACATAACCAAGGGTAGGATTTTATCGTCATTTTTTTTCTTTTTTTTATGAACGTGATGTCTAGCGTATTCACGTTTGAATTTTCCTCTTTGTCGTAGGAGTAAATAATAAAATTAAAGCAACTCTGATGCCATAACACAGTGGTTCCCAACCTGGGGTGACTACACCCTGAGGGATAGACTTCCTGAGGGGTAAAAACTGAACGATTCGATTCTCTTTCAGTCACGAAACTAAATTATTTTCAAAATATCATTACTGTTATCACAATTACCTAAGGGTCTAATATTGATTATGTAAGTTATCAATAATTACTTTTTTCTCAATTAGTAGCGGTAATGCTGTGGAAGTTTCACGTTTCTCACATAGTCCACCCACTACACACAAATGTTGTACTTTGTCCCGTACACCGCTGATGGTAAAAATGAGACATATACGTAAGAAATGATAAATATATCAAGAAACTGTCTTCTCCAAGTTGTAGACGGTACCTTCAGTAGTCCAGAAACTGCTTCATTACTCGCTTCGAAACAGATAAATGAATTGACAGCACGACACAGCAGTAACTACATAAGGGCTACTACAGTACTGTACACAGTATTATTGTTATTATTATTATTATTGCTATTGTTATTACTATTACTATCAGAGGCCGTGGTCAGACACAAAGGATATAACAGCATGAAGTCTCCCAGTTCAGAAGTAAGGAGTGCAACAATCGAGTGATTTACGAACAGTGAGTGTAGTCCACACGTTTTAACTTGGTTGATTTTAAATGGGTTTGCAGCGTACAGGCCAAGCAAGTGTAGCATCGGAGAGGAATAATGCAGGGGAAGCACGTTTTGTAACAAGTGTCTACCCACACTGTGGATAGTTAGTTTTCTTATCTGTAAAGGAACTGTGGCTGCCACTTGCGATACACTACGAATCCCTTCATCATTCAGTCTAACACCTCCCTTTCCCCTCCCCCTTATTCATCGTGCTTAAGTCATTAGCTTGGAACGGGTCTTAGTTGTGTTTTCTCTGCTTCAGCACTAAAAAGCCTAACAAAAGCCGGGCACACCGGGCTTGTGTATATTTTGCCGGACATGACCGTGAAAAACCGGACACCTGGCAGCCCTAAACAAAGATCACAGGCAAACGTGGGACGGAATGCGGCGAGGGGAGGGACTGTTTCTCCTCTCCACGCCTCACCCCTAGCAGGCATACTTCGCAGCTGCCTACTTTTTTGTGGCCTGAGAAAAATAGGGCTATGCTGTAGCGAGAAACGGGTAATATACAATATGTACAAGAGCCAAGCGGAATTAACAAGAGTGGACGACCAAGAAAGAAGTTCACAGATTGAAAAGGGTATAAGACAGTAATGTAATCTTTCGCCCCTACTGTTCAACCTGTAAATCGAAGAACCAATGATGGAAATGAAAGGAGGTTCAGGAGTAGGATTAAAATTCAAGGTGGAAGGATAGCAGCGATACAACTCGCTGATGACATTCCTATCCTGTGTGATAGTGAAAAAGAATTACATGATCTATTGAAAGGAATGAACAGTCTAATGAGTACAGAATATGGATTGAGAGTAAATCGAAGAAAGACGGAAGTAACGAGAAGTAGCAGGAATAAGAACAGCGAGAAACTTATCAGCAGGATTGATGGTCAAGAAGTAGATGAAGTTAAGGAATACAGTTACCAAGGCAGCAAAGTAACCCTTGAAGTACAGAGCAAGGAGGACATCAAAAGCAGACTAACACTGGCAAAAAGGGCGTTCCTGGCCAAGGAAAGTCCACTTGAATCAAACGTAGGCCTCAATTTGAGGAAGAAATTTCTGATAATATGCGTCTGAAGCACAGCATAGTAAGGTAGTGAAACGTGGACTGTGGGAAATCCCGAACAGGAGAGAATCGAAGCATGTAAGATGTGGTGCTATAGATGAATGTGGAAAAGCAGGTGATGTCATAAGGTAAGGAATGAGGAGGTTCTGCGCAAAATCGGAAAGGAAAGGAATATGAGGAAAACACTGACAAGGCCATAAACTCAACTAAACATCTAGATATACAGTTACGAACAACTTAAATTGGAAAGAAGACAGAAAATGTTATGGCGGAGGTGAACCAGAGACTGCGTTTTATTGGCAGAATACGTAGAAGATGCAACACATTTTCTAAAGAGATTGCCTACACTATGCTTGTTTGTTCTCTTTTAGAGTACTGTTGCGCGGTGTGGGATCCTCACAACATAGGGTTAACGGAGTACATATAGAAAGTTCAAGGAAGGGGAGCACGTTCTGTATTATGGAGAAATAGGAGAGACAGTGTCACGGTCGTGATGCAGGATCCGGGGTGGACATCAATAAAACAGTGACGTTTCTTATTGTGGTCGGATCTTCTCGCAAAATTTCAATCGCCCCCTTTCTCCTCTGAATGTGAAGAGATTTTGCCCTTGCCGACCTACATACGGAGAAACGGCCATCATAATTAAATAAGGGAAATTAAAGCACATACGGAAAAATATTGGTGTTCGAGAGTGCACTGTTCGAGAGTGAAATAATAGTGAATTGTTGTGAATGTGATTCGGAGACTCCTCTATCAGGCACTTCAGTGTGATTTGCAGAATATCCATGTAGATGTAGGATGTAGAGGAGGAGATACAGGGTGATAGGACATCTGCTAAGATATCAGGGAATGACTTCCATGGTACTAGAGGGACCTGTAGAGGACAAAACTCTTGGAGAAGACAGAGAGTTGAATACAAGCAGCGAATAATTGAGGATTTAGGTTGCAAATGCTATTCTGAGATGAAGAGGTTGGCACAGAACAGGAATTCTTGGTGGACCGCATCTAACCTGCCAGAAGGCTGACGACTCAAAAGACACAGAGATCTGCTCGTACACAGAGCCGTCGGAAAGGTCCTCGACGGATAAAAACACCAAACTATGGCTTTACAATATTTAGTGACAGATTGCGAGATTTTTTTTTAAAAAAAAGTAATCATCACATAGGAAATTAACGCAATATCAGAATTTTGACAAGTCTGTGCGCAGCATAGTAGACTAACAATCAATCGCCAGTGAATGCCGACTAGTTTTCTTGTTTCCGGTTGATTGGCCCCACTTCTTTCTTTCACAGATACAACGTCTACTCACTGCCAGGCAAGGGTCTGTGCAGAAAGTGGCTTCCTCTTTATCGTTCACCAGTTTTGTCAACAGCTAATAAATTACCCTGAACCCTTTTTTTCGAAACGTAAGAATGTTGCAACAAACTGTAAGTATATAGTATTCTACGTCTCTGTAAATCAGAAATAGTTACACAATTAACAGCTACATCTACGTCTACATGGTTACTCTGCAATTCACACTTAAGTCCCTGGCAGAGGCTTCATCGAACCATTTTCATACCACTTCTCTACCATTCCACTCTCGAATGGCGCTTTGGAAAAAGGAGCACATATATCTTTCCGTTCGAGCTCTGATTTCTCTTATTTTATTGTGATGATCATTTCTCCCTACGTGTAGAGTCTACCAAACATCGCTAATCCATTTTCTGTGGGAGAGCGTCCCAACGTGTTCGAGGGCGCAGTAAACCAGCAGTATCGTTGCCCGCCGAAATACGCCCCGGCCCGAGAGGCCTGACGTCACTGGCAGGCCAGAAGTTACGCCCCGCTGTTAAGCGGACTACCTGTTGCAGCGCCACGGTGCGCCTATAGTTTCGCTTAAGCAGCTGCAAGGCAGCTGCTTTCAAGCATTAACAAACAGGCTGTAGTGGCCATGCGCAGCTACGATGACGTAGAAATCCGTGTTTGTTACGTAAGGGCTTTGCGTCCCACTTCTGGTTAGATTCCCTCGCATAGCAGTGGATAAACATATGATTTTCTTATCTTACAATTAACAATCAAGTGTAAACGTGAAATGGCCGAAAGCGGTACCTGCAGTAGCTTCGAAACGATTGAAAAACGTGCCACAAACAAAACTGGAGTCACGTGACGTGTACCCGCACTCTTAACACAGACAGCTATGCGATTGCGCGAATCTGGCAGCTTGGCAGCGTCAGAAAAACCATTCCTGGTAGATTGCGGCTGATTGCTTTAACTTGCTTATACACCAAACAGCCACATTCGAAATAGCCAGGAACGGGAAGAGGCGCTGCTTATTCGCGGTTTCAGCTCTGCGCATGAGCTTCAAGCTGTCTGGTAGCTGATTCAACGAACCTTATGCTAGTGTGTGTTTTGAGCTCTGGAAATAAATTTCGAGACTGAAGCAATAGGTGGCGATTTTATACAGGCGCTTATCGCAACTGCGTATTAACGTGGCTGGGATCAGAGTCTTGCACGACATCGCAAATACTTCTCACTCAATAACAATAGATGCATTGGTTCTTGAGAATTGGGACAGCTGTTTCACCTGAAATACTATTCGGTAATTATTGGGACAAAAGTCTACATGTGGTAAATGTAGTAAATTAAATATAAAAAATTAACAAAATCTATGAATGGGGGAGTTGTATAAACGTTAAATTGCAAATTTTTCCTTTCAACTCGGTCCAAATTTTACTGGTAAAAATTCTGGGAGACTAAATGAAGCTGTGTTGCGTTCTTTAGGTGAGCTAGCTACACTGATTTAGTTCTCCCAGATTTCAAGGTAATTAAATAGTACAGTGTGGCAAAAATTATTTCCAATATGTGAAGACGCTACTCCCACACTACCAGAGCGTGAATTCCTGCAGTACTCTTGGCAG
The DNA here is from genome assembly GCF_023897955.1 of Schistocerca gregaria. Classification (NCBI taxonomy): domain Eukaryota; kingdom Metazoa; phylum Arthropoda; class Insecta; order Orthoptera; family Acrididae; genus Schistocerca; species Schistocerca gregaria. The sequence continues at coordinate 149,175,208 of NC_064920.1, forward strand.
GATAGTTTCTCTGTCAAAGTTACTCGCTTTGCAGCGTTCTGGTTGGTTAGCGCCATCTATTTACGACGGCCGCGGCTCGCGAGAGGAGATTTGGTCGGGGCAGTGACAGAGGGAATACACTGCACGGAGCATTGCGAGTAGTCAGTCGGTGCTTGGTGTACCGCGAGGGCGCGTGCTGTTGACATTTCGGCACCTAGGTCTGGTGGCGAGCGGAACTGGAGTGCGTTTTAACCTAATACCTTTTAAAAATTGTTATTTTTCATATTCATGAAGCCTGATGATTGACTACTGAGCTCAAATCTGTAGTTATGTTACAGTTATATTTGTGTAAAGTAATTATCTATTAATGGAAAGTTGGGGCCATAATGCTGTTTTTCTTTCAATTTTTTTTTAAATTTTTCTCATTGATTTTATACAATTGAATAATCAATATAGATCACGGCTGTTTGCAAATACTAATTAATCATTGTGTTGTTACCAGTGCTGAACATAACGTGATGAACATAAATTTTTGTATCCTCGAAGAGGTGGCGGCCAGGGTGGCCGAGCGGTTCCAACCGCTAGTCTGGAACCGCGCGACCGCTACGGTCGCAGGTTCGAATACTGCCTCGGGCGTGAATGTGTGTCATGTCCTTAAGTTAGGTTTAAGTAGTTCTAAGTTCTAGGGGATTGATGACCTCAGAAGTTAAGTCCCATAGTGCTCAGCGCCATTTGAACCATTTGAACCTCAAATGGGGTCGGCATCCCACTCCGGCACCCCATGTGCCCTGCTTAACCAATCCTATACCTTACCAATGGTATAAGAGCGTGCTTACGATTATCTCGATGGGGAGGGGAGGGCAGTATACGAATTAAAGTTCATTGGTAACAGCATTGTAAGTAGTGTAATAGTTGTATTCATTGAACTGTCTCGCTTGTTCTTCGGATTGTGGCTGTTGTGCTGTTCATTGTGTTACAGTATGGATTCCACAAGAGCAAGAAAGGTCATGGGTATAACCAGTCTTAGAAAACGTTACCGCAAAATGAATTGAGGGTTCCAAAGCAAAGTGAGGAAGGAAGCGTAGCGGAAATTGCTTAGCGTTTGGGGGTTGCCTTGACCTTGCCAGTACACATTACACAGGAATCGGTGTGTGGTGCGCGAAGCCATGCTTTTTGGTAGGAATTTGCTACGTAATATTCGGGATGGCGTGATAAGTTTTGAAGCTCCCTCCCTATCACGAAGGTAAATTTGCCCGGTACAGACCCTACTAGACCATTTACTTAATAGAATGTGCGATATGCGTGCTGTTAGTAAAGATCATCCTCTGTTGTCGGAGTTTCAAAAGTTTGCAACACGATGTTTTAGCCATGCAGCAGCAAATTTTGTTACAATTAGTGTGATGTTGAGCAAAATATTGAGGTTATTGCTAGTCACGAAAGGTCAGTGTCAAGCAGTCATACTGCATTCGCCATATTATCTAACTGGATAACGGCAATTCTTAATGGGGTATCAAAGTTGTCAATGGAAAGTACTACAGAGTCATGTGAACTTTTGTGGTTGTTAGCTAGGTTGCATGAGCAGGACAACGTGTTGGGTGACACTCATAGTTTGGTACTGCAACTTATTTATCCTTCAGCCGTGGGACGTTTAACCAGGATCATTTCTGCGACCTTAGAGAACCAAGAAACATTATAATATTTCCGGAAAACGCTCTTAAATATACGTTGGTACTCGTGAGAAGAGAAACATTATTGATAAATATCTTAATCAGGTACAAAGAAAAGATGTAACACTGTCCCATTACTTAACCAGGTCCGTCTTGCTATCTTAACCTTGTGTGTTGTAATCTCAGAGGCTGAAGCGGTCACGAATCTATTGGAGGGTATGCGGTGCGCCGATAGCAGTACAATTCTCTTTTGCGATAAACCATCTTCCTTTGCCGAATTGGACGAACTGATAAATAATATTGAATATGTTCGTTATGGTGATGCCAAACGCGGAGAATCAGAAGCAGGCTGTAGTGGGGATACAGTAAATACGATGGTGAGTCAAATGAAAACCTTAAATTTGTAATAACAAATCGAAATTTCGCGCCGTTATCCTGTAAGTTGGTAAGCGTGCTACAAGCAGCGTACAGAATGGCCTGTAGGTGGCAGTATAGTCCAGATGAACACATACCGTCGCAGTATCAGTATAAAGATGCCCCCCCCCCCCTCTCACTTGCGACTTTCACCAGAGAAGAACAGCATTCTGTTATTCGGTTTTTGCGCAGTGAAGGTGTGAAAGCTATTGTAATTCATTGACGAATGAAGGTTCTGTATGGTGATGCATGTTTGACACGGCAGCAAGTCCTCGAATGGAGTAGGAAGTCAGCAAATGGTGTGACTTTAGTGGATGATGCTCCTCGTCCAGGTCAGGCACAACGAGTTGTGACTCCACAGAACATTGCAGCAATTGAAGCCATAGCGAAGGAAAAACCGCCGAGTGACACGAAATGACATTGCAGCATGTACACAGATTAGTCATGGTTAAGCACACCACGTTGTGCATGATATACTCCAGTTTCACAAAATATGTGCAAGATGGGTGCCACGGCAGCTGACTCCTGAAATGAGAGAACGACGTGTTGGTGCTTGTGAAGAACTTCTTCGGCGCTTTGAACGAGAAGAATCCTTACTGGGGACGAAATCTGGATTCAGTTGCACCAACCGCAAACGAAGAGAGCGTGCAAGGAATGGCGCCATTCCTCATCAGAAAACCAAAGAAGTTTCGAACAGAACCATCAACAAGGAAAGTTATGCTGACTCTCTTTTGGGACGAAAAAGGCGAAATTTTGGAGCATTACATGCCTAGAGGGACCACTGTCACCAGTGCATCATACACAGATCTCCTAAAAATTATCTGCGGCCTGCAATCAAATAAAAGCCATGTGGATTGCTGTCAGCAGGTGTCCTTTTGCAACATGGCAATGCAAGGCACCACACTGCCCGTACAACAGTTGCAACAATCACAGACCTGGATTTTCAGTGTCTTCCTCGTCCACCATACTCACCACACCTTGCCTCAAGTGATTTCCATATGTTTGGACCACTCAAAAACGCAATGGGAGGAAAGAAGTTCCGTTCTGAGGAAGAGGTACGCCACGGGGTGCATGAGATTTTTTCTAAGGGAATGTATGCACTTTGTAAGCGCTGCAGGACTTGGATTGAGTGTGTGGGAGATTATGTTGAAAAGTGATACAGCTTTGTACCACTTCTGCACAATAAATGATATTTTAAAAATATTAAGGTTTCCATTGACTCGCCCATGTAGTACTGATGTACAGAATTATCGGCAGCGTTCGACAGCTAAAGGCGTTTCCTACCATTGTGGAGAAAAAGGTTATTTCGTTAGATTGCCCGACCCGGAAGAATAGGGAATAAATAGCTACCGCCAGAAGAAAAAGGTTCTATCAGCTTTCCGCAGAAAACGACCGGCGGGAGGTCGTAAAATATGTGCTGAAGACGGCGACCGCCTCCCTTACGTATGTGCGGCGGTCGGTACTAAACCTGTTTGTGCTCTAGTTGATTCAGGCAGTAGTGTTTGCCTCATTCATTACGATTAGTATCGCAGATACCGACGTATAACTAGATTACCGGTGTTGGGTCGAATTAATCATTCTTGTTGTTCTGTGGAAGGGCGGCCTCGTTAAGTAGGTCACGACCGTTTTAAATTAAGCATTCAAGTCCTTGCATGGCTCTTGGAATGCCTTGTTGTTAAAGAGTTGGCAGTCAAAGCCCTTTTAGATGTAATTTTTTGCACTTAATGTATAGTGGATTATGCGAGTGGTAGTTTTTCTTTTAAGTTTAGGTCAAGTGAAAATTTTTATTTGTCATAAGCATGGGGCGAAGGCATGCAAGATGTATTCAGGTGTACAGAGCAGATGTGTCATCGGCCGGAAACTCAAGCAGCTGAGATCATTAAGTTGTTGGACGAATTTTCTGAAGTACATCTACATCTACATCCATACTCCGCAAGCCACCTGACGATGTGTGGCGGAGGGTACCCTGAGTACCTCTATCGGTTCTCCCTTCTATTCCAGTCTCGTATTGTACGTGGAAAGAAGGATTGTCGGTATGCTTCTGTGTGGGCTCTAATCTCTCTGATTTTATCCTCATGGTCTCTTCGCGAGATATACGTAGGAGGGAGCAATATACTGCTTGACTCTTCGGTGAAGGTATGTTCTCGAAACTTTAACAGAAGCCCGTACCGAGCTACTGAGCGTCTCTCCTGCACAGTCTTCCACTGGAGTTTATCTATCATCTCCGTAACGCTTTCGCGATTACTAAATGATCCTGTAACGAAGCGCGCTGCTCTCCGTTGGATCTTCTCTATCTCTTCTATCAACCCTATCTGGTGCGGATCCCACACTGCTGAGCAGTATTCAAGCAGTGGGCGAACAAGCGTACTGTAACCTTCTTCCTTTGTTGTCGGCTTGCATTTCCTTAGGATTCTTCCAATGGATCTCAGTCTGGCATCTGCTTTACCGACGATCAACTTTATATGATCATTCCATTTTAAATTACTCCTAATGCGTACTCCCAGATACAAGAAAGTATAAACAGAACGGTTGGGCGTGACCAGTAAAATAGAGTACAACATTCAACTCAAGGATCAGAACCCCGTACACCAAACACCGTTCCAATTGTCTTCTCCTACAATGAAAAAACTACGGGAAATTGTAGATCAGCTAATGGTGGATGGAGCAATTAGGCCTTCCGTCTCGCCGTATTCAGCCCCGATTTTATTAGTTCCCAAGCCTCATGGTGAAGGTTTTCGGCCGGTGGTTGACTACCGGGCCTTATATCAGAAGATTGTTTTGGAACTTCAACTTTAAGAGCTTCAGAAATGCTTTATTTGGTTTGCTGGTGCTAAGTTTTTCACTGTCCTTGACCTGAACCAAGCATGAAACTACCTGACAGATTAAAACTGTGTGCCGGACAGAGACTCGAACGCGGGACCTTTGCCTTTCGCGGTCAAATGCTGTAACATCTGAGCTCCCCAAGCACGATTCTCGACCCGTCCTCATAGCTTCAATTCTGCCAGTACCTCTTATATTCTTCTGGCTAGGAGTCTAAACGTATTACCACATTTTGTACTGGTTATAACTTATTCGAATTCAATAGAGTGCCTTTGGGGTTGGCTACTCATGCGACGGGTTTGTGAAGTCTGTTGGATTCGGTCTTGCGCGACCTATTTAGATGTGGTGATCTACGGCGCGAATTTCCAGGAACACTGCGAACATCTAAGAGAAGTTTTCCGCCGTCTCAAAGGAGCAAGACTCACCGTAAAACGTACTAAGGTAACCCTTGCTCGTGAGCAGATTTCCTTCTTGGGGCACATTTTCTCTCAAAGGAGAGTCGACGTGGACCAGACTTGCACTAAAGCCATCAATGAGTTCACCGTTCCGCGAGATAAAAAGGACATAGCCAGATTTGTCGGCATGGTAATTTTTTTTATAAATTTATTCCAAATTTAAATGGCTCTGAGCACTATGCGACTTAACTTCTAAGGTCATCAGTCGCCTAGAACTTAGAACTAATTAAACCTAACTAACCTAAGGACATCACACACATCCATACCCGAGGCAGGATTGGAACCTGCAACCGTAGCGGTCGCTCGGTTCCAGACTGTAGCGCCTAGAACAGCCACTCCGGCCGGCATTCCCAATTTATCTCAGTTGGTGGCACCCCTTAATCAATTACGTACGAAGAGCGAAAAAGCTATCTCGGGAGAATCGCACCAAGACGGCTTTGAAGGGCTGAGACAGGCGTTGATCACGTCCCCGCTGTTAGGTACACCTGACTTCAATTTGCCCTTCGTAGTTAAAACGGATGCATCCAATGTGGGGGTGGCGGCGATTCTGTTGCAAGAATAGAACGGGGAGAGACGCCCGCTAACCTACACGTCTCGTGAAATGTCAGTGACTAAAGCTGAATCAAGCTAAGTCTTCAGTAGTTTATGAGATAGAGGCATTAGCCGTCTTGTTTGCCTTACAAAGATTCCAATTTTAGCTTGAGGATCGCAAATTCAGGCTTCAAACTGATGACCAAGCACTAAGTTGGGTTTCGGCTCGACCTGGCAAAACTAGGCGGATGGCCCGATGGGTGGTTAGGATATCGGTTTTGCACAGCGACTTCTGCCAAATGGGAGGGACAGAACCAAATTGCCCATGCTTTGAGTCGGATGTTCCATGAGCCTGAGGAAGAACGCAGCGTGGAGCGTGTGTCCTGCCAAGGGGGTCTTAACTGAAATTCCTTCATCGTTTACTAATCTCAAGGCAGAACAACGACTGGACCCTGAGTTAGAATCTGTTTGGGTCAAATTAGAGGCTGGTGAACAGGTGCCTGGATATTCCTTGCACAAAGACTTCGTGTGTTATCAGGCGCGTAGAAATGACGGGCCTAAATTCGCGTACCTATGAGCATAATATCAACGGGGCTTTTATTTTAACCAGTCCTTGTGCGATGATCATGCGGAATTTAATTAAAAAACCTGGATCAAGGTCAGACAACAACTGACCTGGAGGCGCATGGATAGGGATGTTCGCAGGGTGGTTGCCCAGTGCGAGGGGTGTAGAGCCTCCAAGAGAGACACTGGGCCTAGGCAAGGGTTCCTCCAGTCTACTAGGAACCTATGGACAAATTATATATACACTCCTGGAAATTAAAATAAGAACACCGTGAATTCATTGTCCCAGGAAGGGGAAACTTTATTGACACATTCCTGGGGTCAGATACATCACATGATCACACTGACAGAACCACAGGCACATAAACACAGGCAACAGAGCATGCACAATGTCGGCACTAGTACAGTGTATATCCACCTTTCGCAGCAATGCAGGCTGCTATTCTCCCATGGAGACGATCGTAGAGATGCTGGATGTAGTCCTGTCGAACGGCTTGCCAAGCCATTTCCACCTGGCGCCTCAGTTGGACCAGCGTTCGTGCTGGACGTGCAGACCGCGTGAGACGACGCTTCATCCAGTCCCAAACATGCTCAATGGGGGACAGATCCGGAGATCTTGCTGGCCAGGGTAGTTGACTTAGACCTTCTAGAGCACGTTGGGTGGCACGGGATACATGCGGACGTGCATTGTCCTGTTGGAACAGCAAGTTCCCTTGCCGGTCTAGGAATGGTAGAACGATGGGTTCGATGACGGTTTGGATGTACCGTACACTATTCAGTGTTCCCTCGACGATCACCAGAGGTGTACGGCCAGTGTAGGAGATTACTCCCCACACCATGATGCCGGGTGTTGGCCCTGTGTGCCTCGGTCGTATGCAGTCCTGATTGTGGCGCTCACCTGCACGGCGCCAAACACGCATACGACCATCATTGGCACCAAGGCAGAAGCGACTCTCATCGCTGAAGACGACACGTCTACATTCGTCCCTCCATTCACGCCAGTCACGACACCACTGGAGGCGGGCTGTACGATGTTGGGGCGTGAGCGGAAGACGGCCTAACGGTGTGCGGGACCGTAGCCCAGCTTCATGGAGACGGTTGCGAATGGTCCTCGCCGATACCCCAGGAGCAACAGTGTCCCTAATTTGCTGGGAAGTGGCGGTGCGGTCCCCTACGGCACTGCGTAGGATCCTACGGTCTTGGCGTGCATCCGTGCGTCGCTGCGGTCCGGTCCCAGGTCGACGGGCACGTGCACCTTCCGCCGACCACTGGCGACAACATCGATGTACTGTGGAGACTTCACGCCCCACGTGTTGAGCAATTCGGCGGTACGTCCACCCGGCCTCCCGCATGCCCACTATACGCCCTCGCTCAAAGTCCGTCAACTGCGCATACGGTTCACGTCCACGCTGTCGCGGCATGCTACCAGTGTTAAAGACTGCGATGGAGCTCCGTATGCCACGGCAAACTGGCTGACACTGACGGCGGTGGTGCACAAATGCTGCGCAGCTAGCGCCATTCGACGGCCAACACCGCGGTTCCTGGTGTGTCCGCTGTGACGTGCGTGTGATCATTGCTTGTACAGCCCTCTCGCAGTGTCCGGAGCAAGTATGGTGGGTCTGACACACCGGTGTCAATGTGTTCTTTTTTCCATTTCCAGGAGTGTAGATTACCTGGAACCCTTACCTCGCTCTCAGAGGAGGAACCCATTCGTATTAGTCATTGTAGTTGCTTTCACCAGGTTTGTCTGGCTCATCCCTAGTGCTCGTACCACAGCAGCCGCAAGTATCCAGCATTTGGAGAGGATATTCGCCAGATTTGGATCGGCCAAGGCATTGGTGAGTGACAATGCTCAGGCTTTTGCTTCAAAAGAGTTTCGGAAGTTTTCTTTTGATCAGGCCAGAAAACATGTCACTACAATGCGCTATTACTCGCAAGCCTCCTTAACCGAAAGGATTAACCGTAACCGTGCATAGATGTGTGTGATGTCCTTAGGTTAGTTAGGCTTAAGTAGTTCTAAGTCTAGGGGACTGATGACCTCTGATGTTAAGTCCCATAGTGCTTGGAGCCATTTTTCAGTTCTGGAGGAAACTTTACCCGTAATGTTTTTTCGTTCGAGAAGATACTAACATCGGCATGCTACTCATTGTTCACCTGAAATGCCAGCAAATCACTTCATTACTACTTTTTATGAGTTCAAAGATCATAAAATATTACTGCACCTAACAATGGGATATTTATGTGTACATAATATTATACAAATAGGAATATCCGTATGGGAAGCGGATGTATTTACATGTCCTCATTGCACCAGGAGAGTAACGGCAGAGGCAAAGACATTCACTTCGCGGCAACATATGAACCACTGAGACACTCTTGGTCTTTGAGGGTAATACAGGAAATTGCAGAAGGATGTAGCCTGCAGTAGGTACTGGGAGATTAAGAAGCTTGCACAGGATAGAGTAGCATGGAGAGCTGCATCAAACCAGTATCAGGACTGAACAGGAAATTTCACTGCTCCAGCGTCCACAAGTTGAATCTGCACACGCCTGTGAGGCGTGTGGTCCGTGTTAAGGGTTAACGTTGCCGTGAGTAAAAGAATTTAGTTTCCTCTTATAACGTCTTAAGCAACAACGTTCACAAATTTCCCGAGTAAGAAAAGCTCGTTACCCATGTAAAAAGGAGTCTGAAAACAAAACCCGTACAGTCTTGGCCAGGCGGATCTATTCGTCTGATAGCACAGTATAAGTATTTTGCCCAAGAGGTGTCACAAGTTGTACTCCTGTAACTGTGGATACCTAGTTTAATACTGAACGGTACGATAGTGCTAAAAATATAAAACGATTACCAACAGAAGGCTGAGCTCATCCTCAAACGGAGACGCGTTTGTGGCATGGAAGCTAGTCGAGACCGTTTGTCCTTGATTTCCTCCAGCAAGCATTGAAAGCTGTGCACCCGAATGTATACAATATAACGAATACTTTGAACGACACGATTGTCACTAACGTTCTAAACTAATAATTAATTTTTAGCAATGCAATACAGTTTGTAGAAGTGAAAGCATTCGATCGCAATAACGATACGTTATAAACTTATCGCTTTATCCGCTAAGCTATTCTTCCACTTTTGCACAGTGATGTTACCGACTTGTATGGTGTAATTTGCGAGGTAATATATTAGAATAAAAACATACAATAGCCGGAGCAACATGACCTGAATCAATACATTAATCTAAATTTTGCTTTTGACTTAAAACTCTGTCATTATCATTACGTGTGATGTTTAGAGACAAATTACGACATCCGAAATAATACTTACGAAGAACTTACTTATGAAATCTTTTTTTTTTTTTCAACCATATAGTCGGGAACGAATTTGTCATCTGAGACGAAGGAAGTGATCTCAAACTTTTAGTGGCAGTGCTGTCCTTTTGCCTTGTCAAAGGTTCTTACTTGCCGTATGATACACCTTAAAGAATTATTTTAAAGATTGTATAATTGCGCTTTGTAAAGATGGATACTGTAAGGGCGTCATTTTCTGTGTCCTAGGACACAACAAATCTATGACATATTTCTGGGGTAAGAGGATGAAGAGGATGGCGAATCTATACCAAATCAACCGTCGTCGCCATGTACGTCCACGGAGTATCAAGACAACGCTGCACTTCACCGCAGTGTTGAAGACCCTTCCAGGACCATCAGAGAAGTAAGAAACATACTTCAGCTAAGCGTGAGCAGGCCGACCATACATCGCCTTTACGGAGAAGGATATGGACGAAAATCGGAGGTTAACGAAACATAAGAATGTCAGATTAAACTTCGCACTGGTGCACAGGAAGAAACCGCTTTCATACTGGGAGCAAGTTCTATTTAACGACGAGAAGGTGTCTGTCCATGTTTATAGTCTAAGTAGAGCGGGATTCAACAGCAAATGTGTCCATCTGAGGCAAAGGATGGGCTGAAATTCTGTCACACTTGGGATTGGATATCAGCAGGTGGTTGCGATGTTTTGTGAGAACTGGACCAACTTCTTTCTAGCCATTCCTGCTGCCAAGTACTAGAGAACATACGACTTCCTTTCGTTCGCCAGAGATTTTCGGGAGCCAAAATAATCTTCCAACATGACCGTTCCACAGTTTACACAACGAATTATGTAAAACACTTTTTTTAAATGACCGAAGACGCTGATCTGTTGGGCTAGCGTCCCAAGAGTTCGTACCTCTAATCTATAGAGCACTTGTGCGCAGAAAGCAGAAATGTTTTGGGTGTAGGAGCGCCTGTCCGAAGTAGTTCACGAAATGAAGTTTGCATGTGGCTAGGACCTCCCGTCGGGTAGACTAGTCGCCTGTTGCAAGTCCTTTTTGAAGCCGCCACTTCGGCTACTTGCTTGCCGATGAGGATGAAATGATGATGAGGACAACACAACACTGTGTTCCCAAGCAGAGAAAATCTCCGACCGCACCGGGACTCGAAATCGGGCCCCCTCGCATGGCATGCTGCCGCGCTGTCCACGCAGAGAGGCGTATGAATCAGTACTTCACGTGTTGTAAGAAATGTCGCAGAATAACACATCCATCCGGAAATTTATTTCCTCTAAATGCTATTTTAGAGGAGGGAGTAACCTGGACACAGTAGTGAATCTATTGTTTTATTAAGGAGAAAACTCTGATATGACAAATGAACTAACTGTTTTCCCTTCTATTACTTTTCATGAGCATTTACATCACTACAGACAAAATAAAAAAAATTGTCTTAACTTTTTTTTAAAATAAAGGTGTAATACAACTAAATAATTTACCCTATTACTCTGAACAAAAAATTTGAAGTGAAAGTGTGTAAATTGCATGATTTTGAGTTAGTTATATTTATAAAACAATAAACTGGTAGCCAAGTTCCTAGGAATTCTTTTTATTCCGCGATTACCGGTTTCGGCGAAACTAAAGCCGCCATCATCGGATCTAGGGAGGACAGAAAGCACTATAAAAGTGGGCTTGGATTCCACTTATATAACATATATACATATAAATTTAGTTACTTACCTTAGGACACATACAGCTTACAACATCAAGGCAAACAACGGTGATATTAATTCTTGCCTATAACACGCAGGCCGTACAGAATTGTCGTAAGTAGCATACAGCCGTCCAAGAGAGATGACATTATAAATGTTAAGTCTCTCCATCATATACAAGCGCAAGCTGGATACTACCGCAGCTCCGGCTCTGTTCTTACACTACAGACCGCGTCGCGAGATGGCGCTAGCAAAAGAGGCGCCAATGAATGTCACTTTTATAGTATTTTGGCGGCTTTAGTTTCTCCGAAATCGGTCACCATGGAATAAAAACAATTCCTGTGATCTTGGCTACCAGTTTATTGTTCTACAAGCATATATCGCTCCAATATTAGCACAATGTGCTCCCTACAAAATAGTTACATTTATTTCAGTTTAAAATGATAGAGAATCATCTTAATAAATATTTAGCTCTAGTTTATTTAAAAGTGATCTACATTTTTGTATAAATAACTCACTAACTGAATATGCACTCATGTTCCAAGATTCAGCATAACAAATCTTAAGTGAATAATTACTAGAATTGTGTTATCCTTTATGCATTGATAAATTTCAGTGCCATTCTGGAAGTACAAAAGTAAAATACTAAGAAAAAATGAAGATAATATTACGTGAATTAAAATAACTTGTAAGTCTATTTTGTACTTGGACTATATAAAGCACAAAATAAAACACATAAACTAGCTGGTCACAAATGTATACAAAGGATTACAAATGTTAAATTTTCATAGGTAGAGTATATACGATTACCTATTTTATTCAGAGACAAATTCAGAAGATTACCGTTTACGCTTGGCTTGACGTTTATACACATACTCGGGAACATTCCTTATAACAGCCCAGCAGCAATCTGCTAAAATAGTAGGGCTCCACTTTCCAGCATACCTCTTCTGAAATGTGGCAATATCCTGATGAAATCGCTCCGCATGTTCATCACTTACTGCACCACAATCTTTGGGGAAGAAGTCTAGATGGCTGTGTAAGAAATGCATTTTCAATTACATGTTGCAGCCGGCCGCGGTGGTCTAGCGGTTCTAGGCGCTCAGTCCGGAACCGCGGGACTGCTACGGTCGCAGGTTCGAATCCTGCCTCAGGCATGGATGTGTGTGATGTCCTTAGGTTAGTTAGGTTTAAGTAGTTCTAAGTTCTAGGGGACTTATGACCTAAGATGTTGAGTCCCATAGTGCTCAGAGCCATTTGAACCATACATGTTGCAGCTAAGTGTTTAGCAAGATGACAACATTTTATCTACAATATTCTTGTAATTTATTGCTCGTTTGTTCCCTAAGGACTGTAAACAGACTATCTTAAAACATTCCCATTCATGCTTCTCATCACATTGTATGATTCCATCAAATGTATGGTCTCAAAAAAGCTCTCGAATCTGTGAGCCTACAAATATGGCATCGCTTAAGTAAGGGAATTTTTGCCTTAAGTACTTAAACGTGTCACCATCTTTGTTCATCTCCTTAATAAAGTTTTTCATGAGGATCAACTTGATGTGCAAGGACAGGTGCAGAGTCTTTTTACTGTCTACTAGAGGTTCACTCTTATTGTTCTTTATACCTGGTTGAAGAGATTTTGTGGTGGGCCATTCATGTTTACTGTAATGAGATGCACGAGCTCGGCTATCCCATTCACAGAGAAAGCAGAAATATTTAGTATACCCTAACTGCATACCTAATAGCAGTGCAACCACTTTCAAGTCACCACAACTTGAACAACTGGCAATTAATCTGGAAACAAATGTGCAAAAGTTATTACATGCACTAATAAAGTCACTGAAGTTGAAGAGGCGGGAGACAGAAAGAGCACTAAAATTCATATCAAAATGTTTATATCCAAAGTATTGCACACAGGTAAGACCAGGGACAATAATATAATTCATTGTTACTAGTTATTATGACTTTGACAAATGACAATAGAAGCTTTCGAAATGTGGTGCTACACAAGAATGCTGAAGAGTAGATGGGTAGATCACATAACCAATGAGGAGGTATTGAATAGAATTGAGGGGAAGAGGAGTATGTGGCACAACTTGACTAGAAGAAGGGATTGATTGGTAGGACATGTTCTGAGGCATGAAGGGATCACCAATTTAGTACTGGAGGGCAGCGTGGAGGGTAAAAACCCTAGAGGGAGACCAAGAGATGAGTATACTAAGCAGATTCACAAGGATGTAGGCTGCAGTAGGTACTGGGAGATGAAGAAGCTTGCACAGGATAGAGTAGCATGGAGAGCTGCATCAAACCAGTCTCAGGACTGAAGACCACAACAACAACAACAACATATAATATTTGATTTTTAACTTAACATAAAAATCAGTATATAATTATCTCACCGCAATAAAAACAGTGTAAAATGAAAACTAGAGCCAATTTTGAATTGTCTTTGTGATATTCGTGATCAGCACATTGTAACTGATAGGAACTGGCTATTTTCATTCGATTTACATTTTCATTGTTGCACGTGTTATCGGACCTTTGGCATAAATAATGTCACGGTAGGATATTATACATAGAATGCTGCTCAGTACTTTATTTTTGTAAATAAGCTTATTTCTGTTTTATTGCCTTCATCAGTACATCTGCAAACAATCGCATTTATTTATACTTACATGATATAATCCGCCGACTTTGAGTAAACTATTGCTGCTGTCGGTATTGTTGGCTCTAATATTTTTTCAGTAACGTTTTATAATTGTTCTGTGATTTGATGTTCCACGTATATTACAAGGGTATTACAAAAACAAGAGAGATTAGAAACACATCAATAATAGTTCCATAGATACACATCAGAATCATTACGTCTCCTTCTTAGCACGCCACTAGTGGTAATGTAGCGCAAAAATATATTCGCGGCAGACTTCTAGACTTGTGTCTCTTTCTAAAGGCAACAACATAAATAACAAATACCGTTGTGTAAACAACTAGTTGTCGAACTTGAATTACAACAACATTCAAAATAATAAAGAATTATTATAATGTACGTGCAACATCAAATCATCCAACAACTTTAAAATTTTACTAAAAAAATATTACATCCAACAGCTATGGACATCAGTCAAGGTTGAGTGGTCACACTGCAGTTTGCGGAAGTTGGTAGAAGAAACGTCATCATCTGCTATAGCCTTGCAGCACCGCATCTGCTAGTGGCCTGGTGGGAAACGGCGCCAAGAAGCGCGATGAAACCTGCTGTATTTCGTCTGTGTTCTAAGGTTATATGTTGAACGAAAGGACCGAGCGAGGTGGCGTAGCGGTTAGCACACTGGAGTCCCATTCAGGCATACGACGGTTCAAACTCGCGTCTCGCCGTCCACGTTTAGGTTTTCCGTGATTTCTGTAAATCACTTCAAGCAAATATCGGGATGGCTTCTTTGAAAGGTCACAGCCGATTTCCTTCCCTAATCCGAGCTAATGACCTCGGGACATCAAACACTAGTCGCCTTCTTCTCTAACCGAACGAGAATCATAATTTCTCCTTTTTGGCGTGCCAAAAATTTATTCTCGGTAGAGTTCTATCATTGGTTTCCACTTGTGAAGGCTTTCGTGCTACAGAGGACCCCGTTACTGTGGATAACAAGGTGGCCCCTAGACGCCGAGGCGTCCTCTGTGTGTCGCAGCGGCTGCCTACGAACTAAGGGGTGTGTTGCTGCTGTTGTTGTGGCTGGTATAATACTGTTCATAGCGCCTGTGTGAGATTACATGGAAAAAGACCGAGTGAAATCGAAGCAGAGTGTCTTCCATTGAAACGCAGACAGACCATCTGACCGTGAATCCCATGTAAGAATTATGAAGAATGTAATCTGATTGAAAGTAACGTAGTAGATATTCTGCTAGATTTTGTCAGACCTGCTTGTTTATGCTGATGTCGAGTGTGGGAGGGGGTGAGAACTTAATAGCTGCTAACGCAAGTGTCATAAAATTGCGAAAAAGTGATGGCTTCCCTGTCGCTGTCAGCTGTGGGACCACAATATAATGGAGGGACTGGAACCGGAAAGGGAGGTAACGACAGTGGCACGTAATGTGCCCTCTGCCACACACCGTTGGGTGGCTTGCAGAGTATAAATGTAGATGTAGATGTACCAGTGAGGATAAAGCATCCACTCCTTCTCCTTACCATCTTTTATAACCGACGTCATAGTAAATTGTACAAGCACTACCGATTTCTCATCAAAGATATTGTATGTATACCACACGGCGATTGATGAACCCCTTCCAAACCACCACTACTTTACTAGATTTCTAACGTTATATTAAAATACTTCTTAATACCAAATTACATTAAGTCACGTCACTTGAGATCTATTTGTTGATAAAAATTTAATATTTCATCATTCGAGGATCTAACAGAGACATCTAGGTAGTACGTAAGTGCTCTCATTCTTCCCCAATTAAGTATTTTTCACCCATTTTCGTGTTTTTCCGTATTTTCTGTAATTTTACACTTTTATCTAATTATGCAAGATCCACCCCACTGTTCACTACGACCCGTCGATGTCCCGATGCCCTCAGCCAGTCACAACGCAGCAGGGGCCCAATTCATTTATCATTGCTAAGCCACCTGTTCATCACTAGTGAACGTGACTGAGAGACGTCATAGTGTATGTGTTAGAAACCAACACATTGGCAGGAATAATATCGTCATGTCATATTAATGACGTCATAGGAAAATCTCTAAGCACAGCCGATTTCTAAACGAAGATCGATGAAACCTTGCCAAACAACAACTGCATTTCTAGATTGTGTGACGTAAAAGTAAAATTCTTCCAGACAAAGGGGCTGTATGTCTGAGTACCAAGCGCTACAAAATATCCACCTAGAGAACTGAGCAGTATCTCAAATAACCCTCCAAGTAGACTGCAACGTAACTCAGTGCCTCAAACTCCGAAGTGTGGTGTATTGCCACGTACACCGCGGTAACGATGTTCAAGAAGACCCATTGAATTATAGGTGTAATGTTCTCTTGGCTGATGGCTGACAAAAGGCACAGATGCTACATACGTTCTGGCCAGGGGATGTCCCGCCTAAGGACAATAGCTGTAAACAAATTCCAAGACGTCGTTGTAAATATCAAAGACGGATACAGAGAAACACCTAGATTACGAGGAACACTCGCTGCATTCGCTTGTCGAGCATACCAAGTGAGATTCCAGCAGGGCTTGGAACTCCTAGAGCAGCCGCGGCCATCACCTAACTCATGGCTGCAAACAAGAGAGCTCCGTATGTCTCCTCGTTACGCACTTCAATGGTAGCAAGGCAATCCTGAATTCCTACGTGATACATTGTTTACGGATGGACTTCGTCCATAAATCATGGTTGGTTGGTTGGTTGTTTCGGGGAAGGAGACCAGACAGCGAGGTCATCGGTCTCATCGGATTAGGGAAGGACAGGGAAGGAAGTCGGCCGTGCCTTTTGAAAGGAACCATCCCGGCATTTGCCTGGAGCGATTTAGGGAAATCACGGAAAACCTAAATCAGGATGGCCGGACGCGGGATTGAACCGTCGTCCTCCCGAATACGAGTCCACTGTCTAACCACTGCGCCACCTCGCTCGGTCATAAATATGGTCGTCTGAATCTGCGGAAGATTCCCTACTGATCCTTGCAAAATCCCCACTGGCATCGCCGTGCTCCTAATCAACGACAATGGAGTGTCAATTTTTGGTGCGATATCGTTGGCACACCTACACTCCTGGAAATTGAAATAAGAACACCGTGAATTCATTGTCCCAGGAAGGGGAAACTTTATTGACACATTCCTGGGGTCAGATACATCACATGATCACACTGACAGAACCACAGGCACATAGACTCAGGCAACAGAGCATGCACAATGTCGGCACTAGTACAGTGTATATCCACCTTTCGCAGCAATGCAGGCTGCTATTCTCCCATGCAGACGATCGTAGAGATGCTGGATGTAGTCCTGTCGAACGGCTTGCCATGCCATTTCAACCTGGCGCCTCAGTTGGACCAGCGTTCGTGCTGGACGTGCAGACCGCGTGAGACGACGCTTCATCCAGTCCCAAACATGCTCAATGGGAGACAGATCCGGAGATCTTGCTCGCCAGGGTAGTTGACTTACACCTTCTAGAGCACGTTGGGTGGCACGGGATACATGCGGGCGTGCATTGTCCTGTTGGAACAGCAAGTTCCCTTGCCGGTCTAGGAATGGTAGAACGATGGGTTCGATGACGGTTTGGATGTACCGTGCACTATTCAGTGTCCCCTCGACGATCACCAGAGGTGTACGGCCAGTGTAGGAGATCGCTCCCCACACCATGATGCCGGGTGTTGGCCCTGTGTGCCTCGGTCGTATGCAGTCTTGATTGTGGCGCTCACCTGCACGGCGCCAAACACGCATACGACCATCATTGGCACCAAGGCACAAGCGACTCTCATCGCTGAAGACGACACGTCTCCATTCGTCCCTCCATTCACGCCTGTCGCGACACCACTGGAGGCGGGCTGCACGATGTTGGGGCGTGAGCGGAAGACAGCCTAACGGTGTGCGGGACCGTAGCCCAGCTTCATGGAGACGGTTGCGAATGGTCCTCGCCGATACCCCAGGAGCAACAGTGACCCTAATATGCTGAGAAGTGGCGGTGCGGTTCCCTACGGCACTGCGGTCCCCTACGGCACTGCGTAGGATCCTACGGTCTTTGCGTGCATCCGTGCGTCGCTGCGGTCCGGTCCCAGGTCGACGGGCACGTGCACCTCCCGCCGACCACTGGCGACAACATCGATGTACTGTGGAGACCTCACGCCCCACGTGTTGAGCAATTCGGCGGTACGTCCACCCGGCCTCCCGCATGCCCACTATACGCCCTCGATCAAAGTCCGTCAACTGCACATACGGTTCACGTCCACGCTGTCGCGGCATGCTACCAGTGTTAAAGACTGCGATGGAGCTCCGTATGCCACGGCAAACTGGCTGACACTGACGGCGGCGGTGCACAAATGCTGCGCAGCTAGCGCCATTCGCCGGCCAACACCGCGGTTCCTGGTGTGTCCGCTGTGCCGTGCGTGTGATCATTGCTTGTACAGCCCTCTCGCAGTGTTCAGATCAAGTATGGTGGGTCTGACACACCGGTGTCACTGTGTTCTTTTTTCCAATTCCAGGAGTGTATAACCCGAGGCCCACGAAAAACACAGGACATGGCGCGTATGTCACAGCTCGTGACACTTGAGCTCTGACAAGCCGCCTCGTGGAGGGGGAGGGGGCAGGGGGGGTGGAGGGCTGATTGGGGGGGGGGGGGGGGAATGAGTAACTATTTCAGACGAGAACGAGGTTTTCACTCTGCAGTGGAGTGTGCGCTGATATGGAACTTCCTGGCAGATTAAAACTGTGTGCCGGACCGAGACTCGAACTCGGGACCTTTGCCTTTCGCGGGCAAGTGCTCTATCAAGTGAGTTCGAGTCTCGGTCCGGCACACAGTTGTAATCTGCCAGGAAGTTTCACATTTCAGACGAGTTTAATAATTCTTGATTGCATGTTTAAACGCATACAAATTCTCCAGGGCAGACGACCATATTCAGACCTTTAGTCGGTACCTTTTTCCAGTTCCCGTGAGCCCTTCACAGAGTCGAGGAGCGTTCCCGAAGTGTGGCGGACAATCAAACTAGTGCGATATAAACAGTTCACCTTGCTGAGCCTATTTGAGTCTGCAACTCATTTCTGAGTCGCTAAAGCCTCTGGTGATGTCTCCAGCAATGGAAAACGAAGCGTTCAGGTAGAAAATTACGCTCTGGACTGCAGCCTTTTGCCCATGAATCAAAGATCAGACATAACTATACAGAAAACTGTTTTCTATTAAGAATCATTTTGTTTATGAGACTCTATACATTTTAATGATCCATTTCATCCCACTGGGCTCCCCCTTAGCTACTGTAACATCTAGCTGTTTACAGACGGTAGGCAATTCCCCGTGAATCCGTACACAACAGGAGCAGTCCCTATCCACCCCTAACAATTTTTTTCCTCTCTTTTATCTCACAAGTCGTTCAAAACAAACAGATGACTGGCGACTACGTGACTAAAAACCTAGGAATTACAATTACGAGCAACTTAAATTGGGAAGACCACATAGATAATACTGAAGGGAAGGCGAAACAAAGATTGCGCTTTGTTGGCAGAACACCTAAAAGATGCGACAAACCCTCTGAAGAGACAGCCTACATTACACTTGTCCGCCGGCCGCGGTGGTCTCGCGGTTCTAGGCGCGCAGTCCGGAACCGTGCGACTGCTACGGTCGCAGGTTCGAATCCTGCCTCGGGCATGGATATGTGTGATGTCCTTAGGTTAGTTAGGTTTAAGTAGTTCTAAGTTCTATGGGACTAATGACCACAGCAGTTGAGTCCCATAGTGCTCAGAGCCATTTGAACATTTTTTACACTTGTCCGTCCTCTGCTGGAATATTGCTTTCGTGGTATGGGATCCTTACCAGGTAGCGTTGACGGAGGATATCGAAAAAGTGCAAAGAAGGGCAGCTCGTTTCGTGTTATCGCGCAATAGCGGTGAGAGTGTCACTTATATGATACGCGGGTTGGGGTGGCAGTCACTGAACACAGGCGGTTTTCTTTTCGGCGAGATATATTTACGAAATTTCAATCACTAAGTTTCTCTTCCGAATGGGAAAATATTTTGTTGACACCCACTTACTTAAGGAGGAATGATCATCATAATAAAATAAGAGAAATCAGAGCTCGAACGGAAAGATTTAGGAGTTCATTTTTACCAAGCGCCATTCGAGACTGGAATGGTAGAGTAGTAGTATGAAAATGGTTCGATGAGCCCTGTGCCAGGCACTTAACTGTGATTTGCAGAGTAACCATGTAGATGTAGATGTAGCTTGTGACGGTACGTCACATAAATATTGACATTTTTATCAGTTGTAACCCGTAATTAACTATTTTATGAATATAGTTAGTGTAAAAGAGATATAGTAAATGTTCTTGAAACAACTGATATGCAGCATCCTTATTTAATGTCTATGAAAATAAAAAAAGGATCAAAAGAGACGTGATTGTACGGCAGAGGAAGAAGGACGTATTTTGTGGTTGACACACTGTTTTGTTTCACTATACGGAAGGCAGCCATTGAGCGGCTACACATATTTTATGTGTTATTCGTATTTATTGCTAAAACAAACTTGTTATTACAAAATGAATTTCTTGGTAATAGTTGCCACCTCAAATGCTCGCAGTGGCTAAGTATTTTAAATAAGCATTTTTTCAGTAATTTCCGCTGCAGCCTTTGGTCGGCCATTACGCGCCGAAGTATTAATTTATTTTTCAGTGTTCAAAAAAAATGATTGAAATGGCTCTGAGCACTATGGGACTTAATATCTGAGGTCCTCAGTCCCCTAGAACTTAGAACTACTTAAATCTAACTAACCTAAGGACATCACACACATCCATGCCCGAGGCAGGATACGAACCTGCAACCGTAGTGGTCACGCAGTTCCAGACTGAAGCGCGTAGAACCGCTCGGCCACACCGGCCGGCTTTTCATTGTTAACAGTAACTGTAAATGCGAGAGATTTCGTTATAAGAACCTTTTAATTTGCAACAGATAATTAATTTACGTTAAAGTTCATGTTTTTAAACTATACAGATTCCACGAGTTCAGTAAGTTTTATCTTAGCCGCTCCACGGCAATAATCGAAATTCTCTCAAGCCTTGCTTTGCAATCACTAAATGTAAATTAACAAAATTACATTAAATTCAGTTAACGGCAACTATATTTTAGTCACCACGTTCAAAATCCAATTTTTTGTATTCGATGTGACGAAGGCCACCGACGTCACAAGCTCGATGAAAGCAGCAGAGGACAAAAACAGTTGCACTGGAGGGCGAAATACTGACAACGAGCTCAAAAACTTTGCAGACATCTGGACGTTTTTGCCCTCCCTCGTGCAAGATCGAGCCAGCTGTGAGCACAGGTCCACTACAGCAGGAGTAGCTGTGTCTTCGGACGAGCGGTGAGCCTACAGCTGTCTGCCCGTAGCCGAGGCTGCGGTCCGAGACTCGGGCCAATCAGGGGGCACGTTTTTCGGGCGGAGCCATCAGCGGCGGCCATCCAATCTGGCAGCGGCGCGGCTGAGTCAGCGGCTCTCGCTCTGATTGCCGCTGCCGCCACTTAGTAGCGCGGGGAGGGACGGTCCAGCTGCCCGTGCCTTCCCCGTATCGCTGTGCTCGCGCCGCCCGACACCTACACACACTTTCCGCTGGCTAACCTGCCAACGAGCCGGGCAAACTCCTCTCCCTGCCATGAAAATGTAATGAAGAGCCAAAAGTCATGGGACAGTGATATGCATATAGACAATTGGCGGAGCTGTAATTTGTACTTAGCTCTTCTTCTTCTTTCACTAGTGCTTTGTCCTGCAGTTTCGCAGTGTCGGCGTGGTTACAATCAGATTTGGCAAGGTTAACATGAAGGGGTGGCCGGATTCCCTTCCTGCCGCCACCCCGTACTCCCTGGGACGGAATCAGTGTACCCCAGCTGTCTGCGTCTATTGTATATCATAGTCATATAACTGTGGCGGGACATGGGTTCAAAATGGTTCAAATGGCTCTAAGCACTATGGGACTTAACATCTGAGGTCATCGGTCCCCTACACATAGAACTACTTAAACCTAACTAACCTAAGAACATCACACACATCCATGCCCGAGGCAGTATTCGAACCTGTTCAGGAAATTCTTAATGATCAAACAATTCCAGATCAGAACAATGGTATAGTAGAAATAATTTTTCACTTGGTGTTCACGATCCACGTTTTTATTAGACTTCTTGTAAATTCACGTATACTTCTTCTTAATTGTTACATCATCAAGAAAACAGTTTTCTATCAATCTTCATATATTTTGTTTCCAATTTAACCAAACACAAGACTTGACTGTTCTTTTACAAAGCGAAATAACAACTTAACTTCTGCAAAGTGAAACGAAGACTGCTCTGTGCCCATTCACGCCAAAACGGTCAAGGATTATAACAGTCTCAACGAAATGAATACTCACAAGAACCATATCACTGTAATATATCGATACATCGGAGTACCTATATATTAATAAAATCAAATGTGAATATTGTCACAAAAATATGTTTGTTACTTCGCAGAAAAGTAGTACGATATTACTGGTATCGAGAACTGGGGTTGGAGTGCTGTAATGGTCACGTAAATAAAGAACCATTACAACCTCCTGAGGCGCAGTGGAGAGCAGCAAGTCAACGTGGTGTGTATTCAACGAGTCATTGGAAGTGATCTGCAGAAATATCGAGCTATGCTGCCTCGATAGCCGACCATAACTGCGAAGGTGTTGCTGGTACAGAATTTTTTGCATGAAGTGCCCTGTTGATTATGCCCCACCTGGGTAGCCAAATCATTCGCTCGAATGGTCCACAATGTATAGGAAGAGGTGGAGCATCAAAGATACACACATTTATTACAGCCAGACAAGTCAGCTATGGCCGAACATTGTACTGATACAGGATATTCTATGAATTGCAGTGATGTGAAGATTTTAACACCCATCTCTTCCTTTTGGGAATCTGTCTTCAAGGAAGCTATAGAGATCAGATTTGCTAATAATTTAATAAATATAGGTAATGGTTTTAATTTGGACAAAGCATGGAATCCGGCTCTTTGGGTAATTAAACTGCACGGAAGTCGTCATGGTGTCACCGCCGCCGATGATACATCGATAAGCGAATCGAATGTCTGTACGCCTTCGGAATAGGCGGCGCATGTGTAAGCGTATTTCTTTACCGCCGACCAGCATGTGTGATCCGCATGCATAGTACCGCCGCGGTGTAGCATATAAGGCAGTCTTGTGACTCGCTCTGAGAATAGCCGGACGATACGCGGCCGCAATATCAGTGCAGGAAATTTTATTTGCGCGGCTGCAAATTTAACGCACTATTCATTACGCCGCGAGAAGTTGAAAATGCACAATCCAGAACGTTCTTAAGACCAATTGCAAACAACTATGATTGTGGCTTGGTGAGTAGATATCGTTGTTTGGGAACATGAAGTCCATGAATGGCTGCAAATGGTCTCCGAGTAGCCAAACATAACGATTTCCCCTCAATGATCGGTTCAGTTGGAGCACAGGACACAGTCCATTACATGTAAGCACAGTCCACACCGTTATGAAGCCACCACCAGCTTGCACAGGGCCTTATTGACGAGTTGGGCCCATGGCTTCGTGGGGTCTGCGCTACATTCGAACCCTAGCATCAGCTCTTGCCAACTGAAATCGAGACTCATCTGACATGGCGACGCTTTTCCAGTCGTCTAGTGTCCAAGTGGTGAGGTCATTAGCCCAAGAGAGGCGTTCCTGGCGATGTCGTGCTGCTAGTAAAAGCACTCGCGTCGGTCGGCTTCTGCCATAGCCCATTAACGCCAAATTTCGCCGTAGTGTGCTAACAAGTACATACATCCTACATCGCAAAAAAAAAAGGTTCATATGGCTCCGAGCACTATGGGACTTAACATCTGAGGTCATCAGACCCCTACAACTTAGAACTACTGAAACCTAACTAACCTAAGGACATCACACACATCCATGCCCGAGGGAGGATTCAAACCTGCGACCGTAGCGTTCGCGCGGTTCCAGACTGAAGCGCCTAGAACCGCTCGGCCACACTGGCCGGCCCTACGTCGCACATTGATTTCTGCAGTAATTGTACGCAGTGTTGACAATGCTGTTAGCACTGTCAACTCTACGTGAATGCCGCTGGTTTCGGTCGTTAAGTGAACGCCGACAGCCACTGCGTTGTCTGTGGTAAGAGGCAATGCCTGAAATTTGGCACTCTCGGCACACTCTTGACACTGTGCATCTCGGAGTATTGAATTCTCTACGACTTCCGAAATGGAATGTCCCTCCATGTAGCTCCAACTACTATTCCGCATTGAAAATCTGTTAGTTGCCGCCGTGAGATGATAATCACATCCGAAATTTTTTGATGTGGATCGCCTAAGTAAAAATGATGACCCGCCAGGTTAGCCGAGAGGGCTAATGCACTGCTTCCTGGTCTCGGGTAGGCGAGCTGGTCCCGGATCGAATCCGCCCGGCCGATTAACGACGAAAGCCGGTGTTGTTTTGAGGCGGTTTTCCACGTCCCACTAGGTGAATACTGGGCTGGTCCCCACGCCTTTGCCGTCCACTGTGGTCGAGCGGTTCAAGGCGCTTCAGTCCGGAACCGTGCTGCAACTACGGTTCAGCATTTGTTATGTCTTCAAAAAATGGCTCTGAGCACTATGGGACTCAACTGCTGTGGTCATCAGACCCCTAGAACTTAGAACTACTTAAACCTAACTAACCTAAGGACATTACACACATCCATGGCCGAGGCAGGATTCGAACCTGCGACCGTAGCAGTCGCACGGTTATGTCTTCAAATATTGCTAAAATACAGATCTGGATCTTCGAGCAGTCAACGTGCAATCACCCTAGAATCAACAAGATGAGCCATGACAACTTCGACGAAATCTACGTTGGAATCCATTCAAGAATAGTGCCAAAATTAATGACTTTTTTTTACAGTGACTTCATTATTTCCATTCTGACGATACCATCCACAGTCAATAACTTTGTTATTGCCCAATAAAGCGAACATATGCTGCGTGAGCAACATTATTAATCTGATTTCTAACCTACTTTGCAAGTGGTGGTATTGCTAGAAGGTCCTGCATGATATTAGGAGGTATCTCTTGACTTATGTCACCGCAGTGTATTCGGTACCTCAACTTAACTTTCCAAAGTAAGTAAGTAATATTACAGTTCTATCTTATCTTCTGCTTTAAGGGTCAGCCAAATGGAAAACACAAGCCGCAATCGAATCAAGGAATGGTTCCATTCAAAAATAATCACCACAAGCTTAAGACATTTATCCCAATGGGAAAAAGAGACCATCAAGTCCTGTTTCGTAGAACCCAGTCTGCCACTGACGGAGCCATAACCACGTGAAATCTTGCACTTCGTCCGACTGAAACCGACATCCACACATGTCTTCAGGTCGCTGAAGACGTGAAAATCACACGGTAGCAGATCCAGGCCGTACGGATAGTGAGATGGGCGGGCGTCATAGTGCAACGAGATGATTCCGTATGACAGCCTTCCTTGGTGTTCTGAATTCCAAGGCGTGTCGCAGTTAATGCAAATTGTCTTCATAGCGCTGCGCACTGATAATGTTGCCGTGCTCGACGAACTCGGTGAGCAGACAACAATGTCATCGTGATCTTACCAGAACTTCTGTGAAGAGCTTTGTATGCCGGGGGGGGGGGGGGGGGGGACGGTTGGAATGTTTACGTTGTTGGCTTCGCCGTTTGCCCTCAGGCTGTCGGAATGCTGTCGGACGGAATCATCCTGTTGCATTGCATCGGAACCTTCGTAGTGCTGGTGGTATAGTTAAAGTTATAACTCGACCTGGTACGAAATTACCGTCGCTTGTCATGTCCTACAGCTCCTGCAAGCTACTCTCTGTAGTAATGGTTTAAAAACTTCGTGTGGTCCACGAAATTACAGGGCTCTGCGAGTAACTGTTGGGATGTAAATAATTTCTAGCGGGGGTTTGGCCAGCCGGTAAAACTTTGAACGCAACCCATGACGCAATATTTTTGGAACCAATACTGAAGGCACCTATGCAGGGCCTAACAGGGAGCATTGATCCATTATTTACTTTCATGACCAAACATTCATCTGTGGTACTGACTTTCACCTATTCTTTATGATGAAGGGAGGAAATATTCAGGGCCGGCCGCGGTGGTCTCGCGGTTCTAGGCGCGCAGTCCGGAACCGTGCGTCTGCTACGGTCGCAGGTTCGAATCCTGCCTCGGGCATGGATGTGTGTGATATCCTTAGTTAGGTTTAAGTAGTTCTGTTCTAGGGGACTAATTGACCACCACAGTTGAGTCCCATAGTGCTCAGAACCATTTGAACCATTTTTTTAAATAATCAGACAAGGGTATAGATTAATTGATGTTTATTCAATACTGATGGCATTTCAATAAGTAGCCGTGTGTCTCTTGGAATATACATCATCACAACTGGTCTCTCTAGTTACATGGTTCACTTTCGCCCCGTAATTATGAAAAGGGAGAGGGGACACAGACCTGGCTTCAACGTTCAAATGGTTCAATTGGCTCTGAGCACTATGGGACTCAACTGCTGTGACCATCAGTCCCCTAGAACTTACAACTACTTAAACCTAACTAACCTAAGGACATCACACACATCCATGCCCGAGGCAGG
The DNA here is from genome assembly GCF_023897955.1 of Schistocerca gregaria. Lineage (NCBI taxonomy): Eukaryota > Metazoa > Arthropoda > Insecta > Orthoptera > Acrididae > Schistocerca > Schistocerca gregaria. The sequence goes on from NC_064920.1 coordinate 149,201,966, forward strand.
ATTCGAACCTGCGACCGTCAGTCGCACGGTTCCGGACTGCGCGCCTAGAACCGTGAGACCACCGCGGCCGGCGGGGCTTCAATGTAATTTTATGCAGGCACACAATTATATCTAAACCCATACTTACTACAACCAGTTAATAAAGGTCACGCAGAACAAGTTCGGCAAAGACACTACAAGCGAACTCGGTCATTGCGGAAGAGTTTTTGCCTAAATAGTTCAATTTTCGTTAAAACTTACGCTGAAGGAAGGGTAGCAAGTGGTGTACTTAACTATGAATGAGAAACAGCACCACATTACTGAGCTGAAAGAACATTTCCTATTATTTGGCGGGAAATTGTTGCAAGCCTTTATTCCATCATTTAGAGAAACGAGTGAGAAATATTCAGTTTTAAGGAGTACATTATTTGACAGACTTGCAAGGTTAACGGGAAAACAAAAGATGCGGCATAGCATTTGGTCCTTATAATACCAGAATTTTACGGTGAATCTGTTCACTTTTTCAAGAGTAGTTGTAACGTAGCAAATTATTACCACATAACATTCTGTACAGTATAGCACGCAACCGTGTGTCACGATGGGTGCAGGATTTGCTCTCCGCTATGACAGCGCAGCTGACGCTATCGGCAGGGAGAACGGTGTCCAGTAACATCTAGTAGGAACGTAAATTCATACCCCCTACGAATGTAAATAAACCATAGTAATTAACATCCGATTTTGCTCAAACTTGGTACACAATCTTTTGTTATTAAGTAAAGGATCCGGCAAAAATTCCAGACTTTTATCTCTTATAGTTCCAGATTTTGAGATAATTACCTAAACGTCGAAAAACGGACACTTATGTTTCAAAACTCAGCAACAGTAGCAGTTCGTCTTTAATTATCATCTAAAGTCATAAAAAAGTTTTCAATACATAAAATTACTTATTTGTATTTTTTTAAACTTTAATTACTCTGCATTTCGTAGTGTAAAAATTATTCAAAATTATTATCTCCTTATTATTTTGTTGTGTGTATACATGGGAATAAGTAAGAGAGTATCTGTGGGACATAAGAAAAAACATATCACTATTTTATGTAAAAACTTATAAAAACTGAATCGTGGGAAAATTGTGGTGCAGCCACGCAGCTGATGGCGTATGCCAATGTGTGATTGCTTTTGTGAGAAAGCAGCCAGAATAGAAGTCGGAAGTGGAATAAGCTTCTAAATTAATTGAAATTTTATTTTGTATTTCGGTCTATTTTATTAAATATTATACTAGAAACTGGCATTGGAATGACGTAAATGATTTTCTGTTAAGTGATCGGCTCAGGCACGTTTTGCAGCCAGAATGATCTAGAAGGATCATTCTGGTAGGTCATTCAGACCGTTAGCCAATCAGAATTAAGCTGTTCCCGTGCGCAAGAAGTTAGGTAGGTAGAGAGAGTCGGGTGGCATCGAGAGAGTCGCTCGCCAACGTTCGTACGTGTAACATCATGCTAAGTGTCGCAGAGAAAATAATTTGTAAAATGAAAAACTGTTGAGTTCATCGCTGTTAGGAAGTATCGCGACTAAGGCAGCTTAAGTTACGAAAATTTTGAGGACAATTTGATTAATTAACTGATGTGATACGAGTGTGTGATATTTCGGTCTTAGTGAAATTCCGCGGAGCATATTCCATATACTTCATGGAATACTTGGGCGAGCACTTCAGACACTGAAGACCACTGATTTGACCGAATGATCAACTCGCTATAGAAGTAGGTCAGTGACTGTCAGATCTAACAATAATCGGGTCGGACTGGTAGACTGCTTTTTCGGGTGAGAACATTGTGTACAGACTGTGAGATGGGAATAATAGAGCAGTAAAAGTAGTAAATTCGGACTTGATAGCAGATTTATGTGTCTCCTTAAGGATAAAAACCAGTTTACTAAAATTTCCGAAGGCTTACTGCAGGTAAACTACATTTTCCCAACGCGCAAAATTTGCTAAGATGAACTTACAGGAACTGATTCGCAACTTGAGTTACGTGGCCTCTGTGTAGTAGGTATTAGGTCGTGGTTTCATCAACGCTGCTTTACACGGCCTAGTGAGTATCTACTACTGCAGAGTGAAGATACGTCGTAAGGAAGCCGCACTGAGGTAGGTGGACAATTCATGAGAGACTGTACGATCGAGCAATTACGGCAAACCCCGCCCCTCCGCATAGTACTGCGTACTCTATGCGTACGTCAACTTCTGAAAAAAAAAAAAGAAAGACGAAGCTGTCGAAAACGCCGGACTATCGTAGGAACGAGTGAGAAATATTGGTTCCAAGAAGTACGTTGTTTGAGAGAGTTAAAAGTTTATGGTAAAATAAAAAACGCGACATTGCATTGGTTGCTTATACTGCCAGAATTTTATCGTGAAGGTTTACGCTTTTCCCTCAAGAATAGAACTGCCCCGCGTGCTTGAACTTTGCAGTACGATACCAGCTGTCACGTCATTTCAGTTGCACACTACGATCCACATGTTAACAGCACCGCAGGAGAACTGTGTCTGCAGGGAATGTAGAACATGTACTCTGTTCTGACAATGCGCCACTACTGCGCTATGGTCTTAGCGTGTTACAACATGTGTAACTTCCTTCTGAAGTTCCCTCGTAAATTACCCAGTATTTAAAAATAAGGGCACGAGCACCTTTCAAAAACTCTTTGACGCCCGGTGTGGCCGCGCGGTTTTAGGCGCTTCAGTCTGGAACCGCCCAGGTTAGAATCCTGCTTCGGACATGGATGTGTGTGATGTCCTTAGGTTAGTTAGGTTTAAGTGGTTCTAAGTTCTAGGGGACTGGTGACCTCAGATGTTAAGTTCCATAGTGCTCAGATCCATTTGAACCATTTTCCAAAAATCATTGCACGCAATTAAAAATATTTTCGGTAGCTTGTCTCGCTGATAACCTCACATAACAGTGAGGGGAAAGAAGTTTAACGCTTACCATATATTTATGCCGTACAACTTGAGTACCGGGCATGACGTTTTAGTCCATTATTCCTTTACTACCAACTCTATTCGCAACATGTTTTGCAGACAGCATCCTATCCACATGTATCACTAAACGTACAAGAAAAATTATCTCATTTTCTGACACACAGTTCACGCGAAATAAACTGCGTGAAAAACTAACTTTTCTTAAAACGAAGCGCAAATTATCCACACTATACTCATCCATGGGATACTATACTCATCGAGTATCTGATAATGATATCACTTAGAGACTTTCTCTCTCTCTTTTCATCTCAGAGTAGCACTTGCAACCCATGTCCACTCGTTTACTGGATGTGTTCCAATCCCTGTCATCCTCTACAGTTTTTATCCTCTGCAGCTCCCCCGAGTGCCTTGGAAGTTACTGCCTAACGTCTTAACGGATTTCCTACCACCCTGTCCCTTCTTCTTGTCAGTGTCTCTCGTATATTCCTTTCCTCGCCGATTCTGCGGAGTACCTCCTCATTCCTGACCTTATCAGTCCACCACACCTCAGATGCTGCTATCCTCTTTTTTCCGGTTTTCCCACTATGGGACCAAACTCTGAAATCATCTGTCCCTCCCCCCGACGGGGTGAGCCGCGCGAACCGTGACGAGGCGCCCCAGACCGCACAGCTACCCCGCGCGGCCCCAAATTAAGACCTATGACTGATACTAGTACTTTTCTCTTGTCAGTTCTAGTCTACAGCAGGGCCGAAAACTACATCCCTATGTTAGACAATTCATCCTTTTTTAATCCGAGCACTTTGCTCTTCGTCTTCCACTATCTTTGTTCGTCTTGGTTTTCGTACATATTGCATATTCACGTTTCTGCCTATAGCTTACCCTTAGTTTTCTCAGAATTTCGAACATCTTGCACCATTTGTCACTGTCCGACGCTTTTTCCAGGTCGACAGATCTTATGAATGTGCCTTGACATTTCGCCATTCTTGCTTCCATTATCAACCACAACGTCAGAATTACCTCTCTGGTGCTTTTACCTTTCCTAAAGCCAAACCGATCGTCATCTAACAGATCTTCAATTTTCTTTTCAATTCTTCTGTATATCATACTTGTTACCAACTCGGGATGCATGGTCTGTTACGCTGATTGTCCGGTAATTCTCGCACTTGTCAGCTCCTGCAGTCTCCACAATTGCGTTGATGATGTATTTTCGAAAGTCGGTCGCTATATCGCCAGTCTCCTACACTCTGCACACCAACATGAGTAATCGTTTTGTTGCCACTTCCCACAGTGATTATCTATTCCATCTACTTTATTTGATTTTAAACCTTCCATAATTCTTCTAAATACTGAGTCTCCTGTCTCTTCTATATCGACTTCTCTTTCTTCTTCCATCACGCCACCAGACTAGCCTTCCCCCTCATGGTGGCCCTCAACATACTCTTTACAGCTATCTGCTGTCTTCTCTGAATTTAACAATGTAATTCCCATTGTTGTGTTCTGAGTCTATATCTCCCCGTGGGTACGCTTTGCAGTCGAACTCCATGCTTAACGTCAAATATTTAACATATTAACCGGAGAGGGGGAGGAGGGGCGGTGATTAGTGGTTAGCTGGTCCTTCATCGCTGTAGTGCAGTTACGTGGCAGAAAAAGGTCGCGTGCGTCTTAATAGCCCGGTACCCGCTTTCGTGACTCGGTGCAGCTAAGGAGAGATTGCGCTGGTACTCTCTCAACACATTTTCGTTGAGTGTTAGCCGTGAAAATATTGAGAATCACTCGTTTGTTTCTAACTTTATCCCAGAAAAAGATCCACCATGAAAATTTACTGATTAGTTCCTGGGAAAGAAAAAAAATTAGTCGCTTTTCAAAATGTGAGAAAAGTTACATGGGACTATCCTCGATTCAGCAAAACAGATAACTGCCTTTGAATAAGCGCACGGGGAAATTAAATGGAAAGGATGCGTATGGTCCGTCAAAGATCAGATGACACAAATTAACATAGATACATCACGATAATAGACCTGGATGAGGTCGAAATAACGCTGACTAGCTCGTGGACAAATTAATCCAGCTATAAAACGTCTGGGTATTGTTCATTCGCTTTCACCTCTGCGCATCTCTTGTATCTGAATCGAATGCTTGGCCACTGTACACAACGGAGACTCACCACAATGAAGCAACAACCTAAAAATACAGCTGGTTATGATAATTTTTTAACAGTCGTCTAACCATGGGGAAATAGTTGGAAATCAGAGACCTCAAAATGCTAGCTAAGACCTTGTATACAAAACTTTTATTTGCCCTAGTCAAGTGGATAATTGACAGCAAACAGCACAGAACGATGTTTTTAAAAATGGAGTAACCTAAACAGAAATGCCGCTAAACATTATATATCTGAATTCAACTGGAATATTGAAAGAAGAAAACGGAATAAAACTTCCACACGCTGGTAGATCAAACATTCAGGATAAAAGAGACAAATATCAAATACAAAGAATTGAGCTTAGGAAATGAGTAATAGAACTAGTTAACATGCAAGCTGCTTGGAAGATGGATTGCGCTAGAACTTGTGTGATACATTTTCCAAGTACAGTGTATGGGCGGCAGCCGTGATGAGACGAGATCTAGGAAGCGAAATGGATAGCAAATCAAAGTTCTTTCTCCTGAGCTGACCACAGTTTCCAGTGTCCATTTGGTGGGATGACTGACTGCTGCTGCCAATGTGATAAATGAAACTGAACTTTACACACACAGAAACGAGGGAACCTAACTGAAAATTCCCGCTCAAGGGATACAAAAATGCATATTACAATTCATGAGGTTGGTACTCATACCAAACAATCTCTCTCCCTTAATTATCATTGTTTGGCTTCTAATGGCTCTGAGCACTATGGGACTTAACATCTGAGGTCATCACTCCCCTAGAACGTAGAACTACTTAAACCTAACTAACCTAAGGACGTAACACAGATCCATGCCCGAGGCAGGATTCGAACCTGCGACCGTAGCAGTGTATCTTATTAGACTGTCTATTTGCAGACCCTTAACTGGCCTCCTTCTAATCAACACCGGCTGTTACTAGCCATTAAAATTGCTACACCACGAAGATGACGTGCTACAGACCCGAAATTTAAGCGACAGGAAGAAGACGCTGTGATATGCAAATAATTAGCTTTTCGGAGCATTCACACAAGGTGTCGCCGGTGGCAACACCTACAACGTGCTGACATGAGGAAAGTTTCCAACCGATTTCTCATACACAAACAGCAGTTGACAGGCGTTGCCTGGTGAAACCATGTTGTGATGCCTCTTGTAAGGAGGAGAAACGCGTACCATCACGTTTCCGACTTTGATAAAGGTCGGATTGTAGCCTATCCTGACAGCGGTTTATCGTATCGCGACATTGCTGCTCGCGTTGGTCAAGATCCAATGACTGTTAGCATAATATGGAATCGGTGGGTTCAGTAGGGTAATACGGAACGCCGTGCTGGATCCCAACGGCCTCGTATCGCTAGCAGTCGAGATGACAGGCATCTTATCCGCATGGCTGTAACGGATCGTATGTGTAAGAGTTGCCAAACATTTATGTATACAAATTTTCTGGAAGTGAAGAATAGAAATGTCTCGTTTTTGGACAAGGACGTGAACTTCATTACCGTCACCGTCTAACAACTGGCAGAATTGTAAGTGTACAAAGTTCACTAAAATACAGGAAAAGAAATGCATTCTCTATAGTTTTCATTCTATAAGTAACAACCTCTCATAATTTCTTAATTACAGTAATTGGCCTGTGTCCTTGTACAATAGTATGGTGCTGAGCTCCACTGACCAATTTTGATGTGTAGTTTGAAGGAAGTTTGTGTGTCAAGCAATCTCCTTTTCTCACGAAAAGCAGATTTCTGTTTGATCTTACTTTCTTACAACAGTGATCCCTTAGGTATGAAAAGCTACGAAAACATGGGCTCAGAGCTCTCCGCAATACGGCCAAGTAACCAACGGAGTCATATTTTAAACCTTAAAGAACAATAACTCCCTCCAAATTGCAATAAGCCAACAACTGGTGCAGAAGCTGATCATTCAAGGAGGCAGCAACCTAAAAATGCAGGTAACAGTTACGACTTAAAGTAAAAATATCAATCAAAAATCAATCTCTCTCTCCCTCCAAACACATATATAAATATTGATTTTATTATTTAAAAAAAAGTCATTTTACATGACCTCGTGCTTAGTCGCGGTGTAAAGTTTCCTTTCTGGTTGCAAAATTCGCTCCCTTTGGATAGTGTAACTTGCCTAGTCTATAGAACGCGTCTGTTTTCTCGCAGTTATAGATTCAGTACTTGCGGAATTTCTAAAAGTGACATATGACAGGCGTTCAGCAAGTAATCCAACACTTTTTTTTCTGAAAGCAATTTGGTTTTATCCAAGATTCCGATACGCCACATTATTCGTCTCTCTTTTGGCTACAAAGCTCAGTTTTCCTACATTACCTCCGTTCAAAGGACGGCCTCTCGGCCTCAGTGCACGCCTCGTACCACTGCACTGGTCGACGTTGAGGCCAACGTCTTTGTGCATCAATAACCTCTCCATCATCCACGTATTGCTTCTTACAGAGATGGAAGTGAGAAGATGCGATATATGGACTGTATAGCGGATGAGGAAGAACCGTCCAATGACGTTTTGTGAGCATCTCATGGGTGCACAGACTTCTGGAAAGCCTAGCGTTGGCGTGGAGAAGTAGAAGTTCGTTTGCAGTTTTTGGGCGAGGGATACATTGCAGGTGTCACAACTGGATGCGGCCGGTCGGCACTTGGGAAATCGGACAGCTTGGCGCGACCTCGTTGCGATGATGACAGACACCTCGTCCAATGACTCACCTTGCTTTTGTTTACTGCCAGGTCTCCGTACAGATTCATCAAGTGCCTATGAATATCTGCAATGCTCTGGTTATCGTCCAAAAGAAATTCAATGACAGCCCTCTGCTTGGAACGCATCCTCGTTGCAGAAGCCATTTTGAAGGCTCCGCCTAGCGCTGCCACCTATCGGAATTTCATGAAACTATAAGGGCTGAAACGGGAATATTCCACGACGTCCCACAACAAATTCTGCATTTTTATCAACCGAAAATTAACGAGAAAAAATTGTGCTGCGTTACTCATTGAAACCCCCTCGCAGTTTGAAATCAGACGTATAATATTCGTCCCGAAACATATGAAAGTCCAGTTCGCCGTACTGAATGACTTCACCAGGTGGAGTTCCGCATTAAACGTCGTTGCCTGGAGTTAATGGCTCTGCGAGCATTAACCTCTGAGCAACAGACGCAGTTAGCGACTGGAGCGAGCCGTTAAGTGATTGCTGTCACATACGCCAGGAGAACGGAATTTAATCCGCTAATGGCTGCCGCTAACTGTAAGCGGCGTCATGAAACGACGTAGCGCAAGCAGTTACGGCGTATAGCCGCAGCTTTCAAATGGTCCTCCTGTGGACTGTGCTGATGGAGTTGGCCTCACACAATGAAAGTTGTTTAGCGTCTGCCTCTAATATTTTTCCCGTCTGTGAGGCTTATAATGTTACCTAGGTAAAAAAATACATCACTTATTAAAAGGAAATTTAAAACATGTACCTAGTGTTGTTATTTAGCAGACGACATCCAATCCACAAATCTCACTCTGCACTACTTGCTTTCCTTTTTGCGTTTCTAAACTGAGACATCTCAACAAACAGAATACATTTCTTGTTCGATCGTTTTTACATTTGAGGAGACGGGAACAACGCCGAAATTGTCAATCGCGATTTGTCAAAACTATTCTGACACGTGATTCCATACCTACTGGCAAAGGAGGTGACCCACGACATCCTGACAGATCTTGGATAGAATATTTTGTACGAAACAGCCTGGTTTGAAACCGACCAGTGATATAGAAAGATGAAAAAGGCACCGATTTCCATGACATTGAAATCATCTTGACGTGTAACAACAAATCGAGCTAGTATTCAATCACTGAAAGAAAGGAGTTCTACGCCTCGTCGAAATTAGAAGGAGCTCAAATTGACATGGGGCACGGATGAGGACAGAAATTGTGTTTATAATTAGTTTTGAAAAATTATTGTAACTTCATCTACTTTTCTTTACACAGCAAGTGAGACGTCACAGTGATGGGATGATGGACTCGCATTCGGGAACACGTGGTACAAATCACATTTTATCCATCCAGATACATTGTTTCCTTGGTTTCTTTAAACTGCTTAACGAAAAAATCCCAGAACGGTTTCTCTGAAAATGACACTCGTGATTTTTATCTCATCTGGATTTGCGCTCCGTCTTTAATGACCCCATAGTCGATGGGATTTTAAACTCGAGTGTCGTTCCTTTTCTCTGCAGAAATCTTTTGAAAGTGTTTTAAGGCTACAGAAGCACATGACCTGTTCCCTCACGTTTCACAGTATGGATGTTGCAATAAACCGATAAACGTTGATATTTTTAAGATTAATATTATAATTATAATAATAAGACTATGTAAGACTGTTTTTATGCTTACGCTGTAGGTGTTGTTTTGCAACTCCTTACGTCTCAGAAGTCACAAAAATACCAATCAATCAACTCTCTATCTTGTACGTATTTCTGCATGTGTTAGGCATATGCTTCTTAATCCCTCTTGTGAAATTATTGATATTTCCGCATTATCCTCGATCTTCTTAAACATCTTCTGCCCACTAGATAATAATTCATCATTAATTTTGGTATTCTGTCATCTCCCATTCTTGTGACATGGTCCTTCCAGTTGTCCGTTTATTTCTTAATCTGTATGATAAATGTTTATCTGCAACTATGGTGATGTATGGGACACTTTGTTACTGTTTTCTTTCAAGTTAATCCGTAACTGGTGACATTTACACCAATTTGAAACAATTTTGTTTGTTGCTTATATATAAAATTGGCAATATAGAGAGCAATTTGTTACAGTGTCGATTATATTAAGCAACTCACACATTCAGTCATAATGAAGTCATCATGATCAGGATAATGGCAGTATCCATATCAGCTGACCATCATTACCCCAAGGTACCTACAGTGCATTTTTAATGGTTAAATGTAAATTGACCCTCATTAACGCCACTGCGTCCACTACGCATTTGTGGGAGGTAACAGTAATCTCCATTATCGTGGTAATAATTGTCAACATCTACTATTCAGTTAGTTTTTCATGGAAGTGTCATGTAATCTGCACTGAGGAACAGCTTGAGTTACCACTATCAGCGGAAGATGAGGAACATTTTGTACTGGAACGTAAAGTTTCTGCCCTAGCATGGAGTTAGTACAATTTTTAATAGACTTTGAAAGGTAGGTGAAAATGAGTACCTGAAAGCATGGCAACTATTCTGTACCTATGTATTCTGATGTTAAAACAACTAACAGTACGCTGTTTCATTAAAATGTCATGAAGTTTGCACTGTGTGAGAGCACCAAGTATACCTTAACCAGTAAGTCACACCACTAGTGGTACGTGTGCTTGTACTGTTATAGAACAAATCTTTAAATATTTTTATAAATAGTACAAACAGCTTTCCCTTTTTTTTAAATATGTTAATGATCAAACTAAGATTATCAGCAAGAGCAGCTTAACCGCTAAGTCAGGCCAGTGTTTTTGTAATGCCTTAGGACAAACCTATCCATGTTTTGATAAATAATACAGACAATTCTTGATTTTTTTAAAGTGCATTACAGTTATTGTCCAAGTGCAGCTTAAAGTATAAGCTGGATCTGTAGTACCAATATGCGAGCCATGTGTATGTTGTTTACAGTTACAGAAAATTAACAAAGTACTGCCAGTTGCGTGTTGCACTACGTCTTTTGGTAAATAATACACACAATTTTATTTTGGAGCAAAGATTGAACTTTCTTTTGGGACCGGACATCTGTGTGGAACCTTGTGCATCAATGCCTTTAACTGAGCTGAGTTTACATATTATGTGTCATGTATTTCAAAGCTATACTTGTGTACTACGAAAACATGTAGTTTAAATGATACAACATATTTAAAATATTGGCAAAACACACATTTTCTAGTATGCTTTGTTTTGCTTAAGTCTCAGAAAATGTGGTGTTGTTCGATAACCTTGCTAGTAAAACTGTACCATAGGTAACTGCGTGACCAAAACCAATAAAAAAAGTTCTGTTAGCAAGTTATTGATGTTTATTATTTTTTTGTTGGTTCAGCAGCTTCTTTCCCCCTACAGTGATCCTCGATCAGGTAATGAAAGTTGGGTTTTGTACCTTAGGCTCATTTAGGGCTATGAGGGAGTGTTACCTATTTCTAAATTTCCTGCTTAATATGTTATTTTAGCTATATCCATTCTTTACCGGTGTAAAACAACAATACAGACAATTTAGACATGGAAATAAGACTGTAGCACTTAAATTTAATGTTTTAGACGTCAAATATCCCTTAAGCTGTAAGTTTTACAATTATTGCTCTCTTCCAATAATTGACACGTTATTTTAGCTAACATATGTTTTGTAGAGTTACAGAACAATAACACAAATAATTTAGACAAAAGAATTTTTAATTTGAGTCTCCATTGTACCTTGCACCACCTATGATTTAATAATAGAAATATGTTTATTGGCAAATGCACATTAACCTGTAAGTTACACATCAATTTCATTCTTCCAAAGCTTATATTATGAGCATTACATATTTTTGATATGGGAACGACACTGACATAAATATTCTGTTTGTGAGTGTGTTACTGTTTGCTAAATAATAATGAGATTTTAAACATGTAAATAATGTAGGTTAAATCCTTTATGCACGTTTGATAAATAAATCAGACCATTTAGATACTTTTGAACACGGCTACAGTTTATTAAAATTAATATCATTCAGATATTTTTGAGGATAGTGAAAATTTAAACACAATTCAGATGTGTCTGTAGTTTTGGATGTGGTACAACCTTGAATTGTAGTGTCAGAGAGATTGAAAAGCTGAACTGGCTAATTCTGGCATCTTGGATTTTTTAAAACTTCCCCTTATTTTAACTAAGCACAGCGAATAGTTACTCCAACTTAGATATTAAAATTTCCTGTCACCTTCATCCTAGATTTTGACGTTTTGGATCGTGAATCACATTAAAGGTAAAGGCCGAAGTTACTGGTGATGTCATGCATACAATGAAATAACTATGTGTGATGTCACCAGGGTTCAAAGTCTGTCAAACTGTGCAAGAGTCGCCATAGCTAAACTACTTATATTATCCATTTCAGTATAATAGTTTTGACTGCAAAAATGTATTAATTTTTTGTGGTAATGTTACTGTAATCTTGAAATTATCATTCCAATATTTTTGACTGGTTAGTAACATTAAATTTTATTACAAAAATTGTAATAAAAATGTGCCATGTTTCCTGATTTTTGTGGTTTCCCCATTTGTGTATGTTGTCTGTTCTCTGCTGTATAATTATTTCTAGTATCTCATATTGTATTATTGGAATGTGCGTTCTGTGTATATTGTGTTTCTATTTTATAATTAAGCTTGTCTGCTATGTTAGTTAGTTATTATTTCTGTGACAATTTTCTTGATGATGGTTATTTCTTGTGCATATCTCTCTTTATCCATTGGAATTCTGTTCAGTCTATGTTGGAGAAATCTGAGGCTGGCATTTTTTGTGCTTTGGGATTGTAAGACCTGTTTTGTATTACTGTAATGGTTGTTGCACGTTTTCTGCTTGTTGAGAACTGGTATTGGTGTGTTGGTGGTTCTTATTTTTCATTGTGACTTATAGGTGCTTAGGTTTCAGATGTGGAGTGAGTGTATGAGTGGACAGTGTTGATGTCTATGGATAACTATAACATCTGGTCATATCTTTCATCTACAAGCAAATCATATCATCAGTGTATCAGTATGAACATAATTACTTTGTACTGGTTACGATTAGGTTTTATTGTTTCTCTGCACATTTTGTGCTCAAAATAGTTAAGAAATACACAGCCTAGTAAGCCACTAAATTGATCCCTCGGAGAATCCTTGCTGTTGGATGTAAAATTCACCCTCAAACTTGAAACATTTTGTTCTGCAATTACTTTCAGAAAGGCTGGGACTTTTGTGTCTATGTTTCTGGTGTAATGTTGGTCTGTCTTAGGTGTCTTTCAAATACTTTGATTTTTTCTTTACTTGTTGTTCATGTGTACTTTAATGTCCAATGATAAAAATGTAGCTGCATCAGTGGTATTCATCTCTTTGATTATCTGGATTAGATCACTGGTGTTTTCTAAGCTTCTGTTGCTTGTGTGTGTGTACTAGTTTTGTAAAAAAAAGTGTCTAGATACAATTCTCAGATTCATCAATGGTCTGACTAGCACCTCGGGCATGTAAAGTTTTAATAATCTACTAGGTGTGGATACTTTGAGATATTTCTTTGTTCTTCCTTATTTGGCTTCGTGACAGGGTGAATTTGATGTTTTAATAGTTTTTCTATGTTCCTTGCAACCTTTTGGTGGGGTCACATTTTTGTCTTGTTATTTTGTTTTCTCCAACGAACTCCAAGGTTTTTCAGCATAGTCCCTATCATACAACATGACTAACGTTCTCCCCTAGCATCCTTTTGTGTTCATTGCATTACGTGTCTTCAGATTAGTGGATTGCAGATTGTTAAGTGTTATTGCTTACTTCTGCGTGTGTCTTGTATAGTGTGGTGTTAAGCAGCTATTTCTTTGAGTACACAGCTTGGAATACCCTCTAAATCATGCAAGTTCTGATTTTGTCTGCTTATTGAGCGGCAGGTGAGATGTTGTGTACCTTTACCTTGTTACAGAAATGACATAGAAAAACATATTTCATTAAACATTTATTTAATATGTTTTGACAGCTCTTCATTGTTATACTCCTGTATTTACTGTAGACCTTTAAGAGAAATTCCTGGCTTGGGTCTTATATTATAACAATGAAATTTTAAGCTCTGTGTAAAAGAGGGTCCACCATCTGGCCAGAACTCACCACGGTTGTAGAATCTGTAGTGAGTTTTTCTTTTGTTGTTTCTGATACACAGTTAGGAAAATATTAATATTACGATTATTTTATTTTGATATTATATTTTGATATTACGATTACTTTTTTAATTTATAAATTTGGCTTGCTATGGACTGCATAAAACTTAGGACTTATGGTGTTTGTTTTTATTTCATTCTTCCCAGTACTTCTTCATTTTCTCTCCAACTGCTTCATTGTTTGTGTTTTCTATCTGTAGCCTGAAGTGACTCCTGTCACATGTTATTTCTTCCGTAACACTGGTTCTATCCTCCTAAAGTTTTTTTCAGCTTATTAATATACTAAAAATTTTCTTTGTAATCCGTATTTCTTCCATTCTTTTTAAATGTCCATAAAATGTTAGCTGTCTCTTCCCCATTGTATCTGTAATCTATTCTGTATTTTTGTATAAATCTTCATTTCCCCTTTCAGTCCACTTATTTTCATTGTTCTTCTCAGGACCTAGTATTTTTCTTAGTATTTTTCTCTCTCTTTTATCTGGTTCTGTTAATTCGCCTTTCTTATTCAATGTTAGGCACTCTGATCTACATGTTGCGTGTGTCCTAATAACAGAATTATAAAATCTACTCTTTGCTTGTTGTTGTTGTTGTGGTCTTCAGTCCTGAGACTGGTTTGATGCAGCTCTCCATGCTGCTCTATCCTGTGCAAGCTTCTTCATCTCCCAGTACCTACATCCTTCTGAATCTGCTTAGTGTAGTCATCTCTTGGTCTCCCTCTACGATTTTTACCCTCCACGCTGCCCTCCAATACTAAATTGGTGATCCCTTGTTGTCTCAGAACATGTCCTACCAACCGATCCCTTCTTCTGGTCAAGTTGTGCCACAAACTTCTCTTCTCCCCAATCCTATTCAGTACTTCCTCATTAGTTATGTGATCTACCCATCTAATCTTCAGCATTTTTCTGTAGAACCACTTTTCAAAAGCTTCTATTCTCTTCTTGTCCAAACTATTTATCGTCCATGTTCCACTTCCATACATGGCTACACTCCATACAAATACTTTCAGAAATGACTTCCTGACACTTAAATCTACACTCGACGTTAACAAATTTATCTTCTTCAGAAATGCTTTCCTTGCCATTGCCAGTCTACATTTTATATCCTCTCTACTTCGACCATCATCAGTTATTTTGCTCCCCAAATAGCAAAACTCCTTTAGTACTTTAAGTGTCTCATTTCCTAATCTAATTCCCTCAGCATCACCCAACTTAATTCGACTACATTCCATTATCTTCGTTTTGCTTTTGTTTATGTTCATCTTATATCCTCCTTTCAAGACACTATCCATTCCATTCAACTGCTCTTCCAAGTCCTTTGCTGTCTCTGACAGAATTACGATGTCATCGGCGAACCTCAAAGTTTTTGTTTCTTCTCCATGGATTTTAATACCTACTCCAAACTTTTCTTTTGTTTCCTTCACTGCTTGCTCAATATACAGATTGAATAACATCGGGGATAGACTACAACCCTGACTCACTCCCTTCCCAACCATTGCTTCCCTTTCATGTCCCTCGACTCTTATAACTGCCATCTGGTTTCTGTACAAATTGTAAATAACCTTTCGCTCCCTGTATTTTACCCCTGCCACCTTCAGAATTTGAAAGAGAGTATTCCAATCAACATTGTCAAAAGCTTTCTCTAAGTCTACAAATGCTAGAAACGTATTTTTGCCTTTCCTTAATCTAGCTTCTAAGATAAGTTGCAGGGTCAGTATTGCCTCAAGTGTTCCAACATTTCGACGGAATCCAAACTGATCTTCCCCGAGGTCGGCTTCTACTAGTTTTTCCATTCGTCTGTAAAGATTTAGCGTTAGTATTTGGCAGCTGTGACTTATTAAACTGATAGTTCGGTAATTTTCACATCTGTCAATACCTGTTTTCTTTGGGATTGGAATTATTATATTCTTCTTGAAGTCTGAGGGTATTTTGCCTGCCTCATACATCTTGCTCAGTAGATGGTAGAGTTTTGTCAGAACTGGCTCTCCCAAGGCCGTCAGTAGTTCCAATGGAATGTTGTCTACTCCGGGGGCCTTGTTTCGACTCAAGTCTTTCAGTGCTCTGTCAAACCCTTCACGCAGTATCGTATCTCCCATTTCATCTTCGCCTACATCCTCTTTCATTTCCATAATATTGTCCTCAAGTACATCGCCCTTGTATAGACCCCCTATATACTCCTTCCACCTTTCTGCTTTCCCTTCTTTGCTTAGAACTGGGTTTCCATCTGAGCTCTTGATGTTCATACAAGTGGTTCTCTTATCTCCAAAGGTCTCTTTAATTTTCCTGTAGACAGTATCTATCTTTCCCCTAGTGAGATAAGCCACTACATCCTTACATTTGTATCGAGCCATCCCTGCTTAGCCCTTTTGCACTTCCTGTCGATCTCATTTTTGAGATGTTTGTATTCCTTTTTGTCTGCTTCATTTACTTTATTGCCTTCACTACTTCATCCCTCAAAGCTACTCATTCTTCTCCTACTGTATTTCTTTCCCCCATTCCTGTCAATTGCTCCCTTATGCTCTGCCTGAAACTATGTACAACCTCTGGTTCTTTTACTTTATCCAGGTCCATCTCCTTAAATTCCCACCTTTTTGCTGTTTCTTCAGTTTTAACCTACAGGTCATAACCAATACATTGTGGTCAGAGTCCCCATCTGCCCCTGTAAATGTCTTACAATTTAAAACCTGGTTCCTAGAACCCTGTCTTACCATTATATAATCTACCTGAAACATGTCAGTATCTCCAGGCTCCTTCCATGTATACAGCCTTCTTTTATGATTCTTGAACCAAGTGTTAGCTATGATTAAGTTGTGCCCTGTGCAAAATCCTACGAGGCGGCTTCCTCTTTCATTTCTTTGCCCCAGTCCATATTCACCTACTACGTTTCCTCCTTTCCCTTTTCCTACTACCGAATTCCAGTCACCCATGACTATTAAATTTTCATCTCCCTTCACTATCTGAATAATTTCTTTTATTTGATCATACATTTCTTCAATTTCTTCGTCATCTGCAGAGCTAGTTGGCATCTAACCTTGTACTACTGTAGTAGGTGTGGGCTTCGTATCTATCTTGGCCACAATAATGCGCTCACTATGCTGTTTGTAGGAGCTTACCCGCATTCGAATTTTCCTATTCATTATTAAACCGACTCCTGCATTACCCCTATTTGATTTTCTGTTTATAATCCTGAGTCACCTGACCAGAAGTCTTGTTCCTCCTGCCACGGAACTTCACTAATTCCCACTATATCTAACTTTAACCTATCCATTTCCCTTTTTAAATTTTCTAACCTACCTGCCCGATTAAGGGATCTGACATTCCACGCTCCGATCCGTAGAACGCCAGTTTTCTTTCTCCTGATAACGACACCCTCTTGAGTAGTCCCCGCCCAGAGATTCGAATGGGGGACTATTTTACCTCCGGAATATTTTACCCAAGAGGACGCCATCATCATTTAATCATACAGTAAAGCTGCATGCCCTCGGGAAAAATTATTTTATATTTATTGTTACAAGGCCAGATCAGTCAGTTATCCAGACTGTTGCCCCTGCAACTACTGAAAAGGCTTATGCCTCTCTTCAGGAACCACAGTGATGTTGGGCCAAACTATGTATTGAATTATTGTTTATAATACAACTTCTGAACTATGTATACCGGTAAAACTGTCGCACATGCCTCTTTTTAGTGCCTACTATTGCTACAGCTGACCTGTCCAGAATTTTTTTGTATCTCAGTATTATTTGCCTGCTGAATATGTTGTTATTTTTATGTTTTAAGTGACCTGTGGACATTGGTAAAATTTCGTGCGATTTTGTTTTGAAATTTTTTAGTGTGTGTACTGCTTGCCCCAGAGAGAACAATATTTATTCATATGGAATTCCGAACAATGCTATGAATTAAGACTTTGATGATTCTTAAAAGATGTACATAAAATGCACAGAAAAACATTTATCATTCTACATAATTTAAAACAATGTCGATTTATTATATGTATTATTCTTTGTCCTATGTTAAAATTATTAATAGCTGTGAAACTGTAGAATGATTTTATGTAATTACTTAAACTGGCCTTGATCTTGGCTGAGGATAGAAGTGACATTGTAAGTGTAGTTACGTTGCATTTTGGTTAAACATGTGTGTTTATTTGCTCTTAAAACCTTCATTTATGTATCTTTAGCACCCTACACGTTAGGAGACAAATGAGTTACTTTGAAAGAATATCAGAGCGCGCAATACAGCGCGAGCCTGTGACTGATTATTGTCGGCCATTTGTACGACAGCGACGTCTTATTTGAATATGGCAAATATTAAATGACACAGAGTCACGGAAATACCTTACAAAGTTTACATTTTAATTATACTGTTTATCTGCAGTCTCATTTTAATTCATTTACAAATTATTGTGGTTGCTCTATAACGGCTATCTTTTATCTCATCTATATAATTCACAGAAATTAACTTACTCCGAATTGATCGACGATAAATAAGCCTCACAATAATATTTATCTATGTGAACCCACTACGTAAAAGTAGTTTTAATTTGAATGAAATTTCAATGCAGTAAGAAACTGAGATGTTTTGTTCAGAGACGAGATAGTACCGGGCTTCACACCGCTATTTACAGGTTTCGTAAGTTGTGTTGTCACCTTACTGTGTATGGTGTCATTTGATGTGTAGTTTTACGTGCCTACTAATTGTACAGATAAATCAACTGCACGTGTAACCAGAATTAAAGCACACCACTTGACGTACAGAACAGAACACAACATACGTATTAAAAAACAACATATGTGGTTCGCTATTATTTTATAGATTGAGTTGCGAATATATAATAGAATTACTTACTTCTTCCCGAAGTCATGCGCTAATTCTAGACATTACTACATTGCTGAAGATTACATGCACTTTTCACTTCACATTTACGTTTCAGATACGTTGTTGACATTCGTTTGTTTCATTGTTTGCTTCGAATTGGCAGCAGCGAAATTTGGATTTGTTCCGCTGTGTTTTCATTTTTGTTGTTGTTGTTGTTGTGTGTGGGTGTGTGTGTGTGTGTGTGAGAGAGAGAGAGAGAGAGAGAGAGAGAGAGAGAGAGAGAGAGAGAGAGAGAGTAGTTTGATATTTGACTTAGAGTGTCGAACAGGTTTCTGTTGCAGAGTATTGTTTACTAATTGACGGCTTTTTTACCCTGTACGATTGATTTTTGGATGTGGTAATTTTGTCGCAAAATATTTTTCTATAGTTTATGCCATATGCATTTTGTTTTTTCACAAAGTTTCGTACTCTGTGGGTTATCTTTTTGCTACATGTTAGGTTTCCTCATCTTGTGCGCTGTGTGTGTTCTCTGCTGTACGATCATTCTTGATGTGCTGTGCTCTTTATGTATTTATTTTTTATTGTTCAGGTTTTCCCCTGTGTTTGGTTTGCAATCATTTTCTATGGCTGTCGGTCTGACTATGTTATTGAATGGCCAGCACTGTACGTACATGATTATTTTACTTTTACCGTCGCCTATATACAAACAGGACTGCACCTGTGACAATGAATATGGTGAGCGAATGAGTTCAGAACTCTGAAACAGGATTCCAGAAACCACTAGGTAAGCAAAGGCACGCTCTGCCGGCCCTGCGGTCGCAACTGGATTCGAATAATGGCGAACGTCATGTGGGTCGACGAACACAGCACTCGTAGCGGGCCGTTCTATCGGACATGGGGCCTATTCGCGAGGGCAGATAGCCAACGTCAATAACTGGCTAAGCCCGCGTGGGCGTTGTAGGTCATCAGCAGTACGGCTCTGGAACGGTTCCTGGACTGTGGGACGCGGCCTCCATTCGAGTCACGGATTCGCCACGATAAAGGAATAATTGACTTTCGCACCAGGATGCCAAGCCCATCACCATGTACAACAGATCCTGCAGCCCTCGCGTGAAGTCCCTCGGCAGTCATTACCGTATGCGCTAACGAGCGTCCGGGAGCAGCTGGCACGCTCCAGGAATATCCCCTCCAGCAGTGCAGTGTGTCGCTTTAGCTGTCATGAGCTGTCCGGCCGACGTGTGCGCAACCGTTTTCACATTGTTGTGCCTCTACGTCACTGCCAACTGCGCTGCCCTCGTATACTGTTAATCATCAAATTGCATGCATTATGGTATTAATAATTATATGAAGAAGCGAAATAAATTATACAAATTATTTCGATAGTGAAATTACTGAGCTATTATTCACTGAATTTTTTTGTAAGGTGCTAAATTAGTTTCTTTAATATGAATAACTCGCACCGAGTAATGTATGGGATGGGCCTAAAGTCTTTTATTCAGTTATCAATACTCATCTTACAAAAAATATAGAACTTAAAAATTTGTCATTTGTGACAAATGAAAGAATAAATCACCAAGCTTTTGTTACGGTGTCGATAAATTTCAGCGTGTGTGCAGTTTGTTGTCCGAAGAATAATTGATATTCTGTTTCACAGCAAGCGTTTGACAACATTCCTTCTAAAATTAGAAGGAAGTTCAGCATTGGCCGTAATTTTGATGATTTATTAACAGCAAAATCGATTTTCGATCACATAGTGATCATCTTCAGCTCTGAAAGTTAAACATTTCACATAGCGATCAGTGAATAAGAAACAAAAGACCACAAATACACCTGAGTATAAACCAACTGTTAGTAAGAACATACCTTTAGCGTACAAATTAAAGCTCGTAGGCACTGGAGTCTAGTTATTAGCAGTAACAGAAGTTATGAAACGATCACAAAAGCAGAAGCAGCTGTTTAAATTCACCTATACAGCACACCTCGGTGTGACAGGGGCTAGGAAAGCCATCTATGTGACATGTGTCACGTGAAGACTTAACATTATTTGGCAAGAGATTCCCACAAAATACCAAATGAGCACTTGACAATCATTAACTGAATATTTCAAATTTAAAATTGTACATTAAAAACCCATAGCAAAATGAAAGGGAGAAATGCACATCTTGTTAATATACACTGGCGTGTTATTTTCAAAACGACTTAAAAAAGAAACATGAAAGAATAAAAATCAACAGGTAAATTATAAGGTGTCAGATTGCAGCACTAGTAAAAAAGAAAAATATACAAATAACATCACATCAAATATAACAGAATTTGTTGTAACACTGTAACTGCCGTCTGGGGTGGGAATTCAGAGGTGCAAAGTTCTTAGTTTACGTTAAATATTACGTTGAAACCAAGAAGTCAAATACATAAATAGTGGTGATGGTAGAATATACGCCACAATTTAACAGGTCAAAATGTCATGTATTTGTCTTTTAGTATCCCGAATGAGTTCGGAAGATATCGGAAGACTTCCAACTTCAGGTAAGCCCTCGCTCAGTGATCACACCGATTCAAGTCTGGTGACCTGGGAGTCCAAGCATGACATAAACGGAGCTCACCGCTTCATTCTCAATGTGCACAAGATAGCTATCCATGTGTAGCAACGTGCGGTGATCCGCTATCCAGCATAAAAGTCATACATTCCAGCAGGTGTTTGTCAGCCACTTTAGGGATGATGCGATCCTGTAACTTAACGGCATAACAAGCACCCGTCACGCTGACAGTTTGAAAAGCAGCACCCCGCATTTATTCGAAGAAAAAGGGTCCGATGACTACTGATGTGGAAAATCCACACCCTACCGTGCAGTGCGGTTTCCACGATAGTTCTACGATTTTAGATAGCTCAAATCCTTCAGCTGTGGGTGCTGGCAGACCCTCTGAGTGTGAAATGGCCTTCATCGGTCCACAACACGCTGGAAAACCAATCGTAATCTTCACCGATTTCTTGAAGTGCCCATTCCGAAAACGCTCTCTGCGTCACAAAATCGGCAACAGTTCACGATGACGCTGGGTTTTGTACAGGTAGTACTAGGGGGTATGCCTTAGTGCTCTCTGAACAGTAGCGCTTGGAATGCCGGTGCGACGTGTCACTTCACAGGCTCCATTTCCTCCTCAACTGTCGGAGCAACAGTATCACTTGTGTCTGGCCGCCTACTATGGGGGTGATCTTTTCGACAACCCGTAGTTTCGAGTTTGGTGATAATTTTCAGCACGGCGACGCTTGTCACATGGCACTTGTCCGTTCGAATACCCTTATTATTTACATTATCATAGTAAAGCTTTTCTAATAAGGTCAATATGCATCAATCTGACTCCCTGTCTCTATATATCTCTTTTATGCATCATTATCACATGGCACCATTGACGTGTTACTGTCTAGCGCTGTAACAAGGCCACTTTTTGCACTCGTCTGTGGCTTCAATAATGTCATTTCAGGCACGTGTGTCAATTTTTACCTCTCCACCTACATTATTCCGTGAATTAGTGCGTACTGAAATGTTAAGGAGACTGCCTGCACTGCACTTGTCCGTCCTCTTTTAGAAAACTGCTGAGCGGTGTGGGGTCCTTATCAGGTAGTACTGACGCAGTACATCGAAAAAGTTCAAAGAAAGGCAGCACGTTTTCTATTATCGCGAAATATGGAAGAGAGTGTCACAGGATTTGGGCTGGACATCATCAAAAGAAAGGCGTTTTTCGTAGCGACGGTATCTTCTCACGCCGCGCGGGATTAGCCGAGCTGTGTAAGGCGCTGCAGTCATGCACTGTACGGCTGTTCCAGGCGGAGGTTCGATTCCTCCCTCGGGCATGGATGTGTTTGTTTGTCCTTAGGATAATTTAGGCTAAGTAGTGTGTAAGCTCAGGGACTGATAACCTTAGCAGTTAAGTCCCATAAGATTTCACACACATTTGAACATTTTTTGAATCTTCCCGCGAAATTTCAATCGCCAACTTTCTCCTTCGATGCGAAAATATTTTGTTGACACCGACCTACTTAGAGAGGAACAATCACCACGAGAAAATAAGGGAAATCAGAGCTCGTACGGAAAGATATAGTTGTTCATTCTTTCCGTGCGCTGTACGAGATTAGAATAACAGAGAACTGTGAAGGTGATTCGATGAATCCTCTGCCAAGCACTTACATGTCATTTGCAGAGTATCCATATAGATGTAGATGTAACAGACTTTTGGGACACTCTGTACTACCGGCTGCTACGTCTCCCTCACGCAGGGATTGTAAAGACCAGATTACACTACTTAAGCGTCTATAGAGACTTTTAAACAGTAACTGTTCCCGTATTCCACGCGCGAATGGAACTGGAAGAAACCTTGCATTTCACAGAGTGTGGATATAGATGTAGAGGCGCTGATCTCGATTTTTTGCATTTTGCGGTAATGTTGTATAAGTAGGAAATAAGTAACTTGTTATAAAATGTTTAAAACACTGATATTTTGCGTTGGTATTATCACTTTTATATTGAACTACTCGTACCGTGGTAGCGGGAACTCTCGCTTGTGGTCTCGCTCTAGTACAGGCGAAGTTCACCCAGCGTCGAGAACACTATCACGGATACACTATATACGTAGTGCTGGTGGAGGAGGACGTAGGAGATTATTGTTTAAGGACCCGTCGACAACGAGGTCATTAGAGACGGAGCGCGAGCTCGGATTAGGGGAGGGTGGAGAAGGAAAGCGGCCAAGCCCTTTCGAAGGTACCATCTCGGCATTTGCCTTAAGCGATTTAGGGAAACCAAGGAAAACCTGAATCAGGATGACCGGACGTGCTCTCGAACGCGAGTCCAGTGTAGGTGTAGTGGTATCAGTATTTCCGTAACTGGACGCCCTTTCCCAAAAGCCTGCACGCCCAGATAAATGTTAATCCTCAAACTGGCTGGCAAACTGCGCTATTTATACAAATCTGAAGATAACAATTAACATTGCTACACCACGATGACGTGCCTCAGGCGCGAAATTTATACGACGGGAATAAGATGCTGTGATATGCAAATGATAAGCTTTTCAGAGCATTCACACAAGGTTGGCGCCGGTGGCGACACCTACAACGTGCTGACATGAGAAAAGTTTCCAACCAGTTTCTCATACACAAACAGCAGTTGACCGGCGTTGCCTGGTGAAATGTTTGTGTGATGCCTCGTGTAAAGAGGAGAAATGCGTACCATCACGTTTCCGACTTTGATAAAGGTGGGATTGTAGCCTATCGCGTTTGCGATTTATCGTATCGCGACATTGTTACTCGCCTTGGTCGAGATCCAATGACTGTTAGCAGAATCTGGAATCGCTGGGTTCAGGAGGGTAATACGGAACGCCGTGCTGGATCCTAACGTCCTCGTATCACTAGCAGTCGAGATGACAGGCATCTTATCCGGATGGCTGCAACGGATCGTGCAGCCACGTCTCGATTCCTGAGTCAACAGATGGGGACGTTTGCAAGCAACCATCTGCACGAAAAGTTCGACGACGTTTGCAACAGCACGGACTATCAGCTCGGAGACTGTGGCTGCGATTATCCTTGACGCTGCATCACAGACAGGAGCGCCAGCGATTGTGTACTCACCGACGAATCTGGGTGCACGAAAGGCAAAACGTCATTTTTTCGGATGAATTCAGGTTCTGTTTACAGCATCATGATGGTCGCATCCGTGTTTGGTGACATCGCGGTGTACGCACACTGGAAGCGTGTATTCGTCATCGCCATACTGGCGTATCACCCGGCGTGATGGTATGGGGTGCCAATGGTTACACGTCTCGGTCACCTCTTGTTCGCATTGACGGCACTTTGAACAGTGGACGTTACATTTCAGATGTGTTACGACCCGTGGCTCTACCCTTCATTCGATCCCTGCGAAACCCTACATTTCAGCAGGATAATGCACGACCGCATGTTGCAGGTCCTGTACGGGCCTTTATGGATACAGAAAATGTTCGGCTGCTGCCCTGGCCAGCACATTCTCCAGAGCTCTCACCAACTGAAACCGTCTGGTAAATGGTGGCCGAGCAACTGGCTCGTCACAATACGCCAGTCACTACTCTTGATGAACTGTGTTATCTCGTTGAAGCTGCATGGGCAGCTGTACCAGTACACGCCATCCACGCTCTGACTCAATGCCCAGGCGTATTAAGGCCGTTATTACGGCCAGAGCTGGTTGTTCTGCGTACTGATTTCTCAGGATCTATGCACCTAAATTGCGTGAAAACGTAATCACACCTAAGTTCTAGTATAATATATTTGTCCAATGAATACCTGTTTATCATCTGCATCTCTTCTTGGTGTAGCAATTTTAATGGGCAGTAGTGTGTATTACATGTAGAAACCGGTTATTGATATAAAAGATAGCAAGTAATATAAGTGGTGTCTCCTTTCTTTGTGGTTACCGTCGTCAACGTGAGATCAATTGTGACAGTAGCAAAATGCTATTACTGCTTCAGGTGATGTGGCTATTTTTCTCCCTCCTGGTACCTGACACCGTATGCACGACAGCGCCGCTCCCTTGTGATGGCCGCCAGCATTAGGCAGATGGCAGTAGCAGGTGTGTGTTTGTGGGCCCCGGTCGCAGCGAGATCGCGTCGTTTATTAACGGCTGCCGGCCTAAGTAATTCAGGCGGGACGTGACCCGCGGCTCGGCGCGACCTGACCCGGCCGGGGATCGATCGGCGGACCGCGCGTGGGCGCCGCTCCGTCAGCAACAGGCCGCGTGCTGCCGAATTCGCAGCGCCGGGCCGCCTCCCAGAGGACGCCGCCACAACTCACCAGCTGAACAGGCAGTTTCACGCAACCTGCTAGGAGCAGAAAGCTAGCTGAAACCAGGTGTTAATAGCAATGAAATCCTATACTACAATTCGTAAAAAGTGCGAGGGGCACTCCAAAAGAAATGCACACTATTTTTGAAAAAATTAAGTTTTCATTCTGCATGTGTGAAAGCTTTACAGTGTGTAGATACATCCTGCCTGCTTCCAGAATGAGATTTTAACTCTGCAGCGGAGTGTGCGCTGATATGAAACTTCCTGGCAGATTAAAACTGTGTGCCGGAGCGAGACTCGAACTCGGGACCTTTGCCTTTCGCGGACAAGTGCTCTACCAACTTTTTTTTTTTTTTTTTTTTTTTTTTTTTTTTTTTTTTTTTACCGGTATTCTTTCCCGCGCCTCCCACTTACTAGGCAGATGCTCTGACCATTTTTTTTTTCAGAGCCATTTTTTTTTCATAGTACAAAATTTATTTTTTTTAATACAAATGAGATTCAATTACAAAATAGTACACAAGAAAACAACTTATTGGGAAAAGTCTTACAAAGCTTCACCTTTGTGGTGCAGAACATAACAATTAAGCTCAAATTTTACACTTCAAATGGAAAATAAAAATATTACAAAAAAAGAAAAGAAAAAAATCAGTCTGTGCATAAAATAACCTCCCATCTTTTTGGTTACTTTCATGGAAATGCGATGACAAAGCCACAAAACTGAAGTTGTACTAAGGCACTTATGCAAATAACATGTACAGAAATATGTCAATGAATACTTAAAGAAAATGGTGTTTCTACACAGACTAATTATTAAGCTCAACAAAAATATAATCACAGCCTACAATGCTTATTTCACAAACTACTAACTACATTTTTTTTTTGAGAATGCATAAAAAAAACAAGGCAGCCATGCGGAAAAATTTGCCAATAAAGTGAACTAAAAAGGGCCATCTTGCTCGCCGCGGTCACATTGCTAGGCGGGCGGCCAGGAACGGGCGGTCGTCATTGCATTGGACATCACCAGCCACCAATCGTTGGAGCGCCCGGGGCCGCTGCACACAGTCAGAGACTGTTTCTGTTACCATAGGGGAATCGTGGAAAGATCACATCTACAAGTTAATGTCTTCTCACACCCGGCACACCCCAGCTGGGTGGTGAGTCCATGAATGACGAACCCAAATAGTTCCCAAAAAGGTTCCGGTAATCCTGTCTGTTCGTTAAGACCAGAAACTCGTCGATCATATAGTACCATAAATCGAGGACGTCTTTGTCTCCATCGCGGTATATGTAGTGTATCGCCATTCCTCGTACCCAATTGACCGCATTCATCCGGGTCATAGGGAAATAGACAGCGTCGGGATGAAAGAGTTCTTGGGGTAAAATCGAAACGTAGGGGCGGCGGAGCAGGAAAGCCAGGATCTGGCGGATCAGTTTCCAGCACTCACGCGCGGGGCCACAGTTCAGTCTATGTTCGTCCGTGTCTAACGTCGTGCAACGGGGGCACACAGGGTCGTCAATTAGGTGAATGGCATGCAGCCGTTGTCGGGTTGGAAGTTTCTCGTTAACGACCACATACCACGTCGACCGCACGAAAGTAGACAGGAACGGCGCGTGGATGGCTCGCCATACTCGTGGCCAGTCGACCGTAGGGTGGCGCCGTACAATGTCGTTATCCGGAGTCCAGTGCTGGAGAGCACTATAATAAGTCTTCGCTGTCGGATTCCGTGTCTCCGATATAACCCGCAACACATAGCTATGCTCTACGAAAAACGTTCTAATGTGTGACAGCGAGGGCGATAATGTCCAACTGGTACCGGTGGGTACAGCGTACGTGGGGCCACTTCTTCAATCAGTAGGCCTGGGAGACTGGCTGTTGGTGAAAGCCAGAGTCGCCTCATGGAACGGAGATACAGTGCCAGCGCTCTGTGCTTGACGTGAGTGAGTCCAACACCGCCTTTGTCGAAGGGTAAAGTAAGCGTAACAAAACGGATCTTGAAAACAGCACCATCGTTCACCACGTGTCCAAACACTGCCTGTATCCTGGAAGCCATCGTGCCCGTTATCGGCAGTACATGGGCGTAATGGTTAAGGTGAGAAGCCATGTACACATTAACGTATTGGGAGCGTTGCAAAATGTTCAATGATCTGAATTTATTGAGACGAGCCTCTAAACGGAGTCGTCGTAAGACCATACGATACGTAAAGGCCGCCGTGCGTTGTATATGTCGATGGAGTGATATCCCTAAACACTTGAGCATCGGGACCTTTGTCAGAGGTACGGCCAGACCTGCAGGCATTCCTCGTCCTACCTCCATGTAGCGTGATTTCCGAAGGTTGAGCACACTGCCTGCCACCGCCCCATACTGGTGGAGCCAGGAAAACGCCGTGTGTATTTCGTCACCAGACCGTGCTAAGAACATCACATCGTCGGCGTATGCACCACATCGAAAGGTTACGGAACGGAGGGTAAGTCCTTCTAAGCGTCGCCGTAGTCCGTGAAGAGCTGGTTCGAGGGCAACGGCGAAGAGCATGGCAGAAAGAGGACAACCCTGCCGGACGGACCTGTTGACACGGACGGGGGCGGACCGACAGCCGTTGATCATAATCCTCGTGACAGCCCCATGGATCAATCGAAGCACAACAGACGTCTTCAGACGCGGGACACCGATGTGTTCCATAACAGCACGCAGGAAACCATGGTTAACGCGATCGAAAGCATGGTCGAAGTCCAGCGCAACAAGAGCGCCTTGGAGGCGGCAAGTTTGCATGAGCGCCACCACGTCTCTATACGTGCTTAAAGTCGTAAACACATTAGTGTCGCCCCCGAGGCAGGTTTGATCAGTGTGAATGGCCGCCATTACCGTAGGTTTCAGCCTCTCACGGAGCATGCGTGTCAACAGCTTATAGTCAGTGTTTAGCATTGTCAACGGGCGAAAATCAAGAGGGCGACGGCCTCCGCCGGGTTTGGGCACAGGGATCAAGAGACCCTCAGTAAAGTCAGATGGTACCTGAAAATCGGCGTCCAGGAGTTCACTGTACATCCTGACCCACATTGGGCCCATGAGATCAAAGAACCGCTTGTAAAATTCAAGAGGGAGGCCGTCAGGGCCAGGCGTTTTGTTGGGAGAGCCACGCAACAGAGCCTCTTGCAGTTCTTCCAAAGTCACCGCCGACAAGAGCGTAGCATCATCTTGTAGGTTCCGAGAGACTGGTAGGTCAGATAGGACTTCCCTGACCCCTACATTCATGTGGGACTCCCTCTCGTAAAGAAGTTTATATGACTGTGTGAACGCTCGGACGATATCCATTTGTGCGTCAACGCGTCGCCCGTCCTCCGTCTCAACCTCGGTAATGAGCTGCCTCTTGCGTCTTCGGCGTTCTTGAATGATATGGTGGAGGGAAGGTCGTTCACCACGAACATCATCAGTCGTCCTCGCTCGCACCCGCACACCCGCAAGACGTACGGCGTTTATACGAAGCAATTGTGCCTTGACGCGTTGTACTGCTGATTGTCGCTCTGGCGACGGCGGTTGTACAGCCAGTTCGCGGAGCGCAGTATAGTAAAAATCAGTAGTCGCAGTATACCAGCGCGCTCGGTCGCGTCCATAGCTGACTAATGTCCGGCACAGTGCGGGTTTTGCACACCGTAACCACCATTGAAGTACAGAACGGTAGGCGGGTAAACGCCGGTGGCAATTGCTCCATGTGGACTCGACTGCGCGTCTGCAATTTATCTCATCAAGAAGGGCCACATTGAGGCGCCACGGACCCCTACTTCGGCGGACGCGCTGGCGGGGAAGGGTGAGAGTACACACATATGCGAGGTGATCCGTGAACGCTGCCGGCCACATCTCAGCGTCGACAACGGCCGATCGTAGGCCGCGGGTGACGTAGACTCGATCCAAACGGCTCGCGGAGTGACTAGTAAAGTAGGTGTGTGCTCGACGGTCGCCGTGTTGGATGATCCAGGTGTCCAACAAGGCCAAGTCCTGTACAAGTGCCTGGAGTGCCGGGCAGGTGGTATAGTGTGGCTCCTGGTCGGATGGGCGGAGCACACAATTAAAATCGCCGCCTACTACCAAGTGGTCGGTATTGCCCTGGAAGAGCGGGGCTATATCTTCGGCAAAAAAGGTGCGCCGTTCTCTCCTTTTGCCGGTGCCTGAAGGAGCATATAAGTTCACCAGACGTACTGTACCAATCGTGAGTGCGACCCCCCGGGCCGACGGTAAATAGGAGACATCAGTGGCCATTATCCCTTCCCGCAGTAGAATCGCCGTACCTCCGCCGCCCACATCTGCAGGCATAGTGTAGGCGTCATATCCGTAGGCATCGAGACAGAGTCCTGATCGGACTTCTTGAAGGAAAACAACGTCCAGATCCGCAGCGCGTAACGTATCCTTCAGCATACGGGTCTTGACATCAGATGTAATGCCATTGACGTTGATCGTGGCGAGGCGGTATGCCTGGTCCATCAAGTCTCGGGAGGTGACCATGGTATGACAGGAGGGCAGTAGTCGTGACGTGGAGCGCCGGTCTTGCGAAGTGCTAGGCAGCGACGAGAGGTGCTCATGCCGTCCTAGGCGTCTGTCGCCGGCCGCGTAGACGCTGCCATCGGCATCGGTGCTTCGTCTTGGTTCTGAAACGCATCCTGCAACTCCATCTCCTGCGCCCAGTCGCCCAGGGACGTTGACACCACTGGATCTCGAGAGGCAGACGGAGGCAAGGGTGCATTCCCGGTGTCGGAGCTGCGGTGATCTCCCGCATCCCCATGTGGTCCAGACCCAGCGGTAGTGGGAGAAGACGTCGAACCGTGTGAGACGGTAGGGTCGCCTGTGTCGGCGCGGTGGAGCGGTTGAGGCACCTCGTCATCCAGCGGTGTCGCCTCGGGCTGTTCTACGTCGTCGGTTGTCTTGCGCCGCTTCTTATGACGCTTGGGTGATTTCTGCTTACGCTGCCGCGCCTCTGTTTCCGACGTAGGGCAAGGGGAGGACGCTGCATCCTGTGCTTCAACTTCCATCGCACCGTCGGCGAGCCGTTGTGACGGTGCGCCGGGGTCCGACGAAAGGACATCAGTAGCATCAGCACTGAAAGACGCTTGGGGCTCCGTGGAAGCTACTGCAGGGTCCTCCAAAGCTCGCACCAATACAGTGGGGTCGTCATATACAGCTGGCGTCTCCCGTCTCGCCGCCGCAACATACGTAATCGGCAGAGAGGTCGGTGTCGACGGACGAATCTGGTCGGTCGAGGGTGTCTGCGCGAGACGGCGTTGCAGGCATTCGGTACGCATGTGTCCCGTCTGGCCACAACCGGAGCAGGTTCTCGGCTGACCGTCGTAAATAATTATTGCCCTGCAACCAGCTATCGTGAGATACGAAGGAATATGGCGATGCAGGTCAATACGGACTTGTCGCACCCCGTTAAGGACAGGGTAGGTGTCGAAGGTCTTCCATTTTTCGGCCGTGTGGCCGAGAACTGTTCCATAGGGTCGAAGAGCAAGGGTGACCAAATCCGCTGGAACTTCAAAAGGGAGCTCAAACACGCGCACATTTTGGATTCCCAATCCAGCACGTTCAAGCGTCACCACACCCACGTTTCCGTCTGAGTGGCAGAACCGATAACCTGCCGTCGAGCGTCTGAGAAGTTTGTCACATGCTTCGTCGTCAGTGAACTTAAGATATACGACGCTGGAGACAATAGATAAGTGGATACCGATCAGCTCGTTAGGATCAACATGTACCACATCGCGTAAAAAACGCTCTACTTCGTGGGCCTTGGGTCTAGAGTACGTAGTGTCGAACTGCAGCTTGATCGTGGCTTTCCGATACGAAAGAGCCATCGTGTGTCAGGAACGTGACGGCAATACGTAACACTAGCGCGCCGGCGCGGTAAACAACAACACACCCGGAAACGCGACACGGAGCGGCCGGGACGTACCGCACCGCTCCACAGCCAAAGGCCGACTGTCCAACTGAGCTACCCACACACGACTCACGACCCCTCCTCGGAGCTTCAATTCTGCCAGTACAGTCTCCTACCTTCCAAACTTCGCAGAAGCTCTTCTGCGAACCTTGCAGAACTAGCACTCCTGGAAGAAAGGATATTGCAGAGACATGGCTTAGCCACAGCCTGGGAGATGTTTCCAATAGTGCGCAACTGGAACACAGTCATTTCAACCACTAAACGATGCAGTTCCAACATTTTATTTGGCAGTTAATAGCAAATACACTCCTGGAAATGGAAAAAAGAACACAGTGACACCGGTGTGTCAGACCCACTATACTTGCTCCGGACACTGCGAGAGGGCTGTACAAGCAATGATCACACGCACGGCACAGCGGACACACCAGGAACCGCGGTGTTGGCTGTCGAATGGCGCTAGCTGCGCAGCATTTGTGCACCGCCGCCGTCTGTGTCAGCCAGTTTGCCGTGGCATACGGAGCTCCATCGCAGTCTTTAACACTGGTAGCATGCCGCGACAGCGTGGACGTGAACCGTATGTGCAGTTGACGGACTTTGAGCGTGGGCGTATAGTGGGCATGCGGGAGGCCGGGTGGACGTACCGCCGAATTGCTCAACACGTGGGGCGTGAGGTCTCCACAGTACATCGATGTTGTCGCCAGTGGTCGGCGGAAGGTGCACGTGCCCGTCGACCTGGGACCGGACCGCAGCGACGCACGGATGCACGCCAAGACCGTAGGATCCTACGCAGTGCCGTAGGGGACCGCACCGCCACTTCCCAGCAAATTAGGGACAAGGTTGCTCCTGGGGTATCGGCGACGACCATTCGCAACCGTCTCCATGAAGCTGGGCTACGGTCCCGCACACCGTTAGGCCGTCTTGCGCTCACGCCCCAACATCGTGCAGCCCGCCTCCAGTGGTGTCGCGACAGGCGTGAATGGAGGGACGAATGGAGACATGTCGTCTTCAGCGATGAGAATCGCTTCTGCCTTGGTGCCAATGATGGTCGTATGCATGTTTGGCGCCGTGCAGGTGAGCGCCACAATCAGGACTGCATACGACCGAGGCACACAGGGCCAACACCCGGCATCATGGTGTGGGGAGCGATCTCCTACACCGGCCGTACACCTCTGGTGATCGTCGAGGGGTCACTGAATAGTGCACGGTACATCCAAACCGTCATCGAACCCATCGTTCTACCATTCCTAGACCGGCAAGGGAACTTGCTGTTCCAACAGGACAATGCACGTCAGCATGTATCCCGTGCCACCCAACGTGCTCTAGAAGGTGTAAGTCAACTACCCTGGCCAGCAAGATCTCCGGATCTGTCTCCCATTGAGCATGTTTGGGATTGGATGAAGCGTCGTCTCACGCGGTCTGCACATCCAGGTCGAACGCTGGTCCAACTGAGGCGCCAGGTGGAAATGGCATGGCAAGCCGTTCCACAGGACTACATCCAGCATCTCTACGATCGTCTCCATGGGAGAATAGCAGCCTGCATTGCTGCGAAACGTGGATATACACTGTACTAGTGCCGACATTGTGCATGCTCTGTTGCCTGTGTCTATGTGCCTGTGGTTCTGTCAGTGTGATCATGTGATGTATCTGACCCCAGGAATGTGTCAATAAAGTTTCCCCTTCCTGGGACAATGAATTCATGGTGTTCTTATTTCAATTTCCAGGAGTGTATATTGAATTGACATTTTATGGGAACAACAGACATTTTTATAAATAAGCTACATGTAACATAGTTTACAAGAATGCTAATTATTATTCAGAAAAAGTTTTTACAATTATCTGAACATTGAGGTTGGAGAAAGTACAGAATAACAGTTACTGGAAGAAAAAAAAGGTGAATGGGCACTTTTATTAACATAATCATTGGTTGCACAGCATTGAGTGTTTTTCTCACAGTGGCTTATCTTTATTAGATTTCGTAAACAGTGTTACATATTGTATTTGTATTTGATGGAGGTACAGTGCATTCTGATAGGTACTGTGGGCCATTGAAAATGTATGAGGGGGCTTCTTCAAAAAGTAACTTACTAGTGTACTCAAAAGAGACCTTCTGCAAAATTTGGAAGGTAGGAGACGAGGTACTGGCAGAAGTAAAGCTGTGAGGACGGGGCGTAATTCGTGCTTGGGTAGCTCAGTTGGTAGAGCACTTGCCTGCGAAAGGCAAAGGTCTCGAGTTCGAGTCTCGGTCCAGCACACAGTTTTAATCTGCCAGGATGTTTCATCCTGCCTGCTTGTTTTCAAACTTAGTTCAACATATTCCCGTGAGTGGCGCCGTCACAGCATGTGTTCAACATGACGTTCGTCAGAAGCAACGTGCTGTCATAGAATTCCTGTGCTGTGAAAGCGAGACAGTGGGAAACAACCACAAGAGGTCGAAAAAGGTGTGTGGAGATGCTGCTGTCGATCGCAGTACAGTTAGTCGGTAAGCAAGCAAGTTACGTGATGAAAGCGGGCACGGCAATATTGAGGATTGTCCTCGCAGCGGCAAGCCTCGTACTGCACACACTCCAGACAATGTGCAGACAGTTAAAGAGTTGGTGACTGCTGACAGATGCATCACAGTGAACGAATTGTCACGCTACGTTGGGATAGGGGAAGGAAGTGTTTGCAGAATTCTGAAAGTGTTGGCGTTAAAAAAGGATTCTGCCAGGTTGGTTCCCAGGATGTTGACAGTGGCTCACAAAGAAACAAGAAAAACGGCATGCAGCGAACTTTTGGAACAGTCCAAGAATGGTGGAGATGAATTTCTTGGAAGAACTGTGACACGTGATGAAACATAGTTCCATCATTTCTCACCAGAGACGAAGAGGCAATCGATGGAGTGGCATCATGCAAATTCACCCAAGAAAAAAAAATTCAAAACCACACCTTCTGCTGGAAAAGTTATGGCTACGGTGTTTTTCGATTCCGAAAGACTCTTGCTTGTGGACATCATGCGAAGTGAAACCACCATAAATTCTGATGCATATGTGACGACACTGGAGAAACTTCAAGCTCGACTGAGTCGTGTTCGACCACATCGGCAAAAGCAGGATGTTTTGCTGTTGCACGACAATGCACGGCCACATGTCAGTCAAAAAACCACGGAAGGTTATGACTCCCTTGTGCACGCTGCCAAACCGTGGCTCGAACAGGTTGGTGCAGAATTTTACCGTACGTGTATACGCGCGCTGGTCCCAAGATGGCGTAAGGCAGTTGAGAGGGTTCAAAAATGGTTCAAATGGCTCTGAGAACTATGGGACTTAACATCTATGGTCATCAGTCCCCTAGAACTTAGAACTACTTAAACCTAACTAACCTAAGGCCATCACACAACACCCAGCCATCACGAGGCAGACCCCGCCGGGAATCGAACCCGGGAACCCGGGTGTGCAGTTGAGAGGGGTGGAAATTATGTGGAGAAATGAAAATATTGTTCCTAAAGGATGTATCTACACACTGCAAAACTTTGAAATATGTAGAATAAAAGATGGATTAAAAAAATAGTGTGAATTCCTTTTGGAGTGACCCTCGTAAAACAATCAACAGAAATGGTCTGCAACACGCCACGGTAAGAGGACTTTAAAAGAGCGGACCGTAGTAATGATTTAAATGGCAGAGAGCTGGCGTGCACATAAGTCCAACGGCGCCCTCTTTGCCGTGACTGGACAGGTAAGGGTTACGCAACGCTCGGACAGTGCGGAGCCGCCATACGAAGTAGAAACGTGTAACTTAGTCCCACTACGCCTCGCCGACGTCGCAAGGTGGAATATTGGCACGGGAGTGCGTTCGAGCGGAGGGGGTCTCTTTCCGGGCACGCTGATCCACCAGTGAGGCGTATGTCGAACCACTGGTGAGAATGTAACGACTCATGTTGGATGTTAACTTAAATTTCTTCTCCCTGGTCCAATGATGAATGAATGGGAAATTTTCATGCTTCACGAAGTTTATTCACATTAACTGACATCTCAACTGCACATTCGTCGTGTAAACAAAACACCGACAGACTTCACTGATCTCTTTGTCGTAAAACTGACTGACAAAACAACAACCAACTCGTAGCCTCGCTGCATCGCTTTACATAGAATTTTAACAATAACTTCCAAACTAAGGCATTATTAATTTTTGTACAATTATGATGTTACAACTAAAATTTACAAAACATAAAGAAACTGATGCTACAGCCGGAAAAGGTATAAAATACAATATTCAATGAGAATTCTTAGTTTTCCATAAGAAAATAATTCTGAACTTTAATTACAATAATGTCTCTCGTATTATTTTAGTTAAGTAATTAATTACAGTTTGGATTTGGTTCCTAACATTCGATGATATTACAAATCTTGTGCTTTATCCGACTGCACACGAAGATGTTACAAATAAGGCCTCACATTCTGAAATTGGAAAACCGTGAATATTAATTGCAGACGTAGACATAAAAATAAGTAACAAATGAAGTTAGATCGCTTGGTAACAACTTTAAAGCTATAAAATTGCCAAATATGCAGCAACCAGTAGCAAAATCGAGTTTTATTTACTCACTTTTGCAAATCGATTTCAACTGATTAATAGCCATCATCGCTGCTTCCAACTAATATGTGCCCTGACTAGTAATACTTTCTTTGAAGACGGTTTCACTACTCGGGGCACATATCGTTTGAAATCACCGATAATGGCTGTTAAACACTTGAAATGCATTTGCAAAAGTGAATAAATAAAACACGATTTTGCGACTGGTTGCTGCCTATTTGGTAATTTTATGGTTTCCAGTAGCTGTACGACTTGAGAACCACATGGAGCCCACCATTCATAACTTTTAAGCTGTTTCTTAAGATAAAGATGTTTTCTGTTACTGGGTTTTTAGATTGCAATTTGTTAATTAGAAGCATTGATTTTTCATGCTAACGTCCCTGCAGTCTCTAGTTATTTATTTCTGAGAACTTATTACTTCAATTCTTTATTAGTTACTTAGTTTAGTATATGTACATAATTTAATCAATGACAACAATCCACGAATAATTACGACAACGCACGTCCTTCCAGAACATTCCACACGCCTTCGTAATGCATATCAAGTTTTTTATCTAATGGGACTGAATGATATATATATAAACACACATGCAGGGTCTTAGAAAGCACTGAATTGTGTGATAACTATCCGAATGCATAGAAAAAAAGTGGTAAGGGACATTTAATATGAGTCCTGTGGAAGGCTGTACCACCAGCCGCAGTGGCCTAGCTGTTCTAGGCGCTTCAGTCCGGAACCGCGCGACTGCTACGGTCGCAGGTTCGAATCCTGCTTCGGGCATGGATGTGTGTGATGTCCTTAGGTTAGTTAGGTTTAAGTAGTACTAATTTCTAGGGGACTGATGACCTCAGATGTTAACTCCCATACTGCTCAGCGCCATTTGAACCAGTTTTTAAGGCTGTACCGTTATAAGAAGAGGGCCGCACACAGCTCCGACACGATACTGGACAACACAATATGACCACAGTGCGACATGACCACTATCTTGTCCACTTGGTGGTAACGGTTAGAACAGCATCGTCCACAGTGTTGGCGCGACGTCGAAACGATGCAAGGGGTGTGGACATGTCTGCACCGACGGTTCAGTGCCGTCTTCTACGGGCTGGGCTGGTGACATGCATGCCATTGCGCCACCGAGGACCTGCAGTGGGTACGCGAACGTCGGCACAGGCCTTTTCAGTGCCAAAATGTAGTGTTTTCAAATGAGTCCCGCTTATTTGTGCTACAGTGATGGCAGCATACGTCTTTGACTACTAGGAAGTAGGGCAGACTATACTCTTGAGGAGCATAGCGAATAAATACGTTGTGTGATGGTGTGGGGATACATTGCCTATAACACACGATCTCGCCTCGTACGTCTTGAAGGGACTCTGAATAGCTACTGCTACCTCAGGGAGGTTTTACAGCCTGAAACACTAAACTGCCCTGCAGGCCGTTCCTGTTCAGCAGGACAACGCTCATCCGCCTGTGGCGAAGAATGTGCAAGCCTTCTTTGAAGAATTAGGACTACCATTGCTTCCCTGGCCTGCCCGTTCGCTTGACATGTAACCCATCGAACTCGTCTGGGATACGTTCAATCGGCAACTTGTTCGTTCAGGTCCTCCTGGATCCACAGCTGATGCTCTGTGGACGCCCCTACAAACTGTGTGGCAGATTAGTCCAGAGCAGGATATTCAGGTGCTCTCTGATTCCTTGCCACGACGTTTAGCGGCTGTGATTGCAGCACGAAGTGGCGCAGCTCCTTACTGAAGTGCATTTACAGGTCTGTAACGCTAACCATTTCTGCAGTGTCCCTAATCAGAGGAATAAATTTAATTATGATCGTATCTCTAGGTGTTGGTGCTTCAAAGTTTTCAAACTAGTGTAAATCCCAAGTGGAATGTAGACTATCCGAGCAAAAGTATCTGGTCAGCTATTATGCAGCATTCCGTCTTCAGGCCACAAGTGGCCCATCGGGAGAATCCGACCGCCGTGTAATCCTAAGCTAAGGATGCGGATAGAAGGGGCGTGTGGTCAGCACACCGCTTTCCCAGTCGTTATGATGTGACTGGAGCCGCTACTGTTCGGTGGAGTAGCTCCTCAATTGGCATCACGAGGCTGAGTGCACCCCGAAAAACTGCAACAGAGCATTGCGGCCGGGTTGGTCACCCATCCAAGTGCCGGCCACACCCGAAAACGCTTAACTTTGGTGATCTGACGGGAACCGGTGTATCCACTGCGGCAAGGCCGTTGCCCTGGACAGCTATTAGTGTACATTAATAATGTGTGTGTCCACCTTTCGCCTTAATGATGGCCTGACCTTTGTTGCGGAGACTTTTAATGAAGTGTCTCAATATCAGGCCATTATTCCTCAAAAGTCGAAATCAGAGACGGTAGTGGTGATGGACGCTTGGGTGTGGAGTGAAGTCGACTTTCTAACTCATCCCAAATGTTTTCCATTGTGTTCAGGTCGGGGCTATGGGTAGTCTAGACCATTTCAGGAATATTATTGTGTGCACAAACCAATGACGATGCTTCATGGTAGAATATGCCGTCATGCTAAAAAAATCGTCGCCTCTGTACAGTTCCTATACTGTACACAGGACATAATGCTGCAAAATGAGTTTATACCCTCCCGCATTTAACCTTTTTCTTAAGCGAAATAACCGGATCACTCCGTGATCGTGAAGACCACTCTCTTACTGTAAAATCACCTTCTCTGTGCTTCACTATTTATACATGATGGCAGGTAACATTCTTCAGGCATTTGCCAAATCTAAACTCTTCCACCGGATTGCGAAAGGGTATAGCGTGTTAACAACACCAAATCACTCGTTTCCAGTCACTTCCTGTCCAGTGGCGTCGCTTTTTACACCTTCTCGAATGTTGCTCATTACTGACCACAAACATTTGTGGGTTACGAGGAGCTACTCGACCATTGTCCCCTGTTCTCTTAAATTCACTACAAAGAATCATTGTGCTAGCTGCACTGCTGATAGCATTTGGAATTCGCGAGTGATTCCTTTCGGTGAGTTCACGTGACTTTTTACAACCACCCTCCGCAATGTTCGACAATCCGTGTCCGTTAATAGATGAGGTCCGTATGGTCTTGTTTTAGCTGTATTTGTTCCTTCGCGTTTCTACGTCACATCAGATCAACATCATTCGAGTTGGTCAGCTTTAGGGGGGTTCAAATGTCTCTGATGGACTTGTTACACAGGTGACATCCAACGACTACTCCACGGTCGAAATCACTGAGCTCTCCAAATCGACCCATTCTTTTGTTACTGCTTCTCTACTGACGACACAATAATTCCTGTCTCGTTTTATATTTGTGGTTCCGAGTTTCGTGATATCTGGTAGAAATAAGTCTACTGGTATGAACCATAGTGCTCGATTTAAGGAAAAGGTTTCTGAGAATGTACGTTTGGAGCACAGCACTGTGTAGTAGTGAATCTTGAACACTGGGAAAATCGGCACAGAAGAGATTCGGAGCTTTTGCGATGTGGCACTACAGAAGAATGTTGAAAATCAGGTAGACAGATGAGGAATCAGGGGGTTCTCTACAGAAACGGTGAAGCAAGGAACGTGTGGAAAACAAGGACAAGGAGAAGGGACAGGATGGCAAAACATGGGTTACAGCATCAGGGAAAAATCTCCACGGTACTAAAGTAGGGACCACTAAATTAAGAATACGGGTCGTTTGTGGAAAACTGAAATGAAAAAAACGGACAAAACGGGACACTAGTTACAAAGAAAATGTACTTCATATATGAAGAGCTTATTTCGATATTGGTACATGTCCATCACCTCCACTTTCATGGCTATAATGCTTCTGAAATAAATGATCCAAACAAACGCAAGAAGCCATATGCTTAAATATTTCTGGTAACTGCAGATTTTTCAGCGCTCATTTAACTTTAGGACTCTGTATCTCAAAATAAACAAAAATGGACTTGTACCACCATTTAAATAAGCCCTTCATATGTCAGTACTGCTTTAATGAGCAAATGAAATCTAATCTTTATACATGCAAATAGATATTTATTTTAATAACGTACATCGTGACAATGAGTTATGCTATAGTACATCACGTTTTTCCAATAATTATGTAGAATTTAAAATATAAAAAAGAAAACTGTATTGTTGACATCACATATACGCTAAAAAAGGAATGTGACATCACAAATAGAGAGCTGGAAAAAATGGCACAGCCTTCCCAAACCCATTGTCTTTCAAACTTCATGGCTTAGAAAGAATTATTACAACAGACATGGCATGCAGTTGAATAACATGGGAAAACAATTTACTTGTAACAAATAAAAAACTCGTTTGGAAATTTATTGCGAAGAAAGGTGATCATCCTATTATATGACAAATGAAAGACAAAAGGGCAACAAAAACACTAATTTCCATACAGAAATAAAGTTAACATCCACAGTACCTTGTCTGACGTTGCATCGTGTATCGAAAGTGTACTCAAAGTGTGAAGACAAATTGTTTACTCCAAGAGCTTCCAGAATCAATGGAATAACAAATGCAGCACAGCCCACGTCTGCTGAAACAACTACACAGAAGCAAGAACAATAATTCAAGGGAACGGTCCAATAATGTAAATAGTTGCAAGAATAACGAAAAACCAGCACCACTGCACCCTATGGTAACAACTGACACACCAAAGAATGGAAAAATGGGCTTAAGACGAACCATGATTTCTTCTGCCCCGGGCAGGAACAGTAGTAGTATAGTACTTTCAACAAATGTGCAGACAGTCTACCCCTTCAACGAACAAATTGACAAAGCAAATTATAATTATAACTAAATCTAGACTTCCCCTAAATTCTTTTCAAGTTATGAATCGACATATTCAGTGTCTAAGGAATAAATACCTTGAGTTAGAAGTTTTCTTAGAAAATTTTAGCTTAAATTGTTTGCGTCTTTACGATTTTTTCAAAATATCAGAGAAACTGTTAGCAGTGAGAGTCACTAGTACCTCGACAACATCGAACCTCGGAACTGTAATCAAAACGACTTTCGTGCAGAACACAGCACAGAAACTAGTAATAGACTACACCATGAAACAACAAAAAATTTAAATAAAAACAAAAGTGTAGTAAGAATCAGTTTATATCTGCCTAAAGCGTTCGATACCGCCTGCCATGAAATCCTACTTACTAAACTGGAAGCTAGAAGCATTAGGTATCAGAGCTAAAATGTAATTTTAGTCGTGTCTCAAAAATAGATCTCAGATTGTAGAGCTCACCACTATTAATTCAAATAAAAGAAAGATCAGTGTCAAAAGCAAAGAAGTTCCTTTAGGACTACCGAAAAACAGCATCTTAGGTCCACTACTCTTTCTCATGTACGTGAATGATATACACTTACACTATGATACAGTCAAAATTCTATTAGATGCAGATGACAAAAGTCTAATAGTGAGTGGCTCTAAAATCTCATTACATTCCACTACTGATAAAATCCTAAAAGTTCAGAGCAAATAAACTTACACTGAATACAAGGAAAACAATTTACATACAGTTTGGTAAAATGATTAAGTATGAATACACTAATCTAGAACTGGACAACAGACTAATAGAGAGAGAGTGCAGTTTGAAAAGCTGTTAGGAATACGTACAGATGAAGCTATGGACTGGAAGGTTCCTTACAAACAGACTTAGCTTGCTTTGCACTGAGTTATCGCAAATGTTTGCACTTTAGAAGGAATCAGAATGGCACACTTTGGACAGTTTCATTCCGTTGCCTCATTTGGAATAGCATTCTGGTTCAGCTAAAAATCTGATTTGAAAAAAAAAATATCTTACAAAAACAGGCTTTTGGAATGAGTGCCAACAGTCCTACACAAGCTCACTGCAGACCTTTTCTTGGGAAATTAGGAATACTTACTCTGCCATCACTCTATATATTTTTATGTGTACTCTTAAACAAAAAAACTCCACACAAAAGCCCACCATCACAACTATAAC
The DNA here is from genome assembly GCF_023897955.1 of Schistocerca gregaria. Lineage (NCBI taxonomy): Eukaryota > Metazoa > Arthropoda > Insecta > Orthoptera > Acrididae > Schistocerca > Schistocerca gregaria. The sequence continues at coordinate 149,244,011 of NC_064920.1, forward strand.
ACAAGGAAACGGAACGATCTCCACATAGAGCAAATAAGAAAAGCACCAACTGAGAAGCATAGAAGCTATATAGGTTTTCAGCTCTACAATGCATTGACTCAATACATTAAAGAGTTAAAGGTTTATATAAAAAATAAATTAGAACTTACAAAATTTTAATTGACAAACTTCGCTCCTCAGTAAATGAATCTCTTGAAGATCAAGAAAATGATATTATATGCTAATCTTCAATGTAATGTAATCAGTTTTGTGAAAAATACTGACTGAAATTTCGATCACTGTATGTTTCATTTTATACTGCACTACTTTACTATCTATATTATTATTTATTCTATATGTAGTTATTGCTGGGGAAAAATTATTATACATCGTTCATATACAGATAAATTGTAAATTACTGGTGTGTAATGTAGACAGTTTCATTTGATACATTCCAAATTTTTAATTTCTATGTCTGATAAGTCTAATATCGTTTGTACAACTGTGGACAGATGCTAAATAAATAAATAAACATTAACTTGTTTCTTCTGATCCAGGAAAATCACTATTAACGTAGTATGTATCAGAAGACCTGAAATCTTGCAAGAGTTTTGGATTGCTTAATACCAGGTTGTCGAATTCCTTATAGCTAACGTATTGAATCTTAATAATTGGAATTGCTTAATAGTTCAAATAGTAAAAATACTTTTTCATCACCTCAAAGGAAGTTAACAATTGAACAGACTCTTTCTACAACAGCATTTTTGCCTAGGACAGCAGTAGCAAAACTCACAAGCACTTCTATATTTATATGTCAGATGTGTACTCTTTAAGTATGTAGAATACTTCACACCATCTCTTATCACTATCCACATTATTCTTCCCATTCTTCAAGTTTTCTAGCAACAGTTTAGTTAACATATCCCAACTCATCTAATAATTAATCTTCATTTACCTTAATCGCTGAAGCTGAAACTACAGTGTTAAGAATTTTCAGATTTCTTAAAACCTCATTTTTCAATGTTTCCCACTGAAATCATTTCAGATGCCTGTATTTTTTAAATATCTCACAGGAGTGTCATAAAATAGATTTGTAATACTTTCATGTTTCAATTGAGTTAAAACACTAAAATAATTAACATTGAAGAAATACCTGAAGTTTGAAATTTCCTACATTTTCCGTTATTGATTTTTGTCTGTAAGCTATTCTAGTTCCTTAGGTGATTCAGTAGCAGAAATTTTGGTGCCAACTTTTGAATCTGAAATCATTTTCAGTTGCCTTTGTGCGAAATCGAGCCAACGAAGTGGCTGTGAGTTCTCAAAAAACTGTTTTTCAATGTGCGACACCTATGCTGAGACATGAAATAAGACTTCATTAGAAGTTCATACATATCAATAAGTTCTGTAACTCCTGGCAGCAATGACAATCATCTCGTGCAAACACTACCAGAACCGGCTTATATTCAGTAGCAACAAAATCAGAAAATTATTTCAGTTCTTCCATTTAGCACAGCGTAAGTATGAAAATATTAAAATATTTTGTTTATTGCAGTTTCTAGGTAGACAGGAAGAATTTCTGCACTTGTTTGTACACCGTTTTTTAGCACATGCACTACACAACCAATGCCTTGGATATTTATTTTGAGTACACTGTTCAGTTCGGAATAAATTTTTTGTCACAACTCTGTTGTATTAATCAAAATTAGTATACAGTTAGCCGCACAAAACCCGACGATCTTGTGAACTAAATTACGCTTTCTTAAGATGCCCAGGAAATAACTAGCCAAAAACACTGCTGTTTCTCCACCAACGTTCGGTAAAGAGATTATTTTGGACTGAACACCTTTGGTAAGAGAGAAGTATGTAACTATACTCGGGACTAATTTTAGGCTTTTGTGATTTGATACATCAACCGTCACAGACGCGCACTTAGTTATGAGTGCACTTCATGCATTGCATATGGCGATAAAACGTTCGCTAAAATCGACTCGCACTTTGTCCTGGAACACGTGAATTTCTTCTCAAAAACTTCTTTGGTGATAAAAGCTGTGCGGTCCATTGAACGGAATGAATGGCCATGTTTTGCGGCCTGAAACGCAGGAAGCCCTTCTTCAGCAGCGACACTTTTTCTCGCACAATTTGTAGTCGATTTGTACTTCTAAAAGAAGTTATACTACTGGAAGTTCTATCGGAAACTGCCAACCTGTGCTTCATCTTCTTAATGTGTTGTGCTGATATCGGCACGTCCTCCATGTTCAGTGGAGAAAACTGAACGACTTAAAATACAGTCAAGTTCATTGACGTTACGTTTTGCTTCAAGAAAGGAAACTCTACGAGTTTAGCAGAAAGTACCGTATGTTTTCTATTCAGCGTATTAACACTTACGTGTGTCTCGAACAAAGAGAACAACAAACAGTTATACGCGCAGGCGCAAGCTCGCAGCTCTCCCATTATTAAAAACTGTTCTCTAATTTTTTTGTATTTTTCCGTGGAAATCGGAAGGCCGAGCCGCTTGCAGCTACTGCCAAATTATGAGATATAACAGTGTGTATCTAATTCATATTCGTTGTAATGTCCCTATAACGAGCTGTCACTCGCACACATAATAACTGATAAATACAAAATAGCGCCAGAGTTGCCAGCACTGAGCAACACAGTGAAAAGTCTTCACTCTGTACCTCTGCTGTCACAGTAAACTTTCACTCTCCACTGTCGTTACGGCTCAAGGGTCAGGGAAACTTAATACCTGAAAGGTGACAGCTGGCGACTGCGTCCCTTGAACATTCAAGTTGCGCCTGGATCTCAGTAGCAGTAGCACTCCCTCTTCAGGCCAGAAGTGGCTCACCGGGACCGTCCGACCGCCGTGTCATCTTCAGCTGAGGATGCGGACAGGAGGGGCGTGTGGTCAGCACACCACTCTCCCGGCCGTTATGATGGTTTTCTTTGACCGGAGCCGCTACTATTCGGTCGAGTAGCTCCTCAATTGGCATAACGAGGCTGAGTGCACCCTGAAAAATGGCAACAGCGAATGGCGCCCCGGACGGTCACCCATCCAAGTGCCGGCCACGCCCGACAGCGCATAACATCGGTTATCTGACGGGAAACGGTGTTTCCACTGCGGCAAGGCCGTTGCCCTGGATCTCAGTAACAAAGTATGAAAACCGTACGAGAGAAAACCGACGCATAAAACAAATAAAAACTCAGAGAGAACTAAATGAGCTATTGACAAGTAAGGGCCTACAGTAAAACAGGACGTTTGGGGTCCCATTAAAGATTTGTAGCGACAACGGCATCCATAACGAAGAAAAGGGACAGTCCCGCTAAAATCGGGACGTCTGGTCACCCTATACTAGAAGGGGGTAAAATATATAGGGGAAGACAGGGATTGGAATACATCCAGCAAACAATTGAGGACGTAGTGTGAAAATGCTACTCTTAAACGAAGAGGTTGGTACAGGAGAGGAATTCGTGGCGAGCCGCATCAATAAAAAAAATGTTGTCTAAGGATGAACAAAAAATTAGCAATTTTCTCTGGCAGAGAGTCGTTTCCCGGATATCTTATGCAATAGATCATTGCGCAGTGCTCAGAACGGAAAACAGGTAAAGGAACTTGCCCCTCTTCTACCAGAAAATATCGTAGGTCTTTATAAAAAAGCGTTCCTGACGATTGCATAAAATTACAGGTCATTCCTGTTATCAAGAAAGGTCGTCGAAAAGACATACAGAACTATAGGCCTATATACTGTATCTGTCGTCGGTCTGTTGTAGAATTTTGCGGTTGGGGTTGTTTGGGGGAACAGACCAAACTGCGAGGTCATCGGTCTCATCGGATTAGGGAAGGACAGGGAAGGAAGTCTGTCGTGCCCTTTCAAAGGAACCATCCCGGCATTTGCCTGGAGCGATTTAGGGAAATCATGGAAAACCTAAATCAGGATGCCCGGACGCGCGATTGAACCGTCGTCCTCCCGAATGCGAGTCCAGTAGAGTTTTGGAACATGTTTTATGCACGCTCATTGTAACATTTCTAGAGAACGAAAATCTGAAGGAATGAATATGGGTTCCGGAAACATCGATGACGGGACACTAAGTTCTTTCTGTTCGCCCAAGAGACCCAGAAAGCAGAAGATGCCGATGCCCATCAGTTCACTGACTTCCGAGAGGGATTCGATTCTGTTCTGCACTGACACCTAACAAACAAAGTACGAGCGTACGGAATGGCATATACTGAACTGAAGAGTTTCTAGCAAAAAGAACACAAATTGTAATTGTCAATGCAGAGAGATCTCCAGACGTAAAAGTATCTTGGAGTATAGCACAGGGGAGTATTATAGGTCCATTATTTTTCACAATGTATGTAAATGACCTAGTGGACAAAGAAGTGAGTTCCATCAGTCTTTTCGCGGATGTTGCTGTTGTATGCACCAAAATCACAACGCTACAAAATTATAGAGATTTGTAGGAAGACCTGCAGAGGTTCGGCACTTCGTGCACGGATTGACGGTTGATCCTTAACATAAACAAATGTAATTTACTACTCATAAATCGGCAGGAAGGCCCGTTACTCTATGATTACCCGACTGTAGAACGGTCACTGGCAGCAGTCAAACCTCCCTCGGAGCGATTTAAAGGGGAAAGACCAGGTAAGGCAAATGCCAGACTGAGATTCATTGGAAGAGTACTTAGGAAGTGTAGTCCATCTGTAAAGGACTACTTCACAAAAGCATTGTTCGGCCATATGGGATCTGTACCCGAAAGGACTGATGAGGAAACAGAGAAGACCCAAAGAAGAGAAGCGCTTTTCGGTACAGGTTTATTTAGTAAGCACGAGAATGTCATGCAAATGCCCAGTCCACTGGCACGTGCTATAAGTGATGCACTTAGCATCACAGTGTGGTTTAGTGTTGAAGTTCCGACAGCTTCCTCGAAGTATCAGCCTATATATTGCTTCCTCTTGGGCCTATCTTGAAAAAAAAAATACCATGGAAGTAGAATGAGAGAAAGAGAGTTCGTGCTGACACTGAGGCTTACCAATAATCTTTCATCCTGCGAACCATTCGCGAGTGGAACAGGTCAGGACGAAAGTGTGGCAATAGTACTCATAGTACCCTCTTACCCACACCGCAAGGTAGGTTGAGGATCATAGACGTACATACAGAAATACTCGGTGTCGTCATAAAGTTTTAATTATCATCTCGAAAAAGTCAAGATGCGATCATGATAATTGCTGATAGCCTTCAGACGTTCTCTCACAGGACGTGACAGTGCACGTGGGTGGTTAGCTAGTAACGTCACAGCGTGGGATTACGAATTGCACTACAATGCGGAATGTAAAATGAAAAATCTCACATGCCAGATTTCTGCCTCGTGGAGAGGAACGTGGACAACGTTTACGTCACAAACGGAAATTACGAGCCGCCCTATATTGCTGAGTTAAACTACGTATTTGGAGCGTTTTCTTTATCATAGAGTACGTCGTTGGTGTTTCAAAGCATATTGAGGATCACCCGAAACCGCGTCATTTTAACTACGATTTATTGTGAGAAAATGACAGGAAACACCGTATCGCCAGATAAAAGCTTCCTGTATCTGAAGTTTTTACTGTTGTAACTGGTGCGTTATGAAAGTATACTGTGTAAGTGCTACGGCACAATGATCCTCTATCAAAAGTGCGTCGTATTGGTCAATTTGTCCTACTTAAAACCAAATAATGACATTTGCAGATACAGTCTTTACTCTGCGTATAACACATTCATAAGAAACCGAAAATGGGATGAAGATTCAATAGAGTTATCGAATTACGTTTATTAGCATGTACGTATGTCGTTGCACAATATTATTCTCTGTTCAAGCCATCGGCAAGTCCAGAAACTACTTTGCTATTCCCCCCGCTTATTCTTCAACAATCGCTGACAACGTAAACAACCTTTTTTACGAGCGTCCATTTTCGTAAAGATGCCGCAGAGTACTGCTGGAAAGCGCTAACGCCATAATTCACGATGAGGAGCACTTTAAGTTCCGTGAGATGTAGCAGGTCTTTCAAGGTGTGCAATAACCACGTCTGGCGTACTTCGCGACGAGAAACATGTTCCTTTGTTAGGACAGCTTTAGTCCTTCTCATTGTGGCAGGTCTGGGTGGTTAGTGATTAAGAAGACCTGCCGTTTACCCGCCTAGCTGTAGTTCCAGCGGTGTGGTGGCAAGACACCAGGTGGATATGCGATGGCCCATCATGAAAACTGAATTTTCATTCAGTCTTTTATTTCATGCCGAAGTACATCGATAGTGGTGATTCGCGATGGTCCCCAGCATCAAAGAGCAGGCCGAACCCGGTGAGAGTAGCATGCTGGGATCAGAAAATGGCCACTCTTCACGGCAGGTGGAAGCCGGGAGAGGCGACGTCATCACCACTCCAGCGGTGTAGTGCTACCTCAGGTCCCGAAGCGGCAGCAGAAGTGGGCAGTCGCCTCAGCTGATATGAATAACAACTCGGTGTGGGGCGAACAGGAGGGTGCAGAATCGAACTATGGACCCCAGCGCAGACGGCCACAGATCGCAGTGACGACGTGTGACGGCACTGGCGATGGCAGACGGCAACAAAGTTAGCCCACACTGGTGATGGCGGCTGAGCAGTTATGTAGCTTAGGCACGAATGGCAGAACTCCGAGGTAGGCATCCAGCAGTGGACAGAACTTCATCGGCAGGTGGCCCGCTAGCTGAAGGCGCCAAGTCAGCTGCATTCAGACTTGCTCCTATTCGCCATCGCCGATTTGTCGAAGTTAAACTATCAGACCGCAGGAGAAATAACACCACTGGTCAGAATGACGTCAAATTGCAATGGAATGTTATCGGAGAAGAGAGAAAACGTATGGAAGAATAAAAATAAATAGTGACAAAATGTAGCAATAGATGGCGCTGTAAGGATCATAAATTAATAATGGTCGACTACAAATACAAATGAACCATATAACAAAGCCCAAGGTGTACGTTTGACTTAAGCAAACTGTACTACTCAGTGGACGTGGGTGTACAGGCGTGAACTGTTAGTTAGGTAAGCCCATCCACCACGGCAAGGTCATATCACATAGAATGGCAAAACTCGATTTTTAATTGTCCTGAGGGCAAAAGCCGCAATAAAAAGCATCAATCACATCGGATTTTAGTTGTCCTGAGGCCAATCAAAATCAAATCGGGTTATCACTTTCCGTGTGACTGGTGCAAAACATGTTCAATATGCTACCCACCGTTTTCTGCAGCAAGTTCAAATCGAGAAATAGTATGTTCCACAGCGGATCGAAGTGTTTCCGGGGTCAAATTCAGAATGTGTTGCGCAATGCGTGACTTCAATGCAGTAAAGTTTGCAATCGGAACACTGAACATAACATCTTTCAGATAGCCTCACAGCCATCTGGATCAGGTGATCGGGACGGCCAGGCTGTAGGGAAATGGCGGCTGACAATTCTAGCATTTCCGAAATGAGTCTTCAGCAGCTCCTTCACTGGATTTGCAATGCGCGTAGGTGCACCATCTTGAATAAAAATGATCCCATCCACGCTGTTAGAGAGCTGGAATGACGTGGCTGCGCAAAGGACACTCATAGCGCTTACCAGTGCGATTACCATAGCGCTTACAGATAACAGGACCGGAAGCATCTGTCTCTTCGAAGAAGTATGGCTCTATGATAAATGATGCAGTAAATCCGCACCACACAGAGACCTTTTCAGGATGAAGTGGTACTGGTTGACTGGTTGATTTGAGTGTGGATTTTCAGTTGCCCATATTCGACAATTCTGTGTATTGACATATACTGTCAGATGCGAATGGGGTTCGTCTGCCCACAAAATCTTCCACGGCCATTCATTGTCCACTTCCACGCTACCAAGAAATTCTAAAGCAAAGGTCTCTCTTGCTGGCAGGTCAACAGGAAGCAACTCGTGCCCATGGGTAATTTTGAATCGATAACGAAGAAGGATGTTTCGTAGAATTTCACGCAACGTGCTCACGGTATCTACAATGTTCGGGCAATTCCGTGCACTACACGTCTGCACACCACCACTCGTCCCCTCCTGCTTTGCTGTGGCCACTGCTGCCACTGACGTCGAATCAATTCGTTTCCCCCTGCTACCAGGTTGCACACCAAAGTAACCCGTCTTTTCAAATTTCCGAATCATTTTCTCCAAACCCACGGCAGCCATCGTACCAATGCTTTTTTTTTTCAAACGCTTCAGTGTGCGGAACTTCTGCAGAGCAACGTGTGCACAGTCGCAATTCTTGTAATACAGCTTTACAAGCAGAGCGCGAGCCTGCATTTAGATAGTCACGGCGAACGTCGCAGCTAAAGCCGTGTAGCCGGCATGTTTATACCAACTTCAGTGGGTCGTGCGCGTGACGCGTGTTTTCATTTACGTATTCTGACACATACAGCGCCATCTATTGACCAATTTTCACACTACTTCTGCCATACGTTTTCCCCGTTCTCTGATAATATTCCGTTACAATTGGACGTCATTCCTACCAGTGTTGTTATTTCTAGACCGTTTTGAAAGTTTAAATTTAATTATAATCACCCTGTATATGCAAGGCACGGCGAGAAAGGAAAGTGGCAAAGTTGGCAGCTCCAGATGGCCAAGTGTTAATAACGTTTTTTGACGCACATCAGGCGAGACATCAGCCATTAATGTTGACGTAGCTTCCGGACAGCGGATGCCGGCACGGTAGCTCAGTGAGTTCGGTTGGAGGGCTAGCTAGCTACCCTCTGTGATAAAAAAACTGAGTAAACGGATCAACGAAGAACCTGAATGGGTGTCATCAGACGTCCACCCAGAACAAATTCAACGAACCATACAGAAGAAAACGAGATCAACAAAAAAAATGAAAAAGTAGAAATCCGAGGATCATGGGATCAAGTCTCTGTGTGAAAACTTTTTTTATTTTCAATTGTTACGTTATTTACACTCTCAATAAACCGCAATAATGTTCACTATATTATATTTCTTAATATTTTCACAAAAATTGAAGAGCAAAAGCAAGGAAAAATGACTGAAAATAAATTTCTAGGAAGGAATTACAAGGCGTGAGAAGTGCATATATAAAATTAGATGTTTCAGCCGGCTGCGGTGGCAGTGCGGTTCTAGGCGCTTCAGTCCGGAACCGCGGGACTGCTACGGTCGCAGGTTCGTATCCTGCCTCGGGCATGGATGTGTGTAATGTCCTTAGGTTGGTTATGTTTGAGTAGTTCTCAGTTCTAGGGGACTGATGACCTAAGATGTTAAGTCCCAAAGTGCTCAGAGCCATTTGAACTATTCTTTTTTTTGTTATTTACAGCTGATTTACGCGAACTGGAGCGATTTTCATTGCACCTGGGCAACCAGTAATTTTCTCGGCATATTGCTCACATTATAAAGGCCGCATTTATTACAATTACGTACTTCTCTTAAAGTTTCCATAGAGAAAAACAAACTTGGTTTACATTCATAAAATGTTCGCTCTCGTGGCTCGGTTTGGCGTAAACCACTCGTAACGAGTCAGTTCACCAAATACTGGCTAGGGTAACTAGTGACGTACATGGATGTATTCTGATGCACTGTTTTCAGTATATCATTTCCTTTCCTCTCGCGATGAGATAAAACGAGTTTTGTAGCTTTTTGATTCAATTATCTACCTGATGGTAGAAACTTACATTGCAGGTTTGCAGTAACAGAGTGCTTTTGGAGGGAATCACTTTAATACTGCACGCTGGCTGTCCTTCATCTTGCAATACCTTCAGGTATAACTGTGAATTCGTTTGTTCTCACAGCGAATCAGTTGACGAACGAAATTTGTTCTCTTCCTCATACGGCTTCATCACAACATTTTTGTACAAGGGTGTTACAAATTTCCCATATTTTGACTAAATAATGACGACATTCTCTGTAAAAAGAGGTTTTAAAGTCGTTACACAGTTCTTACCTGCTGCAGTTACACCTTGAAAATGGCAGTGTGTGCTCCTGTCGAAACGATGACGTCACCCGACTGCATTCCCATGAGCTATTTTAAGTTATTTAAACATAGTATACGCTGGTAGAGGCTCAGGTCTCCGATGATAGGTGGTACTTGTTACGGCGTAAATTCGAGCGCCGGCACGCAAGTCGGGAACAACAGATAAGAGAAGGCTGTGAGAAGAAGTCAGCTAATCGCACACTGACCGGACCTCCCTCCAGGAAGATAACGCGATAGCAGCGGCTCCTAGGTGAAGAGGACATAAGCGCCGCGACCGACTGGTGCCTGCCCAGTTCAATAGCAGTTTCAAGATTAGACACTTGGATAGCGGCGTCAGATCTAGTCACTTCGTTTGTACTTTCTATTTGGCACAGACTTGGGATTGTCTGCACTGAAGACGACTGATTGTTTTGTATGTCGCCCTTTGCTTTTGACAAATCTGTGTAATTGCGAAAGTTAAGTATTGTAATTTTCTTATTGTAATAAAACTCATTAATACGACTACTTGATTGTTTGTCTAGCTAAGCGACTATGCAGGCTTCCTAGACACTACAGTACTAAAATTGGTACAACTAATGGCAGAAGAGTACACTGGAAACTAATATCAAATGTATGAGTAGTTCAAGAAGTAGGGGGAAACAATGTACTTATAGTTAGATTACATGGCTACGTGATGTGTGTGGTTGGAGGGGAACTACCTTGGATCAAATAAATGGGTATAGACAGGAAAGGAATGGAGTGGAACAGGTGTCCTTCACTCTGCAGTAAGGGGTGTAGTTGAAGAACAGGAAAGCAATGTTGACAGCTGATTGGTAAGCATGGACATCTAAAGTGTGCGGAAGACAATATAGTACACTTTTACAGGCAAAAAGCGTCTTTCACTGCGGAATGACAAAAGCGAAAGTATTCTCATTTCTATGTCAGTATTAAATAAGTACCAAAATTTCCATAAGATCTGTTGTATAACGATATAGAAGTCAGATACTATATTACACAATGTAAAGTTAGAAAACAAAAACACTTACACCTAGACTTGAGTGTTCTAACCCAAAACTCTACTCAGTGTTCTAATTGGGCAGAAGAACTACAGGATATTTAACGAAGAAACCACTTCGCTCATATCAAGCTAAACGACCAAATAGACTGACTCAAGCATATTTGATACTGCACTGCATTACACTTTGTACATAAACAGCACAAGTGTAAATTCACACATTCGCACAATCGAGCAATGCATATAAAACATAAACCGGATGTAATAATTATAAAATGCGGCGAACTCTATTTAATCAATGGCTGCGAGTATCTATGACTCTGAATTTCTATTCATTATTATCTATGTATAGACAGACGGGGAAGAAATAGCAACACCAGAGAATTATTAATGTAGAGTAGTGAAATTTCGGAAATACGTTTGTCTAGGTAACATATTTAAGTCATTAACATTGCGAGATTACAGGCTAATGCAAGATCGAGAAAAGCCATTGTAAATGTAAAGTTCTGGTACATTAATAACCAGAATGTTGAATGCAAGCACACAAACGTGTGTACATTTTGTTGTACAGGTCCCGGATGTCAGTTTGTGGGATGGAGTTCTATTACTGTGGCACCAGTCGGTCAATATAGGGAGAGTTAAACTTGGTTGTGGATGACACTGGATTTGTCGTCCGATGACGTCCCATATGTGCTCCATTGAAGACAGATCTGGTGAACGAGCAGGCAGAGGCAACATAGCACCATTCAGTGAAGCAAGTTGGGTTACAACAGCGGTACGTGGGCGAGCGTTATTCTGTTGAAAAACATCCCTTGCAGTGCCTTTCAGGAATGGCAACACAACAGGTCGAAGCACCAGACTAATTTGCAGTCAGCGTGTGTGGGATAACCACAAGATTGCCCCAGACCATAATTCCGGAAGTAGGTCCAGTGTGTCTTACGCAGACAGCCTATTTGCAGACCCTTAACTGGCCTCCTTCTAACCAACACCGGCTATTACTAGCGCCGAGGCAGAAGCAGCTTTCATCAGAAAACACAAGAGACCTCCACCCAATCCCCAATGACCTCTCGCTTGAAACTACTGAAGTCGTAAATGGCAGCGGTTTGGGGTGAATGGAATGCACGCTACAGGGCACCCGGCCCGGAGCTGCGTTGATGTAAGCGATTTGTAACAGTACTTTATGTCACTGTGGTGCCAACTGCTGCACAAAATGCTGCTGCAGATGCAGTTCGATGCGCCAGAGCCATACGCCAATCACAGTGCTCTTCCCATGTCACGTGGCCATTCGAGCCGGTCTTCTTTCGACCGTACGTTCTCGTGACCACCTCTGACAGCAATCATATACAGACTTTCTGCATTATCGCAGTAGGAACGTCTAGTTTGTCGTATCCCTGTTACACGACCTCTTTCACAGTGAGATATTGATAATGACCTCTTTGTCGCCTTGGAGGTATTCTTAACTTCACAACTCACCAAGTGTAATCTGAAAGGTAACTAACGCTCCTGACCGATGCTGCGTGTACTTAAAGCAAACCTGATTCGCATACTCATACTGGCACTAATAGCTCCACTCTTTTGCGACTGGTGCGGTACTTTAATGGAGATCACCTTTCAGATGTATAAGCACGCCTTTCAGTTTTCGCTTATGTCATACAACTCGTTCTCGCTGTTGCGATTTTTTGTTCCGGCAGTCTATAAAAAGCAATGTCGTGACTCACTTACTCATCATCGCCCAGCCCAACCCACAAAGGACAGAATTTGGAGAGGGTATTGATCTTATACCGTCAGCATCGTTTAAGAAGCAATTTTTTGGGATTCCATCCCTAAGGATATGAAACAGACGATGCAAGGTTTTCTGAAAATACGTGGCTATTAACGCGATTTTGAAGGTAGACCTATAAAAATTGGTGTTTGGTTTCCCGATCACAAATTAAAAAAATACGAGTTTCAACAATTATAGAAATTCAACCCCTTACGGATTTAAATGTTGCATGGAAATGTTTCACTGTGAAAGTATTTCTAAAGCTAAACCTTTGAAAACTGCAATTTGGCTTCTCAGTTAGAAGTGAAAAATATGTGCTTCACAATTTTCGGAAATTCGACGCCTAAGGGGGTGACATAAGGCCAAACCGATCCTCTGTCTCATCATCGCTCAGCCCAAACAGCAAACTCTAGAAACCTGAAATTCGGAGATTGTATGGATCTTATACCGTAGGCAAGAAGGGATTGTTCGAAATTCCGCTCATAAGGAGGTGAAATAGGGAAAAGGCATTTACAAAATATTTCGCTGCTAAGGCAATTTTGAAGCTAGAACTAGGAGAAAAAAAGCGGTGGAAGTTTTTTTAAAAAAATAAATCATTATTAAACAACTCCTAAACCATTTTAAAGCTACGGCTATGAAAATTAGCATTTGACTTCTCGATTAGAAGTAAAAAATTCATGTTTCAATGTTTTTGGAAGTTCAACACCCTAAGGGAGTGAAACAGGGAATGAAAAGTTTATTACATTATTCCAGTATTAAATAATTTTCAGAGTTAAGTCTATGAAAACTTGTATTTGAGTTCTCTGTTAGAAAATAAGAAAACTATATATTTCACTATTTCTGAAAATTCAATATCTGAGAGGGTAAAATAGGGGATGAAAATTTTAAGAAAATATTTCGTTGTATTAAAACATTTTGCAAGCTAAATCTATGAATACTGACATTTCACTTTTCGGTTAGATATAAAGAAATAGGCGTTATGGAAACAGAAGTTTCCATGGAACTATCGCTACAAGAACGCAAAGGAATGATTAACAAAAACCTACCAGAATCGCTTTTTTGTCGGACATACATTCGGAAAAAAACCATGCTTCTACGGTCTTAATTACCATCAAAAGTTTAGAAGATGCTGCAATTTGTGAACAACATATGAATTCGATTAATGGAAAACAGAAAACAATATGTACTGACCATACAGTCCTCGTGAGTGAATCATCGTATACAAAGCTAATAGTAAATAAGAAAATTGGCTAACATTTAAAATTACGTAACTTCAATTCGATTAATGGAAAGCAAATAAGCAATATATACGGACCTTGCAGCCCATGTGAGCGGAGCGGCGTGCACCAAACAAGCGCTAAATGAGAAAACCACCTAACATCTCAATTTAAGTAACTTCAAGTAGTAAAGAGGACAACTACTTAACATTAAAAATACGTAATGTCAAAATAAATACACTATACTCACGTCGCATCAATGTGCCGTGCATTCCGACATCACAACTCAAATAAACACATCAGTTTCACATCGCATCAATGTGCCGTGCATTCCTACATCGCAACTGAAATAAACACATCAGATTCACACCGCATCAAATAACCGTAACTACTAACTTCACAATTAACATACCTTCCACAGCAATATAGAACTGACTAGCCAGTTTTCTACTGAAATGGTATAGATCCAACTGCGAGCGAAACAACGTAATGTATGCACTGCAATATCTTAATTTATCTGTTACTGTTAATGTCTCTATATTTCACAATCTAAGTTCTTGGAACTGCTTTTCTTTATTCATTGATCCTATTGGTTCAAGATGTTTCAATTTACTAGGTGAAATTGTTCTTGTAAGAATTATAATCTTCGTATCGTAGTGAAAAATCTATATTATTTGTTTATCGCCGGTAGCTCTGCTTTCGGTGTTCGGTACCGAAGTATGAAGGGTTCGTCATTTTTCCAAGTCCATTTATACCAGTTATTTGTTGATTTGCAAAATCCTGTAGCAATATCTAATATTATTGTCGCATTAAAAGAGGATATTGAATGACATAAGCACGACTGCATTGCTCACTGGATAAAAACCGAATGAAATCGTGCATTTGTTAACATTCTGACATACGGTTCAAGAAAATGGAAGCACGTGACCAGTCCAAATATTATTATATTTTCCATTGTTTTCCTAAATCATTTCAGGTAAATTCCGGGATGGTCCCGTCAACAAAGCCACGGCTGACCACGTGGTCTGCCCTCGTTAAGCATATCTGTATACGTTCATATATCTGTGTATGTGACGCAGTTTCTTGTTTTTCATATTGAGGCAACAAACGACACATTATTCTAAAAATGTCACCTGGATAGGTGATTCAAGAAGAAAGAACAGATTTCAATTGTTTATTGCAGACATATTATAAAAAACACACACACACACATTGCGCATTTCAATGAATAGCGGAAGGTTTAAAGGTTAGATACAGCTGCGCTGTTTGTAGCAAGATGGCGACTACACCACAAGAGAAATCATTCGGAGGCCTCGAAAAGTCCACAAGACAGGCCGCCCAGGTGTGGCGTGTTCTGAAACAACGCCTGCATATGAAACCTTGCAAGTCGCACTCACTGCGGCAATTGCAACTCGGCGGCCATAGCAGAAGGTATGAATTTTGCATTTCAGTTCTCAAGGATATAGCAGAGGACACTTTTTTTTTTTTTTTTTGAACGACTAATCTTTTCGGACTGATCTATGTTCCATACATTGGTATGTAAGAATTTGGGTGTAACAGAAGCCTTGTGTTGTCAGATGGCAAGAACTATGACCCTTACATGAAGTCATTACAGATCACCTAACTCACGTTGAGCAAACAGTAGGGCTTAACAAAAATGACTGACAAGGCACAATGCATCTTGTAGAGGGTATAGTATGGACGTATTGGAATAATTAATGTCGGGTGATGGTTTTAAAGTAATTCTCACGACATTAAAACTTTGTGGAAACGCGTCAATTTACTGGAGGCTAGTTTATCCCAGGGAAGTATTCGAGCTGACCACCGTGGCCAGCGGGGCAGCGGCAAAGGGAAGCGACAATAGGCCGCTTAGGGTGGCTCAAGCTCTGAGAAAGCGGTGACGGGGCGCGGCCTCCAGCTGCCTTAACATGAGTGACTGTGAGTGGGTGGTTGACCCCATGCTGGTGTACTGGGAAGCCAACGGAGAACTTGTACGCCTTTTGATAAATGTTCGTCGTCCAGTTTCCAGTGAAACATGCGAGAAAGCTGCGCAAAGCTACTGTTGAGCGGTCAACAGAAGTCAAAATATGCGTGTTTGTGACTATAGCAACTTCACGCTGAATTCACGGTCCGCAGAGTCTGAAGTAAATCAGGTGAAGAGCGACAGAATGAAATACGCCAGCCTCCGATGGGAACGTAAGACCAAGGAATTTTTTACGAAAAATTGGTGTTTGTACAGACACTAACCTTGATGGGTGGCCTGGGAGGAGCTAAATAGCAGAAGCTGAGAGGAAGGGAAATTTTGTGGGAATTTGTTCACTTCTCGGAGCAGGCATTGGTCGGCGCTGGGAAGCGACGCGTAATTAACGCGACTTGCGCTGCAATTGGCGTAAGTGATTTTGCTGGAGGGGAAACCGAGGCGAAGAGCGGACTGGGAGAAGTCCCCGTAGAGGTCTTCCGTTCCCAGCTTGCCTAGATTGCGGACGTGGCGTTCTTTACTCAGCTTGCCTGAGAGAGAGTTAGCATCTCTGCAGCTTAGAACTTAGCAGACGGAACGATTTAGCTTAGAAAGTTTTCGTTCAGCTATGTACTGAGCAAGTGAATAGACGAGCGCAGCCTTGCAGCACCACGAGGTCGGCCGACGTCCGCATAATGACGCCGCACCGCCACGCTGAATTCGGTGATATTGAGCCCGCTCCGGCCACTGATTAATTTGTTGGATCACGTCGACAAAATTTCCACGAGGGTTTCATGGACCATTTATTGTAGAATTCTTCTCGCACTTCGCTTTACGCCTTGGTCAGTCGATAGGAATTACTTTTGATTTATCGCGCTTTACTCCATGCAAACACAATTTATTACCACTGCCTGTTAGGAGAGTCATGTAATGTGATGATTGAAGGTCGTGAGTTAAAATATATATCTGTGCTAATCGACTGCATCTGTTTTCAATCAAGTAGTTGAAATCCCAAGTCACTTTCTTAATTAATTTTATGTTCAACATTTGCATCTGGTGTTCAATAGCTGAATATAACATTAATGTGCATCCCTTTTTAATTAAAAGGGATCAATTCTGAATCAATTAATGTCAACACTGCCACCGCAGTTCAATGAGGAGTCAAAGGGCCTTATTACTTTCTTTGCGTCATCCGCCATTGCGGCAGTTTTGCACTCTCTGTTGATCAGTTACTCAATTACCTGGGGTGAACACACATCAAAAGCAGATAAGTGACGGGTGAGGTGTTACAGTGTTGTTGTTGAACATCGAAAGAGGCTCACCGAAACTGAACGTACTTCGTGTCGTTTCTGTTCACAGAATTTATGGACCTTCCTTTATTGCTGAGAAAACTGTGACAGGAATGTTATATCTGGGCATGCTGTAAAGCTGGTTGTTTCCTCAACGTCACGAGGATTCCAGCATTGATTTCATTTTTATGTATGACGGCGCCCCGCCTTACCTTCAACTTGAGGTGAGGCTTTAACTTAACACCATCACACAACGTTCTATTGGAATAGATGTTCATTGCTTTTGGTCTTGCAGATCAGCGGGCTCAACAAATTGCGATGTTTTTTTTTTTTCTGTGGGATACACAAAAGGTAGTCTTTGCCCGCCTTTGGCAGCTACTCTTCAAGAACTGAAAAATGGGATTGCTGAAGCTGTTGATTCGTGTGAGGGTTAAACCTCGACTACCGTTTCGTTGTTTCTGCAGCATCGCGTCCTTCTCATGTTGAGTGTTCGGTGTAGTGTCTATGTGAACATAAAACTTTGAACCTTCTTCACACAGTGAAATGCGCAATGAGTTTCTGTCTTCGATAGTTTGTAGTAAGCAAATAAAATCTTTTCTTGTTTTTTGAGTCGCCGTGTATACAGGGTGTTACAAAAAGATGCGGCCAAACTTTCAGCAAACATTCCTCACACACAAATAAAGAAAAGATATTATGTGGACATGTGTCCGGAAACGCTTAATTTCCATGTTAGAGCTCATTTTAGTTTCGTCAGTATGTACTGTACTTCCTCGATTCACCGCCAGTTGGCCCGATTGAAGAAAGGTAATGTTTACATCTGTGCTTGTGTTGAGATGCGACTCATTGCTCTACAGTACTAGCATCAAGCACATCAGTACGTAGCATCAACAGGTTAGTGTTCATCACGAACGTAGTTTTGCAGTCAGTGAGTGCAATGTTTACAAATGCGGAGTAGGCAGATGCCCATTTGATGTATGGAATAGCACGGGGCAATAGCCGTGGCGCGGTATGTTTGTATCGAGACAGATTTCCAGGACGAAGGTGTCCCGACAGGAAGACGTTCGAAGCAATTGATCGGCGTCTTAGGGAGCACGGAACATTCCAGCCTATGACTCGCGATTGGGGAAGACCCAGAACGACGAGGACATCTGCAATGGACGAGGCAATTCTTCGTGCAGTTGACAATAACCCTAATGTCAGCGTCAGAGAAGTTGCTCCTGTACAAGGTAACGTTGACCACGTCACTGTATGGAAAGTGCTACGGGAGAACCACTTGTTTCCGTACCATGTACAGTGTAACGTTGACCACGTCACTGTATGGAGAGTGCTACGGGAGAACCAGTTGTTTCCGTACCATGTACAGCGTGTGGAGGCACTATCAGCAGCTGATTGGCCTCCACGGGTACACTTCTGCGAATGGTTCATCCAACAATGTGTCAGTCCTCATTTCAGTGCAAATGTTCTCTTTACGGATGAGGTTTCATTCCAACGTGATCAAATTGTAAATTTTCACAGTCGACATGTGTGGGCTGACGAGAATCCGCACGCAATTGTGCAATCACGTCATCAACACAGATTTTCTGTGAACGTTTGGGCAGGCATTGTTGGTGATGTCTTGATTGGGCCCCATGTTCTTACACCTACGTTCAATGGAGCACGTTGTGATGATTTCTTACGGGATACTCTATCTGTGCTGCTAGAACATGTGCCTTTCAAGTACGACACAACGTGTGGTTCATGCACGATGTGTTCGTACGCTACTCAACAACAGATTCGGTGACCGATGGATTGGTAGTGGCGGACCAATTCCATGGCCTCCACGCTCTCCTGACCTCAACCCTCTTGACTTTCATTTATGGGGACATTTTGAAAGCTCTTGTCTACGCAACCCCGGTACCAAATGTAGAGGTGCTCGTATTGTGGACGGCTGTGATACAATACGCCGTTCTCCAGGGCTGCATCAGCGCATCAGGGAGTCCATGAGACGGAGGGTGGATGCATGTATCCTCGCTAACGGAGGACATTTTCAACATTTCCTCTAACAAAGTGTTTGAAGTCACGCTGGTGCTTTCTGTTGCTGTGTGTTTCCATTCCATGATTAATGTGATTTGAAGAGAAGTAATAAAATGAGCTCTAACATTTAAAGTAAGAGCTTCTGGACACATGTCCACATAATATATTTTCTTTCTTTGTGTGTGAGGAATGTTTCCTGAAAGTTTGGCCGTACCTTTTTGCAACACCCTGTACATATTAAACATTTCTCTGACAAGACTGAGCTAAACGTACATATACAGAGGGTATCAGCATCCTGGGGTATCTTGACATGAAGATGAATCACTTCGTGCGAGAGTAAATTTTTTATTAATAGTATATCTTTAACCATAGTAAACCTTGAGTAAATTCATGCTCCTAGTCTAGTACATTTCTGAAGTCAGGAAAGTGGCATCCACTTTTTACAGTCCGTAGATAAAAACGTCTACACAAAAGGGGAACATCTACAAGGTTTACGCGCATGTCAACTAAAGTCTGTTCTATGAGCTTTGATAAATTCCTGTAGTTCCATTCGTGATACCGAATCGAAGCACTGAAGTTTATACATGCCTACGGGAGGAATAAGTTCTTAGATATGATCGAGATAAATAACAGCAACAGTCTTAAAGGAGGAATTTTTCAAGTTTGGTGGTTTCTCAATCGGTGTGAAATCCTGCTACACCACAGTTTAACGAGGACCCCTAGCATAGCAGCAAGCTCTCACCGACACAAACTGTATTACGACGAGTCGTGTTATTGTCAGCGAGTAGAAATACAACAAGAAGAAACAACAGCTTTCGTCATTGACTATTCTGCATATCTTGCCTCGCGGGTGCATGGAGAATTCACTTGGCATGGCGAGTTGCTGAATACAACCGTATGACAATAGCGTCATTATAGCGTAGTGCAAAAGAGATCTGTTTATCTCTCTGCAATATCCTCTCTCCACAACTTCGTTTTTTACTGATGGCACGGCGACAGCACAGACTAGTGCGATATTTAGTCTGTATCTGGACAGCAGTCAGGTCAGAAATGTGAGCGTAATCTAAAAGCTCAGTATTCAGCTCCAGGCGATGTAAGAGAAATACTACTGCACTGACGTAAATCCGCCCATTGTTCGTGCTAGAGGTCTGTCGCTTCTCGTTTACCACTGCTTTTTGATACACCTCTCTTTCCCCAGGCGTCATGTGCATTGAAGACAACGTCTCTTGTTGATTCTCATTTAATTGCAACCTCTATTGAAAGCCAGCATAATTCATGTGGGTGGATAACCGTGTGGCCACACACGATAAAATCCAGCATATCGGTTATCTTTGCAGGTAAATTGTAACGAACGAGCTATATATGTCATAGAATTTACTACGCTATAGGATAACAAAGGGTGGAAACGATTGAGTGAGTCACAGCCACATTAACGCTGATCGTGTGTCGCCAACCTAGGCCATATTGCCGAACACTGCGCAACATATTGAGTTTTGTTTGGTTTTATTTCTTTGACTTTATCTTCGGCCTACGCACAGTTCGACTGATGTAAGGGTTAATGTGACTTGTTCAACATGTGGACTTAAAAATATGTATGCAATATAAGATATTATTACATACTTTTGTGTGAAGACAAAACTTAAGTGTAAGAGCTTACCATATTTCTTTGTGAACAAACATTTTAAGTATCTGCATGAAACGAGGAGTCGGACAGATATTATTAGCTCTGTACGGGAAGCATTGGTAATCGATGAAGTGATCTCTGGTATTCAAATAAAATTTTCGCCAGTTCCAAAGTCGCATGCTGTAGAAATAAGATCTACACGTTGGTCCAGGTAACTAACCTCAACTATTGCTGGAGGAGAGGTGGAGAAGGAGGGGGCTCAGAGGAGGAAGGTAAAAGGATGACCGTGCTCATTTATACGAAAGACGGCAACGACAAAACCCACTTAACGTCAAAGTTCAGCTTCAAAGGTGGGTCAGTCTTGGTAATCGGATGCTTACATACTTACGTAGGCCGCCTGCGTCAGGAGCAGTAGTAGGTGCACGGCTCTGAGAGAATTTACAGAATTTCTTCAATAAAAACATATCTACAGAACCATTGCGAGGGTGTAACGTCTTAGATATCCTAACAACAAACAAACCTGAACTTTTCGAATCACATAGCGCAGAAGAGAGCACCAGCTATCATTAGGCTGTATAGTATCGATCAGGTATGTGGACTGTTAAGAAAGGTAAGGAAATTTTTTGTTTAGTAAGACAAGCAGGATACAAACTGCTGAGTATATGAGCAGTGAACATCAAGTATTCAGTACTGCGGATGGTATGAAACACAAACGGGTAAATTTCAAATGCATGATTCAATACACCTTACAAAAGTATGTTCCGAGCGAGGTTAAGGGATGGGAAATACCCACCGTTGTGTCAACGGCCAATGTAACAGATATTTTCTACACTGTTTAGCAACAACATGACAAG
This sequence comes from Schistocerca gregaria, assembly GCF_023897955.1. Lineage (NCBI taxonomy): Eukaryota > Metazoa > Arthropoda > Insecta > Orthoptera > Acrididae > Schistocerca > Schistocerca gregaria. The sequence goes on from NC_064920.1 coordinate 149,265,673, forward strand.
TCATACTCGAAAGTATCCTAACGGCCTGAATTGCATTTCGCCTGGTTCGAATGCAACCCACATAACGCAGCTGTCTAGCAGGTCCTCTAATCGCTCCTTGGTACAGTCGTTTGACTATTGAAAATGGTTCCAACAAGTCACCACTAGAAAACACTGCTCTGTATCGCAATAACTCAAGATGTAAAGTAATACTACGATACTACAAATATCAGGGAACACCTTATCACAGGTAAACTCACATTTCAGGCTTGTAAACTCACGTTTATTACAATAAATGACATACCTGAAATGTCACCACTCTAATTATTACGTCAGATAGGTAATGCACGTAGTAAGTTCGTCGTAGTCATGATTTCCTCTTCAAAGTAACATACCGTAATCATTATTTAACACAAAATGACATTAAAAATTTAAGTTATTCACTAGCAGCTAGTTGAGAATATGCATGAACTTCAAATGACACGACGAACCGTCTCGTTCTGCATGTGGATTCAAACCCAGGTCATGCAGACTAAGCAAAGATTTCGTAACTGACGGAAAGTAAGAGTCATTCCTGATTAGGCATACAGAGAGTGATATACCTCGATTTTAGACAGTATCAGTTAGCAAATATCAACTTTAAATTACATAACGCAAACATTTTTAACGGACGCGAATTTCTACCCAGCACCTATTGTCCCTGTTAAGGAACTACGAGAGATGTTAAATATTGCTTCTCAACAAGTAACTTACTTGAAATGCCGTGAGGTAAAGCTTTGTGTTGGACAGGGATTCGAACCCAGAACCTAATAAGATAGATATCGAAGCACAATCATCTGTGTCATATCGCATTTTCTCGGCAGTAGCTAGATGTTTTAACTGAAATGACGAGACGAAACACTAATTTTCTCCTTCCCAGGACTCCAAGCCGTCACCTATCGCTGTTATATTCTAGAGAAAACGAACGTTAAATATGGGTTTGTTGCACCAGCAGAGACGTGTGAACATGTTTGAACTAGAAATAATATGACGAAGAGTTCAGTGCTGAATGGGAATAGAGCCTCACACATATCGTTGTTGACAACACGCAAAGAGACGTGAGCTATCGAATTTTTCTCCACCAGCAGCTCGGAATAACATCTTGAACTTACAGTGATCTCGAAAAAAGTTCTGTGTCTCTCTGGGAGCGAAAAACGTCAAATATCGCTAGCGTTGACAACGAATGAAAATACATTAAAAATCGAAATTATTGTCCACCAGCAGATAGGTGTTCTCATGCTAGATCTTGATAATACATAATGAAATCTTTAGTGCCGGGCCAGGATTCGAACCCATTCACGCCCAATATGTGGAGATGTTGAGGAATCTGCAGTTTTGCACAAACAACAAATTGTAGTCGAGCTGTATTGTCACGAAGGGAACAAATTCCGCGTTAAGGGCGATCTGAGTTGCATTCACAGTTCAGAACCAATTTTATCGACATACAGAAGTTCAGATAAAAGATGGAATAAGTGTTCTGTGAGCCTACGTAGCGTTTGTTTCGTCACTAAAAATAAATAACTAGTACAAGAAAGGTTACTGGTGATAGAGTTTCTACATGACGCCACTCCAGAATTTATTGTGGCGCATCCTAACGTCTACTTGGTAGAGAAGGAATATCATTTTAAATGTTAATTTCAGACCACAATGTCATTATATCGTCTTCACTTGATGTAGCCAGAAGAGAATGGAATCTGTCTCTCCCTATGTAAAATCACTGACCAAAGTTGGAATCGAACCCAGACCATAGATATATGAACCTCTCATCAGCCCAACAGACCACCAAATCCTCTTCTCAGTGGCTCATTTTTCTGTCATAACGCCGTTGTGCCACACTGGCTGAGAATTCTGACACACAGGCTCCCTGCATCAATTTGCAACATGTTCAGTACATTCATTTACTTGGTTGACCGAATCATCATGAAGTAGCTGCCTCGGCTATCCAGTGCACACATTCAACTTTATTTTGTAATCACCAAAATAAAATCACGTAACTGCCACCAACACAGAACTGCCAACAGTGTAGGATGCAGAAATTTAAATAGGAAGTTTTGCTTTTCACTTGAGCTATTCTATTGCGCTATCTGTTTGTTGAAAACGTCGTGCAGTGCAAAAGAAAAGGTATAACTGTTTGTCTCTCATAAGTATTGACCTGGCCATGTGAATTATCCCACAGCACTGTGGAATGCAGAAGTTCTGGAGGGATTGTTTTTGACTTCTGGAGCTGTTATAGCTACGTGTCGGGTAGTAGAGTAATGGTAAGTGGCGCGCACGGTTGGTAAGATGTCGCGAGTTCGTATACATCCACTTGATAGAAGAGATAGAGAAGATCCAACGGAGAGCAGCGCACTTCGTTACAGGATCTTTTAGTAATCGAGAAAGCGTTACGGAGATGATAGATAAACTCCAGTGGAAGACTGCAGAAGAGACGCTCAGTAGCTCGGTACGGGCTTTTCTTAAAGTTTCGGAAACATACCTTCACCGAAAAGTCAAGCAGTATCTACATCTACATCTACATGACTACTCTGCAATTCACATTTAAGTGCTTGGCAGAGGGTTCATCGAACCACAATCATACTATCTCTCTACTATTCCACTCCCGAACAGCGAGCGGGAAAAACGAACACCTAAACCTTTCTGTTCGAGCTCTGATTTCTCTTATTTTATTTTGATGATCATTCCTACCTATGTAGGTTGGGCTCAACAAAATATTTTCGCATTCGGAAGAGAAAGTTGGTGACTGAAATTTCGTAAGAAGGTCTCGCCGCGACGAAAAACGTCTATGCTGTAATGACTTCCATCCCAACTCGCTTACCATATCTGCCACACTCTCTCCCCTATAACGCGATAATACAAAACGAGCTGCCCTTTTTTGCACCCTTTCGATGTCCTCCGTCAATCCCACCTGGTAAGGATCCCACACCGCGCAGCAATATTCTAACAGAGGACGAACGAGTGTAGTGTAAGCTGTCTCTTTAGTGGACTTGTTGCATCTGCTAAGTGTCCTGCCAATGAAACGCAACCTTTGGCTCGCCTTCCCGACAATATTATCTATGTGGTCCTTCCAACTGAAGTTGTTCGTAATTTTAACACCCAGGTACTTAGTTGAATTGACAGCCTTGAGAATTGTACTATTTATCGAGTAATCGAATTCCAACGGATTTCTTTTGGAACTCATGTGGATCATCTCACACTTTTCGTTATTTACCGTCAACTGCCACCTGACACACCATACAGCAATCTTTTCTAAATCGCTTTTCAGCTGATACTGGTCTTCGGATGACCTTACTAGACGGTAAATTACAGCATCATCTGCGAACAGTCTAAGAGAACTGCTCAGATTGTCACCCAGGTCATTTATATAGATCAGGAACAGTAGAGGTCCCAGGACGCTTCCCTGGGGAACACCTGATATCACTTCAGTTTTACTCGATGATTTGCCGTCTATTACTACGAACTGCGACCTTCCTGACAGGAAATCACGAATCCAGTCGCACAACTGAGACGATACCCCATAGCTCCGCAGCTTGATTAGAAGTCGCTTGTGAGGAACGGTGTCAAAAGCTTTCCGGAAATCTAGAAATACGGAATCAACTTGAGATCCCCTGTCGATAGCGGCCATTACTTCGTGCGAATAAAGAGCTAGCTGCGTTGCACAAGAGCGATGTTTTCTGAAGCCATGCTGATTACGTATCAATAGATCGTTCCCTTCGAGGTGGTTCATAATGTTTGAATACAGTATATGCTCCAAAACCCTACTGCAAACCGACGTCAATGATATAGGTCTGTAGTATATTGCTCCCTCCTACGTATATCTCACGAAGAGACCATGAGGATAAAATCAAAGAGATTAGAGCCCACACAGAAGCATACCGACAATCCTTCTTTCCACGTACAATACGACACTGGAATAGAAGGGAGAACCGATAGAGGTACTCAGAGTACACTCCGCCACACACCGTCAGGTGGCTTGCGGAGTATGGATGTAGATGTAGATGCTATATTTTTTAAAACGCAATTCTGCTGTCAGCTAAATTTATCAATCTAATGGAACTTGTAACATAATTCCGTTCACTTCTCAACTCAAAATAGTCCTATGTGGAAAAAGGGCTAACTTCTGTGACATTTTGTTCATTTCAGGTTTAACAGACAGCCAGACAGTAGATGCATCTCGAAACTTTTGTATTATGTATGGGTAGAGCCCATCGTGCCAAAATACGTCGGAAAAGTATTTTCTTCATTACCTGTCGTCTGGTAGTGGCATTTTATTCTTCTTCAAACCTTATTTGAGAGCTTCAACTCAGAACAGGTTTTCTACATGCATGTTATCAATATATTGCATGTGCAGTTTAGACTGTTATAGATAACATCAGAGAATTCGCATATATCGTTGATGAATATTTTCTCTCCCATGTCTACTATTGTTTTAACAACATTAAGGGAAATCTTACGAAAATCGTGAACTGTATTATAAAAAATGAAATAAAACTATCCACGATACCCTTACGACGAATGTCTGTTTTAATAAAACTGAGTATCTGTACATAAGCGTGCCTCTATCATCACGAATTGGTAAGACACTACTCACTTAGATTTTGATTGCTTGTGTGTTTAATTGTAATGTTGTGTCATACTCAAGATGTATGCAAATGTGGCATGTCATAAATAAAGTCATGTATTCCTAGAAATCCAAAATTTGCTTGTCAGCAGAGAAAAGAGGCGTTACCTGTTGTGCAGCATTATAAGTTTTTCACCATTGCACTATGAGCCATAAGTATTTTCTTGCGATTTCCTTATCGATGTTTGATCTGACTGTTTGTAGCTCTTTCACAAAAGGGATGAAAACGCTACACTCAGTGAGACTGGAACTGCGAACCATAACAGACGCTGTGTCATAGGCCAGCACCTTGCCACAGAGTTGGCGAAAAAGTATGTGTCTCAGCTTCCTCTTGTAAGTAGGCTGTTTAGGTTTTTTTATTGGTAACGCCACGTAGCGCTCTGTATGAAGATCACTGGCTGTGCTGAGTGCAGTCTGTGGCTGGGTGGCATTGTTGTAATACTCGCCATTGTAGTGTTGGGCAGCTGGATGCTAACAGCGCGTAGCGTTGCGCAGTTGGAAGTGAGCCGCCAGCAGTGGTGGACGTGGGGAGAGAGATGGCGGAGTTTGGAAATTTGTAAGAATTGGTGTCACGAACTGATATATATATTATGACTATTAAGGTAAATACATTGTTTGTTCTGTATTAAAATCTTTCATTTGCTAACTATGCCTATCAGTAGTTAGTGCCTTCAGTAGTTTGAATCTTTTATTTAGCTGGCAGTAGTGGCGCTCGCTGTATTGCAGTAGCTTGAGTAACGAAGATTTTTGTGAGGTAAGTGATTTGTGAAACATTTAGGTTAATGTTAGTCAGGGCCATTCTTTCGTACGGATTTTTGGAAGTCAGTGGTGACATTTCAGGTATGTCATTTATTGTAATAAATGTGAGCTTACAAGCCTTAAATGTGAGCTTACCTGTGATAAGGTGTTCCCTGATATTTGTATTATCGTAGTCTTACTTTACATCTTGAGTTACTGTGATACAGAGCAGTGTTTTCTACTGGTGACTTGTTGGAACCATTTTCAATAGTCAAACGACTGTACCAAGGAGCGATTAGAGCACCTTCTAGACAGCTGCCTTATGTGGGTTGCATGCGAATCAGGCGAAATGCAATTCAGGTCGTTCGGATACTTTTTAGTATGACTGTACTTTAGCGAAACTTGTGTCAGAATAATTTTTTTGCTTTGTATATTTATGTATGCTACGACACAATTTCAAAGAAACTATAACATAAATATATTTACGTAGTATTTTATGCGGTTTCCGTATAATGTGTTTGTAAAAGGATAGGAGAATCGTAATCTTCGCAGATTGTTGCTATCAGGGACTTGACAACTGAAGAGGAACATCTGAAGCTGTGTGCCGAAGTGCAAAGACAGACAGAAAAGAGGCGTCGTTTATTAGGGCAGAAGTGCGGTATTTCGCGGAAAGGAGGCGATTTTCTTTGTGGCGAGAGTCAAAAGGTGCAACATGAAGAAGATGATTATTTTAAAGAGCCAATGGAAGCAGTTCGAGAGTGCAGAGAGAGCAGAACGAAGAAGTCGCCAGCAGATTATTACAGCGGCAGTGTTGGAATGAATTACTAAATTTTAAGAAGAGATGCCAGTTTGGAAATTACCAACTCAGGAGAGGAAACCAAGAGAGAAAATCGTCCGAGTCAAGACCCTAGACTGAAGACTTAGCGAAAGAACCAGCACAGAAGTCAACAGGAGGGCAAGATTTACAAGATGTCGCTAGCGGTTTTTGTTACAAGAACACAAATATTTGATATACCAGTAAAGACGATGTGTAAAGGATATACCGGCGTTATTTCGTCTAAGAGACAGAATAAGACGGTGAACTAACCCGGAATTGCAGACTCAGTGCCAGTTCGTTGAGTTTGAAGAGGTGGTCAGTGAACAGATTACTTATTGTCAAATTTCTATGTGTGAGAATCAGAACAGTCATTAAAGCTGACAGTGAGGTATTAATAAATAGTCACCACACTACTCAAGTAAATGTGTACATTGTTGTGTGTAAAAAATCTGTGTGACTTTGTCAGTTCGTAGAGTAAATCCTATCTCCATACCACATCCCGAGCGTTTAAGAAAGTTTGCACAGCAGGTCAGTGCACTGGAGTGGGAATGGGAATTAAATCACTTCTAATTAATTTGTTCATTTATGACATAACTCGACATTGTATAAACATGTTCGTGCTTCACCGATCGCATCCGACATACCACAGTCCCAGTGACCGTCATCTGCTGTGCAGATGAGCTGACGCAGAGACGAATCTCGCGAACGTTTCTTTAGAGGCACCATTATTTTCAACAACTCAGTGAATGTTTACATTGGACTTGAACGTTAGGCAATAGACGTCAGTTAGTTTCGTCACGGTATCCTTTAGTCGGTGTCACGGAGAAGTTCAATCACAGAGAGGTTTGCTATTGATATTCCGAGAGTGTACTTTCCGTGTTGAATCTGACAGCTTGCTACTTCCACATACGATTCGCGATAGACCCACAAAGAGAAAATCTGATAAATTATAGCTAACACACAGTTTTACTGATAATCATTCTTCCAACACAACTTTCGCAAAATGGAAAAGGAACTTGGGGATCAGGTAGTGGTACCAAAAGTACCCTCTGCCACACACCATAGGGAGGCTTGCGGAGTGTAGGTGTAGATGTAGAAGCATAAAATACGTTGGCACTGTTAACGGCTGTTGCCAGTGTAACCTAACAATGTGCAATTCCGAACAGCTCACATACATTCAAACCAGAAGTAATCTTACATTGAGTGTGTATAAGAATTGTTTTCCTCTTTTACCCAGAACCGTAACCCTTTACCCCGTGCTGTTATTATCAAATAGCACTATATTTGTTATTGCACGTAATACTAAAATATAGAGGGCTCTTGCCCATAAAATTCTGAAGGGCAGTTTTTCACCGTGTCGCTGAATCCCTGAGTAAGAACAAGACCAGTGTCTGTCCCGAGGAGATCTCTTAGTTGAAGTGCTTTCCTAGACAGAAGGCGTCCTGGGAAAGAACCACCTGTGGCACAGAAGTGCGACTACTTAAGGGCTGAGAGAAAGACGTCACCTGCTTCCAGCTCACGGGAAGCGAGAGGTACAGTCTGTGGCAGAATTCGCGAGACCCCTCGCATTATCGCTGTGCTGAACTGCACAACTCTGCTCTCTGTTACGCAGCATAACGAGTAAGGAGACGAAGAGCTACCAACATACTGTCTACAGGCGTGAAGTCAAAAAGTTATCAGAGCATTATCACACTGTTTTAGATAATGTGAGAGACCATATTGCTGCTGATGATATTCTCTCTCAAGTTTATCTGTTGTGTTCAAAAACTAATGCAAAACGATATTCGGTCGGCACTGTACTAATACGAATGAATCATATCTTATCAAGATAACGTTATGAAAAAAGTCTTTTAATAAAACAAAATATTCCAAATTGTCACGAATCAGCAGATTAATACACTGTTTCACCTTCGAAAATGCCTGAATCTACCATCAGTCCATAGTCACACTGATGTATCGTTAGAGGAAGCACTGCCACCAAACTATTCAAAAGTAGCAACAGTGATAAATATATAGCGAAATCCATTTAAAAAATCATTCAGTGCCACAATTAAGTCAGTACAATTGACTGAATCAGACAAAGAAGGCATTAACAAGTATTAAATTTTTCAACCTCCTAACCTTCAGATCTACAGGGTACATCATCAAGGTAGCGACTAAATATAAGAGGGAGAAGTTGCCTTAAGATTTCTTTACTGTTTGTCGGTCTGCCTGCTAATAGTTCTATCATAAAGAGGTAAAAATATTGTCTCCAGTGACATTAGAAATGAAAACTGACGCAGTCTTTGCCGTAAAAGGCGAACACTTCACCGCGGAGCTAGCATAAAACTGTAGCAAGCAGTGCTCCCTTTTAGTTTCATTGATGGCTAAGATGGAGAATTTGCGACGTAAATACTGAAGTTAGCTGCGGTTTCTGTAGGAACGAGCTTCCTGAACTTAGCAACATAAATTTGTTACCTCTCTGACATCCCTTAAGTGAGAGTCACTCAGAATATTTAATCCAGATGACAAGGAAATTTCGATTGAATTTACCAGGATAGTTCCGAATCACTCCTGGAAGTAAAACTGTCGGTCACGAAATTGCCAACGGTTATTTCCATTACACTGGGGAATCTCATGCTTCGGCGACATATCTGCGACGGCTGCCATTGCTTTGACTGGGATCTGAAACACCTAACTTATAAGCCAATGAACCTTATTATCTTCATGGTAGTTAGGATTCGGGTCTAAAGCATAGTTACATATAATATACAGAAGCACTGACTGCAACTTGAACATCATAAATAAAGAGTGGGAGAAATTATTTGAGCAGCTCTCCTCTTCAGTAGCTATCATATTCATTTTAATGTTACACACCTTAAAACAGATTTCCTTGTGAATCCTTCCACTTAACACTGACTGCGAAACGTGAAGACCCACACTAACAAAAATTTTCAAATCACATAAGTAAACTGTGGGATATTAATAGATAGGTTTCACTGGGAGTTCCTCAAATACAGTATCGTAACATTTTCAATACTCTTTTTCATTCCAATTTTGGAATGGAGACAACTAGGTACTTTAATTTTCTCATATATGGCATCAACTACATTCACGCTATTGTTGTCTTCATCCTGCTGGCTAGTATCTACGAACCCTTCCTCAAATCTGGTAGAATTTCCGTATCACTCTGGTAACCAAATCTACATGATGTCATGACAACCTGCTTTGGCATGTAGTTTTTTAACACATTCACTAACTGAGGCCTTCTCGCTTAAAAACTCAATTTCTACTAAGGAACTGGTTGTAAAATCTTCTAGAATGAGGAATGTGTGTGAACATATAATTTCCCTGTGTTGGTCTCCAATAGTGTCCGAATTTTAAGGGTTTAGATATGAGGACTAACTGTTCCCACAGTCTTGCATTCAGTCATAGGAAGTGTTGGTATCCTTTGTTGCTCACCAGTTCTGTTGAACTGCTCAGCAGATTCGGCACTAACTGCACACCTATGTCTACAATCATCTCTATGGGTAATCCATAGTTAACTATCGATGTGACAGCTGTCTGCATCTCTTGTTCCGTGACTTTAAGGCATTAATAGTCAGTGTGCTCCTGGCAGAATTCGTCTCACTTGCTTGCCCATTGTTGTGCCTTAATACATTTACTGAGTACTGCAATGCCTACCATTCATGGACCAGGGTAGTGGGGCACCTTCTGAAGTCATCTAATTTTCGTACATGCTCTGAGTCGAATTAGGGTGAACTTATGCTCATTGTTAGCTCCCAACTTCTAAACAGATGTTCACGTTGGTTACCATGTCGATGCTGCAATGCTGCCACAGTCTGTTTGATGGGTGATAGAAGTAGTTGTCACTGCGTCTTTTATTACGATTGCTATTCTGATTATCGCTTCTCTTGCTTCGTGAACTTTTGCTTCGTGAGCAAGAACGATCATTTAATCTGCGACACTTTCTGCTGTGGCGACAGTTCTCAGCTTCTTTCTGAGAGTACACTGAGAGTTGGCAATACTCTCTTAGGATTTAAAGGTTGGCTGCACCGCGCATACACAAGCTCTGGAATCTAAGATATTGTTGTCGCGCTTCGCAGCACACGGATTAACTAGTGGCAGTTTTGAAGCCAGTGTAGGAGAGTACACTGAGAGTTGGCAATACTCTCTTAGGATTTAAAGGTTGGCTGCACCGCGCATACACAAGCTCTGGAATCTAAGATATTGTTGTCGCGCTTCGCAGCGCACGGATTAACTAGTGGCAGTTTTGAAGCCAGTGTAGGAGAGTACACTGAGAGTTGGCAATACTCTCTTAGGATTTAAAGGTTGGCTACAGCACGCATACACAAGCTCTGGAATCTAAGATATTGTTGTCGCGCTTCGCAGCGCACGGATTAACTAGTGGCAGTTTTGAAGCCAGTGTAGGAGAGTACACTGAGAGTTGGCAATACTCTCTTAGGATTTAAAGGTTGGCTGCACCGCGCACACACAAGCTCTGGAATCTAAGATATTGTTGTCGCACTTCGCAGCGCACGGATTAACTAGTGGCAGTTTTGAAGCCAGTGTAGGAGAGTACACTGAGAGTTGGCAATACTCTCTTAGGATTTAAAGGTTGGCTACAGCGCGCATACACAAGCTCTGGAATCTAAGATATTGTTGTCGCGCTTCGCAGCGCACGGATTAACTAGTGGCAGTTTTGAAGCCAGTGTAGGAGAGTACACTGAGAGTTGGCAATACTCTCTTAGGATTTAAAGGTTGGCTGCACCGCGCACACACAAGCTCTGGAATCTAAGATATTGTTGTCGCGCTTCGCAGCGTACGGATTAACTAGTGGCAGTTTTGAAGCCAGTGTAGGAGAGTACACTGAGAGTTGGCAATACTCTCTTAGGATTTAAAGGTTGGCTACAGCGCGCATACACAAGCTCTGGAATCTAAGATATTGTTGTCGCGCTTCGCAGCGCACAGATTAACTTGTGGCAGTTTTGAAGCCAGTGTAGGAGGGTACACTGAGAGTTGGCAATACTCTCTTAGGATTTAAAGGTTGGCTACAGCGCGCATACACAAGCTCTGGAATCTAAGATATTGTTGTCGCGCTTCGCAGCGCACGGATTAACTAGTGGCAGTTTTGAAGCCAGTGTAGGAGAGTACACTGAGAGGTGGCCATACTCTCTTAGGATTTAAAGGTTAGCTACAGCGCGCATACACAAGCTCTGGAATCTAAGATATTGTTGTCGCGCTTCGCAGCGCACGGATAACTAGTGGCAGTTTTGAAGCCAGTGTAGGAGCACGGCTCCTGTGGTGCGCATGTGTGCTGGGCGAGGGGTCGCCGCCGAGCTGTCGTACTGCCGTGTCCGCCAGCAGCGACACAGGATTTGGTATTGAGTTGATATTTTTTTATAATTTGCAGCGCACTTATTAATTTAAAGATAAAGGTTTACGTGCGCAGCAGCAGAAGGCTATTTTAATAATGATAGGAGTTGAATTCTTAAGGGAAACCATTGTTAGGCGAATAGATTAAGTATTGATTTTTGTAATTGATTTCTTTTGTAATTTCATGTAATTGTTTCACTATGTATTTAATTGAGAAGTATTTCAGTCTGTCGTAAGAGTTTGATTAATTTGTAATATTGCAATAATGCCATTGGAGGCAGATTTACATACGAAGCGATTGTTCAGAGAGCTTCTAGCGTTTTGTTAACTGAATGAGAAAGAATCGCTTTCAGAATATAGTTTTTGAAAAAAAGGAATTAGTTGTTTGGGTTGTCATTTATCGATGTATATTTGACCAAACCCTTTCTCTTGAATTATATGTAGATGTAGTAAGCAGCAGCCGCAGCAACAGTAGAAGCCGCCATACAGAACATGCATTGCACTCAGCATGAATAATAGGTTTTTTTCTGTTTTTTGTTAAATAATGGAATGCAGCAGATCAAGCAGTGGCAGCAGAAAGACCAAGTAAGTTATTTGTTGCACACAGGACCAATTTAAAAAAAATGAAGTTCAGGCGATCTCTGTAATAGTGAAGTGAACAAGAGTACAAGCACAAGATTTTCAGGAGAAAACACGAGATAAGAAGATGGGGATCCCGACATTCACCATTGTCTTATCTAAATGAGCAATTGTCATTCTCTTGTCTATGTGTTGCCCTTGCATCTTCGTGTGTTAGATCAGTGTTTTCTGATCGGTGGTACTACAAAAAGAAAATGTTGTATTTTGCCGTTTTATCAAAAATCTCGAAAAATTCTTGACCGATTTACTCCAAAATTTTTCAATGATACTCTAATAAACGTTCGGATGGACATAGCTACACATTTATTTTTACGTATGTTGTACAGATGTATATATACAGGGTGGTCCATTGATCGTGAGCGGGACAAATATCTCATGGAAAAACGAAAAAACTACAAAGAACTAAACATGTCTAGCATGAAGGGGAAACCAGATAGCGTTATGGTTGGCCCGCTAGATGGCGCTGTCGTAGGTCAAACGGATATCAACTGTGTTTTTGTTTTTTTTTTAAATAGGAACCCCCATTTTTATTACATATTCGTGTGTTACGTAAATAAATATGAATTTTTTAGTTGGATCACTTTTTCGCTTTGTGATAGATGGCGTTGTAATAGTCACAAACATATGGCTAACGATTTTAGATGAGCAGTTCAACGCATGCTGTTACAGCGTGATTACCTGTAAATACCACATTAATGCAATACATACTCAAAATTATGTCCATCAACCTCAATGATGCATTTGGCATTACTTGTAACGACATTCCTCTCAACAGTGAGTAGTTCGCCTTCCGTAATGTTCGCACATGCATTGACAACATGCTGACCAATGTTGTCAGGCGTTGTCGGTGGATCACGATAGCAAATATCCTTCAATTTTTCCCACAGAAAGAAATCCTGGGACGTCAGATCCGGTGAACATGCGGGCCATGGTATCGTGCTTCGACGACCAATCCATCTGTCATGAAATATGCTATTCAATACCACTTCAACCGCACGCGAGCTATGTGCGGACATCCATCATGTTGGAAGTACATCACCATATTGTCATGCAGTGAAACATCTTGTAGTAACATCGATAGAACATTACGTAAGAAATCAGCATACATTGCACCATTTAGATTGCCATCGATAAAATGGGGGCCAATTATCCTTCCTCCCATAATGCCGCATCGTACGTTAACCCGCGAACGTCGCTGATATTCCACTTGTCGCAGCCATCGTGAATTTTCCGTTGCCCAATAGTGCATATTATGCTGGTTTACATTACCACTGTTGGTGAAGGACGCTTCGTCGCTAAATAGAACGCCTGCAAAAAACCTGTCATAGTCCCGTAATTTCTCTTGTGCCCAGTGGCAGAACTGTACACGAGGTTCAAAATCGTCGCCATGCAATTCCTGGTGTATAGAAATATGGTACGGGTGCAATCAATGTTGATGTAGCATTATCAACACCGACGTTTTTTAAATTCCCGATTCTCGCGCAATTTGTCTGCTACTGATGCGCGGATTAACCGCGAAGCTAAAACACCCACTTGGGCATCACCATTTGTTGCAGGTCGTGGTTGACGTTTCACATGTGGCTGAACACTTCCTGTTTCCTTATATAACGTAACTATCCGGCGAACGGTCCGGACACTTGGATGATGTCATCCAGGATACCGAGCAGCATGCACAGCACACGCCCGTTGGTCATTTTGATCACAATAGCCATACATCAACACGATATCGACCTTTTCCGCAATTGGTAAACGGTCCATTTTAACAAAGGTAATGTATCACAAAGCAAATACCGTCCGCACTGGCGGAATGTTACGTGATACCACGTACTTATACGTTTGTGACTATTACAACGCCATCTGTCACAAAGCGAAAAAAGTGGTCCAACTAAAACATTCATATTTCTTTACGTACTACACGAATATGTAATTAAAATGGGGGTTCCAATTCTAAAAAACGCAGTTGATATCCGTTTGACCTATGACAGCGCCATCTAGCGGGCCAATCATAGCGCCTTCTGGTTTCCCCCTTCAAGCGAAACGAGTTTCGTTCTCTGTAGTTTTTAAACAAAAATTGTACACACAAAAAATGTTTTGTTTTTTTCCTTGTTTTTCGACGTATGATTAAAATACTGTTGTGGAATTTGAATCGTCCTAAACTTTTCAGTCCTATTCGTCCACAGATTAAAAAACCATCAGAAATATTGTCATTGATGCTACGATCCTCACGGATCCAGTAGCTAGAGAGATCTCTCGCGTATCCTTATACTAACGAATCCAACTGATTTATACATTCATTTTAAGTGACTTCATTTCCCAATCAAGGTTTTGTTTGAATTAATAATAAACAAGGTCCAAGGTCAGAGAAAGAGAAGGAGGTGGACGGAGAGAGGGATGAGGAGGAGATGGAGAGAGATTGGGAGAGGAGGTGGAGAGTGAGAGAGAGGAGGAGGAGGAGGAGGAGGAGGAGGAGGAGATGGAGAAAGAGAGGGGATGCGGAGGGCATGGGCAAAGAGAGGAGAGGAGGAGATAGACAGAGTGTGGGGAAGAGAAGGGGATTAAGACGTTATTTTATCGAGGTGGTGTTGTACAGCTTTAATGAATATTAAGAACTTCAGTATGGAATACAGACCTGTAACGGTATATTTTATTAGAGACGATAGATTTCGGTCTAGAATCGGATACAAAACCCATCTCTTCTATGGGATTATCGCATCTGGAATAATAGTAATCAGATGTACATTGTTCCATCATATACTATTCCCATACATATTTAGCAACTGCAAAAAATTTCCAGTTCGCTAGCGCACACATAAAAGTATCGAGATCTTTATCTGTTGTATTTGAGAACTTCGCCCTTATCTGTATGGTATTCGAAATGTGAAACACATCGCGATTTGTAATTGCCTTGTCCCAATACCTGGTGTTGTTAAAGTATTTTCAACTTACGGCACACAGGTAACAGCGGTGGTCTCGCGGTTCTAGGCGCTCAGTCCGGAGCTGCGGGACTGCTACGGTTGCAGGTTCGAATCCTGCCTCGGGCATGGATGTGTGTGATGTCCTTAGGTTAGTTAGGTTTTAGTAGTTCTAAGTTCTAGGGGACTGATGACCTAAGATGTTAAGTCCCATAGTGCTCAGAGCCATTTGAACCATCTGAACACAAGTAACACTACCTATCTAATTTACCAAATGAGAAAACATTACAACTCAGCACCATAGGCTAGTAAAATATGTTCTTCCTCACTAACTTCTATCATCTACAAACCTGTCAACAGTACATGCTTCGTGATAACATCAGCCTCTCTTTATGTGCACAGCGGCCGTACAAACATCAGCAATGTCGTTTAACGGCGCCTACCTAATTTAAACATCAGCAACAAGCTTTCTTGGCCGTGGGCACCAACGACAAGTGTGATGGTAGCCACCACTATCAGCAATACCGACCAAGTCGCCAAGCTGCGTCGATGTAGCGGACGGTTTGCGGCACGGAGAGCGAGGCGAAGTTGACCTTTCCAGGTTGCAGCCTCCATCCAGACCGCAGCTCTCGCGGTGTATCGGGCAAGCCGCAGCTACAACTACAGCCTGATTAAACTTACTTCATAGTTGACACTTCACGCGTTGGAGCTGGTTTCCTCCAATCCGAGGGCTCAACATCACGCCCGAAGCGTTCGTCATTGCCAAACTGTTACAATAATTAGTCAGATCATTACCAATTTCTCGTCCGGCATTCTTTCTCGATGTATTCGGATCGTGAATCATGGGTGTGGCACCTTTATTTCGTGTTTCATCATCCACGATAACCATACAAACACACACACACACACACACACACACACACACACACGACTGCAATAAAATACACATGTTTCATACACACCACTAACTAAACACTACTGGATAATTCCGCACAAGACGAGATTCAACGTCATATGTGCGGTTATCATAATCACATAGGTCTGCTTACATTAGATAAGCTTCCCATGATACTGTATGAAACAGAGTTTTTGAAGACTACACTTCATCACTGCGACTACGTGCTCACAGTCAAAAATATGAAAGTGCAGTGGTTATGGTGATGATCATAGGTTCGAATGTCGTCGGTGGTCGTAAATTGTTTTTATTTCTACATCTAATCAAGAGTTTGACTTTCATTTTTACTCAGTTACTTGATTTAATTTTTTTTAATTGATAATTCTTGGCCATGTCATTTTCATCATCGTATTCGTTTTTTATTTGTTCTTATTTTTTTACGTATAATTCTTTTCTTGTCTCGAATTTGCGTGTGTTGTCTACAGGCTACCATCAAGTACCCACGAGAACTGCTCATTGGTAGGTAATGTGGCAGCTCATGTAGCCAGGGATAGTTCCAGGTAAACGGTGATAGCAAGAAATTACGGTTTGTTTTTAGTGCTGATACAGAACTTTTTCTGACTCAACTTTGCTCTTAGATATCAACTGTAATAGTCGTGAACAAAGCTATTTTAGACCTGCTTGTAGATAGTTGACCATCGCTTTCTGGGACACACTGCACATCACCAGGTTGTGGTTATCTTAGGGCACGAATTTTAATTCATGGCTACAAAACGTGTCTCCTGCCACAGCTCAGCTGCCGACAGAGCATCTCCCATTTCAGACATATGTCACAGCGGATGCTTCGAGCCTTGCTCTGCGTTGCACATTAACAGCATTTGTGACGTGATTTGCTGTCTTCGTGAGGTACCTATAACCGAGCGGCAGACGGCAGCCGATGTGGCAACGCTGTTGCGACAAGCAACAGACGTGAAGTATCAAGTAATTTTAAACGGACTGTAGGCGGCGCCACAAACAGTGCTGCTTTCGGCGCCATATTGCAGCAAGTTGTGGAGAGGTGGGCGCGGGAATTCAAGGCGCCGCAACTTGTGATGATTATAGCTGGCACCGCGTTATTCAGTCAAAATGAATACATGCTTTAAACCAACTGGCTGTTACAGCTTTTCGCTCTGCATCTACCAACGTAGAATGTGTGCGCTCCCTATCAAGTCAACAGACATATCATTGTGTCAATAAGGTTGTGATGGCAATGCACAACAACTAGACGTCTCAAGGGGCAGTTACGTTGAAAAGTTTGTAGCAATTCCATCCAAGGGCTTTTGAAAACATATATTCAAATGTAAACGTTTTTCAGAATTTTTCTGTAAAGAAATCTATGAGGGTCGATCCAGAACAGTGGTTCCAACCTGGTGGTAATTACCCCCTGCAGGGTCAAATGTAATTTTCTGAGTGGTAGAAACTAAGCGATTCGATTCTGTTTCAGTTTCAAAAAATCATTACTGTTGTTACAATTTTGTAAGGCTCTAATATTGATTACAGAAGTTATCAGTCATTACTTTTTCTCAGTTGGTATCACTAAAAGGGTGGGAGTTGCAGGTTCCTCACATAGTCTACCCACTAAACGCTTTGTCCCGTACATCGCCGATGATAAAAGTGAGATGTATACGTAACAAATGCTAAATATCTCCAGAAAATGTCTTCTCAAAGTTGTAGATAGTATCTAGAGTACTCCCGAAACTGCTTCATAACCCACTTCAAAATAGATAAGTGGATTAACTAACAGCTTGACACAGCAGTAACTGCATAGTGGCTACTATAGTGCTCTACACAGTGTTATTATTATTATTGCTATTGCTGTTAGTGGCTGTGGTCAGACAACACATTAACAGGGTGAAGTACTCCAATTTCTGCCAGTTCACAAAGAGAGGATTGAAGCAATCAAGTGATTTACAGACAGTAACTATAGTGCACACATTTTAACCTGGATGACATTAAATGGCATCCCACTGTGCAGGTCAAGTAAGTGCGCAAAGGAGAGGAGTAATGCAGAGGAGGTGTATTTCGTAAAAAGTGTCTACACTCACTGGTGATAGTTAGCTTTCATATCTGAAATGGAATTGCAGGTAGGACTTGCGATGCACCACCAATTCCTTCGTCGTTCCCCCTCTCTCTCTCCCCCCCCCCCCCCCCCCCACACACTCACACATAAACTAAATATCATTGGACTCTCATTAGTTTTAAAATAAGTGACCCAAATAAAGTTTTCCATTCTACAGTTTAGTTAGGTGCTGAAGTTGGTGGCCAATAGACGCCAGGGGTGGGGGTAGGGGGGTTCTAGCCAGTGTCTGATTGCACTCAAGGATAATAGTCTAAGAAAGCTTGAGAACAACTGGTCTAGAAGTAAAGAACGTTTGTTTCTCCAGACTAAAAATTCAAGGTAATGAAAGGAAACTGTTTTTACAACATACTTTGGTATCTGAGGTATTTTCGTGTTCTGCATATCAATCGATAAAAACGGAACTTCGTTGTCTGTTTGTCTGTCTGTCTGTCTGACTGTTAAGACCACATTTTCTCAGGAATGGGTTGACGTATCAAGTCGAATTTCACGTCACACAGTAAGATCTATGGTCTCTTCGCAACATATAAACTTTATCCTTCGAGGTCAACGCAGTCAAAAGATAAGGCCACTAATGTCACACATTTCGACACACCCAAACTTACTGATCTAAATCTCTAGGATACTTCTCCTTGACATAGAATCATGAACTGTGGCAAGAAGCAAGGTTTCACAATACAAGTGAAATAAAAAATCCGTTAATTGGTCAACTATAATTATGTAACATTAAGTTTATTTTCAATTACCAACTTACATTGCATTCGTAATCTCTCAAAACTTCGGAAACTGCTACAGAGACTTTTATCTGGTTTTCAGTAATACGCAGAATGAGTCACGAGGAATGTTTGTGTCTGCAATTTGCGAATAGTTCGTGCTAATTGGCATTGTCCACATAACGCAATCGTCTGTGGTCGAATCCATGTGTGACACACAGTTCTAATCTGCCAGGAACGTTCATTACAGAGTGCGTATACTCACCTAAAAAATGAAATATTCACTCTGAAATATCTCATGTGATTCAAAATCTAACTCTAGAAATTTTCCATTGTTAACAATATACACATGACACCAAATATAAAACTTTAAATAACTGTGGTTTTCCCCTTGTTAAGAACACATTTCATCTATGATCTCCATATAAGCATATGTAGATAATTTCGTACATTGTACAACATCTGTTTTGGGGTTTTCCTTCGCGCGATGGCCTAATAATATATTTCATACAGAAGTAAAACCCGCCGCTCTTTTGCATTTCTTTACGGTGTGAAGTGCTTATCCATAGACGTCAGAAGCAAGCTGCAACATTAAACCAACTTATCCACACAGCAGATGATCGAAAGTGCGAAAAAATTCCCAACTCGGGTATCACCGCCTGGCATTACTATCTGAGCGACACGGTAGCGGTTCCGCTGTTTAACTTTCGAGGTCATTTTTTCCCCAGATACAGTCGCATGAAAATTAATTAGTCCTTCTGTTACGAAACTGTATTCGTTCAACGGTGGAACTTTTTAATGCAAAATTTCATTACGCTTGCTTTGGCTTAAAAAGGAAAACGAGATCTCTGCGGATCCTGTAACAACCCCCCGGAATTAAAGCGGTCAGCAAGAAACTTCACGGGCTGCCGCTAAGCAAACATAATTTCCGCCCTGGAACAGCGCAGGCCAGATAAAACTCCTTCGGTCCGCCTAACGACTTTTCTTTGCATTCACAAGCAAGATGTCGATCGGTTCCGCTTTCGTTGTCTCCACACAGCACCTTGTAGCCATCAGTTTAATGACGTAGACCGTATGCACTATTTTTCTCGTGCAAAAACACTCTGTTTGACTTCAATAACAGGATGCAGCAGAGATAGCTTTCTGATGAGTTAGGGGTGGATGAGGGTGAAGGGTAGAGATAGAAGGGGAAGATGGTCGAATAGCTTCCACACTTCGTAAGGTAATAAAAACCAAATGGAACAACGAACAGAAAAAGACCTTCGTTTCTTTGGGTTTGTGTATGTCGTACAATATAACCAAAAGCGGAATCTGATAAGAACGCATGGCTGGGGTGCTTGATGCGGAAAAGTATAGAAAACTTTACAGCTCATTTGTGTAGAGCGTGTGCAGTAAAAATCCGTCAGCTCTGGCTTATCTGTAAGCCGACATCAGTCTAAACATAACAGTTCCGTCCAAAACACGTTAATATAGACAGCCAAACAAATCAACAACACTCGAAACTGTAAACGCAGAAACTAGGGTTATCTTCAGAGTCAGTTTTTATGTTAAAGGAACTATACAAAATACTACGCCTACACGAAATAGAACTAAAACGGCGAAAAGTCCAGAACAATAACACCTCAACCTCTGACCATATCTGCAAGGAGCCAGAAAATAGTGCAACAGTATCAGATACGTGCGCCGCTCCACTAACTATTTTATCAATAGGCTTCACATAGAACAGTCGACCAATTCGGACAAATATTCTGCATCTACCTCCGTAGCAAAGGTCGCTAACGCGGTAGATTTCGATTGGGAGTTAGGCGACTGAATCGTGGTGGTAGCAGAGGCGTTCAGTCTTGATAGTGGTGTAACTACGTTTCGCACTTAGTACTGCGAATATACTAATGTGCAACTTGGATAAAGGCTTGATGCCGTAAGAAAGACATAAAAACGACGAACATAAATCTACTGCTCAGACAACGACTTCCGTGCCTATAATAACTGCATGATGTTGTTGTTGTTTTTGTGATCTTCAGTCCGAAGATTGGTGTGATGCAACTCTCCATTTTGCTCTACCCTGTGCGAGCCTCTTCATTTTCGAATAACTACTGCAACCCTTATTCATCTCTTGACCTCCCTCTACGATTTTACCCCCTTTACTTCCCTCCAGTACTGAACAGGTGATCCCACGATGTCTCAGAATGTGTCCTATCAACCGATACCTTCTTTTGTTCAAGTTGTGCCACAAATAATTGTTTCTCCAATTATGTTCAGCACTTCCTCATTAGTTTTGTAATCTACCTGTCTAACCTTTACATTCTTCTGTAGCACCACATGTCGAAAGCTTCTCTTCTTGTCTAAAATGTTTATCGTCCATTTTTCACTTCCACACATGGCTACATTCCAGAGAGATACGCTGAATAACATTCACAAAATAACATGGTCCTTTTGGAGAGGAAGATGAAGAGGCTTGCACAGGATAGAGCAACATGGAGAGCTGCATCAAACCAGTCTTAAGACTGAAGACCATAGCAACAAAGAAAGTCGTTACGTGAGCATTAGCTTTCTGCTTATTGTTTTTATCGAAGTTGCTCACACAGCTATCAAGACTGAACGCTTCTGATAGCACCATGATTCAATCGCCTAACTCCTAATCGAAGTCTATCGGATAGGTAAGCATTAGCGACCTCAGCTACAGAGGCAGATGCAGTATATTTGTGGGAATTCGTCGATGGCTCTATAGGTTCCAGGAATGTGAATCCTGTTGACAAAGTCGTTGGTGGAGCTGCGTATGAATATGACATTGTTGCACCAGTTTCTGGCTCCTAGCGACTATGGTCAGAGGTGGAGATTGTGAAACGTGTGTAAAATTCGAATACAAGTATGCATTTTAAATACACTAATGGTCATTAAAATTGCTACACCACGAAGACGTCTTGCTACAGGTGCGAAATTTAACCGACAGGAAGAAGATGCTGTGATATGCAAATGATCAGCTTTTCAAAGCATTCACACAAGGTTGGCGCCGGTAGCGACACCTACACCGTGCTGACATGAGGAAAGTGTCCAACCAATTTCTCATACACAAACAGCAGTTGACCGCTGTTGCCTGGTGAAACATTGTGGTGATGTCTCGCGTAAGGAGGAGAAATGCGTACCATCACGTTTCCGAGTTTGATAAAGGTCGGATTGTAGCCTATCGCGATTGCGGTTGATCGTATCGCGACACTGCTGCTCGCGTTGGTCGAGATCCAATGACTATTAGCAGAATATGGAATGGGTGGGTATTACGGAACGCCGTGCTGGGCCCCAACGACCTCGTATCACTGGCAGTCAAGATGACAGGCATCTTATCCGCATAGCTGTAACGGGTCGTGCAGCCACGTCGCGATCCCTGAGTCAACAGATGGGGACGTGTGCAAGACAACAACCATCTGCACGAACAGTTCGACGACGTTTGCAGCACCATGGACTATCAGCTCGGAGACCATGGCTGCGGTTACCCTTGACGCTGCATCACAGGAGCGCCTGCGATGGTGTACTCGACGAACCTGGATGCACGGATGGCAAAAAGTCATTTTTCAGATGAATCCAGGTTCTGTTTACAGCATCATGATGCTGGCATCCGTGTTTGGCGACATCGGGGTGAACGCGCATTGGAAGCGTGTATTTGTCATCGCCATACTGGCGTATCACCCCGCATGATGGTATGGGGTGTCATTGGTTACACGTGTCAGTCACCTCTTATTCGCATTGACGGCACTTTGAACAGTGGACGTTACATTTCAGATGTGTTACGACCCGTGGCTCTACCCTTCATTCGGTCCCTGGAAAACCCTACATTTCAGCAGGATAATGCACGACCGCAATTTTCAGGTCGTGTACGGGCCTTTCTGGATACAGAAAATGTTCGACTGCTGCCCTGGCCAGCACATTCTCCAGAACTCTCACCAACTGAAAACGTGTGGTCAATTGTGGCCGAGCAAATAGCTCGTCACAATACGCGAGTCACTAATCGTGATGAACTGTGGTATCGTGTTGAAGCTGCATGGGCAGCTGTACCTGTACACGCCATCCAAGCTCTGTTTGACTCAATGCCCAGGCTTATCAAGGCCGTTTTTACGGCCAGAGGTGGTTGTTCTGGCTATTCTCAGGACCTATGCACCCAAACTGCGTGGAAATGTAATGAAATGTCAGTTCTAGTATAATATATTTGTCCAATGAATATCCGTTCATCATCTGCATTTCTTCTTGGTGTAGCAATTTTAGTGAACAGTAGTGTAACAAAGAGAAATGCTTATTTTCGTTGTGAGATAAAGGTAAAAAAAAAATTTTTTTGGCGGCGTACATGATGATTAAAACGTTATGGCACATGGAAATAAAAATGGATGCAATAGTCTTTTGATAACCTCCTAAATTTAAAGAAGAACATTGTAAGATTAGCATTACAGAACTATAGCTCGTAATATGTCCGAAAGAACAGGCACCATATCCATATAAGTATACTATCCCATTTTCGTCTGTTTCCACAACTTAACAAACACCATCGAGGAGTTCACTTTCATAGTGATGGAGTATTGACAGCAGAGGTGAGGTTTTGTCTCTGTCAACGAAGTCCAACATTATACAGTAAACGTATCAACAACATAGTCTCTGGTTGGGAGAAATGTGTTCGTCGCGAGGGCGAAAAGTTAATAGTATTTGTTTTATTTAAAAAGCTTCAAGAGTTTTCACATAAGATATTCGGAGGCACTACTTTTAACGCCATCGTAAAGCAAAATTAAAACAGAAAATCTAGTGTGACCAGAATAAGGAAAAGAAAATACGCAGCAGTTTGTATCCTGCTAGTGTTACTAAACAAAACGTTTCCCTACCTTTCGTAACAGTCCACATAATGCCTGTAGTCGATGCTATCACAACCTTATGATCACTGATGGCTTCCTCTGCGCTATCTGATTCGAAAAGTTCAGGTACATTTTCAGGCAATTTGGGTGCATAGATCCTGAGAAATCAGTGCACAGAACAACCACCTCTGGCCGTAATAACAGCCTTGATACGCCTGGGCACTGAGTCAAACAGAGCTTGGATGGCGTCTACAGGAACAGCTGCCCATGCAGCATCAACACGATACCACAGTTCATCAAGAGTAGTGACTTGCGTATTGTGACGAGCCAGTTGCTCGGCCACCATTGACCAGACGTTTTCAGTTGGTGAGAAATTTCGAGAATGTGCTGGCCAGGGCACTGATTGACCAGACGTTGACCAGACGTTTTCAGTTGAAGATCTGGAGAATGTGCTGGCCAGGCCAGCAGTGGAACATTTTCTTCATCCAGAAAGACCAGTACAGGACCTGCAACATGCGGTCGTGCATTGTCCTGCTGAAATGTAGGGTTTCGCAGGGATGGAATTAAGGGTACAGCCACGGGTCGCAACACATCTGAAATGTAATGTCCACTGTTCAAAGTGCCGTCAAACGAACAAGAGGTGACCGAGACGTGTAACCAATGGCACCCCATACCACCACGCCGGGTGATACGCCAGTATGGCGATGGCAAATACACGCTTCCAATGTGCGTTCACAGCGATGTCGCCAAACAAGGATGCGACCATCATGATGCTGTAAACAGAACCTGGATTCATCCGAAAAAATGACGTTTTGCCATACGTGCACCCAGGTTCGTCATTGAGTACGCCATCGCAGGCGCTCCTGTCTGTGATGCAGCGTCAAGGGTAACCGCAGCCATGGTCTCCGAGCTGATAGTCCATGCTGCTGCAAATGTCGTCGAACTGTTCGTGCAGATGGTTGTTGTCTTGCAAACGTCCCCACCTGTTGACTCAGGGATCAAGACGTGGCTGCACGACCCGTTACAGCCATGTGGATACGATATCTGTCATCTCTACTGCTGTAATTTCGCGAGGCCGCTGGGATCCAGCACGGTGTTCCGTATTACCCTCCTGAAACCCACCGATTCCATATTCTGCTAACAGTCATTGGATCTCGACCAACGCGAGCAGCAATGTCGCGATACGATAAACCGCAATCGCGACATTTATCAAAGTCGGAAACGTGATGGTACGCATTTCTCCTCCTTACATGAGGCATCACAACAACGTTTCAGCAGGCAACGCCGGTCAACAGCTTGTTGTGTATGAGAAACGTTTCTCATGTCATCACGTTGTAGGCGTCGCCACCGGCGCCAACCTTGTGTGAACGCTCTGAAAAGTCAATCATTAGCATATCACAGCAATTTCTTCCTGTCGGTTAAATTTCGCGCCTGTAGCACGTCATCTTCATGGTGTAGCAATTTTAATGGCCAGTAGTGTATCATCAAACTTCAAAAACTAAATGTAGTGTTCAGATTGCTTGGTAACATGCAAACTAACAGCTATAATACTTTTGTTTATTCGGTTTAAAAACTCTCAAACTAAACTACGTCCGAAGACGCATCGACCTAACAGGACCGTCCGACCGCCATATCTTCCTCAACCGATAGAATGAAGATATGGAGGAGCATACGGTCAGCACAGCATCTTCCAAGCCGTTGTCAGTCTTCGTGACCGGAGCTGCTACTTCGCAATCAGTTAGCTGCTAAATTGGCCTCACAAGGTCTGAGTGCACCTCGTTTGCAAACAGCGCTCGGTAGACCAGTACGGTCACCCATCCAAGTGCTGGCCAAGCTCACGATGCACTTACTGGAAGCAGTGTTACCACTGCAGCGAGACCGTTAGCACCGACTGATGTTCACAGGCTATAAATACATTATGGCTGACAGAAATAAAAATGGGTACTATAACCTACCTAAAATCTAAAAAAAATTAAGAGAAACAGTACTAGTATTAGTGAAATATAGCTACCTATAGACTAAGTAAAAAAAAGTAGAAGCAAATTTCGATTTTTCAAACTGACAGGTAAAAGTATAATAAGAAAGTACGATGACGTTCTGAAAAGTAATTCCTCCACGTTCTTATGTGACTCAAAGCTTTGTTAAAAAAATAAAACAATGTTATTAACGTTCTACATCTTTATTCTTCACGTCTACACATTTCCAGCCCTCTGCCGCTAGAGGGCTCAGAATTGTAGCGTGTAATATGGCTGTGTGGAAAATAGCTATGTCGGTGCTTGAGCCGTCCAGAGTGGCCGAGCGGTTCTAGGCGCTTCAGTCTGGAACCGCGCGACCGCTACGGTCGCAGGTTCGAATCCTGTCTCGGGCGTGGATGTGTGTGATGTCCTTAGGTTAGTTAGGTTTAAGTAAATCTAAGTTCTAAGGGACTGATTACCTCACATGTTAAGTCTCATAGTGCTCAGAGCCATTTGAACCATTTTTTGGGTGCGTGAGAAACAGTGTGCTGCAGACGAATTTCGAATTCTAAGAGTTCGTCCACGCATGGTGCACCCTCTGCTTCAGCCTGACAATTCCAGGACCATACACGAGCGCTGCGACATCGGCAACAATCCGATGCCTTGGGTTCAGCGGCGCCGGTCGTCCTCCATACAATTCGGATTTGACTTCGTCTGATTTTCATTTGTTCCCGGAACTTAAAGAACACTGCGACGAAAGAAGTGCTGTCTCATTCTGAGAGATACAGAGGCGAGCAAGTGTGCCGGGACTTACCCCCAGTTCACTTCTACTAGTGCCAGGGCAGCGTAACGCATCTGTACCAAGCATACGGAGTATTGCACCACAATCTAAGAGTGTAATTAGAAACGGAAATAGCTTTTCCAAACTCTGTCAGTGTACGAGGTCCAACAATAAAGTAATGAGACTAATGTGAAGAAAAAGCTGTTGCTCACCGTTTTATTCAAGATCAGTGTTGTCTCCTTCAGGGTAGTTCCCTTCTGATTGCACACACTTTTTCCAGCGCTTCTGCCATTGATGGTAACATTTGAGGAACTCATCTTCTTTAATATCCTCCAAGACTCTCGTCACAGCTTTTTGGACATCTTGTGTTGTTTGAAAATGGTGTCCCTTGACCGCCGTTCTGAGTCTTGGAAATAGAAAAATGTCTCACGGAGCGATATCTGGTGAATAAGGTGGCTGTGGTAGTACTGAAATTTGTTTTGAGGTTAAAAATTGCTGTACTGACAGAACAGCATGGGATGGAGCATTATCGTGATGCCGAATCCAATTATCAGCAATGTTGGCACGGACACTCTTTTACGAAGTCTTTCTAAAATTTCTTTGTTGTAATATTGGTTAACTGTTTGTCCAGGAGGCAGCAACTCTTTATGAACAATTCCCTTCGAATCAAAGAAGCATACAAGCACGCATTTCATGTTTAAGTTTGACATGCGAGCTTTTTTTGGTCTGTTTGATCCCCTTGGGCACCATTGCGAACTTTGGCGTTTTGTCTCTGGATCGTACTGAAAAATCAACTTTCATCACCAGTGATAACACGGCTCAATAATTCTTCTAACGGATCGGTTGCCACATTTTTCCGTGTTTCTCGCTGTTTTGGTGTGAGATTTTTGCACAAATCTTTCTCATACCAAGATCTTCAGTTAGACGAACCGTTTCTCGATTGATGTTCAGTTCTTCTGCAATCATTTCCATGGATAATCTTCCATCAGATCGTAAGCGTTCACGCACCCTGGCTTACTTGACATCCATCCGTGAGGTTGATGGTGGTCCACTGCGGTCTTCATCTTCAACGTTCGTTCTGCCTTTACTAAACATTTTATGCCAATTAAAAACTTATGCTCTTGACATAACCTCCCCTCCAAAAGCCTTCTGAAGCTTACCATAA
Organism: Schistocerca gregaria; assembly: GCF_023897955.1. Taxonomy (NCBI): domain Eukaryota; kingdom Metazoa; phylum Arthropoda; class Insecta; order Orthoptera; family Acrididae; genus Schistocerca; species Schistocerca gregaria. The sequence goes on from NC_064920.1 coordinate 149,293,224, forward strand.
GTTGTCGTCGCGTTTTCACCTAATTTAATTACAAAAGAAATGGCATACCGTTGCGCGATATTATGCGGCTACATTTCCGTGACGAGAGACACAAACACGTATTAGCTTATTACAGCACAACTCACGACTGAGCAGTTCCATCGACACGCCACTTGAACTAGAACAGCTTATAGCCCAAGGTCAAAGATATTGTGTCCACGCTAGCCTGCAGGGTTGCCACATCTTCCAAAGAAAATCTGTCTCATTACTTTATTGTTGCACCTCATATGCTTCAATATATCAATGTTAAAATCGTTAAATCTCAGAATGATCAGATAAATAAGTTTCACTAAATATATCATTTTAAGAAAAGGGCATTAAATAAAGCAGCTAGAAAGCCAAACACTGTTCACAATGCGCAAATGTATGTCTTAATCAAAAGTTAGAAGTCTCAACTTGATCGCTGCAATTTTTTGGTCAAAATCGGCGATTTTACCAAAAGCTGAGGCCGCTAAATACACTCCTGGAAATTGAAATAAGAACACCGTGAATTCATTGTCACAGGAAGGGGAAACTTTATTGACACATTCCTGGGGTCAGATACATTACATGATTACACTGACAGAACCACAGGCACATAGACACAGGCAACAGAGCATGCACAATGTCGGCACTAGTACAGTGTATATCCACCTTTCGCAGCAATGCAGGCTGCTATTCTCCCATGGAGACGATCGTAGAGATGCTGGATGTAGTCCTGTGGAACGGCTTGCCATGCCATTTCCTCCTGGCGCCTCAGTTGGACCAGCGTTCGTGCTGGACGTGCAGACCGCGTGAGACGACGCTTCATCCAGTCCCAAACATGCTCAATGGGGGACAGATTCGGCGTTCTTGCTGGCCAGGGTAGTTGACTTACACCTTCTAGAGCACGTTGGGTGGCACGGGATACATGCGGACGTGCATTCTCCTGTTGGAACAGAAAGTTCCCTTGCCGGTCTAGGAATGGTAGAACGATGGGTTCGATGACGGTTTGGATGTACCGTGCACTATTCAGTGTCCCCTCGACGATCACCAGAGGTGTACGGCCAGTGTAGGAGATCGCTCCCCACACCATGATGCCGGGTGTTGGCCCTGTGTGCCTCGGTCTTGGCGTGCATCCGTGCGTCGCTGCGGTCCGGTCCCAGGTCGACGGACACGTGCACCTTCCGCCGACTACTGGTGACAACATCGATGTACTGTGGAGACCTCACGCCCCACGTGTTGAGCAATTCGGCGGTACGTCCACCCGGCCTCCCGCAGGCCCACTATACGCCCTCGCTCAAAGTCCGTCAACTGCACATACGGTTCACGTCCACGCTGTCGCGGCATGCTACCAGTGTTAAAGACTGCGATGGAGCTCCGTATGCCACGGCAAACTGGCTGACACTGACGGCGGCGGTGCACAAATGCTGCGCAGCTAGCGCCATTCGACGGCCAACACCGCGGTTCCCGGTGTGTCCGCTGTGCCGTGCGTGTGATCATTGCTTGTACAGCCCTCTCGCAGTGTCCGGAGCAAGTATGGTGGGTCTGACACACCGGTGTCAATGTGTTCTTTTTTCCATTTCCAGGAGGGTATTATGCTCAGAAATATGAAAATTCGTATTTAGCCTCAGTTTGATATAAAAACATTAACTATGTGACTCCATTAAGCTACCTCTATTACTTTTCAAATTATTTACCAAAAACCAAATTTGGAACAGATACATCCTTATTCGTAATAGATTAAATATCATTTGTATTTATGATAGGAAGTTCTAATTACAGTATTTGATTTAATTAATTAAATAATACAGCTGTACCAAGTTTCAAGACTTTAGTGTAAACAATAATCAATACACGGACTCCTACAGAGGTGGTTCAGAGGTCATGTCCTACTGATGGTTCCGTTCTAAAAATCCTAGCCGGAAAAGTTTAAATGCAGTCGAGCTCAAACTTTTTTAGCAACTAAAGTCGACTTAATTCCACTCATATTGAAATTTTGAAGATTTTAAATTGTTACACCACAGTTAAATAGTACGTTTCCGGGAAAGAGGCCATTTAGATGCTGCCACTTCTGCCTAGTGCTGTTAATACCAGATGTTCCTGTTCGGTTACGTATAGTAGCATACACGTGATTGTAATTTGTTTCACAGTTACAAGTTCTAAATTCATAGTTCTTCGAAAAATCCTAAATACTGAAGTTAGACTGCCAAATTTATTCTCCATTGTAGCCCAGGATTAAATATCCTTTTTGGTGATCCGATCTCATGATTTCCTTGGTAAGGCTTCGTAACTGATTACAAAAGCATCATCTGCTTAAAACACATGTGGCATGTTTATGTTATTAATCGATCGGGGAAGTGAGCATGACGTGGGAAAGTTAATTTTGTTTCTCCAGATTCTTTACCACAATAACGAATACCTAAAAACGCTATCATCGCTAATTATCCGTTGACCACCCTGTGTCAACAAATGTAAATTTATAATATAATTGCTATCGACTAATTTCAAAAGAACTATTCTGAAAGTTTTCAAATTGTCTCTGAGCACTATGGGACTTAACATCTGAGGTCATCAGTCTCTGAAAGTTTTCTTGTAGTTGTAATATTCAGTTCCACTATGAGATGGATTCCCGATAACTAGATGTTTGCCGTCCATCGAACCCACACAGTGCGGGAATTTATTTCTGAATCCTCTTTCTATATTAATCCAATTTTCAACTGTTGAGTGCAACTGAAATGATAGATTATTTTGTTAAAATAATAATTAAAATTTGAAACAATTTTTTCATGCTGCTTAGTGTTTAATCAAATTATATTCTTGCAGTAATGATAAACAGTAATAGCTGTCGAAGGAACGGTGGATGAAACCGAGACGACAAAATGATAACAGCTCGGAGGGTACTTCAACTTCTGAACCTGCGATTCCTTCACCATCTACAAAGAAATATAAGGAGAATTCTCGTCGTCGCATTGCTTCAGATGAAGTATGCTTTCAGTGTTAGGCTAGACGCACGCAGGCGATTTTTTAGTCGGCGCGACTGAACAACTGCTGTTGCGGCAGCACAGTATGGAGCCTACACGGCGACAGGAAAATCGCAACTACCCGCAGTACCGCCATGGATTTCATCGAAACAGTTTGTATGGTAGTGCTTTTATTACGAATTACAGCGAGAAAATAGTTCAAATATCGTTACTGTTTGCATCAAATTGTAAATCAAGGACTGGTGAAAGGAGAATTTTACAAATTACATGAAGTGTTGCAAAATCTCCCAAATAAATTATTTCAGTACTATGCAAGGAGTAAGAATAGTTTTGACGCACTGCAACAGGGTCGAAAATAACAAAGCAAGATACGACAAGGAGAAAGTCTGTACCGCCTGACAAGGGAGCTCCCCACCGCTCCCCCCTCAGATTTAGTGGCAAAAGTGCCCAGTGGATCGACCGTCAAAAACCGAACACAGATCAAGAACAAGAAGTGCAATATGCAACAGGAGGGCAGGGAACATGCGTCTTGGTAATGTGATTACGGTGTTAAACTGTTAAGCGGGCGAGACGTGTTCAAACCTCCTGCAGGCCAATTTTTTTGGCTTTAATCATATTTGTCTCTGTGTCGTGGTGTAACGTCCGTCTGCAACATCGAGGTGTAAGGTATGGAACTATAATGACAGCTGATTCTTCACAACTACTCTACTAGTAGCCGAAAGGGAGTAGCTTTCTAATGGGAACCCCAAACCTTTGATGATAAGGCGCTAAGTCAACCGAATCCTTCGCCGGAAAACATGTCTTGAGTATCATACACAGCGTTATTGACAGTACGTGTGTCACACGATAGAAATCTCTTATCGACGCACCTAATTTGTACGAGTGGTACCCCGCCTTTACCCGATATAGGTGTTCGTATAATGTGATCATTTCTAAGGAAATGATGAAAACATAATATTTTGTCACATAAGTTGCAAAAAATGAACTGAACGGTTTCACAGTCACACAGTTCCTCTGTGATCTGTCGAAACGCATGTTTTAAACATTTTTGAAGTTGCCTTCCATTTTAGAGTTCTTTGTTCTTGAATTCCTTTGTTGTAACGTAGTTCACACCCGTAGATTTGTTGCTTTCATTTCTGTGAGACAAAAGGAATTTAAAAAATACAGTGGTCGCAATTTAAAAGAGAAGCTATTGGGAAGAGTGTGCTGCAGTCTTTCAGAACTGGATTGAACTGTCTGGACCAGTATAACAAATGTGGTATCTCGCCTGCTCTCACTATTCATCACATCATCACATTTACTTGTGAAGGTAACGTATTCTTGCCATATAACTTGTTTTCTATAACCAATGTATAGTATGACAGCTGCCAAGACTACAGACAGAGAACAAACATTTCAATGACCGGACGGACAGTTCATCATACTGTAAAGAAAAACTGCTCGTAGGAGTTTTGAAGACGGCTAATCTGCTGGGCAGTCCAAGACTGTGACCACTTACCCACGACCTCACTGGTGTATCAGCCCGCTCTTTATTGTACTTCTTGTTCCTGGACAGTTCAATGTTACTATTTTGCTTTATATTCACCATTCAGTACAACTTCATGCTTGCATGCTTGCATGCTTGACCCGTGTCCAGCTTTTGACGGGCCGTCTTACTCTTTCCACTAGAGAAATGGGGGGGGGGGGGGGGGGGGTGCGATGGGGGAGTTTCCCTTGGGAGAAGCGCTTACCAATGACTTCAAAGTAAGCACACATACATCAAGAAAATCACAACTGGAAGTCATAATTCGTGAACATGTTTCCTGTAAAACCTGCTAAACCAAGTTGCACATGGAAGTTTCTGGGTAGGAATACAGTTTGTGGAGGTTCCGTTTCATGTAGGTAGGACATTTGACGAATACGGTTGAACGAAAGAAGTTGCTGGAGATTAAGTTGCTTGAGCTTTGTTGCTATGACGCAAGTTCAGATGCTGTGGAAAAATTGGTGGAAGTTGATATTCCTCATCACGCTCAGAATTTCTACTTTTGCGTAAAGTTTAACTTCGCCAACTTGGTGACAAGCATCAAAGCTAAATTTTTGGCTTCGTTAGTTTCTTTGTTTGTTTCTCTTTTAATATATTTAAAAGAGACGTGTCATATGAAGTAACCTACTTGATTCTCATATAGTAGGATTTTTTCTTTTGTGCTCATTGCTGCATCGTTGTTGTTGTTTTGTGGAGACAACCTGGGGAGCTGACATCCTTCCTTTGTTTCCTCTGTTATTTCTCAGAATTTCGATGTTGCTGGTGGTCAGTCAGTCTTCCACTGGAGGGAGCAGAAATAACATTGCATCGAAGTAGAGGTGTCTTTTTTTCATTTTCTTGCAGCCTGACAGATACTTTTTCTGTGATGCCAGTTCTCTCGCGTAAAAGTCCTTCAGATTTTTCCAGGTCTTTTGAATTTCTTTACATGTCATGAATGAAATTAACACTCCGTATACTTTATAGTAATCAGGCAGTGTAACGTACCTATGAATGAATATTAACACTGTTACTGAATTTTATTTCTTCCAAAAACCTTGCAACTGGAAACAGCTGTTGCTCTTTACATTATGAATATCTGCTACGGGCGACCACAATCAAATAAATTGTAAAGGAGACATGCAATCAATTGTGGAAATGTGTTGCAGCCTCTTCATATCACCGAAACCACTACAGTCAAAGAAATTCTGAAGGTTAGATGCGAGCAGTTTTGGAAATGTGTTACAGTCTCTTTACATGGCAGAAGAAACTCAAGATGACTGGATGATTACCGCCAGACAATTTTTAGGCATAACTGAGTATACAAACTGCATTGGTTCTGTGGACGGAAAGCATGTAAGACTGCAGAAACCTGCGAACAGTGGCTCAACTTTATAATTACAAGAACATTTTTCAGCAACACTTTCGGGTGTAGGTGGACTCTGACTATTGTTTCACTGTGCTAGACGTGGGCTCATACGGTGCCAGTGCTGGTTCTGATGTATTCAATAAATATTACTTCTGTGAAACTCTTGAAGCTAAGCATTTAAACATTTCAAATCCACGAAAATTGCGGCACGACGAGGAAGGACAACTTCGGCATTTTAACTTTGTAGGAGATGAGGCATTTTCACTGCCTAGACATACTCTGCCGTCTTACTCTAAGAGAAATCTGACAGTGAAACAACGTATTTTTAACTGTAGACTTTGTCGTGCTTGCAGAATGGTGAAATGTACTTTTGAGATTGTGGCGAACAAATGGAGAATATTTCGTCGTCCTGTCGTTATGGATGTCCGTTTTTCAGACATAATCATAAAACTATACATTATACATAATTTCGTAAGAAGAAATAACTAGAGTCTAGAGGACGGATCATACGAATGGCAAATGCCTTCTGCAACCATGTGGGCCTATAGAAACGAGAAGCGATACCTATGGTATGCAGATAAGTGATTTTTTGCAAACTACTTGATCCACAACGATCAATACCTTGACAATTCGAAAAATTTAGATTGTGGTAATGGCGATGTCTAAATGAATGAATGAAACTAGTGTAGCATGAAATACCTGAGACGCCCTGCTAAACCTGCAGGACAGGAGAGGTTGTTTAGATTGTGGAAAGTGGCCATAATAAGCGGCTGTCAGATACACTCGAACATGCAACCTTTTATTTATTTGACCAATCATTACAAGAGCCAAGAAAATTTTTTAAAAAATCAGCATTAATTTGTGGAACTTAATAACGGGCTGAATACGCCATACAGTCTCATACCTTAAGGACAGGACCACTTTAATTTAAAATCGGCTGAAAGCCAATAACATAAAACTCAAACCAAAATCAGAAATTTAAAAAGGCGGAGGCCTTATCTTAAAACCATTTCTTTCAATTAGACTGAAGGCCCAAACGACCACACACCTTAACAGCAAAACAACTTTAACTTAAAAAAAATAGGCTGAAGGCCCATCTCTTAAGACTGAAAGCAAAATTCAGTTTTTAAACGGCAAAAGGCCTTATCTTAAAACAGTTCTTTAATTAGGCTGAAGGGCCAAACAACCTTCATTTAAAAATCGGCTAGAAGCCATACAATTACAAACAACAGCAAAAAAATAAGAAAAGGCAGTACACCCAACGGCGCTCAGATGTTTCCGAGGGTCGGCCTGTAATTCAAACGCTACTGCTCACTTTGGTGAGACAGGCAGTCGGCCCAACCACTCTCGATCCGACGACAACCCAACCGACACACAGTCAACGGACCCACCGACAAGATAACTTCCGCTCCACTCTACCAGCACACAACAGGGAGTTCAATGGAACAACGTAGAAGGTATTGGAGCCCACAACCAGTTATACATTCAGCTGTCAAACTACACACCGTGCTGGACAGCGACAACACGATGAGGAAAATACACTGCCTGAATTCACGTCAACGGCCAGGGCGGGTAGCCGGAACGTTAACGGCCACAAGGCAGAAGATTCCGCTGGTACGCTTCAATTCAAAATAACCAAGCACAGTTAAACTCCACCGGAGGGTGGCCGAAATTTGCCAACTTGAAAACACACGTTGTTGCTCGCGGGAATGTCCCAACAGCCGACAACGAAATCCAAACGACACAATGTGAACATTCGTGACTTGCTGGTAGATTAAGTCAAAACTCAACTTTCGTGCCCAGTAAAGGTGAGCCACGGACCTCGTAGCAAAGCTCCACGACATCCGTCCAACTACTCGCACACAGCCCAGGCGTGAACTATAGGCGCCAGACCAAAGATAGTACAAAATGCGAATATCGATACACACCGTAGCTGCCACTCGCTGAGAGAGGGAATAACAGCATAATCGCGATAACCACGGGGGACTAAACACAGAATAGCAACCAAGGTTTAATCCAACGCATAACATGAGCCAGCCACGGCTCAATACGTTTGTTATACTGGTCCAGACAGTTCAATCCAGTTCTGAAAGACTACAGCACACTCTTCCCTATAGCTTCTCTTTTAGATTGCGACCACTGTATTTTTTAAATTCCTTTTGTAGAGAGATAGCCTCTTTATATTTCTTCAATTTGTTTTTCTGAATTGAAAACACAACTCAAACCGCGTCTACACGATTGGCATCTGCCGCAGCAGACTCCAAGCATCTACAAAGGCGTGGCTACATTTGGGGAACCAGCCACACGGTTGCGAGTGCTCTTGTATGTTCTGGAGAAGCAAGAGTGACGGACCTCGAGGCTGTGTCGAACATCACTTTTGGCTTAACCTGTCTGTATTATAAAAATTAAAGAAATGGAAAAAAGGAAAATGTGGCAAAGAAGATTGTGGATGTTAAAAATTGATATAAACCGTACCATGTAACTATCAAATTACTATATTATAGCTGTGCTCATGGAATTATGATTATTATGTAGTTTCATGTGTGTACTGAATCTAATATAATTATATAAAATTATAGTTTAATAATTTTTGATTGCAGAGAGCCGGGCGCGGTGGCCCTGCGGTTCTAGGCGCAGCAGTCCGGAAGCGCGGGACTGCTACGGTTGCAGATTTGAATCCTGCTTCGGGCATAGATGTGTGTGATGTCCTTAGGTTAGTTAGATTTAAGTAGTTCTAAGTTCTAGGGTACTGATGACCTAAGGTGTTAAGTCCCGTAGTGCGCAGAGCCATTTGAACCATTTTTTGATTGCAGAGAATTTATGAAAGAAGATTATAATAAGCTGCCTTGTGAACCATCTGGACTGTTTGATAACCTTTTCCGGGTATGCTACACTGATATTGAACGTCTGCTGAATGAAATTTCACCTATGGTTTCTAAGGAAAATACAGACTTCAGAGAAGCTATACCATGTAAATATTATCTGACAATAACACTAAGATTGCAGCTTGTGGCAGTTCCAAAAGTCTATACCATTTGTTTAAGGTATCCACCCAGGCCATATCTAAAAATATACGTGAAGTCAGCAGAGCTATTAATAAATTTCTATTACATGAAATAAAGGAAATGTAAAACTTGTTTGATATATTTTTAAATATTTTTATTAGTTGAAAAACTAGCTACACAAAAATATTTATGACTTTGCTGAACAATTGTTACTACTTATTTATTTGTATCATACTGCTCAGAATTTTCTTATGCTCTCTGAAACGCTTCGTTAATTGTGTTTTGTCTATGGAGCACGATTACTTCATCGGACACCGGTATTACTGTAATTGCAGAAGTTGGACTCGAAGAGTTAGTTTCGGTTGAGTAAATAGTTGTCACCCCTTTTCCGAGGAGGTGGTAGTGCAGGTAGTGATGGAGTACAGCTTCTTTCACAATTAGAGATGGGATTTATAGTGAAGGGGTCATGGTTTGGAGTGGAAAGTTCAGAAAATGACGTCTGGACATTTGGAGATCGGTTTGATACTGTTATACAGTAAATGAAAACACTAATTAAGCCTTGAAAGAAAACGGTATTTGGTTGATAAGTAAACTTTGACCAAGTCTAAAACAAAAAGACTTACCGTGTCATGGGGTCAATAATGGCACCAGCTAAATTTACAGCTGTGCAGTGAGAAAGCTGACGACACAACAATGTTTCTAGTTTGTCTGCAGATCGGTTATTAACTGCGAGCAAGGTACATAGAAACGCCATCTACAGAACAACCAACAGAGGAAATGGCAGGGATGTACAGTTTCATTTGTATCTACAAGGTGTTTCAAAAATGACCGGTATATTTGAAACGGCAATACAAACTAAACGAGCAGCCATAGAAATACACCGTTTGTTGCAATATGCTTGGGACAACAGTACATTTTCAGGCAGACAAACTTTCGAAATTACAGTAGTTACAATTGCCAACAACAGATGGCGCTGCGGTCTGGGAAACTCTATAGTACGATATTTTCCACATATCCACCATGCGTAGCAATAATATGGCGTAGTCTCTGAATGAAATTACCCGAAACCTTTGACAACGTGTCTGGCGGAATGGCTTCAAATGCAGATGTGATGTACTGCTTCAGCTGTTCAATTTTTTCTGGATTCTAGCGGTACACCTGGTCTTTCAAGTTGCCCCACAGAAAGAAGTCACAGGGGTTCATGTCTGGCGTATAGGGAGGCCAATCCACGCCACCTCCTATATGTTTCGGATAGCCAAAAGCAATCACACGACCATCGAAATATTCATTCAGGAAATTAAAGACGTCGGCCGTGTGATGTTGCCGGGCACCATCTTGCATAAACCACGAGGTGTTCGCAGTGTAGTCTAAGGCAGTTTGTACCGCCACAAATTCACGAAGAATGTCCAGACAGCGTGATACAGTAATCGTTTCGGATCTGAAAAATGGGCCAATGATTCCTTTGGAAGAAATGGCGGCCCAGACCAGTACTTTTTGAGGATGAAGGGACGATGGGACTGCAACATGGGGCTTTTCGGTTCCCCATATGCGCCAGTTCTGTTTATTGACGAAGCCGTCCAGGTAAAAATAAGCTTCGTCAGTGAACCAAATGCTGCCCACATGCATATCGCCGTCATCAATCCTGTGCACTATATCGTTAGCGAATGTCTCTCGTGCAGCAATGGTAGCGGCGCTGAGGGTTTGCCGCGTTTGAATTTTGTATGGATAGAGGTGTAAACTCTGGCGCATGAGACGATACGTGGACGTTGGCGTCATTTGGATCGCAGCTGCAACACGGCGAACGGAAACCCGAGACCGCTGTTGGATCACCTGCTGCACTAGCTGCGCGTTGCCCTCTGTGGTTGCCGTACGCGGTCTCCCTACCTTTCCAGCACGTTCATCCGTCACGTTCCCAGTCCGTTGAAATTTTTCAAACAGATCCTTTATTGTATCGCTTTTCGGTCCTTTGGTTACATTAAACCTCCGTTGAAAACTTCATCTTGTTGCTACAACACTGTGTTCTAGGCGGTGGGATTCCAACACCAGAAAAATCCTCTGTTCTAAGGAATAAACCACTTGCACGTTGTGAACAGCACACGCTTACAGCAGAAAGACGACGTACAGAACGGCGCACCCACAGACTGCGTTGTCTTCTATATCTTTCACATCACTTGCAGCGCCATCTGTTGTTGAAAATTGTAACTACTGTAATTTCGAAAGTTTGTCCGCCTAAAAATGTACTGTTGTCCCAAGCATATTGCAACAAACGGTGTATTTCTATCGCTGCTCGTTTAGTTTTTATTGCCGTTTCAAATATACCGGTCATTTTTGAAACACCGTGTAAAAGGACTCCACAACTCCCTTTCAGGGCTAATAAGAAACTTCCCCTCCGGCAAATGAATAGGTGGGTGTATGATAAACACCTTCATTTCAAAGTATTTAATAAAAATGGTTTACTCTTTTGTTGTCGTTCATTAATTGTCGCATTTGACACGATTATTGCAAGTTGTGAGAACAGTTAGTCATTTTTGTAAATCGTCTCGTACTACTGCTTTCGATCTACTAAATTTATCACTGATTGCTCACTTATTAACGTTAATAGTAAATATGGAAATAAGTACGTGATAGCTTCTACGTAAACCTTTGTTGTGAGACAAACGGCCCCAATTTGTACCATGAGGTGTAGCAATACTAAGTCTGCCAACGGCATGGGTACGGCACCCAGGACATACCCGCTGTTGTTTGCAACATGTGGCCGCGTCTTGCCATCTATGGGAGTGTTTGCCAACTACGCTTAGTGTCTGGGGCCGTTCTTTCAAGCCACTCCCGCCTGAGCTGGTCGCCAGAGCCAGTTGATGGGAGATCCACGTAGCGGACGAATTTTGAGGGCGGAACCACACAGCAGTTAGCGTCTGACTGTCCAAAAACTATGCTGCTCAGACCCGTCTCAGTTGTCGCCGTTACAAAATCATAGAGAACCGCGCCAGTATGTGAGCAGCTTGTCCACAAGAGGTGGACCCATCTCGTCATCGGTATCCTAGGTGGACAGGTCCTTGATAGGTTACTCTGTGGGCGAGTGAATGTGGAAAAGCGATTCTCTCTCTCTCTCTCTCTCTCTCTCTCTCTCTCTATCTCTCTCTCTCTCTCTCTGGCTGTGTGTGTGTGCGCGAACGAGCGCGAGCGCATCCTGCAGCATTTCTACGACGTTTTGGTATGTTTAAATTTAATGCACCATTTTTCCAGTTTATCGTCGTTCTGTAAGCCCAAATCTACCGTTCTCTCACTGTCTGAAGACGATAATAAGTTCATATTTTCTCCAATAAGTATAACTTTCTGTAGTGAGACACTGTGGAAGCATTAAGGCATTAACATATCTACCAGGTTTCAGTGCCTTCAATTGAACTCCACAGTCAGTATGAAGACATCGTCAACAAAATTACAGGACGCGAACCTGCCCTACATATCTATATTGCTTGTGTAAGCGACAAACTACAATTGTTGTCATCACATGTGTATTAATTTCATACACACAGCAACACCTGGCGGAAGTCACAACCTATTCTTCTTCTTCTTTTTCTTTGCATTACCGCAACCTCCGGCTCGTCATATAAATCATTCAACGACTGTATAATTGAGTACCACTGCCGATGCCATGCAATCAAAATCCTATTTTGCAGACGAGGCTGGGCGCAGTTAATGGCGTCTATGTCTTCTACATATCTGGTACTAAAGCTGCTACCCATCTCAGCTTTTCTCAAGGAACGTTATATTTCGTATACGAGGTTTGTCCAGAAAGTAAGTTCTGATCGGTCGCGCAATGGAAACCATTGGGAAAATCGGGTAAATCTTTGGACAGATGTGTTGGGCTGCGTCTCTAGTATGCCCGTCGCTCGTGTCGCGTCGCTCTTTTCAGCTTTGAGTGAACAGTGAGCATGCAAAAATGCGTAAGAAATAGCGTCTCCCACCAAGTATGAGGGCCTGGTTAGAGATTTCGCCAGTGTCATGCAGCCCACATAACACAATTATCAAGCAGTTCCTTCTTCATGCCAATTTTCGGCCGCACACTGCAGGGGCAATGAAGACACTCCTGCAGCGTTTCCGATGAGAAGTGTTTGAATACCCACAATGCAGTCTGTAATTAGCTCCCCCTGAAACGTTATGGCACATGGAAATAAAAATGGATGCAATAGTCTTTTGATAACCTCCTAAATTTAAAGAAGAACATTGTAAGATTAGCATTACAGAACTATAGCTCGTAATACGTCCGAAAGAACAGGCACCATATCCATATAAGTATACTATCCCATTTTCGTCTGTTTCCACAACTTAACAAACACCATCGAGGAGTTCACTTTCATAGTGATTTAGTATTGACAGCAGAGGTGAGGTTTTGTCTCTGTCAACGAAGTCCAACATTATACAGTGAACGTATCAACAACATAGTCTCTAGTTGGGAGAAATGTGTTCGTCGCGAGGGTGAAAAGTTAATAGTATTTGTTTTATTTAAAAAGCTTCAAGAGTTTTCACATAAGATATTCGGAGGCACTACTTTTAACGCCATCGTAAAGCAAAATTAAAACAGAAAATCTAGTGTGACCAGAATAAGGAAAAGAAAATACGCAGCAGTTTGTATCCTGCTAGTGTTACTAAACAAAACGTTTCCCTACCTTCCGTAACAATCCACATAATGCCTGTAGTCGATGCTATCACAACCTTATGATCACTGATGGCTTCCTCTGCGCTATCTGATTCGAAAAGTTCAGGTACATTTTCAGGCAATTTGGGTGCATAGATCCTGAGAAATCAGTGCACAGAACAACCACCTCTGGCCGTAATAACAGCCTTGATACGCCTGGGCATTGAGTCAAACAGAGCTTGGATGGCGTGTACAGGAACAGCTGCCCATGCAGCATCAACACGATACCACAGTTCATCAAGAGTAGTGACTTGCGTATTGTGACGAGCCAGTTGCTCGGCCACCATTGACCAGACGTTTTCAGTTGGTGAGAAATTTCGAGAATGTGCTGGCCAGGGCATTGATTGACCAAACGTTGACCAGACGTTTTCAGTTGAAGATCTGAAGAATGTGCTGGCCAGGCCAGCAGTGGAACATTTTCTTCATCCAGAAAGACCAGTACAGGACCTGCAACATGCGGTCGTGCATTGTCCTGCTGAAATGTAGGGTTTCGCAGGGATGGAATTAAGGGTACAGCCACGGGTCGCAACACATCTGAAATGTAATGTCCACTGTTCAAAGTGCCGTCAAACGAACAAGAGGTGACCGAGACGTGTAACCAATGGCACCCCATACCACCACGCCGGGTGATACGCCAGTATGGCGATGGCAAATACACGCTTCCAATGTGCGTTCACAGCGATGTCGCCAAACAAGGATGCGACCATCATGATGCTGTAAACAGAACCTGGATTCATCCGAAAAAATGACGTTTTGCCATACGTGCACCCAGGTTCGTCATTGAGTACGCCATCGCAGGCGCTCCTGTCTGTGATGCAGCGTCAAGGGTAACCGCAGCCATGGTCTCCGAGCTGATAGTCCATGGTGCTGCAAATGTCGTCGAACTGTTCGTGCAGATGGTTGTTGTCTTGCAAACGTCCCCACCTGTTGACTCAGGGATCAAGACGTGGCTGCACGACCCGTTACAGCCATGTGGATACGATATCTGTCATCTCTACTGCTGTAATTTCGCGAGGCCGCAGGGATCCAGCACGGTGTTCCGTATTACCCTCCTGAAACCCACCGATTCCATATTCTGCTAACAGTCATTGGATCTCGACCAACGCGAGCAGCAATGTCGCGATATGATAAACCGCAATCGCGATAGGCTACAATCCGACCTTTATGAAAGTCGGAAACGTGATGGTACGCATTTCTCCTCCTTACATGAGGCATCACAACAACGTTTCAGCAGGCAACGCCGGTCAACAGCTTGTTGTGTATGAGAAACTTTTCTCATGTCATCACGTTGTAGGCGTCGCCACCGGCGCCAACCTTGTGTGAACGCTCTGAAAAGTCAATCATTAGCATATCACAGCAATTTCTTCCTTTCGGTTAAATTTCGCGCCTGTAGCACGTCATCTTCATGGTGTAGCAATTTTAATGGCCAGTAGTGTATCACCAAACTTCAAAAACTAAATGTAGTGTTCAGATTGCTTGGTAACATGCAAACTAACAGCTATAATACTTTTGTTTATTCGGTTTAAAAACTCTCAAAGTAAACTACGTCCGAAGACGCATCGACCTAACAGGACCGTCCGACCGCCATATCTTCCTCAACCGATAGAATGAAGATACGGAGGAGCATACGGTCAACACAGCATCTTCCAAGCCGTTGTCAGTCTTCGTGACCGGAGCTGCTACTTCGCAATCAGTTAGCTGCTAAATTGGCCTCACAAGGTCTGAGTGCACCTCGTTTGCAAACAGCGCTCGGTAGACCAGTACGGTCACCCATCCAAGTGCTGGCCAAGCTCACGATGCACTTACTGGAAGCAGTGTTACCACTGCAGCGAGACCGTTAGCACCGACTGATGTTCACAGGCGATAAATACATTATGGCTGACAGAAATAAAAATGGGTACTATAATCTACCTAAAATCTAAAAAAAATTAAGAGAAACAGTACTAGTATTAGCGAAATATAGCTACCTATAGACTAAGTAAAAAAAAAAGTAGAAGCAAATTTCGATTTTTCAAACTGACAGGTAAAAGTATAATAAGAAAGTACGATGACGTTCTGAAAAGTAATTCCTCCACGTTTTTATGTGAAAACTCTCAAAGCTTTGTTAAAAAATAAAACAATGTTATTAACGTGCTACATCTTTATTCTTCACGTCTACACATTTCCAGCCCTCTGCCGCTAGAGGGCTCAGAATTGTAGCGTGTAATATGGCTGTGTGGAAAATAGCTATGTCGGTGCTTGAGCCGTCCAGAGTGGCCGAGCGGTTCTAGGCGCTTCAGTCTGGAACCGCGTGACCGCTACGGTTGCAGGTTCGAATCCTGCCTCGGGCGTGGATGTGTGTGATGTCCTTAGGTTACTTAGGTTTAAGTAAATCTAAGTTCTAAGGGACTGATGACCTCAGATGTTAAGTCTCATATTGCTCAGAGCCATTTGAACCATTTTTTGGGTGCGTGAGAAACAGTGTGCTGCAGACGAATTTCGAATTCTAAGAGTTCGTCCACGCATGGTGCACCCTCTGCTTCAGCCTGACTTCCAGGACCATACACGAGCGCTGCGACATCGGCAACAATCCGATGCCTTGGGTTCAGCGGCGCCGGTCGTCCTCCATAAAATTCGGATTTGACTTCGTCTGATTTTCATTTGTTCCCGGAACTTAAAGAACACTGCGACGAAACAAGTGCTGTCTCATTCTGAGAGATACAGAGGCGAGCAAGTGTGCCGGGACTTACCCCCAGTTCACTTCTACTAGTGCCAGGGCAGCGTAACGCATCTGTACCAAGCATAGGCAGTATTGCACCACAATCTAAGAGTGTAATTAGAAACGGAAATAGCTTTTCCAAACTCTGTCAGTGTACGAGGTCCGACAATAAAGTAATGAGACTAATGTGAAGAAAAAGCTGTTGCTCACCGTTTTATTCAAGATCAGTGTTGTCTCCTTCAGGGTAGTTCCCTTCTGATTGCACACACTTTTTCCAGCGCTTCTGCCATTGATGGTAACATTTGTGGAACTCATCTTCTTTAATATCCTCCAAGACTCTCGTCACAGCTTTTTGGACATCTTGTGTTGTTTGAAAATGGTGTCCCTTGACCGCCGTTCTGAGTCTTGGAAATAGAAAAATGTCTCACGGAGCGATATCTGGTGAATAAGGTGGCTGTGGTAGTACTGAAATTTGTTTTGAGGTTAAAAATTGCTGTACTGACAGAACAGCATGGGATGGAGCATTATCGTGATGCCGAATCCAATTATCAGCAATGTTGGCACGGACACTCTTTTACGAAGTCTTTCTAAAATTTCTTTGTTGTAATATTGGTTAACTGTTTGTCCAGGAGGCAGCAACTCTTTATGAACAATTCCCTTCGAATCAAAGAACCATACAAGCACGCATTTCACGTTTAAGTTTGACATGCGAGCTTTTTTTGGTCTGTTTGATCCCCTTGGGCACCATTGCGAACTTTGGCGTTTTGTCTCTGGATCGTACTGAAAAATCAACTTTCATCACCAGTGATAACACGGCTCAATAATTCTTCTAACGGATCGGTTGCCACATTTTTCCGTGTTTCTCGCTGTTTTGGTGTGAGATTTTTGCACAAATCTTTCTCATACCAAGATCTTCAGTTAGAAGAACCGTTTCTCGATTGATGTTCAGTTCTTCTGCAATCATTTCCATGGATAATCTTCCATCAGATCGTAAGCGTTCACGCACCCTGGTTTACTTGACATCCATCCGTGAGGTTGATGGTGGTCCACTGCGGTCTTCATCTTCAACGTTCGTTCTGCCTTTACTAAACATTTTATGCCAATTACAAACTTATGCTCTTGACATAACCTCCCCTCCAAAAGCCTTCTGAAGCTTACCATAAGTTGTCGTCGCGTTTTCACCTAATTTAATTACAAAAGAAATGGCATACCGTTGCGCGATATTATGCGGCTACATTTCCGTGACGAGAGACACAAACACGTATTAGCTTATTACAGCACAACTCACGACTGAGCAGTTCCATCGACACGCCACTTGAACTAGAACAGCTTATAGCCCAAGGTCAAAGATATTGTGTCCACGCTAGCCTGCAGGGTTGCCACATCTTCCAAAGAAAATCTGTCTCATTACTTTATTGTTGCACCTCATATGCTTCAATATATCAATGTTAAAATCGTTAAATCTCAGAATGATCAGATAAATAAGTTTCACTAAATATATCATTTTAAGAAAAGGGCATTAAATAAAGCAGCTAGAAAGCCAAACACTGTTCACAATGCGCAAATGTATGTCTTAATCAAAAGTTAGAAGTCTCAACTTGATCGCTGCAATTTTTTGGTCAAAATCGGCGATTTTACCAAAAGCTGAGGCCGCTAAATACACTCCTGGAAATTGAAATAAGAACACCTTGAATTCATTGTCACAGGAAGGGGAAACTTTATTGACACATTCCTGGGGTCAGATACATCACATGATCACACTGGCAGAACCACAGGCACATAGACACAGGCAACAGAGCATGCACAATGTCGGCACTAGTACAGTGTATATCCACCTTTCGCAGCAATGCAGGCTGCTATTCTCCCATGGAGACGATCGTAGAGATGCTGGATGTAGTCCTGTGGAACGGCTTGCCATGCCATTTCCTCCTGGCGCCTCAGTTGGACCAGCGTTCGTGCTGGACGTGCAGACCGCGTGAGACGACGCTTCATCCAGTCCCAAACATGCTCAATGGGGGACAGATTCGGCGTTCTTGCTGGCCAGAGTAGTTGACTTACACCTTCTAGAGCACGTTGGGTGGCACGGGATACATGCGGACGTGCATTCTCCTGTTGGAACAGGAAGTTCCCTTGCCGGTCTAGGAATGGTAGAACGATGGGTTCGATGACGGTTTGGATGTACCGTGCACTATTCCGTGTCCCCTCGACGATCACCAGAGGTGTACGGCCAGTGTAGGAGATCGCTCCCCACACCATGATGCCGGGTGTTGGCCCTGTGTGCCTCGGTCTTGGCGTGCATCCGTGCGTCGCTGCGGTCCGGTCCCAGGTCGACGGACACGTGCACCTTCCGCCGACTACTGGTGACAACATCGATGTACTGTGGAGACCTCACGCCCCACGTGTTGAGCAATTCGGCGGTACGTCCACCCGGCCTCCCGCAGGCCCACTATACGCCCTCGCTCAAAGTCCGTCAACTGCACATACGGTTCACGTCCACGCTGTCGCGGCATGCTACCAGTGTTAAAGACTGCGATGGAGCTCCGTATGCCACGGCAAACTGGCTGACACTGACGGCGGCGGTGCACAAATGCTGCGCAGCTAGCGCCATTCGACGGCCAACACCGCGGTTCCCGGTGTGTCCGCTGTGCCGTGCGTGTGATCATTGCTTGTACAGCCCTCTCGCAGTGTCCGGAGCAAGTATGGTGGGTCTGACACACCGGTGTCAATGTGTTCTTTTTTCCATTTCCAGGAGGGTATTATGCTCAGAAATATGAAAATTCGTATTTAGCCTCAGTTTGATATAAAAACATTAACTATGTGACTCCATTAAGCTACCTCTATTACTTTTCAAATTATTTACCAAAAACCAAATTTGGAACAGATACATCCTTATTCGTAATAGATTAAATATCATTTGTATTTATGATAGGAAGTTCTAATTACAGTATTTGATTTAATTAATTAAATAATACAGCTGTACCAAGTTTCAAGACTTTAGTGTAAACAATAATCAATACACGGACTCCTACAGAGGTGGTTCAGAGGTCATGTCCTACTGATGGTTCCGTTCTAAAAATCCTAGCCGGAAAAGTTTAAATGCAGTCGAGCTCAAACTTTTTTAGCAACTAAAGTCGACTTAATTCCACTCATATTGAAATTTTGAAGATTTTAAATTGTTACACCACAGTTAAATAGTACGTTTCCGGGAAAGAGGCCATTTAGATGCTGCCACTTCTGCCTAGTGCTGTTAATACCAGATGTTCCTGTTCGGTTACGTATAGTAGCATACACGTGATTGTAATTTGTTTCACAGTTACAAGTTCTAAATTCATAGTTCTTCGAAAAATCCTAAATACTGAAGTTAGACTGCCAAATTTATTCTCCATTGTAGCCCAGGATTAAATATCCTTTTTGGTGATCCGATCTCATGATTTCCTTGGTAAGGCTTCGTAACTGATTACAAAAGCATCATCTGCTTAAAACACATGTGGCATGTTTATGTTATTAATCGATCGGGGAAGTGAGCATGGCGTGGGAAAGTTAATTTTGTTTCTGCAGATTCTTTACCACAATAACGAATACCTAAAAACGCTATCATCGCTAATTATCCGTTGACCACCCTGTGTCAACAAATGTAAATTTATAATATAATTGCTATCGACTAATTTCAAAAGAACTATTCTGAAAGTTTTCAAATTGTCTCTGAGCACTATGGGACTTAACATCTGAGGTCATCAGTCTCTGAAAGTTTTCTTGTAGTTGTAATATTCAGTTCCACTATGAGATGGATTCCCGATAACTAGATGTTTGCCGTCCATCGAACCCACACAGTGCGGGAATTTATTTCTGAATCCTCTTCCTATATTAATCCAATTTTCAACTGTTGAGTGCAACTGAAATGATAGATTATTTTGTTAAAATAATAATTAAAATTTGAAACAATTTTTTCATGCTGCTTAGTGTTTAATCAAATTATATTCTTGCAGTAATGATAAACAGTAATAGCTGTCGAAGGAACGGTGGATGAAACCGAGACGACAAAATGATAACAGCTCGGAGGGTACTTCAACTTCTGAACCTGCGATTCCTTCACCATCTACAAAGAAATATAAGGAGAATTCTCGTCGTCGCATTGCTTCAGATGAAGTATGCTTTCAGTGTTAGGCTAGACGCACGCAGGCGATTTTTTAGTCGGCGCGACTGAACAACTGCTGTTGCGGCAGCACAGTATGGAGCCTACACGGCGACAGGAAAATCGCAACTACCCGCAGTACCGCCATGGATTTCATCGAAACAGTTTGTATGGTAGTGCTTTTATTACGAATTACAGCGAGAAAATAGTTCAAATATCGTTACTGTTTGCATCAAATTGTAAATCAAGGACTGGTGAAAGGAGAATTTTACAAATTACATGAAGTGTTGCAAAATCTCCCAAATAAATTATTTCAGTACTATGCAAGGAGTAAGAATAGTTTTGACGCACTGCAACAGGGTCGAAAATAACAAAGCAAGATACGACAAGGAGAAAGTCTGTACCGCCTGACAAGGGAGCTCCCCACCGCTCCCCCCTCAGATTTAGTGGCAAAAGTGCCCAGTGGATCGACCGTCAAAAACCGAACACAGATCAAGAACAAGAAGTGCAATATGCAACAGGAGGGCAGGGAACATGCGTCTTGGTAATGTGATTACGGTGTTAAACTGTTAAGCGGGCGAGACGTGTTCAAACCTCCTGCAGACCAATTTCTTTGGCTGTTCGCTTTAATCATATTTGTCTCTGTGTCGTGGTGTAACGTCCGTCTGCAACATCGAGGTGTAAGGTATGGAACTATAATGACACTGATTCTTCACAACTACTCTACTAGTAGCCGAAAGGGAGTAGTTTTCTAATGGGAACCCCAAACCTTTGATGACAAGGCGCTAAGTCAACCGAATCCTTCGCCGGAAAACATGTCTTGAGTGTCATACACAGCGTTAGTGACAGAACGTGTGTCACACGATAGGAATCTCTTATCGACGCACATAATTTGTACGACTGGTAAGTGAGAGAAAAACCCCTCCTTTACCCGATATAGGTGTTCGTATAATGTGATCATTTCTAAGGAAATGATGAAAACATAATAGTTTGTCTCATAAGTTGCAAAAAATGAACTGAACAGTTTCACAGTCACACAGTTCCTCTGTGATCTGTCGAAACGCAGGTTTTAAACATTTTTGAAGCCTTCCATTTTAGAGTTCTTTGTTCGTGAATTCCTTTGTTGTATCGTAGTTCACACCCGTAGATTTGTTGTTTTCATTTCTGTGAGACAAAAGGAATTTAAAAAATACAGTGGTCGCAATTTAAAAGAGAAGCTATAGGGAAGAGTGTGCTGCAGTCTTTCAGAACTGGATTGAACTGTCTGGACCAGTATAACAAATGTGGTATCTCGCCTGCTCTCACTATTCATCACATCATCACATTTACTTGTGAAGGTAACGTATTCTTGCCATATAACTCGTTTTCTATAACCAATGTATAGTATGACAGCTGCCAAGACTACAGACAGAGAACAAACATTTCAATGACCGGACGGACAGTTCATCATACTGTAAAGAAAAACTGCTCGTAGGAGTTTTGAAGACGGCTAACCCGCTGGGCAGTCCAAGACTGTGACCACTTACCCACGACCTCACTGGTGTATCAGCCCGCTCTTTATTGCACTTATTGTTCCTGGACAGTTCAATGTTTCTATTTTGCTTTATATTCACCGTTCAGTACAACTTCTTTCTGTTTCATGCTTGCATGCTTGACCTGTGTCCAGCTTTTGACGGGCCATCTTACCCTTTCCACTAGAGAAAGGGGGGGGGGGGGTGCGATGGGGGAGTTTCACTTGGGAGAAGCGCTTAACAATGACTTCAAAGTAAGCACACATAAATCAAGAAAATCACAACTGGAAGTCATAATTCGTGAACATGTTTCCTGTAAAAACTGCTAAACCAAGTTGCACATGGAAGTTTCTGGGTAGGAATACAGTTTGTGGAGGTTCCGTTTCATGTAGGTAGGACATTTGACAAATACAGTTGAACGAAAGAAGTTGCTGGAGATTAAGTTACTTGAGTCTTCTTGTTATGCTGTGGAAAAATTGGTGGAAGTTGATATTCCTCATCAAGCTCAGAATTTCTACTTTTGCGTAAAGTTTAACTTTGCCAACTTGGTGACAAGCATCAAAGCTAAATTTTTGGCTTCGTTAGTTTCTTTGTTTGTTTCTCTTTTAATATATTTAAAAGAGACGTGTCATATGAAGTAACCTACTTGATTCTCATATAGTAGGATTTTTTCTTTTGTGCTCATTGCTGCATCGTTGTTGTTGTTTTGTGGAGACAACCTGAGGAGCTGACATACTTCCTTTGTTTCCTCTGTTATTTCTCAGAATTTCGATGTTGCTGGTGGTCAGTCAGTCTTACACTGGAGGGAGCAGAAATAACATTGCATCGAAGTAGAGGTGTCTTTTTTTCATTTTCTTGCAGCCTGACAGATACTTTTTCTGTGATGCCAGTTCTCTCGCGTAAAAGTCCTTCAGATTTTTCCAGGTCTTTTGAATTTCTTTACATGTCATGAATGAAATTAACACTCCGTATACTTTATAGTAATCAGGCAGTGTAACGTACCTATGAATGAATATTAACACTGTTACTGAATTTTATTTCTTCCAAAAACCTTGCAACTGGAAACAGCTGTTGCTCTTTACATTATGAATATCTGCTACGGGCGACCACAATCAAATAAATTGTAAAGGAGACATGCAATCAATTGTGGAAATGTGTTGCAGCCTCTTCATATCACCGAAACCACTACAGTCAAAGAAATTCTGAAGGTTAGATGCGAGCAGTTTTGGAAATGTGTTACAGTCTCTTTACATGGCAGAAGAAACTCAAGATGACTGGATGATTACCGCCAGACAATTTTTAGGCATAACTGAGTATACAAACTGCATTGGTTCTGTGGACGGAAAGCATGTAAGACTGAAGAAACCTGTGAACAGTGGCTCAGCTTTATAATTACAAGAATTTTTTTCAGCAACACTTTCGGGTGTAGGTGGACGCTGACTATTGTTTCACTGTGCTAGACGTGGGCTCATACGGTGCCAGTGCTGGTTCTGCTGTATTCAAGAAATCTTACTTCTGTGAAACTCTGAAAGGTAAGAATTTAAACATTTCAAATCCACGAAAATTGCGGCACGACGAGGAAGGAGAACTTCGGCATTTTAACTTTGTAGGAGATGAGGCATTTTCACTGTCTAGACATACTCTGCCGTCTTACTCTAAGGGAAATCTGACAGTGAAACAACGTATTTTTAACTGTAGACTTTGTCGTGCTTGCAGAATGGTGAAATGTACTTTTGAGATTGTGGCGAACAAATGGAGAATATTTCGTCGTCCTGTCGATATGGATGTCCGTTTTTCAGACATAATCATAAAACTATACATTATACATAATTTCGTAAGAAGAAATGATTAGAGTCTAGAGGACGGATCATACGAATGGCGAATGCCTTCTGCAACCCTGTGGGCCTATAGAAACAAGAGGTGATACCTATGGTATGCAGATAAGTGATTTTTTGCAAACTACTTGATCCACAACGATCAATACCTTGACAATTCGAAAAATTTAAATTGTGGTAATGGCGATGTCTACATGAATGAATGAAACTAGTGTACCATGAAATACCTGAGACGCCCTGCTAAACCTGCAGGACAGGAGAGGTTGTTTGGATTGTGGAAAGTGGCCATAATAAGCGGCTGTCAGATACACTCGAACATGCAACCTTTTATTTATTTGACCAATCATTACAAGAGCCAAGAAAATTTTTTAAAAAATCAGCATTAATTTGTGGAACTTAATAACGGGCTGAATACGCCATACAGTCTCATACCTTAAGGACAGGACCACTTTAATTTAAAATCGGCTGAAAGCCAATAACATAAAACTCAAACCAAAATCAGAAATTTAAAAGGCGGAGGCCTTATCTTAAAACCATTTCTTTCAATTAGACTGAAGGCCCAAACGATCTCACACCTTAACAGCAAAACAACTTTAACTTAAAAAAAAATAGGCTGAAGGCCCATCTCTTAAGACTGAAAGCAAAATTCAGTTTTTAAAAGGCAAAAGGCCGTATCTTAAAACAGTTCTTTAATTAGGCTGAAGGGCCAAACAACCTTCATTTAAAAATCGGCTAGAAGCCATACAATTACAAACAACAGCAAAAAAATAAGAAAAGGCAGTACACCCAACGGCGCTCAGATGTTTCCGAGGGTCGGCCTGTAATTCAAACGCTACTGCTCACTTTGGTGAGACAGGCAGTCGGCCCAACCACTCTCGATCCGACGACAACCCAACCGACACACAGTCAACGGACCCACCGACAAGATAACTTCCGCTCCACTCTACCAGCACACAACAGGGAGTTCAATGGAACAACGTAGAAGGTATTGGAGCCCACAACCAGTTATACATTCAGCTGTCAAACTACACACCGTGCTGGACAGCGACAACACGATGAGGAAAATACACTGCCTGAATTCACGTCAACGGCCAGGGCGGGTAGCCGGAACGTTAACGGCCACAAGGCAGAAGATTCCGCTGGTACGCTTCAATTCAAAATAACCAAGCACAGTTAAACTCCACCGGAGGGTGGCCGAAATTTGCCAACTTGAAAACACACGTTGTTGCTCGCGGGAATGTCCCAACAGCCGACAACGAAATCCAAACGACACAATGTGAACATTCGTGACTTGCTGGAAGATTAAGTCAAAACTCAACTTTCGTGCCCAGTAAAGGTGAGCCACGGACCTCGTAGCAAAGCTCCACGACATCCGTCCAACTGCTCGCACACAGCCCAGGCGTGAACTATAGGCGCCAGACCAAAGATAGTACAAAATGCGAATATCGATACACACCATTGCTGCCCCTCGCTGAGAGAGGGAATAACAGCATAATCGCGATAACCACGGGAGACTAAACACAGAATAGCAACCAAGGTTTAATCCAACGCATAACATGAGCCAGCCACGGCTCAATACGTTTGTTATACTGGTCCAGACAGTTCAATCCAGTTCTGAAAGACTGCAGCACACTCTTCCCTATAGCTTCTCTTTTAGATTGCGACCACTGAATTTTTTAAATTCCTTTTGTAGAGAGATAGCCTCTTTATATTTCTTCAATTTGTTTTTCTGAATTGAAAACACAACTCAAACCGCGTCTACACGATTGGCATCTGCCGCAGCAGACTCCAAGCATCTACAAAGGCGTGGCTACATTAGGGGAACCAGCCACACGGTTGCGAGTGCTCTTGTATGTTCTGGAGAAGCAAGAGTGACGGACCTCGAGGCTGTGTCGAACATCACTTTTGGCTTAACCTGTCTGTATTATAAAATTAAAAGAAATGGAAAAAAGGAAAATGTGGAAAAGAAGATTGTGGATGTTAAAAATTGATATAAACCGTACCATGTAACTATCAAATTATTATATTATAGCTGTGCTCATGGAATTATGATTATTATTTAGTTTCATGTGTGTACTGAATCTAATATAATTATATAAAATTATAGTTTAATAATTTTTGATCGCAGAGAGCCGGGTGCGGTGGCCCTGCGGTTCTAGGCGCAGCAGTCCGGAAGCGCGGGACTGCTACGGTTGCAGATTTGAATCCTGCTTCGGGCATAGATGTGTGTGATGTCCTTAGGTTAGTTAGGTTTAAGTAGTTCTAAGTTCTAGGGTACTGATGACCTAAGATGTTAAGTCCCATAGTGCGCAGAGCCATTTGAACCATTTTTTGATTGCAGAGAATTTATGAAAGAAAATTATAATAAGCTGCCTTGTGAACCATCTGCACTGTTTGATAACCTTTGCCGGGTATGCTACACTGATATTGAACGTCTGCTGAATGAAATTTCACCTATGGTTTCTAAGGAAAATACAGACTTCAGAGAAGCTATACCATGTAAATATTATCTGACAATAACACTAAGATTTTTAGCAGCTGGTGGCCGTTCCAAAAGTCTATACCATTTGTTTAAGGTATCCACCCAGGCCATATCTAAAAATATACGTGAAGTCAGCAGAGCTATTAATAAATTTCTATTACATGAAATAAAGGAAATGTAAAACTTGTTTGATATATTTTTAAATATTTTTATTAGTTGAAAAACTAGCTACACAAAAATATTTATGACTTTGCTGAACAATTGTTACTACTTATTTATTTGTATCATACTGCTCAGAATTTTCTTATGCTCTCTGAAACGCTTCGTTAATTGTGTTTTGTCTATGGAGCACGATTACTTCATCGGACACCGGTATTACTGTAATTGCAGAAGTTGGACTCGAAGAGTTAGTTTCGGTTGAGTAAATAGTTGTCACCCCTTTTCCGAGGAGGTGGTAGTGCAGGTAGTGATGGAGTACAGCTTCTTTCACAATTAGAGATGGGATTTATAGTGAAGGGGTCATGGTTTGGAGTGGAAAGTTCAGAAAATGACGTCTGGACATTTGGAGATCGGTTTGATACTGTTATACAGTAAATGAAAACACTAATTAAGCCTTGAAAGAAAACGGTATTTGGTTGATAAGTAAACTTTGACCAAGTCTAAAACAAAAAGACTTACCGTGTCATGGGGTCAATAATGGCACCAGCTAAATTTACAGCTGTGCAGTGAGAAAGCTGACGACACAACAATGTTTCTAGTTTGTCTGCAGATCGGTTATTAACTGCGAGCAAGGTACATAGAAACGCCATCTACAGAACAACCAACAGAGGAAATGGCAGGGATGTACAGTTTCATTTGTATCTACAAGGTGTTTCAAAAATGACCGGTATATTTGAAACGGCAATACAAACTAAACGAGCAGCCATAGAAATACACCGTTTGTTGCAATATGCTTGGGACAACAGTACATTTTCAGGCAGACAAACTTTCGAAATTACAGTAGTTACAATTGCCAACAACAGATGGCGCTGCGGTCTGGGAAACTCTATAGTACGATATTTTCCACATATCCACCATGCGTAGCAATAATATGGCGTAGTCTCTGAATGAAATTACCCGAAACCTTTGACAACGTGTCTGGCGGAATGGCTTCAAATGCAGATGTGATGTACTGCTTCAGCTGTTCAATTTTTTCTGGATTCTAGCGGTACACCTGGTCTTTCAAGTTGCCCCACAGAAAGAAGTCACAGGGGTTCATGTCTGGCGTATAGGGAGGCCAATCCACGCCGCCTCCTATATGTTTCGGATAGCCAAAAGCAATCACACGATCATCGAAATATTCATTCAGGAAATTAAAGACGTCGGCCGTGTGATGTTGCCGGGCACCATCTTGCATAAACCACGAGGTGTTCGCAGTGTAGTCTAAGGCAGTTTGTACCGCCACAAATTCACGAAGAATGTCCAGACAGCGTGATACAGTAATCGTTTCGGATCTGAAAAATGGGCCAATGATTCCTTTGGAAGAAATGGCGGCCCAGACCAGTACTTTTTGAGGATGAAGGGACGATGGGACTGCAACATGGGGCTTTTCGGTTCCCCATATGCGCCAGTTCTGTTTATTGACGAAGCCGTCCAGGTAAAAATAAGCTTCGTCAGTGAACCAAATGCTGCCCACATGCATATCGCCGTCATCAATCCTGTGCACTATATCGTTAGCAAATGTCTCTCGTGCAGCAATGGTAGCGGCGCTGAGGGTTTGCCGCGTTTGAATTTTGTATGGATAGAGGTGTAAACTCTGGCGCATGAGACGATACGTGGACGTTGGCGTCATTTGGATCGCAGCTGCAACACGGCGAACGGAAACCCGAGACCGCTGTTGGATCACCTGCTGCACTAGCTGCGCGTTGCCCTCTGGGGTTGCCGTACGCGGTCGCCCTACCTTTCCAGCACGTTCATCCGTCACGTTCCCAGTCTGTTGAAATTTTTCAAACAGATCCTTTATTGTATCGCTTTTCGGTCCTTTGGTTACATTAAACCTCTGTTGAAAACTTCATCTTGTTGGTACAACACTGTGTTCTAGGCGGTGGGATTCCAACACCAGAAAAATCCTCTGTTCTAAGGAATAAACCACTTGCATGTTG
Source organism: Schistocerca gregaria (assembly GCF_023897955.1). NCBI lineage: Eukaryota > Metazoa > Arthropoda > Insecta > Orthoptera > Acrididae > Schistocerca > Schistocerca gregaria. The sequence continues at coordinate 149,321,572 of NC_064920.1, forward strand.
TGAACAGCACACGCTTACAGCAGAAAGACGACGTACAGAATGGCGCACCCACAGACTGCGTTGTCTTCTATATCTTTCACATCACTTGCAGCGCCATCTGTTGTTAAAAATTGTAACTACTGTAATTTCGAAAGTTTGTCCGCCTAAAAATGTACTGTTGTCCCAAGCATATTGCAACAAACGGTGTATTTCTATCGCCGCGTCTTGCCATCTATTGGATGTGTTTCCAAACTACGCTTAGTGTCTGGGGCCGTTCTTTCAAGCCACTCCCGCCTGAGCTGGTCGCCAGAGCCAGTTGATGGGAGAGCCACGCAGCGGACGAATTTTGAGGGCGGAACCACACAGCAGTTAGCGTCTGACTGTCCAAAAAGTATGCTGCTCAGACCCGTCTCAGTTGTCGCCGTTACAAAATCATAGAGAACCGCGCCAGTATGTGAGCAGCTTGTCCACAAGAGGTGGACCCATCTCGTCATCGGTATCCTAGGTGGACAGGTCCTTGATAGGTTACTCTGTGGGCGAGTGAATGTGGAAAAGCGATTCTCTCTCTCTCTCTCTCTCTCTCTTCTCTCTCTCTCTGGCTGTGTGTGTGTGTGCGCGCACGAGCGCGAGCGCATCCTGCAGCATTTCTACCACGTTTTGGTTTGTTTAAATTTAATGCACCATTTTTCCAGTTTATCGTCGTTCTGTAAGCCCAAATCTACCGTTCTCTCACTGTCTGAAGGCGATAATATTTTCTCCAATAAGTTTCTGTAGTTAGACACTGTGGAAGCATTAAGGCATTAACATATCAACAAGTTTTCAGTGCTTTCAATTGAACTCCACAGTCAGTATTAAAGACATCGTCAACAAAATTACAGGACGCGAACCTGCCCTACATATCTATATTGCTTGTGTAAGCGACAAACTACAATTGTTGTCATCACATGTGTATTAATTTCATACACACAGCAACACCTGGCGGAAGTCACAACCTATTCTTCTTCTTCTTTTTCTTTGCATTACCGCAACCTCCGGCTCGTCATATAAATCATTCAACGACTGTATAATTGAGTACCACTGCCGATGCCATGCAATCAAAATCCTATTTTGCAGACGAGGCTGGGCGCAGTTAATGGCGTCTATGTCTTCTACATATCTGGTACTAAAGCTGCTACCCACCTCAGCTTTTCTCAGGGAACGTTATATTTCGTATACGAGGGTTGTCCAGAAAGTAAGTTGTGATCGGTCGCGCAATGGAAACCATTGGGAAAATCGGGTAAATCTTTGGACAGATGTGTTTGGTTGTGTCTCTAGTATGCCCGTCGCTCGTGTCGCGTCGCTCTTTTCAGCTTTGAGTGAACAGTGAGCATGCAAAGATGCGTAAGGAATAGCGTCTCCCACCAAGTATGAGGGCCTGGTTAGAGATTTCGCCAGTGTCATGCAGCCCACATAACACAATTATCAAGCAGTTCCTTCTTCATGCCAATTTTCGGCCGCACACTGCAGGGGCAATGAAGACACTCCTGCAGCGTTTCCGATGAGAAGTGTTTGATCACCCACAATGCAGTCTGTAATTAGCTCCCCCTGAAAGTCATCTCTGCTCACAAGAACCGCTGGCGATGAAGACAATTTTTTTCCACAGACAACGAGCTGCAGACCAGTGCAGATAACTGGCCGAAAGCACAGGCGGCTGGAAAGTTGATACAACACTACGAAAACACTCGAAGTTGGAGCGGCGACTATGTAGAGAAGCAGGTGGATGGTGTAACTAACTGTTGCAAACAAAACGTTTCTGGTTTTGACTGTGGTTTCCATTTCGCGACCGATCAGAACTTACTTTCAGGGCAACCCTCGTATTACATTGAAACATGGAGTTACCTTATGTCTAATCTCATCTTCTATGATATTTTCATAGTACTGTGATGTTTTCGTGATATCTCTAGTTCGACCCTGGATCATCCAACTCATACACCCCCATATACCGAATGGTTATAATTAAGGGGCAGCTACTCACAGATGTCCAGTGAGGACGACCTTGCGCAGTAGCCACGCAGTTTGAGGAGTCGTGTCACGGACTGCGCGGCCCCTCCCGCCGGAGATTCGAGTCCTTCCTCGGGCATGGGTGTGTGAGTGTGTGTGTGTTGTTGTTGTTCTTAGCATAAGTTAGTTTAAGTAGTGTGTAAGTCTAGGGACCGATGACCTTAGCAGTTTATCCCTTAGGAATTCACAAACATTTTTTTCCAGTGTGGACTGTAGTTATATGACAGCGAAACTTCGTAGATACGTTAGTTCCAATTTTGGCCACAGGTGCAAATCTGGCGCTGTACAGCATCTCGTCCATATCTACAGTGCTCATACTGAACAAACTGTGTCAGCGGCAGTTAATAATAAAAATCATCATTATACCTTTCTCACTTGTTTGACCTTTCCTTCCCTCGTCCGATTCCTAATCCATTACATATGGAAACGTTTCCACGCGTTTTTCTTGCTTCCTCAGCGATAGATTTGCACCTGGGGTCAAAAATTGGAACTAATTTTTCGCAGCTTAAATCTGTTCCACATTAATGCATATAATGTCTATCATGTTTCGCTGCCATACGATGATTATAGTCAACACTGGACTTCTGTAAGTACCTGCATTTTAGTTATACTCACCTGGTACCTGCTCAATTGTGTCAGTTATAAATATTGTTCAGTTTGTAAAGTATACTACGACACACAGAATTTTGGTTAGTGAAACGGTTTCTACATTTGTAGGGCCTACAACTGTTTAATGACATTCCACGACATTCAAGCAAAGAAGAGGAAACGGCTTACGTTTGTGTAGTACTTCCATCTTAAACATTATTTCTTAGCTTTACCAAGCATGATTAGCAGGAACTGATATGGCACACTCTGCCAGGTCTGCCTGATAAGCACCGAGCGAGGTGGTGCACTGGTTAGCACACTGGACACGCATTCGAGAATACGATGGTTGAAACCCGTCTCCGGCCATCCTGATTTAGGTTTTCCGTGATTTCCCCAAATCGCTTCACGCAAACGCTGGGATGGTTCCTTTGAAAGGGCAATGCCGATTTCCTTCTCCATCCTGCCCTAACTCGAACTTGCGCGCCATCTTCAATGGCCTCGATGTCGACGGGACGTTAAACACTAATCTCCTCCTCCTCTACAGTCGAGTCGGCGTAAGTTCATTCCCGACAGTTGCAGTAGGCTAGCCATGACAGCTTCGCGCACCTACCACAATTAATAACGTAACGTGAGTATACAAACGCCTCTACAGAAACGCCTCAGTATTTTCACGTCTCTGTAGACGGCTGTTGTTTTCGCCTGGAGCCATTAGCGCTTTGCACCTGAAAGTTTGCAACAGCACTACGAGCTGTCAGGGATCTTTTTACGCCGTAATGGTTCAGATGGCTCTGAGCACTATGGGACTTAGCATCTGGGGTGATCAGTCCCCTAGAACTTAGAAGTAAAGTAACCTAAGGACATCAGACACATCCATGTCCGAGGCAGGATTCGTACCTGCGACCGTAGCTGTCGAGCGGTTCCAGACTGAAGTACCTAGAACCACTTGGCCACAACGGCCGGCTGGCAGCAGTATAAGCGCCGCTCTTCAGCTGAGAGACAGTAAGTACAGAACATGGAGACATTTAATACAACATAAAGGAGTAAATATGGCGTAATAGAGATATAACAAAAGGAGAGAGCATAATGGAAGATAACATAAAAAGGGGATGATTGTAAAAATGGAGATAAAAATCTAAAAAAGTAGTGTACACAGAAAACCACACATCGTGACGATTAAAAGAACACAAGGAGAAGTACAGTCAGAGCGTAAAAGCTGTGACAAGTGGCATAGCACTGAACAATCATGGACAACAACACTATGTACAAGTCTAGCACACGATTAAAATCACAGAACTTAACGTCACTGTAGAATAAAACTGTAGAATAACACTGACGTTGCACACAGGCGATGAAGAACGACCTGGGAGGATCTGCCGAATGAGTGGTGCTTGAGGGAGGGGGGGGGAGGGAAGGGGAGACAGGGCAGGGTGAGCGCCGAAGGGGGTCATGGAGGGAAGGACGGGAGAGGGAAATAGCTGAGGAAGGGGTGCAGAGACTCAGGATGGGGGGGGGGCAGGAGGGGAGAGAAAAAGGGAGGCCCTGGGTACGGGGAGAACAAGGCCTGGGTACAGTAGGTAGCCTGGGGTACGCAAAGGCCCTCTGCAGATCGCACTGCAAATGATCGACTCTAAGGGGCTGAGCTGGCAACCAGCCCGACAGTGGTGTGTTGCCGTGTGGCATGGACGCTTGATGGCTTCTGCCGACACGCCACAGAGTACACGTGTCGTTCTGTACAAGTGCACCCACGCAGACATAGCGGAAGAGGCAATAAACGAAACGAGTAGACTTATTGCAGCTTGCCTTACACCTAACTTACTTGTTATACTCTACCAACTCGCTGACACAGTGCCACCAAATATTCGTCGTGAAGTAGCTGCCGACGTGGAGGATACAAATCAGGCTCATCAGGAGAACCATTTACTATATGGACAAATTCCAACAGCCCCAGCGCTAAGGTCCAGAAAAAGTTTCTTCAAGATCACTTCAGTCTTTCATACAATAGCAGCTATAGAAAGAAAACAATTGCGAATCTCTCGACTTGAGAAAAACTCTGCGTGCCTCTCTCTTTGGGAACCCTCCCATCTGGGATGGACAGAACTGGATCGTGTGGAGGTCACTTACTTTTCTTCATTTTGGAATTGGAAGATCCAGGAGTAAACTCTAGAAATGGCGCTTCTCTGTAAATACCGCCAACTGTGACTGTGGAGAACTGCAGATCATGCAGCATGTACTGGACTGTCGGCTATGCCGTTCATTTTGCAGAGGAGATCTACTTGCAACATCAGCTTCTGTTGCAGTTGCAAGATTTTGGTCAACAGTAGTGTACCTTGGTATTTCTTTATTTCATTTATTTGTAAGGATAATTACCATATACCGTAGCTGTTTTCTAACAGGCTTAAATAACTACTTTGTATCAAATAAACAATAAAACTGGAAACACCAAGAAATGTCACAGATTCTCTAAAAAGTTTGTTTACAAAAATAATAAACACTGTTCGCCTACTCTGACGAACGTAGTGCAAGATTTATAAGTTGAAAGTCACTGGCTAAAAGTCGTAGTTTAGAAAACACAGTTTTCACACAGGTGAAAATGCTAACCCTCTCTGAGACCGTGTTGAAGCAAAGTCCAACTAACAGTTTAAGTTCTTCCGTGTTGACATGAACTTAAAATCCAACAAACAATTTAGATTCTTTCTTCTATGTGCGGAGCTAAAGTTCCCTTGGAGCAGTGTCCGTGTGCTACAAAAATACTTTAAGCCAAGTTTTACAACATCCATAACCATCAGGACAGGACCGCAGAGAACCAGGGCATTGCCTGTAGCGGCGGCGACCGATTGGTGGCGCAGACTGCGATGGCGGCGTAGAGCTCAATGTCCGAACTGAAGTCCTGGCTCGGATTAAACTAGTGATGGACGGCCGTCCGCCGGCCTAAACACCGTCAATCAGCAGGATATCTAGGAATCTGTTTTCGATCACGTGGCTTGTGAACGTAAGTGGGTTCCCGTGATCTGCAACCGTTGGCGACGCTGCTAGGGCCGCCTATTGGAATCCAGGAAATCTTCTTTGCGATGAGAAGTGGTTGCCTGGCAATTGCACAACCCTCGACTCTGAGATGCATGATATGTACTCGGCTTCGCACCTGTAACAACGCGACATGTTAAAAACTACAATTATACTGCAAAAGACAAATTCAGCTCGAATGAAATAGCAATAATACTTTGAAATGCAGATCATAACAAATGCAGGAATATAAAACAAAAAGCTTACCTTTCAGGAGAATCAATAGCTCAGAAACACAAAACATTAACGACACATTTCAAATAGCTGAAAAGACATTTCCCACATTAAAACAAGAAATTAAACTAAAATAACGTTGACTGCACTCTGTAGTAATCTGACATTGATCTCCCTCTCTCATAAAGCATCCCACAAACGCATTTTTCCACAAAAGAAAAGAATAAACCTTTTTACTTCACAAAATTTTTGAGAGAAACTTTTCTAATCTCAGTTCTGAATCACCATAAACCTCCCAAAGCTTGTGTTACAATTATTCCACTACAATCTAGTACAAAATATTCCACTGTTTTTTTTTTTTTTTTTTTTAACAAGTAAGACATAGTTTCTTCTCTGTATCCTAAGGCATCTCTCAACTACAAATCCACACAATGCACTAAAGAATTTTCCTCATGAATCATATTCACTTCAACCAGCTAGTAAGATAAGAATATATATTGGAACGAACAAAAGAAATTTTATAGTTGCACTGCAGTCACTGAATATAGCTTATTATAGTTCTATGTACCACAATCACTGTATATACCTTGGTCATCAGGTCGCTTCCTAAAATCTTATATTACACATATGCAATAAGCCTCTCACCGAAATTAGTAATACTGACATAATTCAAGAAACGTGTCTAAAGTGTAAGGGAAACAGACTTTAGCACCAAGTATGTCTGTAAATGTACCAAAGTATAACAGTAAAAAACAGTGTGAGTTAGGCTCCCTACGTAAGCTGACTCTGAATTGATATAAAACTTTCCATAAAAGAATATACTCTTCACGAACAAAACACTGGCAAGAAATATTACTGCAGTATAGCCTCCACTTCTAATAGATGGCTCACGTATGTCCCAGAAATCGTACACAAATTTACTGTAAGTCCACTCACAAGAAACATCTTTTTCAAATTTACACTGGTGTTCAAAATTAAAGCAGCAAACCGCTACTTCCCCGTCCTGTGCCTAATCCACTATATAATTATACAGACTGTCACCCAGACGTCCATACGATCGTGTTCTGCACGGAAGATGGCAGTCCGGTCAGTGGGAAACCAAGTTAATGATGACGTCATGGTCCCTATGAAACGAGGTAGTGTTTGCCTGGTAGCCCCACATCCACAGTGGCTGTGTACACAGTCACAGACGGTGCAGTATGACATAGAGAAGACGCCTGCCAGACCCTCGACGGTGGAGCGCCATAGAAAGAAAGGAAGCAGGGCAGTCACAGATGTGGCCAGATGTATCGTTCTGTTGTTTCTCGGAAGTGACCCAAAGTGTATCTCGGAGGCCAGGGCAGGGCCGATCATTTGTGACTTCAGAAGTGAGGACCTTTATTTGGCTGTAAGGGCACGACAATACCGCCTTAGTACTCATGGCATCCGGCATGTGAGCTCGCAGCATCCGATGCATATGTTGTATCCAGGCAGAGTGGTGCAGAAGGCTTCGGAAGAATGACCTTCATTGTCGGTGACATGTATGTCTACCTCTGGCACGTCTTCACAGAAGGGAACGTGTAGACTGGCGTCATCAACAAGCCACCTGGACGGTCGAACAGTGGTCCAGTACTGTTTTCACAGATGAATTCAAATCTATTCTCGATAGATTCGCACGTAGAGGGAACGTGGAACATGATTTCGGCACCCAAACATTGTGGAAAGAGACCGAGATAGAGGAGGGTCCCTAATGGTGTGTGCAGGGATAATGTTTACCACTCGAACTCCTCTTCATGATATTGCACGGGTGAATCGGCGAGCTTTAGCTGCTGTCAGGTATCACGGAGAGATCTTGGAACCTCACATCCACAATGGCTGTGTTCACAGTCACAGACGGTGCAGTATGGCACAGAGAAGACGCCTGCCAGACATTCGGCGATGGAGGGCCATAGAAAGAAAGGAATCAGGTTTGTTGCGAGATGCTGTGGGCCCAGATGTCGTACTGATGGGCGATAATGCTCGACCTCATAGAGCACGGGTGGTTGATGATTTCTTGGAAACGTAAGATATGAATCCCATAGGGCATGTCTGGGATGCACTAGGGAGACGGGTAACATCACGTCAGCATCCACGAACCACTCTCCAAGACTGTCAGCACCTCTGCCGGAAGAATGGGCGTTACTGCCTTAAATGAGACTGATGACATCATTCACAGACCTGTATTGCTGCCAGAAGTGGTCACACCCCGTACTGAGCACATTAACCAGTTGTCGGAATGTGTGTGCAAATCCGTTAAGTTGGAAAAAAACGAAGCACATTTTTTTCTACCGTTATGTATCTTGCACTTGTTTCCGTTCTGTATTCTTTAGAGTGTTTCTGCTTTACTATCACCTGTTTGTACTGTTATGTGTCAAAATAAACGCAACCTAGCAAAATTTCCTTTTATTGCTTTAATTTTGGACACCAGAATATTTACTTTCGACATGTGCCTTTACAGCCATCTCAACAGTGGAATTACGATACGACAGTGGGCTTAGACAACTCAGAATATACATGAAAGTCAAGCCATATGCTGGTACCACACTACATTGGCTTAGAATTGTTACGTGACGCCATGCAGGCTATTTTCGTGACACATATGACGAAACGAAGGCAACGACAGCACAACACACAGACCCCAAGCGGAGAAAATCTTCGACCCAGCCAGAATTGACCCGGGCCCCTCCCGTTAGCAATTATCACCTAAAGTAAGGTTTTATATTCCTACATTAAACAGCTGTCTCCTTACACGTCGTAACACATCTTGGTAACTTCCTAAGAATGTCTGTTAGAGGTTTGGTGTGCTACGGTGACTCCATCTTGCTTTCAGCGCTTAACGAGCGGACACTAGCAGCTGGTGTCGTACAGTCTTTCTTCCATACCACTGGCACCCCATACCGTACTGCACGGGCCTGCCTAACAAGAAGGAAAAAATGGTTCGAATGGCTCTGAGCGCTATGGGACTTAGCATCTGACGTCATCAGTTCCCTAGAACTTAGAACTACTTAAACTTAACTAACCTAAGGACATCACACACATCAATGCCCGAGGCAGGATTCGAACCTGCGACCGTAGCGGTCGCGCGGTTCCATACTGAAGCACCTCTAGCCACTCGGCCACAGCGGCCGGCTAACAAGAGGAAGTTGTGTGCTAAAAACTCTTTTTGTGGGGATAGTGTGCTACGAGAAAGCCTGACATACATCTGGTAAACTTTCTTCTTGTATGTCACACGAGTGAAAATTATGTTGCCGTTGACAACCGTCTTTTAATTTATTTCATGTACATTGAACTGATTATTATAAACTCCGTTACTGTGAATGACGTCACCAGGTTCGACAAATCTTAATAGTTGCTGGAACCACATTTTACTTCAAGAAACACTACTTTTTAGCTGCGTAGAAACTTTATTTATTGTTCGAACGGTATCGGACTGATTCCATCATCATGATAACTGACAGAGCGTAAAATACAAAAGAACTGTTAATAAGTTGCAAAACTTTGTCAGTAATAGTAAAAGCAAACTAATATATGTATCGAATTAGAAAATGTATCATATCTTTAATATGGATTTTCGTTACACAAGTAACACATCGGACTTCACACATGCCATAAAGTGAAAACCGCACAATATCATGTAAGCGTAAACATTTGTGTTATAATACGTGACAGTTGAGAAAAGCAGGCTCACATCGATAAACGTGAACTCTTACTTGTGAATGACATGTACGATACACATACTCGTGGAATAATGACAGAGTTTCATAGCAGGAGGACCATGCTAAAAGTCGTTTAAGCCAAAAACATTCGCCTCTGCAAATATCTCCTTTGTTAGCCAGTACGAACTGCATGCCGTACAAGTTACGTAACTTGTAAACGAGTAACCTCGATGCCCAGTGGGGTTAGAGCACATGTTGCCTAGACGGTCAAACCGACGTTCGATCGCGTCCGCATTGTCACTTTGTGCTAGGAAGAGCTGTCCACAAGGGAAGTGTCTCGGAGTGAACCAAAGCGATGTTGTTCGGACACGGAGGAGATACAGAGAGACAGGAACTATCGATGACATGCCTCGCTCAGGCCGCCCAAGGGCTACTACTGCAGTGGATGACCGCTACTGCAGATGGCTCGGAGAAACCCTGACAGCAACGTCACCATGTTGCATAATGCTTTTCGTGCAGCCACGGGAGTTGTGTTACGACTCAAACTGTGCGCAATAGGCTGCATGATGCGCAACTGCAACTCCCGACGTTGGCGAGATCCATCTTTGCAAACACGAAATCATGCAGCGCGGTACAGATGGTTCCAACAACAAGCCGAATAGACCGCTCTCGATGGCATTGCGTTCTCTTCACCGATGAGTGTGGCATATGCCTTCAACCAGATAATCGTCGGAGACGTGTTTGGGGGCAACCCGGTCAGGCTGAACGCCTTAGACATTCTGTCCAGCGAGTGCAGCAAGGTAGAGGTTCCCTGATATTTTGGGTGGCATTATGTGGGACCGACGTATACCGCTGGTGGTCATGGAAGTAGCCGTAACGGCTGTACCATACGTGAATGCCATCCTCCGACCGATAGTGCAGCCATAACGGCACCATATTGGCGAGGCATTCGTCTTAATTGCCGACAATTCGCGCCCCGTCGTGCACATCTTATGTAAGACTTCCTTCAAGATAACGACATCGCTCGACTAGAGTCGCCTGCATATTCTCCAGACATGAACCCAAACTAACATGCCTGGGATAGATTGAAAAGGGCTGTTTATGGACGACGCGACCCATCAACCACTCTGAGGGGTCTGCGGCCGAATCGCCGTTGAGGAGTAGGACAATCTGGACGAACAGTGCCCTGATGAACTTGTGGATAGTATGCCACTACGAATACAGGCATGCGCATCAATGCAAGAGGACGTGCTACTGGGTATTAGAGGTACCGGTGTATACAGCAATCAGGACCACCACCTCTGAAGGTCTCACTGTATGGTGGTACAGCATGCAACGTGTGGTTTTCATGAGCAATAAAAAGGGCGGAAATGATGTTTACGTAAATTTCTATTCCAATTTTCTGCACACGTTCCGCAACTATAGGAACCGAGGTGATGCAAAACATTTTTTGATGTCTGTATTTATGAACAAAATGAGGAATGATTCCAGAGAAAAGTAAAACTGCTGGAAAAGTGTTACAATTAGGCTTTTCACACCCAATGAATAACGTAGTATTCCGCACCGTCAAACAAACGTAGTCGCAGATCGAATGGCCACCTGAATGGAACGTAAGTTACCGCAAACATATAACCGAAAGGGGTGTAACTTTTATTTCATATCTCTCTCAATATGTGTGTACATTAGCCTTTATCGAGAATCGCAGATCTCTGGGCGCTTTTTATGGATACGGCCGACGTTATCTGCGCCATTGTGATGGAGTTTCGACGTTGTTGTCCGGGCGTGAACGAGTTAGCAGTATCAGTGACGTCGTTAATTTTGTACCATACTTTTCTCTCAGCATTTTACGTATAAAAATTTTTCAGTGGATTCTAGAACGTACCGTAAAATTTTCCCATTCATCGTGAATCAGCAAATACGTTCATTCAAAAGCCAAAGCATCTTCTGCTACAGTGGTGTCCAAAATTAAAGCAACACACGAAAATTTTGCAAGGTTGTGTTTATTTTGCCACAAAACGGTATAGACAGGCGACAGTAAAGTAGAAACAATGTAAGGAATACAGAACTTAAACAATTGTAACATGCATAACGGTAGACAAAAGTTTTCTTCGTTTTTTTCCGACTCATCGGATTTGCACACACATTGCGACAACTGGTTAATGTGCTTAGCATAGAGTGTAACCACTTCTGGCAGTAGAGTAGTCCTAACAACGACGCGGCAATCTGTGTACTACGTCATCAATCTCAGGTTAAGGCAATAACGTCCATTATGCCTGCAGAGTTGCTCGCAAGTCTTGAGAAGTGGTTAGCGGATACTGACGTGATGCAACCCGTCTCCCTAGTACATCCCAGACATGCTCTACGGAATTCAGATCGGGAGAGCAAGCAGGCCACGCCATGCGTCCAATATCTTCCGTTTCCAAGAAAACCTCAACAAACTGTGCTCTATGAAGTCGAACACTATCGTCCATCTGTACGAAGTCTGGGCCCACAACACCGCGCAAAAAATGCATATGAGATATAAAAATCACGACATGCGACAGCAGTGTACAATATCACGAAGAGGTTTTCGAGTGGTCAACACAATCCCTGCCCACATCAATAAGGATCCTCCTCGATGTCGGTCTCTTTCCACAATAATTGAGTCCAAAAATCGTGTTCTACATTTCCGCCAGATGCGAATCCGTCGAGACTCACTCTCTGGACCAAATTGGGACTCAACTGTGAAAAGAACGTTGACCAACTGTTCAACCGACTAGGTGGCATCTCGACGACTCCTCTCGAGACGCTGGCCGGGGTGGCCGAGCGGTTCTAGGCGCTACAGCATGGATGTGTGTGATGTACTTAGGTTAGGTTAGGCTTAAGTAATTCTAAGTTCTAGGGGACTACTGACCTCACAAGTTAAGTCCCATAGTGCTCAGAGCCATTTGAATCACTAGACGTTCCCTTGTGTGAGGACGCTTGACAGGTACACACACAACAGGTCTCCGACAAGGTCACTCTGCCGAAGCCTTCTGTATATCGTTTGCCTTGATACAACACGTCCAGTGTATGCTGCGAGATCAGATAACAGTTGCCGTGCAGTGCTAAGGTGGTATGGTCGTGCCCTTACAGCCAAATAGCGGTCCTCTCTGTCTGAAGTCACACGTGGTCGACACTGCCCTGGTTTTCGGGCCAACACCATTGGTCTCTACAAACTGTCGCCACATCCGAGAAAGAACAGGACGATTCACATTAAGCCATCGGGCCACATCAGTTTGCGACTGTCCTTCCATTCTTTCTATGAACATCAACCACATGGAGTCTGGTAGGCGTCTTCTCTGTGCCTTACTGCACCGCCTGCACCTGTATACACAGCGGTTGTGGATGCGGGACTACCCGGCGAACGCCACCCCCTTTGAGAAGTGCCCCAACGCCATCGTTGGCGTGGTTGTCCATTGACCGGAATGCCATCTTCCGTATAGAACACGATCGTATGGACATCTGTTGACAGTCTGTATGATTATAGCGTAGTTTAGACACAGAACGGGGTAACAGCGGTTTGTTGCTTTAATTTTGAATGGCAGTGCATTTTCCCGTGCATTAAACCTTGTAGTGAGTTTCGCACTTGTGCTAAGACAATTAGTGCGGTACAGTACATACGTGTGCTATTCCGTGCGATGTTTTTAATCTTAAATTGCAACGTATTATTGTACAGGCGCTGAAGGATCAAGTGCAGCCGCGCGGGGTAGCTGTGCGGTCTGGGGCCTCTTCTCACGGTCCACGTGGCTCCCCCCGTCGGAGGTTCGAGTCCTCCCTCGGGCATGGATGTGTGTGTTGTCCTTAGCGTAAGTTAGTTTAAATTAGTTGAAATAGTGCCTAAGCTTAGGGGCCGATAATCTTAGCAGTTTGGTCCCATAAAACACTACAAAAAAAATCAAGTGCAGATCAAAATATGGCGTGAAGCCGAGAACTACTTACTGTTTATTATAATTGGCATGTGTACAGCCCTTACAGATCCTGTGCATTTACTTGCCGTCTTTGCAGAGGGTCGCAAGCCGACTGCTTCATTTTTTCTTTTAGTCTGTATATTTTAGGTGATTTTTAACTTAATAAGTAGGAACTATAAATACGGGCGCGGGGCATGATATCAAACTATTGATCTCAAGGTCTGATGCCTAGCACAGCGAAACATTAAGTATACTATTCCTGCAATACTGTTAGATTTGTCGTAACCGCGTTCTCTTATTGTTAACAATCTGTATGAAATATTCAAGAGATTGGCTTAAAAAGATAATATTTACTGGAAGATCCAAAGGCCACACAAAAATTATTCAGTTAATTGGTTTGAATATACTTTTTTATTTTTAATGCTTTGTCACATAATTTTCGACATTATAATGACGTTCTTTTCGAACATATTCTCCCTTAATGTTGTTCTTTTTTATTTTGACTCTGCCAGTGTTGCTTATAGCCTATGACCGAATGCCAACCAGGACTGCTCAATGGTTGGTATTGCATCAGCTCGTGTAGCCTAGTTTAAGGTAACCAATGAAAGTGAGAAACTACTTTTCGCTTTTAGTGCTAACACTGAATTTTTCCTGTCTTAATTTTGCTCGTAGAGGTTAGCTTTTACTGTCATAAACAAAGCAAATGTAATTAATTAATAGTTCTGTCACAACTTATTGTCCAGCGTGTCTCACACGCCCAGTATACCCGATGGTAGCCGCATTCAAGATTGTTCCGTGTTACCTTGTACAGGTTTACCGCACTTGTGAAATTACCCACCGTATTTATGTGTTGCCTTTAACCAAGCAGCAGCTGATGTGGCAACACTGTAGCAGGAAGTGAGAGAGTCAACAAGTAATTTTAACCGGACTGTAATGTAGCAAAATTCTTTGGTCAGTGGCGCAGCTCTCTGCTGTAGGACTGTCGTTGGACAGTTCGGTCTGATCATTCATTGCAGGCACGCTCATGTTTTCCATAGACAGCTACCAAGCAGTAAAACTAATGTAATAATTTTTTTCATAATGTGGGGCCACAGTCATAATATATATATTTTAAGTCAGTACCGCCATTATACTTTTTTTTTTATTTGCTGTGTTACATTCACACGCTCATGATTTCGGGTTTAAAGTGCCATTATCAAGTGTTTTAATGTTAAATCTTAGGCACTGTATAACATTAAAACGCTTGATAATGGCACTTTAAAGCGGAAATCATGATCTTGTAAATGTTGCACTGCAAATAAAAAACAGTCTAATGGCGATACTGACTTTAAAGAAAAACTAATGAACTTCGCATTTTCTGTCTCAATCATTCGACTGTGAGCATACTCTCTTGGGTCCTCTCCACAGCCGGCCGCAGTGGTCTCGCGGTTCTAGGCGCGCAGTCAGGAACCGAGCGACTGCTACGGTCGCAGGTTCGAGTCCTGCCTCGGGCATGGATGTGTGTGATGTCCTTAGGTTGGTTAGGTTTAAGTAATTCTAAGTTCTAGGGGACTAATGACCACAGCAGTTGAGTCCCATAGTGCTCAGAGCCAAGACAATAACCATCTACACGAACAGTTCGACGACTTTTGCAGCAGCATGGACTATCAGCTAGTAGACCATGGTTGCGGTTACCCTTGACGCTGCATCGCAGACAGGAGCGCCTGCGATGGTGTACTCAACGACGAACCTGGGTGTACGAATGGCAAAACGACATTTTTTCGGATGAATCCAGGTTCTGTTTACAGCATCATGATGGACGCATTCGTGTTTGGCGACATCACGGTGTGCGCACATTGGAAGCGTGTATTCGTCATCCTTTTACTGGCATGTCATCCGGAGTGATGGTACGGGGTGCCATTGGTTACACGTCTCAGTCACCTCTTGTTCACACTGACGGCATTTTGAACAGTGGATGTTACATTTCAGATGTGTTACGCCCCGTGGCTCTGCCCTTCATTCGATTCCTGCGAAACCCTACATTTCAGCAGAATAATGCACGACCGCCTGTTGCAGGTCCTGTACGGGCCTTTCTGGAAACAGAAAATGTTCGACTGTTGCTCTGGCCAGCACATTCTCCAGATCTCTTACCAATTGAAAACGTCTGGTCAATGGAGGCCAAGCAACTGGCTCGTCACAATACGCAAGTCACTACTTTTGATGAACTGTGGTATCGAAGCAGCATGGGCAGGTGTACCTGTACACGCCGTCCAAGCTCTGTTTGACTCAATGCGCAGGCTTATCAAGGCCGTTATTACGTCCAGAGGTGGTTGTTCTGGGTACCGATTTCTCAGGATCTATGCACCCAAATTGCGTGAAAATGTAATCAAATGTCAGTTCTAGTATAATAGATTTGTCCAATGAGTACCCGTTTATCATCTGCATTTCTTCTTGGTGTAGTAATTTTAATGGACAGTAGTGTAATTTTACGTAGGATTTATACCACGACCATTATACAATAGCGTTACACACTTTATGCAGATTCAATACAGACCAGCTAGGGTGTGATTTGCATAACATTATGATCCTGCCGCCTAACTTGCATATCAATTAAAGGTCCCACCATAGCAAACACGGTGCTAGTTTCCACTAGGGAGTATCCTCCGTCCTTTGCCTCATCTCTTTTGCGACAACATAGGAATCATTTCGTAACTGTAGTGCCGGGGAACTAAAAGTACAAGACAGTGACTTCAATTTAGTTCCTCGCATCAGCAGGAAAAACTTGTGCCTTTTGTGAAACTTTAAAGCGACGTTTTCTTGGGCAGTGCCAGTAATACTGACGACTATCGATCTTCTGCGTGAGCTCCGTAAGAAAGTTGTTTTAATCAGGACTGTATATTTAAAAATTCACAAATTAAATTCTTTCCTATCTACTTGAATTTAATGCTTCAGCCGGCCGAGGTGGCCGAGCGGTTATAGGCGCTACATCTGGAGCCGCGCGACCGCTACGGTCTCAGGTTCGAATCCTGCCTCGGGCATGGATGTGTGTGATGTCCTTAGGTTAGTTAGGTTTAAGTAGTTCTAAGTTCTAAAGGTGGCAGGGGTAAAATACAGGGAGCGTAAGGCTATTTACAATTTGTACAGAAACCAGATGGCAGTTATAAGAGTTGAGGGACATGAAAGGGAAGCAGTGGTTGGGAAGGGAGTGAGACGGGGTTGTAGCCTCTCCCCGATGTTATTCAATCTGTATATTGAGCAAGCAGTAGAGGAAACAAAAGAAAAATTTGGAGTAGGTATTAAAATTCACGGAGAAGAAATAAAAACTTTGAGGTTCACCGATGACATTTTAATTCTGTCAGAGACAGCAAAGGACTTGGAAGAGCAGTTGAACGGAATGGACAGTGTCTTAAAAGGAGGATATAAGATGAACATCAACAAAAGCAAAACGAGGATAATGGAATGTAGTCAAATTAAATCGGGTGATGCTGAGGGAATTAGATTAGGAAATGGGACACTTAAAGTAGTAAAGGAGTTTTGCTATTTAGGGAGTAAATAACTGATGATGGTCGAAGTAGAGAGGATATAAAATGTAGACTGGGAATGGCAAGGAAAACGTTTCTGAAGAGGAGAAATTTGTTAACATCGAGTATAGATTTAAGTGTAAGGAAGTCGGTTCTGAAAGTATGTGTATGGAGTGTAGCCATGTATGGAAGTGAAACGTGGACGATAAATAGTTTATACAAGAAGGGGAAAGAAGCTTTCGAAAAGTGGTGCTACAGAAGAATGCTGAAGATTAAATGGGTAGATCACATAACTAATGAGAAGGTATTGAATAGAAATGGGGAGAAGAGGAGTTTGTGGCACAACTTGATAAAAAGAAGGGACCGGTTGGTAGGACATGTTTTGAGGCATCAAGGGATCACAAATTTAGCACTGGAGGGCAGCGTGGAGGGTAAAAATCGTAGAGGGAGACCAAGAGATGAATACACTAAGCAGATTCAGAAGGATGTAGGTTGCAGCAAGTACTGGGAGATGAAGAAGCTTGCACAGGATAGAGTAGCATGGAGAGCTGCATCAAACCAGTCTCAGGACTGAAGACCACAACAACAACGACAAGTTCTAGGGGACTGATGACCTCAGAAGTTAAGTCCCATAGTGCTCAGAGCCATTTGAACCATTTTTTTTAATGCTTCATGTAAAATCTCATGGAACATGCATCTTTGTTTAAACGCTTGGAATCGAACCCAAGCACCGAGCAAGGACGCTTCCATAGTGCCTCACTACTTCTCCATAAATAAACGTGTTAAACGTAGTCAAAAAAACTTACAAAGTCGTGTTTGTCGAGAATTTTGTAGGGCTGCATCGCAACAATTTTATTCCGCCTTCTGGTAAGTTTGATTCATAAATTAATTAACTTTCTCTCTTCATCTCAAATACAGGGTATGTTATACGACTCCTTGAGCCTATCTCAGTACATCGAAACACGCCGCCATTTTAATACCGTGCACTCACAAACTCTGGTCATCTGGAGAAAGCAGGACGTGACCCTAGGACATATTTAACTGGGGTCAGCTCCCTCGATTAACTTTGATCGAGATCGGTGCCCCAGTACTTTGCGTTAAACAGGGTTAAACGCCGACTTTACCGCAGTTAGCTTTTAATCGAGGCTGGTTCACTCGGACAAGTGTGTGCCCTTTGCAGCCTGCATGTAATTCTTGTTGTTGTTGTTGTTGTCTTCAGTCCAGAGACTGGTCTGAAGCAGCTCTCCATGCTTCTCTATCCTGTGCAAGCTTCTTAATCTGCCAGTACCTACTGCAAGCTACATGCTTCTGAACCTGTTTAGTGTATTCATCTCTTGGTCTCCCTCTACGATTTTTATCCTCCACGTTGCCCTCCAATCCCTCGATGCCTCAGAATATGCCCTACCAACCGATCCCTTCTTCAGGTCAAGTTGTGCCACAAACCCCTCTTCTCTCCAATTCTGTTCAATACCTCCTCATTAGTTATGTGTTCTACCCATCTAATCTTCAGCATTCTTCTGTAGCACCACATTTCGATAACCTCTATTCTCTTCTTGTCCAAACTATTAATCGTCCACTTTTCACTTCCGTAACATGTAATTATGAAACGTAAATTTTTATCCCTTCTGCCTTCAGCAGGGATACCAGTCTTACCAAATTTTAATTATTATAAATATTTTGTAAATATTATATATATATTATAATATAATTATTATACCAAATAATAATTATTATAAACAACATGTACGTTTGTAGAAATTTAAATCAGTAGTCTGCTTCGACTATTTCTTTGCATACTTTACAGGTCAGAGAGCAAGTCATCATCTTAATATGCAGAGCTGGCGGTACATTACCTTATTTACGATGTGACTGCAGTATTGTCAGATTTCAGAGTTCGAAATAGAATAAAGATCAACAGACTGAGCCACGCATTCTCATAGCACTTAACCTGTTTACAAGGATGGCTACCTACACGTTTTTGAAATTCATTTGGAACTTCTTACTAGCTAAAGCAGTTACATAAATCATTCAAATGTTCGCCCATTCTCACTATTCGCTTTCTTTGCGCAGAGTAAGTTGTTCTTATCCCAAAATCTGTTTTTTTTAAGTTTTAAAGTTATAAACTCATTTCATGGACCTAAAACTCTGTGTAGAAGAGGGCATTTATTCACAGCATTTTTCAGATTACATATCTGCATTTTACTTAAACAAATGATAGGTAGAATATAAATGGAAGATAGAGAAATGTCTATAGTTCCGCGTAAGCTGTGTTCTGTAAAGGTATTTTAACTTTCGAACTTCTCTTGTAAATACATCAGAACAAGAAGACAAATATTAATTTTTCCTTCACGTAAGATAAAGTACGAGAAAGAAAATCGTACCCTTACATTTCGTTACGAAAGAATTCTGTCACTTTACTCCACGTGTTGTGCAAGAAGCTCTCGGCGATATAAAGTGAAATAAGACGTCTTGGCTGCTTCCCTGCTTTAAATTCCAGGTCTATTTTATTTTCTCCATTTGTATTACTACTCTCCCCCTTTTCTCGAACCTTTCACCTTTCGAGATATCTCCAGCCGCAATTATGAAAGAAAGGGTGCGAACTATTTAAATGAAAGTATATCATTCCCTTCGGTCAGTAATCTGGTTATTTTCGTTAACGTACAAAGAAATTTCGAATGATATTGTTGATTATTAAGGTGGTACGTTGTATCTACACAATGCACATTACCGGCGCATTACTTTTGTCATTCTGTTTCTTGCATTTGATGTTACACCGTCTCCAGTAATGGCTTCGCTGGCGTTAAGTTAAACTCCGATATTTCTTATTTTGTAGACCTACAAGTCGACAGTGTTGTTCCCTATACACCTGTGACAGGAGAGAAGTGATGGATATGCAGATCTCTGTTTTGTGATTATTCGGAAGCATTATAGCTGACGTCAGTATAGCTAGCTCTGTTGGTGTAGCTGGGTGACAGAGCATTATTAGACTGAACTGAAGCCTACAAAAACGTAGTTCGACAGAGTAAAGTGATTTAGTATGTTTGTAATCCATAGAAAAATTATTAGAAGCTACAGGAAAAGGCGAATGAGTTATAAAAATGTACGAGGACCAACAGGGAACAATGAGAATGAAACAGCAAGAGATAAGTGCTCGGATTACCCAACTGCAAAAAAATTAAAAAGGAATATTGTCAAATGTTTTGCGAAATGATTTGTCTGAAAGAAAGATATAAATTAGATCATAGAAGCATTTGATGCAGCTATGAATGATGTTAGAATCATGTTCTGCAAATGATTGCCTTCTGAGAATTTAATGTTCGCTTTTTAACTTAGAATCTTAAAATTTTAAAAAGTACCAAAGGATACTTGTGCTGTGGTTTATGTAGACCACAAGACAAATATCCTCTAGTACTCTTTAACATTCTAATTTTAGCTCTGAACTTTAAATTCTCAATTAGTACTTCATTTGTAGCATATGGTTCAACATCATTCATAGAAATGTCAAATACTTCTCTAATCTATTTTATTTCTTACTTTAAGGCAAATCATTCCACAGAACATTTCATCTTTTTTTCTTTTTTTTTAATTTTCAAGTGTTGTTCAGAAAGCATGAAATCTTATATATTTATTATCCTGGTTACTTGCAAACAATTAAATATCTTTTTACAAACCTAGACAGTGCACTGGTCAGCTTGTTACACCATTTGTCCCTATCCCACTTGTCGATTGGCTATGAAAACTCGGACAAAACCTCTTAGGTAATTTCCAGACTGTCTTGTTTTCACTCTGCTCAAACATTTGACCCAAAAGGGATTAATGTATGCAGTCTTTTTACAATATTGTGCAACGATATATCGAGTTAATGAAGGAAATAAACGAAAGATTCAGAAGAAGTAAAATTCATTGTGAAAGGATAGTAGTATATTATTCCCTGATGATACTGCATTCTCCCGTGAAAGTGTGGAAGAATTGCAGGTCGTGTTGAATGTGAATGAATAGCGAGGTGAATACAGAAAAATCGACTGAGAGTGTAACAAAAGAAGGCGTTGTATTCAGGAGTAACAGAAATGAAATTAGAGACAATATGACGTCAGAATTGGGGACCATGTAATATGTGAAGTGAATAAATTCTGCTTCTTTGGAAGTTTTGGACTGTTATAGAAAGCATTACACCTTACGGCCTCATATGTCGTCTACGATAGGGTCATGGATAGGAATTTTTAGTAGTCGACCCACGACTATAAAGTTTAAACGATTGCCTTAAGCTTTTTTAGTAATAACCGTTCTCTTTAGCACAGCTGATATTAACTGCAGAAAATTAAGTGAAATAGACACGCTTTCGTGCTCACTGACCTGTGGTTTACTCGTCTCTACATTCCCTACCTTGCTCTGACGTTATCACCACGCTTTGTTCTCCAACCTGTCAATAAGGTGCATTCAGAAAGAAAGTATGGCGGAGACCGTAAAATTAAATCTTCTGAAAGGATGGTGGAGACCGTATAATTAAAACTTCTGAAAGGATGGCAACGTCACTGCCTGCGGTAGAAAGTGCTGTACATATAAGAGTACTGAATTCGCGAACTTGCCACTGAATAGACACAGGCACACGCCCACGCGAGGACAGAGCGAGCATGTGCACGCGTCAACTGTCCACTCCATTCAATACCGCTGAAAACAGAGGGATGCCGCTTCAAAAGAAGAGCGGACGGGTGTAGAGCGTTAGTGAAAAGATTGTACGTAACAGAAATTCATCGAAGACTGGAACAAAGGCATGGGGAGAGCTACATGACCGTCATAGCGTGGTGCAATCGATTGAAGGAAGACCGGAGGTCGTTAGTGGACGACACACAATGTGGAACGCCATATCGAATAACCGATACTATTCTCTTGCATGTTGGGGCCCCCATTACTGAAAACCACCCAGTTAAGGCTGGGGCCACACGAGTGGTGTTTTTCCCCGATGGAGGGGGGGGGGGGGGGGGGCTTTTGAGGCAAGACGCAGAATCTACATCTGCATACATACTCCGCAATCCACCATACTGTGCGTGGCGGAGGGTACCTCGTACCACAACTAGCATCTTCTCCCCCTGTTCCACTCCCAAACAGAACGAGGGAAAAATGACTGCCTATATGCCTCTGCACGAGCCCTAATCTCTCTTATCTTTGTGGTCTTTCCATGAAATGTCAGTTGGCGGCAGTAAAATTGTACTGCGGTCAGCCACAAATGCTAGTTCTCTAAATTTCCTCAGTAGCGATTCATGAAAAGAACGCCTCCTTTCCTCTAGAGACTCCCACCCGAGTTCCTGAAGCATTTCCGTAAAACTCGCGTGATGATCAAACCTACCAGGAACAAATCTAGCAGTCCGCCTCTGAATTGCTTCTATGTCCTCCCTCAATCCGACCTGATAGGGATCCCAAACGCTCGAGCAGTACTGCAGCCGTGCGGTTAGCTGCCGAACGAAGTGCGGAAGGTCAAATGTCGAGACACCTTATGTGTAAAACAAGCTACATCCGTCTATGCAGTCAGTTGCTTATTAAAACTAATACTTTTCGTGTACAATATTAAGAAGCAGTGTTTCCTGATTTCAGTGCCTTCTGCGCTGTTAAATAATTCTCATATGATGGTGAGGAAGCTATGCGATGAAAAAAATTCAGTTTTACACATCTTCTAGTCTGACATCACAGCTTGATAATGAACTGGATTTCTTTATGTTATTGCCCTTACTTATAGTAATATTTTGAACTAAAGTAAAACGCAGCACCTATGCTGAAAAGTTTGCAATGAAAATTCTCATCCCTGGCCAGTTGAAGTTTGGTGCATTTTAAAACATATAATGCTGTATGCCAAATGTAGCTAACGTACAGAAATCGTTTTTAACGTCAGAATGAGATCCGCACCTCTTTGCAGTCACGAATAAATACGAGGGCAAATCAGAAAGTCTTTGTCCTTATATTTTATTAGCCAAAGTAAGACACATACAGGTAGTGACAAATATACATCAAATTGTACATACCTTACACCGTTTCTCCGTATAGTCGCCACACCGATTCACACATTTGTCCCATTACAGCACTAAATTCGATGTACTAAATTCGAGATGCCCTACAGTAGGATTCATCCGGATGACTATGGAACCACCGTTGAACTGCTGTCTTGGCTTCACCATTACTTGTGAATCGCTGTCCTCCCAGGAGCTTCTTCGGCAGCCTGAAAACGTGGAAATCACTAAGGGCGAGGTCTGTACTCTATGGTGGATAGTACACAATCTCCCAGTGAAATGCCCAGATCCTTTCGGCAGTTCTGATTACCACACGTGGTCTCGCATTGTTGTGGAGCAGAATCACGTTGTCCATATCGAGGATTCGAGAATTCGCCTGATAACAGCTCTTGAACGTGATGTGCACATGCCGATTTACTTTCACCATTGCATCCACGCGAGAAATTTGGTCATCAATCAGCAACTAACGCCGCCTCCACGGCCGCTCATTTTCAGTGCAAGACTTCACGGCCTTTGCCGACCTCACAACACCACCACCTCACAGTTCTCAAAGCGAGACAGTTTTCTCCCTGTAGATCTCGATGGGCGTTCGTCCCCTTGCTCCATAAGAAATGAATCACAATTCGTTGTTGTAACGCCGTGGACGTGTGAAGGACAGCCGCCATCTTTAACAACTGACAACAGCGCCGTGCGGCGGAGCTACCGGCAAGTAAGGCCGGGACGAACCAAGAAAGGTCTACCGCTTGGAATGGGTGTGTTGACTTCGCATTTATAACCGTAATTTGGCTGGAAAAAAAGGGGAAAAGGTTTTCTGAATTACCCTCTCTGCGACGGACTAAGACACGCCACACTCAATGTTGTGGCCACTCGCTATGTCTCGTATCTCTCCTTCGTAAGTGGTTTATGAAGTCGGCTACAGTCACACTTTCAGTTAACATTACACGAAGAGTTCTTTTCATTTTCAAACTAGAAATAGACGTTCGTAGATCCAGGGATAGCTTTATATACATGCTGTAGCTTATGCTTCTCTTGTCTGCGTTGTTTTATTGATAAATCATTTAGTGACTGTTATTGTTCACAGATTTTTGAAAAAATGATATGTCGACATAGGTATCTCATTATAGGCAACACCTCTGTTTATGCTTCCTGTCTATCCATTCGTTTCTGTTTACTATGCTATAACACGTTGTTTATTAGTATTATGATTATTATTGTTAGAGTAATAGGCCTAACTGTTACGAATTATAAGACAATCTTTAATCGCAAGTGATGGGATTGAGAGAGCACGCAGAAGGCGATTGAAACTGTTAATAACAAGTAGATAGACTGGCAGTGTGACTCAGGAATGTTTGGTGTTCCTCATACTACTTTAGACTGATGAGTGCTGGGCAACGGCAAGCAAACGGTAGAAGCTGATAAAGGCTTATGTCGGTTTCACGAAACACTTTCAACAGAGCCAAAAATTGAGCAAATACAGCACATTAAGAACTTTTAATGCAGGCTATTTGGATTTACACTGAATAGCATAAGGAAACTGACATTAGATTTAGCTCTGAGGACTGAAACTGGCAATCATGATAATAATGTTCCTTGTCTAGCTTATCATAACTTATTTAGTCACTCTAAACCAAAAGAGGTATGGACGAGGAGTCTTAAGTGCTCAACGTGAACTCACAGTAAATGCGCAGGGTTTGACAAAGGACGAAGATATTTACATGTGATGTCTGCATTCAAAATTTCAAATTTAAAGAAAACATAAGAATATGTAATTTTTCCCGAAGACCCTCATTATACGACATTGTGGAAGCTTTCTAATAATACATCGTAATAATGATTTAATGTATAATCCAGATTTCTTTCACGAATCACTGTGTAGCTAATAAGTTTTACTGTCAGCGTACAAAAAATATCGTTTATAATTCAGAACTTGTGAACACAGCAGGCTTTTTCCTTAATGGTATGTAATTTTACTACTACTTCCCCTAGATACCTTCTAACGATGTACGACTTAATAATGATATTCCAGTCACCAAACTGCTGATAAGAGTTTCCTAAATAAATGTCTTTCACATAAAGTTTAGTGGTCTTAACCCGCTGCATCTTCTCACTTCGTCTCAGGCGAGCGAGAGATTTACCGTTTTCTTATTTCCAGCAAACATGCGGCATAAGTTGAGCAACATTATTCAAGTTTCGGGTGAAAAAGAATGTGGCTATTTATTTATTGGATAAATTAATTTCTATGCCGGGCTGAAATATAATTCTTATCTCGTGGCAACGCTTCGACTATCCGCCTAGCGTTTCACAGAAATCTCACAGAGCCATTGTTTTACGCTTTGACGTCTGGGACGTCCAGCCAAGGAGATACTGCGGTCGCCGAGGCTCCATTATTTCTTTCTAGAAATTACGTTACTTAAATGAAGTTCTTTGTTCTTTCATCTCACGTTCCCATGGTTTAAATCTGAAAAATATAACTTGCTTAGTATTTAGTGTTAAACTTATGAAAACGTCCGGATTCAAACTTTGTGAGTTATACACAATACGGCAGTCACGTTCATTGCTTTTATGATTGAATTATACTTTGAAATCGTTAAGTCTCTTTTCATTACAGATGCCTGGCAAAGACAGCATTAATTGTAGGTCTCGTATCTGAAGTTGTCTTCAGCCAGGACACGCAAGCTGATACGGGGTTCCTACAGTTCCAATAAGAATTCAATACAGTTTCACAGTGTCACTTAGCGAACAATATATGAGGGTCACTACAAAAGAAATGCACATTATTATTTTAAAAATCCATCTTTTATTCTACATTCTACATTCTATTTTACAGTGTGTAGATACATCTTTTAGGAACAATATTTTCATTTCTCCACATAATGTCCAATGTCCATCCCTCTCAACTGTCTTACGCCATCTTGGAACCAGCGCCTGTATACCCGCACGGTAAAATTCTGGACCAACCTGTTGGAGCCACTGTATGGCAGCGTACACAAGGGAGTCATCATCTTCAAACCTTGTTCCACGAAGTCTTTCAGTTTCCCAAAGAAATGATAGTCACATGGAGCCAGGTCAGGACTGTAAGGTGGGTGTTTCAGTGTTGTCGATCCGAGTTTTGTGATCGCTTCCATGGTTTTTGACTGACATGTGGCCATGAATTGTCGTGGAACAGCAAAACATCCTGCTTTTGCCGATGTGGTCGAACACGATTCAGTCGAGCTTGAGGTTTCTTCAGTGTCATCACATATGAATCAGAATTTATGGTGGTTCCACTTGGCATGATGTCCACAAGCAAGAGTCCTTCGGAATCGAAAAACACTGTAGCCATAACTTATCCAGCAGAAGGTGTGGTTTTGAATTTTTTTCTTGGGTGAATTTGCATGATGCCACTCCATTGATTGCCTCTTCGTCTCTGGTGAAAAATGATGGAGCCATGTTTCATCACGTGTCACAATTCTTCCAAGAAATTCATCTCCACCATTCTCGTACTGTTCCAAAAATTCGCTGCAACCGTTTTCCTTGTTTCTTTGTGAGCCACTGTCAACATCCTGGGAATCCACCTGGCACAAACATTCTGTAACTCCAACAGTTCCACTATTCTGCAAACACTTCCTTCCCCTATCCCAACGTAGCGTGCCAATTCGTTCACTGCGATGCGTCTGTCAGCAGTCACCAATTCGTTAACTCTCTGCACATTGTCTGGAGTGTGTGCAGTACGAGGCCTGCCGCTGAGAGAACAATCCTTAATATTGCCGTGCCCGCTTTCATCACGTAACCTGCTTGCCCACCGACTACCTGTACTACGATCGACAGCAGCATCTCCATATACCTTTTTCAACCGCTTGTGGATGTTTCCCACTGTCTTGTTTTCACAACACAGGAATTCTATGACAGCACGTTGCTTCTGACGAACGTCAAGTGTAGCAGCCATCTTGAAGACATGTTGTGACGGCGCCACTTACGGAAACATGTTGAACTAAGTTTGATAACAAGCAGGAAGGATGTATTTACACACTGTAAAACTTCCACGCATGCAGAATGAAAACTGTACTTTTACAAAAATAGTGTGCATTTCTTACCATGTAAATGGATAAGAGTTTTCATTCGATTCATGACATCCTTGCAGGTAGAGGAAAAGACTCGTTACTGCTTGGAAAGATAGAAATATCAGCCGAGTTGGAAGTTGGCAGTGATTGATTGTTCTCAACGTAATCTATTATCCGAAGCAATAACACAAATTTCAAAGGAAATGACCAGTACCGGCATAGTAAGGTCATCCACAGATCAGTCAAGTACACAATCGCGGAATTCATATGGTGAAAGTGGTTTTTGCAGTGGGGAAACTCAAACATCTAAAGCTTTTTAATTATCTGAGGATGGCCGAGACCATGGGAAACCATTCGATTCATTAGAAATTACTGTGATGTGCCAAACAGGAACAAAAAAATTATTTAGGTCTGTTACACTTCGAATTCACTGTTGGCGGGAAATCACTGGGCAAAGGAACACTCGTAAAATACGGAGGAGCAACGTCATGCTCCACATTCCAGTTAGATCGATTCCCGAATACCGCACGTAAGTCAGGAAGTGTTACCCAATTAAAAGTAAGCCAGAATTTCACGGCTTGCAATGCTATGCTATACGACACAGATTCCCCGAAACTATTCGGTGGAAAGCGACTCTCCAAAGCGACACAATGTGAAGCAGATTCCCCAAATCGATGTGATGTGAAGCACATTCTCCAAAGCAAACCGACGTGACGGAGCGTTCACATTGCACATGATCAACAGGTAGTAGTTTTTGATGAGCAGTTGTAAGGTGTCAGGCAAATCCAACACCTTCCATGAAAACCCTGACATGATAAGCAAATCCAGTAGTATGTCACATAGCTCCGAATAAATCGTGACATTAAATTAACGAAAGTAATGCGAGTAACGAGTGAGCAAATGGAATACCACAGACTAACACAAGAATGCCTAAATGCATGTCGTACCTTCCCACCGTGAGGCAGACGCAGTTCCGAGGGGAGAAACGAGGACAGAAGCCGAGAGCAGAACCGTGTAAAGCTAGAAGACCCTACGATAAGGGAAGGTTTGGACACCTACGGTGACAGCTAACCAGTAGGGCCACACAACCCGCACATTTTAGCGTGAGACTTTTTCGCGTCTCTGGTTCGTCAAGGACCACCCCCCAGCCCATGTTAAAAGCTAGAGCCCTCCAGAAAAACAGTATAGATCTTACGATAACACAAAAAGGGCCACTACCACCCGCAAGTTTTAGCGTGAGACTTTTTCTTGTCTCAGGTACGTCAAGGACCACCCCCCAGCCCATGTTAAAAGCTAGAGCCCTCCAGAAGAACAGTATAGATCTTACGATAACGCTAAAAGGACCACACCAGCTGCAGGTTTTAGCGTGAGACTTTTTAGCGTCTCTGTTACATTACAAACTTTAAAAACATTGCCCCACCATGAAAAGTATAACATTTCTCATTGGATAGACACAATTTTTGTAGGCGGAGCTTAAGGTTAACATTGAGACCCTGATTGGTCAGATGAAGACACAGCCAGATGGTTTTTTTAAACCAACTTCGGTGAATTGTAGTAAGGAGAAGTTAGGGAGAGTTAGTTCCGAGACGGCGAGCTGGATGGCTGCTGCGCCGGCCGCTGTCGCCCTGACGCTGCCTAAACACCGACAAAGTAATGAACGTACGCGATGCCGCATTTTTGAGCGCATAAGGCTTCATTCAGAACTGCAGAAGTCTCATCTGTTACACCCCCTTTTTTGCGTAATACTAGTGTCGATCGTTAATTAAAACTCATGGTGTTCACATTTGCCACTTGAAGAAAAGATCTGAAACGCGATGATTTATTTTTCTTTTATATAGTTATTGAGAAGCCACATCAGCCACTGTAATTTACGACAAGTTAAATAAGTAATTAAAGATAATTGAGGGTCACTGTAGACCATTTTGATAGTTTTGTCTTTTGTGAAACTTAAATTAAACCTAGATTATAGATGTGATATGGCATAGGTCATCCTTCGATCGATTGTAGAACTTGGAAACCCATTCAGGGAATAATCGTTCACATTTTTGTTGAACGCAGTTGGTTTTTACTATCCTGTATTAAAACATTTCCTTTTATCAATAGTGCAATTTATAAACGATGTGTTGTGAGTAGAATAAAATTTCCAATGGTAAACTTGCTTTTCGACGTTATTTTACCAGCTAACTAAAAATAGGAAAGCCTTGAACTCTTTCCACTAAATTTAGTTAGTATTAAGATTCTTTTACAGGGAGTGCAGTGGAGCCTACGCTGAGATCATTTAGTATCTGATTATATCATCGCTAGTCTCACTGAACTCTTCTGAATTCTACATGTCATGTGTGGTCTGGCGTCTCCTTACCAGCAACGGGTCCCAGATTCAAACTAGTCAATTCCCTAAAAAACACGCTCAGATCGTCGTTGCGCGAAAGTGGTAGGGAGACACGATATAGTACAATCAGACACCACCATGAATGTTTAGACAGTCTTGGAACTATGTCGTTTCTCATGGACCAATTAAATTAGTGGAAAACTGTGTTGTCGGTATTCAAGGCAGTTGTAAGTGGGTCGATGAAATCGACAAGGGGAGGATGGCTGATGAGAATTCCATCATTTTTACAGTTACTTGAGAAAAATGAACGTGAAAATTTTTGACTATCATCAGAATGAGTACAAAGCCATTTATTAATGTAGTGTCGTGTGTATCAGATTAGATTTTTTAGATTAGATTAGTTTTTCGTTCCACAGATCGTTGATGTGGAACATGTTAATTTTTTTAAAGCTGAAATAACAATACTCATAGTTTGAGTATATAAAGTACATCACTTTTTTTAATCTGAAATAACAATACTAATAGTATGAGTATATACAATACATCATTTGTTTCTTTTAAAAATTCGTCAATGGAGTAGAAGGAGTTGGCCACTAGTAAGTCTTTAAGGGTTCTTTTAGACTGATCTTTATTTGCAACTAAATTTTTTATGTTTGCTGGTAAATTATTGAAGATGAGTGTTCCTGAGTAGTGGACCCCTTTTTGAACTAAAGTAAGTGCTTTTAAGTCCTTGTGCAGTTGTTCCTGGTACTGAATGTATGAACTGAGCTGTTTGTTGGAAAAAGAGATATATTATTTAGGACAAATTTCATTAAGGAGTAAATATACTGAGAGGCAGTAGTCAGTATACCCAGTTCTTTGAAGAGGTTTCTACAGGACGTCCATGAATTTACTCCACAAATAATACGTATTACAGGCTTTTGGACTCTAAAAACTTTTGTTTGACTTCAAGAGTCAAGCACATTAAGAAGAAAAACACAAATTTCAGAACAGCTATTACCGCTGAAGAGTAAATTATGGTCATTATCAGGTAAACACAATTATACAATTACACTTTTTACCATCACCAGTTTACATTTTTTGAGATATTCACTACAGTACACAACTTGGAACTATAATTTCCATGAGCCTTGGAGCTTGGGTATTTTCAGGTCCATGACAAGGAAGAAAGTGGGATGGAAATGGTTGAAGAATGTTGCACTCCCTCCAATACAATCTGCTGCATTTTAATTCTGTCTCTCACCTGAACTTCAGGAGTTAGTTTCTACGTAATTGGCAGAAAACTCATACTCAGTACGAAATGATAGCTGTCACTTTGTGCCTTTGACTTTGACACTTGTTTCTCGATGAGCTTCAGATTTTCTCTTCCTACACTCCGGAAGTCAGTATCTACTTTTTCTTTTGCTGTTATTGCTGTCTGGATATGGGGAGAGTGATAGTCGACACATCGCAGTGCTACCGGCTGAATTTTTTGACAGCCTGGCTTCCTAACGAACTTACGTTATTCTCGTCATTTGAAGTACTCTTGAGTATCAGTGGCATCAGCCGTTGGCAGTTCTGTGTCGTCTTGCATAGACGGGTTTCTGTCTCGCTGAGCAATACAACCGTCTGCCTCCTGTTGAGTCATAATATCTCAGTACTTCCTACCATTGCCAATTTGATTGAAACGCCGTTGGGCCACTTTCGATTCCGTCAGGCTCTAGACGAGGTTTTTTTTTTTTGTTCTGCATTGACGAAATCTCTGTAATGCTCTCGTACCGAGGACTCATGAGCAATACTAAAATGTGTTCTGCAAGCCACGTCAGAACCATGTTTCCAAAAGATTCTTCCAGTGAATGTCAGCCTGCCATATGCTTATCCTACACTTTGCCTTATGACGTTATTCAGCCTGATAACAGTTGCTTTGCGAATATGTGACACTAGAAATTAAAGACAAAAAAAGAAAAAAATGCAATGTTCATATTAGTACTGTGAGAAATATTGTTAGAATGAAGATTATTCGTTTCATAGCCACCAAGAGTTCACGCACGTAGACTGCATTTTTTCCTACTTTTTTCAGCTGGTAGTCACCATGAATGCTGGACTCTGTGCCGTAGTATTTTAAGTAAGACCGACAGCTCTCAAATAGAGAAAAATACACCGAAAGTTCTGGGTGCATCCAGTTGTGAGTTGTCGGTTACTACAAATGGCTTCTTACGTTTTGTTAAACGGACTATGGGATGATGAATCGAAATCTTTCAAGACTATAAGATAAATTGTAATGTATTAGTGTTCTGTCTCAGCCAAATATTATCTTAACTGAAAATAGAGTAAAACACTAAAATCTATTGCTAACACCAAACTTTACGAACAACAACAACAATACGAATAAGTTGAATTTCATTTTCTTTACCAACATTAAAGGGAAATCTTACATGTAAGTCTGTCATTTTTATGATAAGAATCATCAATGTACTTCAAATGAAATTAACAGTACAAACATGCAAAAAGAGCACGGAATTAGTTCTTTTTAATTCACTTTTCTGGAAATTCAGTTAACTCATACTCGGAATCAACGCCTTATTGTGAAACGGAAGGCGGCTGTTTTATAGACACCACAGTTGATAATGTTGACACTGCATGTGCTCTAATTGAGGACTGATTGTAAAGTATTTCCCTGGTGTAGGTAAAATTGGGAAGTGCTCTAAGCTTCCTGCATGGATCGGTACATGTATAGATGGCTGACACGTTACTTAAAACCATGAAATGGTTGCGATTTTGCGTTGCAGACGAACTGAAAAAACGCCAAGCCTGTATACGGAATGCCAATTTTTGTTCCGTATCGAATTTGCGCAAAGGGAAGGAAGTGAAAAAGGGATTATCTTCGAACTCAGGGGAAGGAGAAGGAATTGAAGACCTATCTAGGAATTTCCATCGTTTTGCTCCAATGTCAGGTTTCACAACTCTATTATTCTTTTTTTGTAAAGTTGAAGAGCCTGCTTAAGTCTGATCTGGTGTTAAAGCGTTATCTGATGTTACTTGATTACCGATGTTGGATTCTGCCAGAGAGAATTTCAACTCGTCATTATTCATTTTTCCTGTAGACTTGAAACTAAATATCTTGCTTCTAAAACAAGTGCCAGGAAACCTAGCTATTCAGCATACACGAACTTCAATCATTTCACTGCTTCTGAACCGAGTATCTTCATTTTCTTTGTATATTTCCGACAATAGACCCTAACGTTTCGCCATTTTTGTTGATGCTTCTAGCCTACAAGAGAAAAAAACCAAATGGAAAATTAAAATCAACTTCGAGATCTTGAACGTCATTAAATAATGACTGAAGATTGATCATAAGTTTTATGTATTTATCTCTTAGGTTTTAGTTGTTTGGCTACTCGTTATGTAGTTGACCTTTACTGTACGTAGAGAACTGGCAGGTCTACAGCTAGTGATATAGCGGTTTGAGTCTGCGTGCCTGAAAAGTGACTCAGCCGATAGAGAAGGAGTGGAAGAATGTTGCAAGTGGATTCCAAACACTTGCGAATGTCCCGAACTATGTATAGGCAATCGATGGTAAACACATACGCTCGATGAAGCCAAAGACGAGTTGGTCGCGGTTCAGCAATTATAAAGACTCCTTTCTATTGTTCTTTAAACAGTGGTCGATACAGATTAGCGATTCGTCTTTGTCGACATTGTCTTGTTTCGAAAAGGTTGAGACGACAAAGTTTTTTTAAAAAAATTAACGTTGGGAACCGCCTCTACGAAAAAGCGTTGTTTATGTCAGAGCCCTCTGGCTTACCAAATGCCAGACAGATAGTTACGTCGTATGTGTTAGTCGATGAGGAAGCATTTGGGCTCTCGGAATACGTACTACGGTCACATGACGGTAGAACGTTGTCGCAAGAGAAAAGAATATTCAGCTACCATTCGTCGGTGACTGCAGGCAGACTCAATGTTCCTTCGGCATATTGTCAAACAAACGGCGCGTGTTCCAGCTATCAATTAACGTGAAATTCGATTTTGGTGTTGGCACAACAAAAGCACGTTACGTTCTGCATTATTATTTGTGCGAGAGAGATGGACACTAAACTGAAGAAACATTTACTGCGATAAGATTTCAGTCTGCCAAAAACTTACATTACAGAAGAAGAATTTGTGTCAGCAATAAGAAACGGATATATAATACCGAATTATTTTGTAAGTAAGGCTGGCACAGCGCATCGACAAGAAAGCAAAATTTGAGAGAATACGAGTAGCCACATGAATTTTTGTTTACATGTACAATTTCATCAGTTTTATTGTTATTATCGATAGCTGTATCTGTCAATTAGCGTGAGATATAATAAAGAAACCAATCTGCAACTGTCGGCTATTTCCACACTATCCAGAATTCTGTCTTAAAATAGTCCTTATTGGAACTGGAATGTTTAATGTTCTATTTTTAGTAATGTATCACTCCCACCATTAGCGCAGTAGACCAGGGTGATCATGTCGCTTAATTCATCAGATACTGATTCTTCACGAAGCGAGAGTACTAACAGTATCATACGCCACACCTTCTAAGGAACTGTAATGCATACAGCCACCCTTGCCTCATTCTTATCGGTTATTCATTGCAATTGTTGTGCATGTTTATGATGAACTAATTAATAAATTACATATTTATCTTCATGTCGACAGTATGTATATTAGTAATGTTCCCCGGTATCCAACCATCGAATAACACCTTAGAAATGATACCATTGTGAATTTCCGTAAATATTTGACCTGCCTTGCCCTTAGTTCCATACTTTTCATAAAAAAATCTCGTCATTGCATTCCACCGTAATTGCAACTGAATTAGTATTTTTGATACATTACATCAGAAGAACCAGTATGTAAGAGAAATGTAGGTTATCAAAATTTGTCACCGTTGACGATTTTCTAAATAAAAATAGGTAACCAGTTTAGGACAGCTACATCACTAATTCTGTTGTAAATCCATCCAGTAGATAGTGTCGGAAGTTCCAAGTGACTTTTCGTGGATGACGCTGTAGTATACAGAGAAGTTGCAACATTAGGAAATTGTAGCGCAATGCAGGAAGATCTGCAGCGGATAGGCACTTGGTGCAAGGAGTGGCAACTGACCCTTAACATAGACAAATGTAACGTATTGCGAATACATAGAAAGAAGGATCCTTTATTGTACGATTGTATGATAAAGGAACAAACACTGGTAGCAGTTACTTCAGTGAAATATCCGGGAGTATGCGTGCGGAACGATTTGAAGTGGAATGATCATATAAAATTAATTGTTGGTAAGGCGGGTGCCAGGATGAGATTAATTGGGAGAGTCCTTAGAAAATGTAGTCCATCAACAAAGGAGGTGGCTTACAAAACACTCGTTCGACCTATACTTGAGTATTGCTCATCAGTGTGGGATCCGTACCAGATAGGGTTGACAGGGAGATCCTAAGAAGAGCGGCGCGTTTTGTCACAGCGTTATTTGGTAAGCGTGATAGCGTTACGGAGATGTTTAGGAAACTCAGGTGGCAGACTCTGCAAGACAGACGCTCTGCTTCGCGGTGTAGCTTGCTGTCCAGGTTTCAAGAGGGTGCGAATATATTGCTTCCCCCTACTTATATCTCCCGAAGAGATCACGAATGTAAAATTAGAGAGATTCGAGAGCGCACGGAGGCTTTCCGGCACTTGTTCTTCCCGCGAACCATACGCGACCGGAATGGGAAAGAGAGGTAATGACAGTGGCACGTAAAGTGCCCTCCGCCACACAACGTTTGGTGGCTTGCGGAGTATAAATGTATATGTAGATCTGACCTTGCAACCCACAGTATTCTTATAAGAACAATGAGGTGATATTAAATACCAAGAGAATCTCTCTCTCTCTCTCTCTCTCTCTCTCTCTCATTCTCTTTCTCAACTTGGTTCTGCAAATATAATACCATACCAATACCATATCTTTTTTTTTTCTATCCCTCTATTCATTTGTGCATATGTCCGAAGTACAAGGCGTGTTCTAGTCCTCCATTATTAAAATATCTGTGTCGATTTTCCCAGGATCTGCAGGGCATATTGTCAAAGATGCTTTGAAGCCCCCCCCCCCCCCACACACACACACACACACACCCCGCGGAGCACGCAGCACTGCCTGTTGTCTGTCAGCCGGCCAATACGCTGCGCACCCAGCGCGCCGTGCTCGTTGTTCGCTGGCAGCTATTCGCACACGTGCCACACCGCCCGTGTGAAACGCCAAGTTCATTCTCGTGGCCCAAAGTACTGCGGCTGCCGTGGTGCGATTTCCGCCTCGCTACTAGAGATGTGGCTGGCAAGCGGCGAACTTCCGCACTCCCCTTGTGTACTGCCGCATCCACTCCGAGCGCCATAGCAGTGGGTCCACTTCCGCGCAGCTGGCGTTCCGCACATTCCGCTCGTGTGAACGCAGTCGGGGTATTACACGATGATCCGCCAACTGAAACGGGTCTAGCGCGATAGCCATCTAGCTGTAGAATGCATAGAACTAATTACTGTAGCATCTTTGGTTGACGGGTCGTGTACATTCAGAGCTCTTGTAAAGATAAGTGTTTAATTGTGTAGTAACAATTAATTAAGGCAGTATTATTTCATAAGTAAGTAAATTAGTACTTATTGTAGGCTACCTATTGAAGGTTCCACTTACGTATTTTCCGGAAAAAGAAAACATTTCATTGGCATGAATTTTGTCCTAGATTTTGTTTACATTATCGTAAGATGTAAGTGATTATTTCATTCAAGTACAGTTTATGTTGTTAGTATATTCTTACACATCATCCATTTGACGCTCTAGTAAGAAGCCAAAGTGAAAAGTTCGTATAGTACAGGCTCCGTTCTTTGTTTACTTTTGTTTTCACATGTAAACAACACAGATTGTTTCTATTTATCCAGAAGTTTTCAATTAGTATGTAAACTTTAGCCTAAGCTTTCTAAGAAATTTAATATATTAAATGAGTAGTCTAGGAAGTTATTCTTGTTTAATGTTGACTAAAGCTTGAGTTTGTTTGCCATAAGTGACAAGTGTAAGACACGCCGTAGGATTTTAGCTGCGGGTTGTGGTGTGAGGGTTGTTGCAGTTTCTTACATGTGGGTGACTCTAAAAAATCAAATGGCTCTGTGCACTATGGGACTTAACATCTATGGTCATCAGTCCCCTAGAACTTAGAACTACTTAAACCTAACTAACCTAAGGGCATCGCACAACACCCAGTCATCACGAGGCAGAGAAAATCCCTGACCCCGCCGGGAATCGAAGCCGGTCGCGGGAAGCGAGAACGCTACCGCACGACCACGTACTGCGGACGGAGACTCTGGTGACGTGGGAATTGGAGAAATAGATAAGGCTCACTGGTTTTGAGGGTTTTGCTGTAGAGATAGGAAGATAGTGGGAGGATAAGATTGCTGCCCTTCAGGTGGAACTACATAAGGCAAAAGGCCTGGAAATGGGTTAAGTGGGGACAAGGGAAAAGAGAGTTGGAATGTGGCCACAGGTTATAGAAGAAATAGCAATAGGGGTTCCCCATACAGTTTTGTTGTTACCGTGAGAAACTGGTTTGAATTGTTGTCATAGTTGGACACCGATGAGCCACAAGTCGATGAACGAATAGACAGAGATCACAAAGCTTCAAGAAGTGTTTGAGAAGTAAGATGTCAGAAAAAGTCGTGAAGAAAAAGTAAGTTTTGTTATTAGGTAGTTCACATGGTAGATGTATTGGCCAATTGTTGCAGAGTGAAGTAGGGCCAGGTTAACAGGTCACTAGCTTTTTTAAAAATCTTGTGCAGGCCTGGGTCAGGTGATAGAGGATGTAGATTCGCTTTTTAAAGAGTTCACGAAGGAAGACACCGCGAGAATAGTGGGTAGGGCAAGCAACTACATAGATAGGTAAACTAATTATCCAGTTGATTGTAACCTGGTAAAGATAACTGCAGCAGACAGACCTACTGGTGTTGGGCTTGTGTCAGTTCTGAGGCGCCATGACTGGCCTCATTTAAACCATTCTGTTAGCAGAGTTAATTTACAGGTGATGATGATGATGTTTGGTTTGTGGGACGGTCAATTGCACTGTTATCAGTAACCGAAAAAATTCCCAATCTTTACTCAATACAGTCTCACCACTTTCAGGAGTGACGATGAAATGATGAGGACAACACAAACATCCAATCCTCGGGTGGAGAAAATCCCCAACCTGGCCAGGATTCGAACCTAGGACCCGGTCATCCAGAGGCAGCAACACTGGCAATTAGACCATGAGCTGCGGACTAATTTGCAGGTGTATCAGGTATGGGGTCCCATACTGGTGTGACTGCTGTTGACTCTAGCAGTAGGTGGCCTTCATGTGATGGCCTTCACCTAAACACGAAGGGAAAGGAAAAACTTTCTGGGCTAATAGCAAGTAACTTAATGGGGGTACTATCGCTTGGGGTAAGGGACCAGGGGTTACAGGTGAGAGAACAGCAGATGAGAGACAGGTTGAAAATGACATTCACATTGATAAAACAGGCAGCTAGAAAGCAAATTTTAATGTACACCATTTTCGCAAAGAGCCCCTTATTGAAACTGGAGATCATCATAAATTGACAGAAAAATTAGGATCGTCCAGTTGTAATTCAGCCACTGCACAAGATCTGTTATCCTTATTGCACCAGAATATCCGAAGACTGAGGAGTAAGCTTAATGAGTTGCTTATTTGTGCTGGAGAATTAGAGTCGAACAAACTAATCGATATAATCTGACTCTTTGAACATCATGAGACCATTGGTATAAGTATGTTAAATGCTAGGTGATTGAAGTTAGTCTCTTACCTCTGCAAAGAAAATAAGACGAAAGGAGGAGATGCTACATTTGTCAGAAACTATTTTAATTTCAAGAATACTGATATTAATAAATTTTGTTCAGAGCAGCACTTAGAAGCTTGTGCAACAAAAGTAGTATTTCATAATAAGTCCTTTATAATAGTAATTATATATAGGTCTCCTCCAGGAAACTTTAACCTCTTCATTAAAAAAATGTGACAGCTATTGATCCGTGGTAAAAACTGCTGTTTTGAAGAGCGCGCCGCAGCGCGTAGGGTGAAGCAGTCGCCCTCCGTTTCTGGCGGTGGCGCTGCTGTGGCAATCGCTGCTTTGGTGTCTCCCTCTGGTGGGAAAGGGGAAAGGTTGCCTGTTCACGTGCATCTAAGGGGAGCTGTGAGATCGCCAGGGGGGATTCTGGAGTCAGTCTGGGTCAGTCTCTCGTCGCCAGCTTGCTAGTCTGTCTCTCGTCCGCATTTGTTAGGCAGTTAGTGTCGATGTGTCGTTCGGAGTGCTAGTATGTCGGTCGTTCGGATCAATCTTAAAGCCGGCAAAATGAGAGTCTTTCCACTCCGCCAGTAAGAAAACGCAGCGAGTGGTCGCCCCGTCGGGACTTAATTCCTGCATCTGACTGCGCGTTAGGCCGCCAGTCTGCTCGAGTTTGCTCAGGAAATGGTCATTGGCGGTTGGATCGATCGGTTGGTCGGTTGCGCACTGAGACACAAGATGACTTGTCCGTCTTGACCGTCGGCGCATGTGAGGTCGCCACGTGAGTCCAGTGGGCCGCGGAGTATAGCGAGGGGTAGTGGCTTCGCGGCCGACACGAGAACAACAGGAGTCAACCCACGACATCCGTCTGGGCGGTGCGAGCTGCGATGCCGTGAGACGGGAGATCGGCACGTCTTCCTGCGTCCGTTGAAGCGGCTGGCAGCGGACGGTTCGGGAGAGCGATTTGGGGATGCTGCGCATTTCTCGAGAAATCGCAGTTTATTAGAAGTTAAGGGATTGGTGATATGTTGTTTGATTTACTCTTGTTAAATTCTACACATTCTACCTGTTTTCTTGCTGAGGTTACCAGCCGTTTTGCTTTGGGCTCATCCCACAATTCTTCTCCGTTTGCCCACCCGCGGGAAGGTGGTTGTTTATAAGTTGGGTAGTACGTTTTTCACTTGTAGAGTAGGGGCGGGTTAGAGCAACCTGCGGTTCGGGTTGTTCGGTAATCTCCCTATCAATCTGCCGACGTTAGTAGCTGCCCCTGTCATGTTTGTCGGATTCGCTGTGTTAACGAATTTATTGCTTGGAGTGTAATGGCCTAATTCCTGAAATACGTTTTCATCTTGCCTGTCATCTTGAGAGGCGTTATCTGTGTACTGTAGAGCATGTTAACTTGTTTGGCCAACCTTGTATAATTTTATACAAGATTGCATTTCATGGGGTTTTATTTTAATGGTCATTTTTAGTATGTAAGGTTGCCACCCTTCCACTGTAAGTGGCAAAGTTAATATTTTAATTTTAGTGTTTTGTACCATTTCCATCCCTCCTATGGGGTGCATAGTTTGTGTGCTTGTGTGAATTGTTAAAACTTTTAGTTTAAAGCAATTTGGTGCGTTGCAGATTTGCACCAGTGTAGTCTTTCAGAGGTTGTTGAGAGCGGTCGTAACTACGGCTGTGTCAAAAGGGAGCGGCAAAGTTCTCAGCCCGAAAGCTCATACAGTAAAAAATTTGTTCTTTCTGCCTCTGAATAAATTGTAACTTGATATTTAGAGGGTGCTTTCTAATTATAATTTTAAATCTGTTCTTAAAAAAAAAGGCTCTTAGGAATAAAGTTCCCATTTGTTAAAAGCAATTTGATTATGATTTCATCAGTTACTCCCTGGCAACTACTTCCACGCTCACATAGTGTGATTAAATGTGTTAATGTTCTTGATGAATTGTTAGTAACAAAATAAATTCTTACGAATATTTTTTTAAAAATAAATCACGGTTCAGCTATGTTGTTCTATTTCGCAGTAAAAAACCAGGAAATATTGGTTGCTCATGATTTTAATGTGGATTTATTGTAAAGCTGTCAGTGAACAATTATTGCAATCAGTAACCCTGTCACTCAATTTTATACCTACTGTGAACTACACAACTAGGGTATGTAACTTCTCTAAGACTGCTGTTAATACCACCATTGTAGACAAATCGAGGGACAGAAGTCATATCATGAAACCATTAATAAATGGGCTATGTGATCATTACATGCAGTATCTTCTGTTGAATGTTGAAATATTGAAGGATATAAAATTTATTAAATCTGGGTACAGGACGGTAATAAATCAATCAAAAATTGAGAATTTTTGGGATTGCTCAAAGTGGATATATGTTTACAATACTTTTGACTCAGAAGGAAACTACAAAGCATTCATTAATAAAGTTACTTCCTCATTTGAAAAATTTTCTTCTAAAGGTAACCCAAATCAAACTGAAGTCTAAAAATAAACCATGTATTACACAAATATATATAATGTGAGACAAAAAAGAAACTACTCTCTAAAAACTGGTCTTGTGTTAGCATTGTAATGCATTACAAAGAATACTGTAAAGTATTGAAGCAGGTAATCCATAAATCTAAGCAGATTTATTTTGACAAAAAGATAATTACATCAGACAACAAAATAAAAGGATATGGGATGTAGTGAAGACAGAGACAGGTGGGGCCAGAAAAGAAGAGGAATAGATAGCTCCAAAAATAAATGACAAATTGTCAGCTAGTTCATATAGTATTGCAAACCTCTTAAACAAGTACTTTGTTTCTGTAACTGATAGCTTGGTCTTAACAGGTTTGATAATCAGTGCAGTGGGATATATGAGGCAAGTGTTTACAAATAACTTCAGTAAAATGGGAATGACACTCACTTCTCCCAAAGAAGGAGTATCCATCATAAAATCCTTAAAATTAAAGTATTCTAGTGGTTATGATAACATATCAACAAAGTTAAGCAAAGAGTGTTAATGCGAGTTGAGTTCTATTTTAAATTATTTATGTAATCAATCTTGTGTCAAGAGAACATTTCCAGATGGGCTAAAATATGCTAAAATTAGGCCTCTGTACAAGAATGGGGATAAAGAGACACCTTCAAACTATCAACCAATCTCACTTTTGCTGGATTTCTCGAAATGTTTGAAAAAATTGTGTTCAAGCGTCTTCTTAAGCATCTGACTGCAAATAAGATATTTCCCAACTGACAGTTAGTGTTACGTAAGGATTCCGATATAGAGAAGCCTATTTTCACATTCAGTAAAAATGTACTTAATTCCTTAGAGAGCAAATTAGAGACTACTGCTATTTTCTGTGACTTATCAAAAGGCTTTTACTTTGTAAATCACAGTATTCTATTAAATAAATTAGAATATTATGGTGTCACTGGCAGTGCTACAAAATAATTCAAGTATTACCTAACAGGAAACAAAGGGTGTCATTGTAAACTAGCTGTGGAGTAAGCAATCAGTCTTTGTATGATTGAGAATTAATTACATGTGGTGTTATCCAGGGTTCCATCTTGGGTCCATTGCTCTTCCTTGTCTACATTGATGATCTCTCGTCTGTTTCATTGCCAGATGCAATGTTTTTTTCAGACAGTAAAAGCGTTGCAATAAATAGCAAGTCACTCACAGATTTAGAAATGGCTGATAATCAAATTTTCACTGACATTAGTAAATGGTTTAAAGCTAATTCACTGACAGTAAGCTCTGAAAAGACCCACTACATGCAGTTCAGAACCTGTGAGAGATTTCCTTCCAGTATATATATATAACTTGTGAAGACATTAAGACAGAAGAGGTCGACAGCGTTAAATTTCTGGGACTAAAACTCAATAATAAATTAAGTTGGGCTGGGCATATCACAGAACTGCTGAAGTATCTAAACAAGTACGTATTTGCAGTGCGAATTATGTCTATGTACGAGGTACATATATATAAAACTTCCTATTCTTGCTTAGTTTCATTGTATTATGTCATATGGGATCGTAATTTCCCCTAACTCGTCAAACTGAGAAAAAATTTTTAGAGGGAAAAAAGCATGTAATAAGACTCATTTGTTATCTAAATTAAAGAACATCTTGCAGAAACTTGTTCGAAACACTCGGTGTTCTAACCACTGCTTCTCAGTATACATATTCCTTAATGAAATTTCTTGCAAATAATATGTCTCTATTTCCACCTACGAATAAGAACAACCTACATAAGAACTAAGATCTCTTACCTTGGTCCAAAAAGGGGTCCGATACTCAGGAATACACATTTTCAATAAATTTCCATCAACCATTAAAAACTTGGTTTCAATAAACAAAGTTTAAAGAGAGTTTGAAAGACTATTTGGCAGGCAATTCTTTCCACTCCATAGAGGAGTATCTTAACAGAGACTGCTAGAGCAGCTTAAGTAAAAATGCCTGATAGGTTTCAGTTTTGACAGCACTTGGCTACAACAGTCAAGATTAGGTATTTTGTGTTTGGGATGTATTAAAA
Organism: Schistocerca gregaria; assembly: GCF_023897955.1. Taxonomy (NCBI): domain Eukaryota; kingdom Metazoa; phylum Arthropoda; class Insecta; order Orthoptera; family Acrididae; genus Schistocerca; species Schistocerca gregaria. The sequence continues at coordinate 149,364,198 of NC_064920.1, forward strand.
GTGCATAACTATGTTTCATTATGACAGTGTATTAATTCAGTAAATATTAGCAGTTCCAGTTTACTTTAATGTATTCACATTTTATGACAATCTCGTGACAAATGGTTCGGAAGTGAGTGTTATATTCAAATGTTCTATTTTTTTATGTTATACTTTCTGACAGATTCCACACCCAAAAGAATCTTCTCATTTTGTGGAACGAAAACCGCATCGAATCTAAACTAACTGAATTAGCAGCATCATTATCCATGCAAAGAAACAGATTCCACTTCTAAACTGCCGTGAATATACGTATGTGCAATAGACTGGGATAACTCACGCATGTGACGTGTGGCTTCAGGTTTCCATATAGGAGATTTTGAGCTTTTTTCAGTAATCATGAATGCAGTAATCAGACGAAAGAAATATTTTTTCCAGCATGCTTTCTTTTGTACAAGTTATTTGCGCAAAGCATCCTTTATACCGATTACATTGTATTCTCGCAATGTAATGGAGCAATCAGCTATAAAGGTCGTATTTCAAGCGTATGATGAGCAGTTATGCACATATATTATTTTCGATTGGTATGTCTCCACCCGAACGAGCCATGATGGCCCAACGGCTCCGATCGGCCGCCGTGACGTCCTCGGCCCACAGGCGTCACTGGATGCGGATATAGAGGAGCATGTGGTCAGCACACCGCTCTCCCAGCCGTATGTCAATCAAATAGCTCCTCGGTTTGCCTAACAAGATCTGAGTGTATCCGTTTGCCAACAGCGCTCAGCAGACCGGATAGTCACCCATCCAAGTGCTAGCCCAGCCCGACAGCACTGAAGTTTAGTCATCTGACGGGATCCGGCGTTACCACTGCGGCAAAGCCGTTGGCGATTTGTTTATGCAGTGGCGTAATAGGCGATAGGTCACGTCTGATTTGGTTGCATCTTTTGCAGCATGCCAGGAAGGAGAAACTGGCAATACTCTGTAAGAGATTTCGATCACAAAATGAACGAACAAGTTGTCTAATCCTTACTTCTAACTAGGTGAAATTGCCTCCAACATTGCTGTGTCACTTGGGTGAGTTCTTTCCTGTAAATCGATAGCATCTTGTCAGACGAAGCCTTGTCCATTCTCAAGATGTTGCAAACTTCCTGCAGATCTTCGAGCCTCAGTTCAGTTTTTAACAGGGGGTGTATGACGCTGCCTTCGTCCCTTCGTGCCAGACAAGGTTGAAACCAACAACGTCTAGGTTTTAGTCGTCGTTAGTGTGTCGTAATCCAAAGGGTTGGAGACAATTCCAGCGCAATAGCTCCAAAAGCAACTGCGTTTTCAATCTGAACGAACGAATCTACCAGAAATCAGGCAGTCCCCTTCAAGTTTCGCGCGGTATTGCCGATCAGTAAGCATGCGTGGATTCGCGCCAGGACTATCTCAAGTCCATCGTGTAATTAGGCGATGTGAACCAGCTTGTAGCACACGAGTGACAGGTATTCGGAAAAACTGGAAACACGCTGAAAAGTTCATCTCCAGATCACTAGAGGCCCTAGAAGGGCAATGAAGCCATCTAATTGGCTGATGGGCATCAACACAGCTGTCCATTGAGAGCTATTCAACGCTATCCAACGGTGGTTGACTCAGTTGTGTCGTTCTCTACTTCACTCTGAAGTTTTGTTTGTTTTTACAGTCTTTCTCATTTTACACTCCTGGAAATTGAAATAAGAACACCGTGAATTCATTGTCCCAGGAAGGGGAAACTTTATTGACACATTCCTGGGGTCAGATACATCACATGATCACACTGACAGAACCACAGGCACATAGACACAGGCAACAGAGCATGCACAATGTCGGCACTAGTACAGCGTATATCCACCTTTCACAGCAATGCAGGCCGCTATTCTCCCATGGAGACGATCGTAGAGATGCTGGATGCAGTCCTGTGGAACGGCTTGCCATGCCATTTCCACCTGGCGCCTCAGTTGGACCAGAGTTCGTGCTGGACGTGCAGACCGCGTGAGACGACGCTGCATCCAGTCCCAAACATGCTCAATGGGGGACGGATCCGGAGATCTTGCTGGCCGGGGTAGTTGACTTACACCTTCTAGAGCACGTTGGGTGGCACGGGATACATGCGGACGTGCATTGTCCTATTGGAACAGCAAGTTCCCTCGCCGGTCTAGGAATGGTAGAACGATGGGTTCGATGACGGTTTGGATGTACCGTGCACTATTCAGTGTCCCCTCGACGATCACCAGAGGTGTACGGCCAGTGTAGGAGATCGCTCCCCACACCATGATGCCGGGTGTTGGCCCTGTGTGCCTCGGTCGTATGCAGTCCTGATTGTGGCGCTCACCTGCACGGCGCCAAACACACATACGACCATCATTGGCACCAAGGCAGAAGCGACTCTCATCGCTGAAGACGACACGTCTCCATTCGTCCCTCCATTCACGCGTGTCGCGACACCACTGGAGGCGGGCTGCACGATGTTGGGGCGTGAGCGTAATACGGCCTAACGGTGTGCGGGACCATAGCCCAGCTTCATGGAGACGGTTGCGAATGGTCCTCGCCGATACCCCAGGAGCAACAGTGTCCCTAATTTGCTGGGAAGTGGCGGTGCGGTCCCCTACGGCACTGCATAGGATCCTACGGTCTTGGCGTGCATCCGTGCGTCGCTGCGGTCCGGTCCCAGGTCGGCGGGCACGTGCACCTTCCGCCGACCACTGGCGACAACATCGATGTACTGTGGAGACCTCACGCCCCACGTGTAGAGCAATTCGGTGGTACGTCCACCCGGCCTCCCGCATGCCCACTATACGCCCTCGCTCAAAGTCCGTCAACTGCACATACGGTTCACGTCCACGCTGTCGCGGCATGCTACCAGTGTTAAAGACTGCGATGGAGCTCCGTATGCCACGGCAGACTGGGTGACACTGACGGCGGCGGTGCACAAATGCTGCGCAGCTAGCGCCATTCGGCGGCCAACACCGCGGTTCCTGGTGTGTCCGCTGTGCCGTGCGTGTGATCATTGCTTGTACAGCCCTCTCGCAGTGTCCGGAGCAAGTATGGTGGGTCTGACACACCGGTGTCAATGTGTTCCTTTTTCCATTTCCAGCAGTGTATATCTGCGCACGGCGAGTTATATTTCATTAGATCTTCGTTATAATAGGACTCAATACTTAAAATTTGATAAGCTTTACTGTGGAACTGGAGATAATTCCTACTAATAAAAAGTTCACAATTTATACTGAGGTAAGATATATGATTTACAGCATTTAATTATGTTTAACTGAAATGAATAATTTTCTATCACGAATTCTCTGTGGTTTCCTTTTGTTTACTTAAATAAGATTGATGTGTCATTAACAGTTGTTCTAGTGAATGTAATAAGGTATTTTGTCCTTTTCAGAATATTCCACACAAGAAATTGACACTAAAACAGTCCTACAAATTCCTCGGCTGTTCATCGGGTATTACGATGGTTCAACGGAAAAACTTAACAACTAACATTCCTACAGGTTTCCCAGATAACCTCATGAGTTACTTCCGATATGGAAAAGAGTTTGTGAGCCGTCACCTGATGAGCTAGTGCTTTTGTTTATGAGGACCATTTCTGTCAAGAGGACTTTATGAATAAAACTAGGCATAGCCTAAACAGGTGTGTGTTTCCAAAATATCTGACAAATGTTCATTATCGATTCTTTCCTCTTCGAAGAGAATACACCCAGAAGGCCTGTCGGATGTACTACTATATCTGCACCTTATCGAGACGTCCTCTTATAGTATTTGATTAAGTATTTGAAGAGCACGACTGTGTGGAAACCATTTAGGCCGTGCTGGTTTAGCCGAGCGGTCTAAGGCGCTGATGTGGAATGTGAGGCTGGTCCCGGCGGAGGTTCGAGTCCTCCCTCGGGCATGGGTGTGTGTGTGTGTGTTTGTCCTTAGGATAGTTTAGGTTAAGTAGTGTGTAAGCTTAGGGACTGATGACCTTAACAGTTAAGTCCCATAAGATTTCACACACATTTGAACATTTTTTTTATGAAAACCATTGTTTTCATGCAAGATTGGGCAACGCCTCATGTCGCTCGCCCAGTGGAAGATGTGCTGAATGCAACCTTCCAGCAAAGTGGTATCTCCAGAGGTTTTCCAGATGCATGGCCTGCACAATCACCTGCCCTAAATTCATGTGACGTTTACTTTGTGTTCTGCCTTACAGCAGGTCTTGTCATGGGTGAAGCCTCGTCAGAGAGGTCCAACGCGTGAGCGAGTAGGGAAGTGATTCCAGTGGTGGTTTCCCTTTGCCTTCTATTGATGATGATGAATGGCAATGAAGACAACACAACACCTAATCACTGAGCGGAGAAAATCTCCGACCCAGCCGAGAATCGAACCCGGGCCTCTTGGCGGGACAGACCGCCTCGCTGACCACTTAGTTATCGGGGCGGAGATGTGACGTTTGGGGAGATCTAAAAGAATGCGATTACCACGGACTTGTTCGGTCTCTGCCTCGTCTGAGGTCCAGTACGCAGGAACACTTTGCTGAGAATCCACTGGAACTGCTGCGAGCAACTGTTGATCACGTCGTTTAAAGGATGCAGCATCTCGTGGACGTCTACGGTGGTCATATTGAAACAAAGTGTGTAAATGGCGATTTATAATAAAGTCAACATTATGTCTTTCTCACATTTTTTATCTTTCGTGTCCACGTTCTGTTCCTAATCCAATACATATGGAAACATTTCTATACGTCGCTCTTGCGTTCACAGCGCAAGATTTGCCCCTGGTGGCCAAAACTGGAACTAATTTTTTTTTTCAGAATAAATTGGTTCCATATTAATGCATTAAAATACCTGCCAAGGGTCGCTGCCGTATGATAATTACAGCTCTCGCTGGAGTCTGTCAGTAGCTGCATTTCCATTATGACCACACGTTATCTCAAGTTGCTACTGCTACATCAAATGGCCTCTGCCGCACATCTCGCGGTAACTTCGAGAACTGATGCAGTAGCGGGTGACGCGGTGAAGTCGACTTACGTGCCTGCGCAGTCATGGCTGTGGACTAGAGGATCACGTGGTGGCGCCGACAGAGACGTTCGCTTATCTGCGGGGTGACGCGGCGCGATAGTCGCCCCTCGCCAGCACGGCACGCAATCTTTTAATTAGCCGGCGTCGGCCGCTCGTTAGGGCACGCTCTCGGATCCCCCTGCACAGACCCAGCTGTCTCTCACGCTGCGTGACTTGGCGTCGAGATAGCGTTGCTCAGTGCGCCCCGGCAGGGAGCAGTTGGACACATGCGCCCCAGAGGAGTACGTGTCGGTTATCCGCGCCCCTACGCCGTCTCTCTTTTGTTGTAGAACACCACATTAACTCCTGCACAGAAGCGGTATCGAGCAACCGCACATGGCTTCTCTCGGTCAAGGGGGAGGGGGGGGGGGGAGGTGAGGGGGAGCTCGCGCCTTCAAGGTTTGTGCATCTGTAACTCAAGAAAAATATTCATGCCACTGCTTGTCCTTATATAATATTATGTATTTTGTAATTCTGACCAATGAGTATGTGAGAATGATAGTGATTCCAGAATGAGATTTTTTACTCTGCAGCGGAGTATGCGCTGGTATGAAACTTCCTGATCGATTGAAACTGTGTGCCGGACCGAGGCTCGAACTCGGGACCATTGCCATTCCCGGGCAAGTGCTCTACCAACTGAGCTACCCAAGCACGACTAACGCCACATCCTCACAGATTTACTTCTGCCAGTACCTCGTCTCCTACCTTCATTCTGGAAACATCCCCCAGGCTGTGGCTAAGCCGTGTCTCCGCAATATCCTTTCTTTCAGGAGTGCTAGTTCTGCAAGGACTGCAGCAGAGCTTCTGCAAAGTTTGGAAGGTAGGAGACGAGGTACTGACAGAAGTAAAGCTGTGAACAGGGGGCGTGAGTCGTGCTTGGGTAGCTCAGTTGGTAGAGCACTTGTCCGCGAAAGGCAAAGGCCCCGAGTTCGAGTCTCAGTCCGGCACACAGTTTTAATCTGCCAGGAAGTTTCATGAGAGTGATTCATTATTTAAAAACGGTAAATATTAAATAAATAGGCAGTGAACTGAAATAAGTAAAGAATTACTTTTGTAAGGTTCTTTTAATTAACACACGACCGGTTTCGGGCTCTTATACGCCCATCTTCAGGTGTCGTAACTTGGTGCTGTGACACCGAGGGCCGCGGTGGACGATCACAAGACGCAGTGTGCGACCAGTGAGCGCAGAGGATGCGCTCGGTGTCACCGCACCAAGTTACGACACCTGAAGATGGGCGTGTAAGAGCCCGAAACCGGTCGTGTGATAATAAAAGAACCTTACAACTGTGGCAGTATTTTCAACCTCTGGTATAATGCTCAGATTCGGATGTTCCTCCGACAGGATTGTTTGTATTTTATGTTTATAAGGTGTTTAGTTTAGACATGAAAATAACGGTGTACGTACTTCATTCATACATTCATATCATTTTTGCCCTTATGGACAATGTTTGAACTCAAATATCTCATGATAACGTAATTTTCACTTATTTCCTTTCTTCCTTTCCTCTTCCCAAAATCTCTTCATCCTTTGACTACGCTCTTGTTTCCTTTGTTCCGTCAATAATGCTCCCGTCTTCTTCTTATCATTTACCATAAATTTTGCGTTCCTAATTTTGTTGCTGAATTCCCTTATGTCTTTTATCATTTGTTTGTTGATCCCCAGCTGCCTTATGTCTTCCTCTACTTCATGATACGAATTTGTTTTAGGGCTTCAATATTTTACTGCATCAAAGATTCTCTCTGTAAGTCTGGTGTTTTCCATTCTGTGTATGTGTCCGTAGAAATTTAGTCTGCGTTTTCTGATCATGTCTGTGAGTCTCTCAGTGTGTTGGTATAACTCATTGGTAGATCTTTTCATCCATATGCCATCTTTGTGTATTGATCCGAATATTTTTCTGAGAATTTTGCCTTCTATTTTTTCTTTCTCTATAATGCCTGATGCTGCAATTGTGGTCGTTTCTGAGGCATTTAGGGGTGTCTAATTTTGGCCTATCTTGATATGCTTCTCTTAGTATAATGTGACCATGTGAATTTGTATGCTTTATGGAGTCTTTCTGTTCGTTCCATGTTGGATGCCTTGTTTGATCCTCCTATTCCCCTAAATATTTAAATTTTTTTTACTATTTTTACGGATCCATACATTGTTTGCATGATGTGTACATTGTTGGTTTGTTGTTCCATGTATTGAGTCTTCTCATACCATATGTGTAGACCTGTTTTGGCAGCTATTTCATGTAGGTGTACAAGTGCTTCCTTTGCCTCTTGTGTGTTATTACTAAGCACGGCCGTGTCATCTGCAAATGCCAGACGTTTTATGATTGTTATTGTTTCACGTGTTCTTCCTAGCTGTATTCCTTTAACTTGTTCTTCCCATTGATTGACAATTTTGTCTAAGACTATGTTAAACAGGAATGGTGAAAGCCCATCTTCTAGCCAGACACCGGTGTGTATCTGGAAGGGTTTCGAAATTTCTCCCATGAACTTAATCTTCGAGGTGGTGTCTGTGAACGTCTATTGTATAATTGCCCTGGTTTTTCTGTCGATGGCATATTCTTCCAGTATGTCAAAGAACGTTTGTCGGTATATGGAGTCGTATGATTTTTTAAAGTCAACAAAGGTAACTACAGTGTTTCTTATCTGTCTGACTTTCAAAAGTGTTCTCAAGTTCCAGATCTGTTCTATCCTTGATTTCCCTCTTCTGAAGCCTGCCTGGTATTCCTCTATTTGCGGATCTGCTTATGGTTGTAGTCTGTTTAATAACACCTCTGAGAGAATTTTGTATGTGACTGGTACTAGAGAAATATCTCTGTAATTATTTGGATCTGACTTACCACCCTTTTTATGTGGGGATGGATCAAAGTATATTTCCATTCCTCTGGCAACTTCTCTGTGACCCAAATTTCTGAGATAATCTTACAAATTTTCTTGGTGTTGTTTTCATCTTGAAGCTTCCACATCTCGGCAATAATACCATCTTCTCCTGCTGCTCTTTTATTTTGCATTTGTTTGATGATTCACTCTATCTTTTCTATTGTGGGTGGATTAGAATCTGGGTTGGCTGTGGCGTTTTGGAAGGTTAATTTTTCTGTGGATTTTTAGCAATTCAGAAGTTCATCGCAGTATTGTTTGAAGATTTTGCAATTTTCTTTCGTGTTCGTTTCGAGGGAACCATCTGTTCTTCGGAAGCAGAGGCTAGGAGGTTGATAACCCTTCATATTTTCTTTGAATGTTCTGTAAAAATCATTTATTGAGAATTCACACACGTATACTCACGAAGTGTTAGCAAAAGTATTGCCATCCCTTACACCACCTGTAATGTACCCTGGGGTGACAAAATTCATGGTATACGCGATATGCACATATACAGATGGCAGAAGTATCGTGTACACAAGGTGTAAAAGGCCATTGCATTGGTGGAGCTGTCATTTGTAATCAGGTGATTCATGTGAAAAGGTTTCCGACGTGATTATGGCCTCACGACGAAAATTAACAGACTCTGAACGCGGAATGGTAGTTGGAACTAAGCGCATACGACATTTCATTTCGGAAATCGTTAGTAAATTCGAGATCCACAGTGTCAAGAGCATGATTAGAATACCAAATTTCAGGCATTACTTCTCACCACGGACAACGCAGTGACCGACGGCCTTCACGTAACTACCGAAGGCACTTGTGTATAGCTGCTGCGCTAACAGACAAGCAGCCGCAGAAATGGATTTCGGCCATACGACGAACATATCCCTCAGGTGAAGTTTGGTGATAATGGACTATGGCAGCAAACGATCGACGCGAGTGACCTTGCTAACAGCGTGACATTGCCTCCATCGTCTTTCCTGGGATCATGACAGTGTCGGTGGACCCCACACGACTGGAAAACGGTTGTCTGACCAGATGACTCCCGATTTCAGTTGGTAAGAGCTGATGGTAGGATTCGAGTGTGGCGCAGATCCCGTGAAAGCAACAAGGCACAGTGGAAGCTGTTGGCGGATCCATAATGTGGGCTGTCTTTACATGGGCTGGATCCTCTGGTCAAACTGAACCGATTATTAACTGGTAATGGTTATGCTCGGCTACTTCGAGACCATTTGCAGCCATTTATGGTCTTCATGTTCCCAAACGACTACGGATTTTTTATGGATGACAGTGGGTCATGTCATTGTACCACAGTTGTTAGTAACTGGTTTGAAGAACATTCTGAACAATTCGAGCGAATGATTTGACCACACAGATCGCCCGGCTTGAATCCCATAGAACATTTATGATACATAATCATCTGTCCATGCACAAAATCCTGTACTGGCACCGCTTTGGCAATTATGGACGGCTATAGAGGCAGTTGGCTCAGAATTTCTTCAGGGGGCTTCCAACGACCTGTTGAGTTCATGCGCTACAAGGGCAAAAGAAGGCCCGACATTATGAGATGTCCCAAGATTTTTGTCACCTCAGTGTAAGTGAAATACAGTCGATCGCAAATTTGACTCTACGACCTTATCGCGCCACCCTTTTGAATAGAGCCGCGCATAGCCGGGTTACCTAGGTACATCAGTATGGAGGTAAAGTCACATAATATATACCCACTACATACGACACGAAATAGTAAAAGTGATTACATTACTTTTTGTGTTATGAATACTTATTTTATAATTTGTTGTTTCTGTGACTTAGTTGTTGGTTACCTGCGATTTTCCTTGCTGGATTCCCTGTCTTCTTTGCACCTTTATTTTTATTACGCACGTACAGGAGAAGACATATGATAGTTCTCGTGTAGGTATACCTTTGTGGTGCCACACTTAACGACGTCCAGCGCCCACAAATTATTACTCGAATTTCGTAAGTTTTTTCCATTTTACAGGAGTCATGGGGACGGCAAAATCTTATACTAATATTTAGGCCGGCCACTGTGGCAGAGCGGTTCTAGGCGTCTCAGTTCGGAACCGCGCTGCTGCTATGGTCGCAGGTTCGAATCCTGCCTTTGACATGGATGTCTGTGGTATCCTTAGGTTAGTTAGGTCTAAATAGTCCTAGGAGCTGATGACCTCAGATGTTAAGTCCCATAGTGGTCAGAGCCATTTGAACCATTTTTTGACTAAAACGTATGAAATCCGTTACACTTCGATTTTTAGGAAAACCTCAGAGTCAAGCGGGGTAGGTTTTTCGGCCACGGCTGGCGACCTACTGATCTGCCCGCCTCTGTAGTTATCGTATAAATGACGTAAGAGTGTAACAAGTATTGGTATAAGTAGATTTTAGAGACAGTCAGTTTCAAATGCGGAACAATGCCCCTTTATTACGTCTAAACTGTCGTATCATTTTTATAGTCCTACAACTACGACTCACGTAGGCTTGCACGCTCCAACAGACACAATTACTAATTTAATTTCTTTCTTCAGTGCGCCATTCCTGCAAAGTCCGGATTATTTTCTAGTATATGTATAACCGGCTTACGAGGCATCATAGGATTTGTGGACGGATCTTCACTCAGTCATAAATAGGCACGGTATAGTAATAATGCACTGTCCTCGGCTGCTAGATCGCATAGGTTGGCAACTGTTCCGAAAAGGACGGCTTCCGACCTCTACCGACAAATGACGCTAGCAGCATCTTCCGCGAAAAGAGGCCAAGTCCCCGCAAACTAGGAAAATCACTGCCAGAAAAAAAAACGTAAAAAAGGAAAGACAACGCCGATGTTGATCCCATAGTGGCAGATGCCATCTGGGGGCCACTAGATATACTGGTGAAGGTTTCAACGTCGTCTGCCAACAGATATAGTAGTAAATGATAATTAATTGAAACCCTCAGCAGCCGACAGGTGTTGTTGATATACCTCGATGAGGGCAGCTGAAAATGTGTGCCCCGACCGGGACTCGAACCCGGGATCTCCTGTTTACATGGCAGACACTCTATCCATCTGAGCTACCGAGGGCAAAGAGTATAGTGCGACTGCAGGGACTTATCCCTCGCACGCTTCCTGTGAGACCCACAATCCCAACTGTCCACAATCTACACACGTAATGTTCCTAGTAGATATTTGCCAATCCACTCATTACTCGCGTCAACTTTCGAGAACAGTTACTATCTTCATATACAGTTAAAGGCTACCCGGCCATTGACCTTCGTTTGCCAGAACTCTTGCAGGAATCATCACCTTAGTGCAAAACACAATTTTCTCTTTTAACCGAAACATGTTTCACTGCAGTTGCAGCATCTTCAGCAAACACACACACACACACACACACACACACACACACACACACACACACACACACACAAATATGCACAGACACCTCTGAAAGATTCAGAACAACCGCCAGGAACAGCTTCAACTGTTTCACCGTCAGCCATCTTGTTTTCAGACCTTCAACTGTTCCACTGTCTGCCATATTTGTTTTTACAGCTGGTAAACAGTGAAACAGTGACTCTGACACTGACAGTGGCAGCTCAATATATAGTGTTTGACTGTGATGAAGATAAGGAAAAAGAAAACGTAAGTGAAACATAATGTAAATAATGTAAACACACACACGCACACACACACACACACACACACACACACACACACACACACACACACACACACACACACACACGTAAAATTAATTAATTTCATGCATTGACATAACAATTTTCAAATCGTAGCTTTGTCTTAAACAATTTATCTATTTTAAGGTGTAAGTGGCTGCAGACGACAAACTGTGAAACAAAACAGTCACTGTAGAAACACAATACATCAGAAAAACCACACCATGCGGTAAAAAGGTATGAATTCATAATTTTATGTGGTTTTCCTAATATCTGTAATTACGATTTAAAAGCTAATAGTTGCATGTATACAAACAGTAAATAACATTCTTTATCTTTAACAGCCATAAAATAATAGGCCACTGAAGATGCTGCAGCTGCAGTGAAACATGTTTGGGTTAAAAAAGAAAATTGTGTCTTGCTAAAGGCGGATCCTATCCAAAAACATATGTACCATGTACTAATATGGCTGCTTCCGCATGGGTCGATACCTGGTATCTCAAAACCGCGTCTGCTATTGATCTGTGAATGTAATCATTTCATGTACTCCACATGCAATGTTGCAACAATAAATCTTGAATAAATTGGAAACCTCTGAAAGGGTATGCTGTTTTTTCAGGCAGTGCATATAGACGATATGTGCCGCAATTCGCACTTTTTACTCTACATCATAATCGTATGAGATTTTGCTGCCCCCATGCTATCAGTAAATGAAAGAACTCATGAAACTTGGTGTTGCGAGCCATAATTTGTGACCGTTGGACGCCGTTAGTTGTAGAATTCAACTACCATAATTTTAACCCTATTGCTGTTCATTACGTTACTTGAGTCCATTTCTTCCCTTACTAATTCATTGCGGAGATGAGTGATGTGTAGTAGGTTTGATAACACAGGTCTGAGACTAAAAAACTGCATAGGATTTTTAACAGTTTCTTATCGATTTTGATCTCCCCAAAACAGGAAAAATATTCAAAAAATTCTATCACGTAGGTTTATATATATACATATATATGTTGCAGTATTTATGTTCATTAATAATGAATGTGGTTTTATTAATTTAATAAATATTAACAATTGTATCAATTATAATTGATAAAATAGATTTAAATCTAAAAAGTTTACTATTTAAAATATTCTTTGTTACCACTTGCAGCTTTTACCGTGAACTCCTGAGCGCCAAAAACAAATACAAACAATCTTATTGTTCAGTTTTATCGTGTTGCGACAAGTCAAGTGATAATTTGTTTCTTGCATGGAATGAACAGTGCTGTTATTTCTGTCTAGTCATGGCTACCAGAGGCTGTGTTATTTCTCCAAACGGTTTTTGTTATATCTTTGGTGAATATACTATTCAAATTCGACAGAGAAACATAAGTGATTTTGTGTGGGAAGTTTATTTTGCTTACTTTAAATTAAAACTTGGTGATCAAGATAAACCATGGGCCACACATATGGTGTGTAGAAGATGTGAAGAAGATCTTCGTTTGTGGTTTAAGGGCAAGAAAAATGGATTTCGATTTGGAATGCCTATGATATGGCGTGAGCAGAATAACCACACCACTGATTTACACATCTGTTCAGTTGACGTAAAGTGATCCAAATCAGAAAACAAAAGAAGCATAAGTTATCCTAACCTTGACTTAGCTATACCTCCAGCGTCCCATAGCTCTGAGATACCTAGCCCACAGCCACCTTGCAGTTTGGATGAATACCCGAGTGAGTTGGAGGACGAAGTTACATTACCTCCTCAGGGTGAATCAAGCTCAGATTTTCCTTCAGACGAAGATCAAACGCCTCGACTGTTTGCTTAAAGTGAGCTCAATGATCTGGTGAGAGATTTAGGTCTTTCGAAAGATGCAGCCGAACTGTTAGGTTTCAGATTAAAAAATAAAACCCTTTTATCATCTGGCACCTAATTTTCATGGTAGAGACACGGAGAAAAAGAATTTATTCAGTTTTTCTCAAAAGAAGGAAATTTAGTTTTTGTAATGATGTGGAATGACTCATGCATTGCTTTGATATGCAGTATGACACATCCGAATGGCGCCTATTCATTGATTCATCCAAAACTAGTCTTAAAGTAGTATTATTGCACAATGGAATAAATTTGCATCGCTTCCGATGGGACATTCTGTGCATATGGACGAAAACTATAACGATTTGGCCATTATCCTGGAAAAAATCAAGTATCGGGACCATGAATGGTTGGTTTGTGAGGACTTCAAAATACTCACGATGCTTTTGGGTCAGCAGGCAGGCTATACTAAATACCCATGTTTCTTATGTTTGTGGGATAGTAGAGCCAGAGAACAGCGACACACTAAAAGTGATTAGCCAACCCGACAAACTTTAAAGCCTAGAGAAAAATTTTATCAGTACTAGTTCGGTACGACCAGAAAAGGTTTTGTTGCCCTCTCTCCATATCATATTGGGGTTGATGAAACAATCTGTAAAACCACTGCAAAAGGATAGGGACTGTTTTAAATATCTATGTACAAAATTCTCGTAGCTGTTGAAGGAGGGAGTTTTCACTGGCCCCGACATAAGAAAACTTTTAACCAACACTGTATTTGTGGAAAGTATGAATGAGAAAGAAAAAGAAGCTTGAAGCTCAAGGTTGCAAGATGAATTTGAAGGTCCATTTTCTACACTTCTACATAGACAGTTTTCCTAAGAACCTGGGAGCTTACAGTGAAGAACAGGTGTAGCGGTTTCACCAGGATGTACGTGATATCGAGAGACGGTACCAAGGAAGATGGTATGTCACTATGCTTGCTGACTACTGTTCGATGCTTAAGCGGGAAACTAAAGATGTAAATTGGAAAAGAACTCGTCGAAGTATCAAGGAAAAGAGGAAAAGGTTTCATAAAAAACATGAGTAAGTATAATATTGTTACTATATGTCTCAAAACAATGTTTCATTGGTTGTAAAAAAATATTATGCTTGATAATTTTGGATAAACGAGTGCTTTTACAATTTTTTTTGTGCTTGAATTTGCAAAAAAACTTTATGTGATAGGAAAAATGAACATCACTTCTGAAAACAGCGCATTCTAAAACACATAATTCAGTAAACATATCTCATGCAGCTGCCAAAAACAGTTTTTTTGCAGGCCTGTGTAATGTGCGCAGTCTGTCGACGCGACAGCGTCACTTTGCTCTCAATGTGTATTCGACATTTATCGGCACAAAAACAGTATTTGTAGTTATATATAGCTGCTCGGCGAATGCATGCTCGGCGAACCTATTCCTGGCCCATCGGGGCAAATTCATTATTACCAATCAGTATCACATTTGAACATAAGCCTACCGATAACACACTTTCGCGAAACGTTGTTACTTCTGTGTGCCAATTCTATCATTGTCGCTGATATCTTCGTGGAACCTGAGTTGATAGCACTGCAGTGCAGGAGTGAGAGAAATAAATCCCCCCTCCCCACCTTCCACCGCGTTGTAGCGACCACCTTGTACTTCCTCTTCACCTCAACTCATGCAACACAATTACGTCGAAGGGCTATAAGTACTTACGCAAAGAAGTAAAAATGTCATTATTGTTTGTAAGTTGCAGGTACGTTTTACGACATTCGTAAATTAAGGGAAGGTTTACTATCTCTGGCCCGAAAAAGGCATGTTCTTTCAGAATTATTTTCTCGCGATGTGTTATAGATATCAATGTCAAATTTCGTCAAAATGTTTATTTATATACTCCTGGAAATGGAAAAAAGAACACATTGACACCGGTGTGTCAGACCCACCATACTTGTTCCGGACACTGCGAGAGGGCTGTACAAGCAATGATCACACGCACGGCACAGCGGACACACCAGGAACCGCGGTGTTGGCCGTCGAATGGCGCTAGCTGCGCAGCATTTGTGCACCGCCGCCGTCAGTGTCAGCCAGTTTGTCGTGGCATACGGAGCTCCATCGCAGTCTTTAACACTGGTAGCATGCCGCGACAGCGTGGACGTGAACCGTATGTGCAGTTGACGGACTTTGAGCGAGGGCGTATAGTGGGCATGCGGGGGGCCGGGTGGACGTACCGCCGAATTGCTCAACACGTGGGGCGTGAGGTCTCCACAGTACATCGATGTTGTCGCCTGTGGTCGGCGGAAGGTGCACGTACCCGTCGACCTGGGACCGGACCGCAGCGACGCACGGATGCACGTCAAGACCGTAGGATCCTACGCAGTGCTGTAGGGGACCGCACCGCCACTTCCCAGAAAATTAGGGACACTGTTGCTCCTGGGGTATCGGCGAGCACCATTCGCAACCGTCTCCATGAAGCTGGGCTACGGTCCCGCACACTGTTAGGCCGTCTTCCGCTCACGCCCCAACATCGTGCAGCCCGCCTCCAGTGGTGTCGCGACAGGCGTGAATGGAGGGACGAATGGAGACGTGTCGTCTTCAGCGATGAGAGTCGCTTCTGCCTTGGTGCCAATGATGGTTGTATGCGTGTTTGGCGCCGTGCAGATGAGCGCCACAATCAGGACTGCATACGACCGAGGCACACAGGGCCAACACCCGGCATCATGGTGTGGGGAGCTATCTCCTACACTGGCCGTACACCTCTGGTGATCGTCGAGGGGACACTGAATAGTGCACGGTACATCCAAACCGTCATCGAACCCATCGTTCTACCATTCCTAGACCGGCAAGGGAACTTGCTGTTGCAACAGGACAATGCACGTCCGCATGTATCCCGTGCCACACAACGTGCTCTAGAAGGTGTAAGTCAACTACCCTGGCCAGCAAGATCTCCGGATCTGTCCCCCATTGAGCATGTTTGGGACTGGATGAAGCGTCGTCTCACGCGGTCTGCACGTCCAGCACGAACGCTGGTCCAACTGAGGCGCCAGGTGGAAATGGCATGGCAAGCCGTTCCACAGGACTACATCCAGCATCTCTACGATCGTCTCCATGGGAGAATAGCAGCCTGCATTGCTGCGAAAGGTGGATATACACTGTACTAGTGCCGACATTGTGCATGCTCTGTTGCCTGTGTCTTTGTGCCTGTGGTTGTGTCAGTGTGATCATGTGATGTATCTGACCCCAGGAATGTGTCAATAAAGTTTCCCCTTCCTGGGACAATGAATTCACGGTGTTCTTATTTCAATTTCCAGGAGTGTATTTCCTCTACAAACTGGAATTTTTTCGACCAGAAATGTCGAAGAGCATGTAGACCTCCACGCGCGGTATATCACAAATCAGCCGGCTAGTCAGAAATCAAAACTGAGTTGACGTTAACGTAGTATATAAGAGTCTTTAGGATTTGTACCACAGGAAACAAAATGGTGGCCATTTGAAAAAATAATAGGGTCTTTGTCATCGATTGTTGGACTTCATCGCCCAAGCAAAAATATTTATACACTCCTGGAAATGGAAAAAAGAACACATTGACACCGGTGTGTCAGACCCACCATACTTGCTCCGGACACTGCGAGAGGGCTGTACAAACAATGATCACACGCACGGCACAGCGGACACACCAGGAACCGCGGTGTTGGCCGTCGAATGGCGCTAGCTGCGCAGCATTTGGGCACCGCCGCCGTCAGTGTCACCCAGTTTGCCGTGGCATACGGAGCTCCATCGCAGTCTTTAACACTGGTAGCATGCCGCGGCAGCGTGGACGTGAACCGTATGTGCAGTTGACGGACTTTGAGCGAGGGCGTATAGTGGGCATGCGGGAGGCCGTGTGGAAGTACCGCCGAATTGCTCAACACGTGGGGCGTGAGGTCTCCACAGTACATCGATGTTGTCGCCAGTGGTCGGCGGAAGGTGCACGTGCCCGTCGACCTGGGACCGGACCGCAGCGACGCACGGATGCACGCCAAGACCGTAGGATCCTACGCAGTGCCGTAGGGGACCGCACCGCCACTTCCCAGCAAATTAGGGACACTGTTGCTCCTGGGGTATCGGCGAGGACCATTCGCAACCGTCTCCATGAAGCTGGGCTACGGTCCCGCACACCGTTAGGCCGTCTTCCGCTCACGCCCCAACATCGTGCAGCCCGCCTCTAGTGATGTCGCGACAGGCGTGAATGGAGGGACGAATGGAGACGTGTCGTCTTCAGCGATGAGAGTCGCTTCTGCCTTGGTGCCAATGATGGTCGTATGCGTGTTTGGCGCCGTGCAAGTGAGCGGCGCCACAATCAGGACTGCATACGACCGAGCCACACAGGGCCAACACCCGGCATCATGGTGTGGGGAGCGATCTCCTACACTGGCCGTACACCTCTGGTGATCGTCGAGGGGACACTGAACAGTGCACGGTACATCCAAACCGTCATCAAACCCATCGTTCTACCATTCCTAGACCGGCAAGGGAACTTGCTGTTCCAACAGGACAATGCACGTCCGCATGTATCCCGTGCCACCCAACGTGCTCTAGAAGGTGTAAGTCAACTACCCTGGCCAGCAAGATCTCCGGATCTGTCCCCCATTGAGCATGTTTGGGACTGGATGAAGCGTCGTCTCACGCGGTCTGCACGTCCAGCACGAACGCTGGTCCAACTGAGGCGCCAGGTGGAAATGGCATGTCAAGCCGTTCCACAGGACTACATCCAGCATCTCTACGATCGTCTCCATGGGAGAATAGCAGCCTGCATTGTTGCGAAAGGTGGATATACACTGTACTAGTGCCGACATTGTGCATGCTCTGTTGCCTGTGTCTATGTGCCTGTGGTTCTGTCAGTGTGATCATGTGATGTATCTGACCTCAGGAATGTGTCAATAAATTCACGGTGTTCTTATTTCAATTTCCAGGAGTGTACATGTGTCAGTTTACCCAACATATGATCGTAAACGAGTTGCTAGATATCTCGCTATTTCGTACGTGGGAGAATTGATGGCACTATCTATGGGTCTCAAAGGAAAATCTATTTTATAAATTTTGGGTGCTCCATACAGTGTAGGACACATAGCTTCACTCTTCAACGCAGCTCTGAAGACGTCCAGCGCAGTCCTGGACGAAACGTCAGGAACGGAAGAGTTTCTTGGACCACTACATCACATCCCGAAAGGTTTACCAGCAACCACTCTCGTGAATCTCTGTGAGTCACAATTGGATTGCCTGGCACAACACAGCTGTATTGCCTCGCGCGGTTATGCGGATTGCCTATATGGGGAGGGATATGCAAAGACCGGAAAGTTGCACTGGTCACAAACACCAATACTCAAGAAGTACCGTACGAGTAATCCAGTAAATTACAGGCGCGTATCATTATTGTCGATATGCAGCAGCATTTTGGAACATGTATTGTGTTCGAACATTACGAATTACCTCGAAGAAAACGGTCTATTGACAGACAGTCAACGCGGATTTAGAAACCATCGTTCTTCTGAAACACAACTAGCCCTTTACACGCGCGAAGTGTCGAGTGCTATTGACAAGGGATTTCATATTGATTCTGTATTTGTCGGTTTCCAGAAGGCTTTTGACACTCTACCACAAAAGCGGCTCTTAGTGAAATTGCGTGCTTATGGAATATCGTTTCAGTTATTTGATTGCATTCGTGATTTCCTGTCAGAGAGGTCACAGTCTGTAGTAATTGAGGGAAAGTCCTCGAGTAAAAGAGAATTGATTTATGGCGTTCCCCAAGGTAGTGTTATAGCCCTCTGCTGTTCATTATCTATATAAACGATTTAGGAGCAACCGTCTTAGCTTGTTTGCAGATGATGCTGTCGTTTATCATCTATTAAACTCGTCAAAAGTTCCAAACAAATTGCAAAACGATTTAGAAAAAGAAATCTGAATGGTGCAAAAATTTGCAATTGACCGTAAATAAAGAAAGCCGGCTGCGGTAGCCGAGCGGTTCTAGGCGCTTCAGTCTGGAACCGCGCGACCGCTACGGTCGCAGGTTCGAATCCTGCCTCGGGCATTGATGTGTGTGATGTCCATAGGTTAGTTAGGTTTAAGTAGTTCTAAGATCTAGGAGATTGATGACCTCAGATGTTAAGTCCCATAGGGCTCCGAGCCATTTGAACCATTTTGGACATCATTAAAACAAAAGTGTTTTTAAAATTTTACAAAGCATTCTGCTATTTGAAATGAATCAGCGATCGGTGTAAAACGGTAAATATTAAATAAAAATAGTCTTTTCGAATTTTTATTCATTAGCAACCGGCTTCGGCCCTTTCGTCAGACTATCATCAGGCTTCTCCCCGCCATAATGGCTGCTGGTGGCGGCAGACTGAGCGAGATCCGTAGAAGAGCTATGACATCCTTGCTTCGACGAACATCTTGTGTCACCTCAGCCCGTGATATATATAGATTCATTCTCACGTGCATAAATACATACATACATACATGACTTGCATACATTATTTATATTGGTTGCAAACAGATTACTTACACCACGATGTGCTTCCACCATTCCAAATTCCATTTCAATATGGAACACACAACATTCATGTCTCCTTTCCTGCCGTATGCTGGTTATATCACGTAGGTTATGTGACAGTGACGATATTCAGTTACCTAGCGTTGTTCTCTGAAAATTTTCCATAATTCTACGCAGTGTCCCACAAACAAAATACGCTGCTCCACACAAGTCACCTGGCTGTAGATATTTAATGCTTTATTTGGAAAGCTGGACCGGATTGTTAGTGCAGTATACTAAGAAGAATATATTATTAAATACGTGGCTGATTTGGTGATATACAGGGTGCAAAATTTAGTACACAGAGCCACCAGGGATTGCAGCAGTAGTGGCTTCAATCTGGCTGGACATGCAAGCGAACCGAGCTTGGATAGGTGCAGGTACGTCATTCCATGGTGCTTCAACTCTGTGTCTCAGTATCAATCATAGTTGTGCTTGGTGTTATTATGTGGTGGACAGTATCGACGTGCCAGTCTCCCGGCAACCAAAGACCAAATATTTTCTGTGGTAGAGACGTATGGAGAACGCGCACTCTGTGTCGGGGTTGGTCAGGACAACATGTGCGATATGTGGTCGTGCATTATCTTGTTGAAAGATAACATCACATAATCTCGAAGATAGGGTGCAGTCCAGGCCATAACACATCAGAGACATAGCGCCTGGTGCTCAAATTACCTCCTATGGAAACAGATTTGAACGTGTTGTGTACCCAGTAGCAGAACGTTCCGTCGCAGCAAGTGCTGGCCCTACATGATGACGACTGCAATGTCATGACTTTTCCTCAGAGCTTCCACCCGCGCTTTCGCTTATCGTTATGCTGTACAGAAATTCTAAGACAGACCTCGTAGTTATAAAGTAGACTGTTTAGATACAGGTGGCCAGTGGTCTGATCAATAGAGACAGTGACTTCACTCTCAGTAAAGTGAGGAATCCAATCACTCAGCCAACCGAAGACGCAACGTCAGTGAAGGGTAACTTCCCATTAAACGGGGTGTCAGAAGCTCCGCCTCCCCCCGTCGAAGGTTCGAGTCGTCCCTTGGGCATGGGTTCCAAGATGCTACTTCAGGTGGTTGTAAAATGAATGTACGCGACGGAAAATAATGAACGCTAAAATGAAGATTTGGCCCTGTCTGACTACCCCCTGAAGCAGATCTTAGGCTCTTTTAATTCTATAAATTACAATCTAAACATAAATAAATGATGAAGGGAACTAATACTACTAAATGATAAACGTTGTTTCTTGTTATACGTTTATTGCAGATTAAAACAACACCCTTTCTGGTAAATGTCTATATTTCCTAAGTAAAACTATTAATCAATGGCCCAACTCTGCCCCCTTTTATGGCCAGGCGATCTAAAATAAATAACGCGAAATTACTGACATTATCTACGTACCAAACACTAGAAGACAGTACTTTCAAAGATGATCTACAGTGGTGTGGAGCCTCAGTGGAAATAAACTAACGTGATCACAGCTGTTCAGCTTTATAGCCCTAATAAGCCGAAGCAATTTGTGATATAACCGTACGTACTGCATCTGGTGCGTCGGCGTGCTGGTTTTCGTACACGTCTGCATCGATGGTAGAACTCCAACCACAAAATAAAACTCTTTCAAATTCTAGGACGACAGAAGGCGGTCCCCTGACTAATGCACTCTAATACTGTCTTCTCCTCTCTGTAATGTTCTACAGACGAGAAAAGCGAACTCCCAGCCACAAGGACGGATTTCTAATAACGTCTCAATTACTGAACGCTGCGTACTCAACGACGACTTCCAACCCTGAGGCGAAGTCCAGAATCGTATAAGTTCACAACAGTACAGTGCCTAACTGTTCCAACTATAAACTCTCCTGAGAGCTAAGACAACTAGTCCGTTTGTCTCAACAAAGCTGATCTCGACCGACCGTCACACACGTGCGCTCACAACGGAAGACCTCGTCTCTCCACTGCTGTCTTCCCAGCAAGGCTCGGCTCCCCACCATCGTAATTCCGAAAATGAATCATATTCCCGAAACCACGGAATATTCTCCCTCTCTACATATTCTTCCTAACGACGACCAATGATATTTAGTCTTTTGTCGTCCAGCGCGGAAAGTTTTCGAGGAAAAACCTATACTTGTACAATGGTACGCTTCTGAGTAAAATTCTTGCGTTGTTTCCAAGGCGCCGCTTCTTCGTTCCGCTCAACTGCGTGCAAGATTTCCGTAGTTTCCGAAGTATAATCCTTTCGGTTCGGATACAACACCATCTGGTCGCGACTCTATTGTGCTCCAGCACTTAGGTGCTACTACGTCCGTCTCCTGCTTCCTGTGTTTAAGCAGGACCAACACATCTGTGTGAGCCTCCCACCCAGGGCTTGAGTTCCGTCTGCCGTTTTATTTCCACTGTCGTTCCAACCTCCACTGGTGTGATAATAAAGACACTCCGTCACCTTTCATGTAATAACCGTTAACAATTATTTATAAGGCGTACGTGACAATGTCAGTCTCCTTTAAATATTCATATATACGATTTACTATCTATCAAATAATATCTAATGTGGCTGTAAATCCCGGCAAAGCATGTGGATGAGTTCTTGTGCGAAATTATAGCCACCTTACAATAACCCCACCTAACGAACTATTTTGTACTATGATGGGGTAATTCTAGTAGTATTACCTCATCCACTACAAAATCATATAACCATCTATTGTCAGTACAATCTAACTAATAAGAATACGAGGGCAGAGGAACACTTGAATCATGACATGTTCTTCTACAGGCATTCTCCATTAATTCAAGGGTTTACTGCCATAAATTGACTTATTGCATGTTTATTATAATATGTCTACCCTTTATGTTTGGGACATTTTTCCGAGACGTGACAATTGGAATATACAATAGCAAAAGAAATTGTATAACATTACAATTTTTTTATGCTCTTTCAAAAATGGCAAATCCCATCTTTCTTTAGACTTAAGGCCCACACTCTTTGTCATTCATCCACCCCTAAGACACAGGTTGAGGCAAGAAATATTAAAGTAAAGTATCCCAATCATTTCAAGGCGGTCGTCCAATAAATTACATGTGCTTCATTTAGCTATTAATATGCAAGACAAGCAGTTATGCCAAATATTCAAGAGGTTATCTACTGCTCCTTATACAATTATATAAAATGTATTAAACATTCTGCATAAAAAAATCATTTAACAAACTGATTGACCAAGTCTAGTGTTACCCTAACGTGTTTACTTTTTAAACATTCCCAGAATCTTATTTCTACGGCGTTCTTTGACAAACTACATTTACATTTACTGTGACAATTAATATTTGTAAAAAGAGTTCGGATCGACCACCAACTTTAACTAATGTGTTTGTTCACACTGTGTAACACGTAATACATAAACCATTAAAAACCCATAGTATCATTACCAAAGAAAACGACAAACCATAATTTTACATAAATACAGGCACAAATAAAATTCTGGAAATACACAAATATACAAACACAGTGAAGGACATCGCTTCATTATCAAAGACAATGTCAAACAATATTTTACATGAATACATACACAAATATTTTCTTAAGACTACCCTGAAAAAGAATCATGAAGGAAGGTTGTATACATGGAAGAACCCTGGAGATACTAAAAGGTATCAGATAGATTATATAATGGTAAGACAGAGATTTAGGAACCAGGTTTTAAGTTGTAAGACATTTCCAGGGGCAGATGTGGACTCTGACCACAATCTATTGGTTATGACCTGTAGATTAAAACTGAAGAAACTGCAAAAATGTGGGAAATTAAGGAGATGGGACCTGGATAAACTGAAAGAACCTGAGGTTGGACAGAGTTTCAGGGAGAGCATAAGGGAACAATTGACAGGAATAGCGGAAAGAAATACAGTAGAACAAGAATGGGTAGCTTTGAGGGATGAAGTAGTGAAGGCAGCAGAGGATAAAGTAGGTAAAAAGACGAGGGCTGCTACACTCCTGGAAATGGAAAAAAGAACACATTGACACCGGTGTGTCAGACCCACCATACTTGATCCGGACACTGCGAGAGGGCTGTACAAGCAATGATCACACGCACGGCACAGCGGACACACCAGGAACCGCGGTGTTGGCCGTCGAATGGCGCTAGCTGCGCAGCATTTGGGCACCGCCGCCGTCAGTGTCACCCAGTTTGCCGTGGCATACGGAGCTCCATCGCAGTCTTTAACACTGCTAGCATGACGCGACAGTGTGGACGTGAACCGTATGTGCAGTTGACGGACTTTGAGCGAGGGCGTATAGTGGGCATGCGGGAGGCCGGGTGGACGTACCGCCGAATTGCTTAACACGTGGGGCGTGAGGTCTCCACAGTACATCGATGTTGTCGCCAGTGGTCGGCGGAAGGTGCACGTGCCCGTCGACCTGGGACCGGACCGCAGCGACGCACGAATGCACGCCAAGACCGTAGGATCCTACGCAGTGCCGTAGGGGACCGCACCGCCACTTCCCAGCAAATTAGGGACACTGTTGCTCCTGGGGTATAGGCGAGGACCATTCGCAACCGTCTCCATGAAGCTGGGCTACGGTCCCGCACACCGTTAGGCCGTCTTCCGCTCACGCCCCAACATCGTGCAGCCTGCCTCCAGTGGTGTCGCGACAGGCGTGAATAGAGGGACGAATGGAGACGTGTCGTCTTCAGCGATGAGAGTCGCTTCTGCCTTGGTGCCAATGATGGTCGTATGCGTGTTTGGCGCCGTGCAGGTGAGCGCCACAATCAGGACTGCATAGGACCGAGGCACACAGGGCCAACACCCGGCATCATGATGTGGGGAGCGATCTCCTACACTGGCCGTACACCTCTGGTGATCGTCGAGGGGACACTGAATAGTGCACGGTACATCCAAACCGTCATCGAACCCATCGTTCTACCATTCCTAGACCGGCAAGGGAACTTGCTGTTCCAACAGGACAATGCACGTCCGCATGTATCCCGTGCCACCCAACGTGCTCTAGAAGGTGTAAGTCAACTACCCTGGCCAGCAAGATCTCCGGATCTGTCCCCCATTGAGCATGTTTGGGACTGGATGAAGTGTAGTCTCACGCGGTCTGCACGTCCAACACGAACGCTGGTCCAACTGAGGCACCAGGTGGAAATGGCATGGCAAGCCGTTCCACAGGACTACAACCAGCATCTCTACGATCGTCTCCATGGGAGAATAGCAGCCTGCATTGCTGTGAAAGATGGATATACACTGTACTAGTGCCGACATTGTGCATGCTCTGTTGCCTGTGTCTGTGTGCCTGTGGTTCTGTCAGTGTGATCATGTGATGTATCTGACCCCAGGAATGTGTCAATAAAGTTTCCCCTTCCTGGGACAATGAATTCACGGTGTTCTTATTTCAATTTCCAGGAGTGTATAAATCCTTGGGTAACAGAAGAAATATTAAATTTAATTGATGAAAGGAGAAAATATAAAAATGCAGTAAATGAAGCAGGCAAAAAGGAATACAAACGTCTCAAAAATGAGATCGACAGGAAGTGCAAAATGGCTAAGCAGGGATAGCTAGAGGACAAATGTAAGGATGTAGAGGCTTATCTCACTAGGGGTAAGATACTGCCTACAGGAAAATTAAAGAGACCTTTGGAGATAAGAGAACCACTTGTATGAACATCAAAAGCTCAGATGGAAACCCAGTTCTAAGCAAAGAAGAGAAAGCAGAAAGGTGGAAGGAGTATATAGAGGGTCTATACAAGGGCTATGTACTTGAGGACAATATTATGGAAATGGAAGAGGATGTAGATGAAGATGAAATGGGAAATACGATACTGCGTGAAGACTTTGACAGAGCACTGAAAAACCTGCGTCGAAACAAGGCCCCCCGAGTAGACAACATTCCGTTGGAACTACTGACGGCCTCGGGAGAGCCAGTCCTGACAAAACTCTACCATCTGGTGAGCAAGATGTATGAGACAGGCGAAATACCCTCTGATTTCAAGAAGAATATAATAATTCCAATCCCAAAGAAAGCAGGTGTTGACAGATGTGAAAATTACCGAACAATCAGTTTAATATGGCACAGCTGCAAAATACTAACACGAATCCTTTACAGACGAATGGAAAAACTAGTAGAAGCCGACCTCGGGGAAGATCAGTTTGGCTTCCGTAGAAATGTTGGAACACGTGAGGCAATACTGACCCTACGACTTATCTTAGAAGAAAGATTAAGGAAAGGCAAACCTACGTTTCTAGCATTTGTAGACTTAGAGAAAGCTTTTGACAATGTTGACTGGAATACTCTCTTTCAGATTCTGAAGGTGGCAGGGGTAAAATACAGGGAGCGAAAGGCTATTTACAATTTGTACAGAAACCAGATGGCAGTTATAAGAGTCGAGGGGCATGAAAGGGAAGCAGTGGTTGGGAAGGGAGTGAGACAGGGTTGTAGTCTCTCCCCGATGTTATTCAATCTGTATATTGAGCAAGCAGTAAAGGAAACAAAAGAAACATTTGGAGTAGGTATTAAAATCCATGGAGAAGAAATAAAAACTTTGAGGTTCGCCGATGACATCATAATTCTGTCAGAGACAGCAAAGGACTTGGAAGAGCAGTTGAACGGAATGGATAGTGTCTTGAAAGGAGGATATAAAATGAACATCAACAAAAACAAAACGAGGATAATGGAATGTAGTCGAATTAAGTCGGGTGATGCTGAGGGAATTAGATTAGGAAATGAGACACTTAAAGTAGTAAAGGAGTTTTGCTATTTGGGGAGCAAAATAACTGATGATGGTCGAAGTAGAGAGGATATAAAATGTAGACTGGCAATGGCAAGGATAGCGTTTCTGAAAAAGAGAAATTTGTTAACATCGAGTATAGATTTAAGTGACAGGAAGTCATTTCTGAAAGTATTTGTATAGAGTGTAGCCATGTATGGAAGTGAAACATGGACGATAAGTAGTTTGGACAAGAAGAGAATAGAAGCTTTCGAAATGTGGTGCTACAGAAGAATGCTCAAGATTAAATGGGTAGATCACATAACTAATGAGGAAGTATTGAATAGGATTGGGGAGAAGAGAAGTTTGTGGCACAACGTGACCAGAAGAAGGGATCGGTTGGTAGGACATGTTCTGAGGCATCAAGGGATCACCAATTTAGTATTGGAGGGCACCGTGGAGGGTAAAAATCGTAGAGGGAGACCAAGAGATGATTACAGTAAGCAGATTCAGAAGGACGTAGGTTGCAGTAGGTACTGGGAGATGAAGAAGCTTGCACAGGATAGAGTAGCATGGAGAGCTGCATGAAACCAGTCTCAGGACTGAAAACCACAACAACAACAACAACAACCCTGAAAAATAAGTACAAAATGTTTACACAAATGATAGATATCGGAAAATGTTAGTTTGTGGGAGTAACTCTTCAGTGTTCACTACATTATGCACCTTTTTTTTTTATCAAGAGCCACACACTGATTTGGATTTCACAACACACTTTCGTCTTCATTTGTGTATGGGGATGGAAACTACAGGTTTTGTGTTTAGGACGCAAAGACCGTTCGAGATTGGACATGTTGCCTTATCAAGTCAGTCTTTGGACCCTCAGCCCATTGTTGATTCCATCATGTTACCAGCCTCTCGTAGAGTTGATGTTGTGAAAGGGTCATCGGAATATACAGCCAGGTAAGTGGGTGTATGTTTTGAAACAGCCAAGATTTTTGTCGAATTTGCCCACAGTATGGAGGAGGTACAAACAGGTAAGATTGTAATAGGTCATCTAGAATTCTTCTGCGTCGGCTAAGAGTAGTGTTATTGTGCCTAGTCTTCAGTTCTTCGTGTTTATTCTGTTACTATGTTTGTGTTCCTACTCTTCTGTTCTTCATGTCGCTTCTTTCTCTTGGTATGACTATTGTATTTTGGATAAGGATATCAGTAACTGTGGACAGGTAGGTTATCTGTTTGGTGACACTACACATGGAAGTTGAGTCATTGTGTGTGACTCAGATTCCACAGAAGTCAATGCCAGGTGAGTGCAGAAGATGGCGGAGGACCGCAGAAGAAAGCAAACACAGGTGACAGTTCCGTACAGCTATTAGCAGTTGCTGTAGGCTTACTTGACTGTATTATGTGTACAATTGGCGTATCTAGTCGCCATTGTGTAGTACAACAGTGGAGACAAGTCATCGGTGGCCGTTTAAATACCCATGTTGCCCCAAACGAGCAGGGCTGTTACGGCTGCCGCCTGTTACCTGCGCCGTCATTGTCTGCCACCCGAGATCTTCAGGTCACCGATGAATAGCCCAGCTGTTTGCCCACGTCCGAGACCGGGCTTTGATTTACAGACGGCGTCCTGTTAGTCTCATGTTCCATCCACACATCATGTTGTTGCCTGTGTGTCTCGTAAAGATTTTTGCACATCCTGTGCTCACTAATGCCCACAATTAGTTTCGGATTTACAACAAATACTATACAATACATAACACAATTTATTGACATTTATGAAATATAAAATTTTAAGATGCACTCACTAGTGAGGTCATTTACCTTTACATTTATTATTTTTCTATTTGTATTATTAGCCAAGACAGGTATTTATTATTATTATTTTGATAAATTTTCTATGTACAAAGTTAATGGTACTAATAAAAGAACACAACTCAACCTATGTACTGTAATTATTAAATATCTGCCGGCACCTGTATATCTATAAAAAAAAGACATGTTAATTAGTTGTCCATACACCTGTAGCACTGTACTCATCACCAGACCCAATGTTAATAACTGAAAACTACTTGGTAACTGTTTGTTACACTACTGTTAACTACTGGCCAGTAGGATGTTTGTAAGTCTAACTACCCCACTATTCGTGGAAAGCTACTCTGTCATCGTGTGTCACAAGATCGTCCGATCTCATGGCTCTTGGTTTCGTCGTGGATGTCGTCGTGAATATCTGTGAACAATAAAGTGCACGTCTGCTCAAACAAACGTACACAAATGAATGATTAGGTGGGCCTCTTCCTCATTTCATGCTTCGGCTTGTTTCCTGTGTGCAATTATAAACTACATAGCAAGTTTAGTATAAATTACTGCAAGCTTCTTTAGTCATACTTTCACGTACCACTCCTCATGGTCTTACTCAGTACTACTTTCTCTCTCGCTGTCCCCCTTTTTCGGATTTGGTGCTGTTACCTTTCTCTAGTGGTCTCTTCTTTTCATCTTAACAAACTTACATTTTATTTTACTAGTGGTACCTGGAAATATAAAGATTTTAGTACATTGTATAAAATCACTGCTCGTCAACATGACTGCCATGCCCTTATGTATTGCCCTCTACATCATGTGCTTTGAACGTACAGCTTCGTATTTTCCTTTATTATATTTTACGTGTGAATCCCCTTATTACACTTCCATTTCATGTCGCTGTAACACTTAAATAATATTTCGATGCGCCACCATGTACACAATTATTCCGTGTCTTTTAACAGCATAAATACAACATTCCCATACAAATAACGGTGTGAACTCGCGTAGACACGTGGAGCTGGCCACCTATAAGCGTTTCTTTGAATGGAGGCAAGTCATGCTTGGACGACACACCTGCATGCCACTGCAAACCCTATTAGCAAGTCAGTCATTTATGATCACATTGCTAAATATGTAAAATAGACACTCATTTCATTCAGTAGTTCTAAAACTTTTCAAACGCTGACGTTCTGCTAATACATTCCACAACAACTGGGTATCAATATTTTCTATTCACAAATTTACAACATTTTTGCAGCCCAAACGTTTCTCTATTTCACTTTATTCCTTCATGGTCAGATATCACATCTTAAACTCTAAACACCTTCTAAAATTGTACGCTCAGTATGCTGTGCACATAGTTATAACCCACACCAAGAAACATACCCTAATTTTCTTACCCACGCCATCCTGCCCCTTTATGTACTGTAGTACCTCTTTTAACATGATATATTATAGAAAATTTGGTAAATCTACAGTTCTCCTCAGTGCAATACTTAATTGCTAAAAATATACAATACTATCCTTTTGCCAAAAAAGCTCCCTTGAGTTCTCCCTACTTATTCTATAAACGGCTTGAGATGGCTCACATGATGGAGTCCCAAAGATTTTCCTGTTTTCACAGTCTCAATTTCAAGCGCATTGCGTGCACTAGTCTTCTTATACGTACAGGGCCGCTGTATCTCTTGAAGAACTTTTGAGACAGCTTCGTATGTTTGTTAGACAAACTATAAGACTTAATTAACACCTTTTGTCCAACTACAAATTCCCTTACATGCGCTTTTTGGTCTGTGCGCAAATTGCGCTTCTCACCAGCGACCCGAATATTGCGCAAAGCCTCCTCCTCTATGACTTTATGCTGTTGGGGCGTCATTTGTGGAAAAGCGATCGGTCCTCGAATTTTATCAGGAGGGGTCCCTATTCTTCAGAACCATCATAGGTGGCATCAGTGTAGTACTGTGGGGAAGCTCGTTCATCGCATCCTGAAAATCTTTAAGAAACACATCCCAGATAGCATGATTCTTTCCACAGTATAATCTACATTGGTATAATCTACATTGCCCAAATCTTTCATCGTTCTCTCTGCGGGGTTCGAACTCGGATGAAACCTGTTAATAAATATGGGATTTATCTTATACCTCCTTAGTGTTCTTTTCCTCACGTCAGATTTATATTGAGGTCCATTGTCTGAGATGACAGTCTACAGCTCCCACTTGGTTTATGATGTCTCTACGCAAGGCTCTACTTACAGTTGCACCACTCGCCCTTTTTAGTGGTGTCAACGTCACAAATTTGGATGTCAGCTCCAGTACTAGCCGTATATATATAGATGGCCCCTCGGTGTCTTGGGTAATGGTCCCATTAAATCCGTCGCTGCCATATGTCTTAGCTTCTCAGGAATAATTGGGTATAAAGGAGCCTGGGTTCCTACAGTTATGGATTTCGCCTTTTGGCAGTTTTTACAGATGGCTAGTACTTTCCACGTGCGTTTCTCCATGTTTTTAAAGTAGCAGACATTCCTCGTTCTCATAAGACATTCTCGAGGACCGAAATTTGGGTAACTTAGGTGTGTGTGCCATATAAACTTTTTTATTAACTCATTTGGTATGTACACCACCCACAGCGAATCATTAACGTTTGCCCTATAAAACAGAATCCCTTTCCTCAAAAGGTAGTGCTGTCTTATGCGGGGCTGTGTTCGATTCTTCCATTTTTCTTTTATTTTGACTAAATCTGAGTCCTTGTCCTGATCATTCTGGATATTCCGCGTCGTCACAGTAACGAAGTTTCCAAATGCCACGCCTTTGAGGTAGAACAACAAAAAGTGCTCTTGCTCTAATGCTTTAGCCGTCTCAGTTGTAGGTGAGCGGGACAGGGCTTCAGCAATGACGTTTGTCGGACCAGGTACATAGACCGTTGAAAACTGGTATTCTAGAAGCACAGCTACCCATCTCGCTAATCTTCCATGCGGAAGTTTGGTGGTTAGGAGAAACTCTAGGGCCCTATGGTCGGTATAGGCTTTTGTTTCTCTACCGAACAGAAAGTATCTGAACTTTTTAAATCCCAATACTAACGCAAGGGCTTCAAGTCTGGTAAAAGAGTAATTTCTTTCAATTTTGGAGTAATTACTTTCACTTTTTGTTCTGTGTCCCAATTCCACACCCAGGGTGTTCCTTTTCCTGTCAATTGGCAGAGTCGGGGACTTGCTAAAGTTACCACATAGACAAACTTCTAATAGAAGTTTATTATTCCTAGAAACCCTCTCCGTTGTTTTCTGGTTGAAGGAGTGGTAAACTTCGCAATTGCTGCCACCCTCTCTGTGTCGGGACTAATCCCTTCTCCTGTTTTCACGTGTCCCAAAAAGCTGACCTTGTGCTCCCTAAACAAGACTTCCCAATGTTTGCGGTCACCCCATATCTTTTCAAACTGCTTAACACTTCCTCTAAGAGTTTGTTATGTCTCTCCCAGGTCTTTTTTGCTATCAATATATCGTCTAAATCCCACACTAGCTTCTCTTTTAACTCTTCACTCAATCTTTTGCTAAAACCCCTGATAAATGCAGCGGAAGATATATTCAATCCAAAAGGGAGCCTTTTGAATTGAAAACACGTTCCGAAGGCAATAAAGACCGAGTATTTACGGCATCCAGGATCGAGCTCTATTTGCCAAAATCTCTAGCGCAAATCAGGCGAGGAAAACACCGAAACCCCGTGAAATCTTTGAAGCAGCTCCTCAAGCCTTTCAGGGCGATCCGTCTCTGGCACAATAATGGTATTTATTTGCCGTGAGTCTAACACCAGTCGAATTCCACCGTCCTGTTTGTCTACTACCCGTTGTGGACTATTGTACTCAGATCTCGTGGCCTCAATTACACCTTCGTCCTCCATTCTTCGTAAATCACTTAGAATCCTTTCCCGGTATGAACGTGAGATGGGGCAAGGAGGTAACCGAAATGGTCTATGTTTCTTTACCTCCAATTTATATTGATACCCCTTAATTCATCCGGTTTTGGGTACGAAGATCTCTGCGTTATTTTTGAGTGCAAGCTCCAACCCTTTTCTGTCCCTATTATCTATGTTATCCAGATTCTCATGTTTCGATCACTGGTATTGTTAATTTCATTAATATGTTCACGTTCTGACTTGAAATGTGCTCTATTGTCATTATCTTTTTTACACTCTTCCCTCTGAACTGCATGTTGGAGCGTGAATTGTAGTTTTAAACAGCTCACCGGAATTTGAGCATTTATTTGCCTTCTCATCAAATCTGATTTTTATTTTATTCTCTTTCCCTAACGTGAACTCCCCTCTTCCCAGATCGATGACAGCTTTCTGCGCTGAAAGAAAATCTACAGAGATTATTATATCAGCTGTTAGTTTCGGTTTTATGAGCAGATTTGCAGTCATATGGTGTCCTAGGCAATTAAAGCCTAGACGTGTTTGTTGCGATATTTCCATACCCTTTCCAACTAACGCACCTAGTACCTTTGTTTTTTGTACTGTGAGCACAGGAGGATTAACTGACTCTTTACATTTAGCAATCAGCCTGTCTGAAATAACTGGGAGTTCACTTCCTCTAACTACTGGAGCAGTACCCCTAATTCCTCCAATTTGTATTTCTACCACCGGACAGATGTCCTGTTTAGGTAATTTTTCCTTTTATTCAAGTAATATCTCAGTCATGTCCTCATATTCTATAATATTTACATTACTACTTCCGAGCCTAGTCAGTGTTAATTTTCTACGTTATTTTGACATACTCTCCCAGAGTTAGGTGGTCTAATTTCAACTGATTGTTCCCGTTTCCTGTTGCTAGTCATTCCACCCCATCCTTGATCAGACCGTTGACGAGTTTCTCTATTGTCGCAACAAGTTGCGCCATTATTTTGTGGCTCCCATCTCCGGTCATTTTGTTGCCTATATTCTCTTCCATAGTTCCTCCATTGTCCATTATTCCCGATATGATCTCTCTGGTCCATGTTTTGGCGAGGTGGACGATTCACATTGTTTTGCCAATTATGGCCTCTATTATTCCCTCCCTTGTTCTCCCTTCTTTCACCTTGCACGTCTGTCTGCCTACGTTTTTCTCGCGCCTGTTGCTCGTTGAAAGCGAGCTCTAACTCTCTTAGGATACCCTTGAATCCTCCTACATCACTTCCACATCGGCCGACGAGCGTTTACTGGTAGGAAACTGGCAACTTCATGTAACACAATCTTATGATCTCAGCCGGAGTGCTTGGGTCGTCCAAATACAGATTCTTCGTGGTCAAGTTTTCGAAAAACTTCACCGGTCTACGGACCCCTGAACTCTCCAAGTCTCCTCTCATCATTTTTTCCTGCTTGATCCTATCCTGTGTCTCCTTGGACCAGCATTTGTTTAAAAATGCGTCACGAAACCCTTCGTATGACGTGCACGTTTCTTGCAATGTTCCGCATGCACTCGGCAGTCGTTCCTTCGATATGTGAACATACGAACTCTGTCTGATTTCACTTGGAATATGTTGGACGGTGCCTCTTGGACCCAAGCTGACTGGGAATACAACTCCGTTACCGCCCGGCATTTGGCAAAGTTTGAACGTTTTCATCACGTGGAGTTGGATGTTATATCTCGACGTTCTGTGAAAAATGTCACAGAGAAATCTTTTGACGACGCAACCTTATCCGTACTAGGGAAGGGTTTAAATTTTCCACCCACTCCGAAGAATTTGCCGGTAGTTGATTTTATTAGTTCAATTGAACAGGCAGTTTGCAAACTACCTCCTGACGCTGCAGAGGAAGTTAGGAGGGAGGCATGCCGTGTTTTGACCAGGGCTCGTCCACCCAAGAGTAATGTAACAGCAGCAGAGAGGGCTGCTTTACGCTCTCTCAAAGTTGATCCCAGTATTGTTATTTTACCTGCTGACAAGGGCAACGCCACCGTTGTTTCAAATAAACATGATATCTACAAAAGATGCAACGTTTACTATCTGATTCAATGTATCGCAGAATCGATGCTGACCCCACGAAAAGTCCTGAATAAAAGTGGTTTGTCGCAGGACACTATCAAGAGGCTTAACACCTATAGTGCCGTTCCCCCTAGGTTATATGGCCTTCCAAAGGTTCATAAGGAAGGGGTTCCTTTCCGTCCTATAGTGAGTAACATCGGCGCTCCGACATATCGTGTATCCAAGCATCTTGCTTCTCTGTTGAGTCCACAAGTAGGACGGTGTGAACATCATATCAGGAACTCAGCTGATTTTTTACGTCGTTTGGAGGGACTGAGGCTGAATGACTCTGATATTTTAGTGAGTTTCGATGTGGTCTCTCTCTTCACTCGTGTTCCTCTGTCTGATTCGTTGCGGTTAATTGAGGCCAGGTTTGGTACTGAATTAACTAATCTCTTTAGGCATGTGTTGACATCCATTTACTTTTTATTTAATGACCAGTATTACGACCAGACAGATGGAGTTGCGGTGGGTAGTCCGCTGTCTCCTGTGATCGCAAATTTGTTTATGGAAGGCTTCGAGGAACGTGCATTGAAGTAGGCGCCTTTGAAACCCGCCTGTTTCTTTAGATACGTTGACGATACCTTCGTTGTTTGGCCTCATGGTAGGGAGAATTTGTATGTCTTTCTAGAACATCTGAACTCGATCCACCCGAACATTCGTTTTACGATGGAGGTGGAAGAGGATGGTTGCCATCCCTTTCTCGACGTGTTGGTTAGGAGGAAGGATGATGGATCATTGGGACATGCAGTCTACAGGAAACGTATTCACATAGACTCGTATTTACAAGCTAATAGTTGTCACCATCCGGCTCAGCGTGAAGGGGTACTTCGTACCTTGGTACACAGGGCACATGTCGTTTCTGACGCTGAGACTTTGCCAGCTGAGCTGTCCCATCTTGAAGTTACATTTCGTCAAAATGGTTATAGTGATAGACAGATTGAAGGTGCGTTGCGCTATCGACCAACTGTACATCGGGTGATTGATGATAATATTGAGTCAACACCTAAGACTACTGCCTTTTTGCCTTACGTAGGAAACACGTCCAACAAGATCGGTTGTATTTTACAGAAATACGATGTGAAATGTGTTTTCCGACCTCCATCTAAAATTAGAGCACTTTTGAGTTCCGTTAAGGATGATCTTGGACTGCGTAAGGCGGGTGTATATCGTATTCCTTGTAGCTGCGGC
This sequence comes from Schistocerca gregaria, assembly GCF_023897955.1. Lineage (NCBI taxonomy): Eukaryota > Metazoa > Arthropoda > Insecta > Orthoptera > Acrididae > Schistocerca > Schistocerca gregaria. The sequence goes on from NC_064920.1 coordinate 149,399,796, forward strand.
ATGGCATATATTGGTCAAACTATCAGAACCGTGGAGGACCGATGTACTGAGCATAAACGGCACACACGATTACAGCAGCCAAATAGATCTGCTATTGCCGAACACTGCTTGGATACTGGTCACCCCATGTTATATAATAACACCGATGTATTGGCATGCACGTCCAGCTATTGGGACAGTGTTATTAGGGAGGCAGTTGAGATTAAATTAGCGAGCAACCTCGTTAACAGGGATGGAGGTTTCTGTTTAAACTGTCTTTGGAATCCGGCTCTCTCCCTTGTCAAAAAACAGAGGGACAGAGTCAATGCTGCCTCACCTGCGAATTCATAGTCTCACTATCGATAGCTCTGACTTTGGTCATCTCTGGCGGCACCAGTGTCCAGTGTGTGTGTGTGTTATCTTTCCTGCTTCTGTCTGAGAACCGAGGTATTAAATCTGCATGTACGCCGCATGTCCGTTGCAGTTTGCCTTGAAAATGGCGGGGTGTTCTCCCGCCGAAATATCGGCGGTCGCTGAAAGTGTTACCTGGCTGAATTCCGGAAGTTTTTTGAAATACGAACTCCAGTTTGTTCATCAGCTGACAATGAGGAGGTAATGATAAATCGAATTGACCAATAAAGGTTTTCGGGTGTAAAACATTACCCTCGTCTTTATAATACTGAAATTTTCATACAGACATAAAATGCTTAAAATCGAAAATTTCATTAGCGTTTCTTCCCGCTCGGCCTATCACATTCTCACTTGGCGCTAACGTTCCCTGTCTACCATTATCTTGGGCATCCCCTCTCCCACTCTCTGTCCCGTTTTCCTCACTGCAAAAGTGTTCCGTGGTGCGCATTATCGGATAACAGTTATGCATATGAAATATTTCTTTGCTGTTCTCCGTATTCGCAACTTTCGATCCAGTCATGCCCTGTGTACTCGCTGGGACCGTATCTCCAGCGCTATTTCTTTGCTCTGCCGATACATTTTCAGTCTGTAGTTGACGATCAACTCTTACATTCGAGCACATTCTAATATCGTCTGGGCTTTTACATGTTTGTCTAGAGTTTGAACTGGATCTTTCGGTTTCTATAGTTTCCAAATCGATTACTACTTATTTTCTGAGAGGTGAGTTTTGCTCTGGTTGGGACCTGACTTCCAGAGATAATTGCTTTATTTCGCTTTCTATGTTCTGTTTAAATTGGGAGAGCTCCTCGGTCAATGCCTTATTTTGTGCATTTTCCGTCTTTTGCAGCTGCGTTATTTCTACTTGTTTCACGCGCCTCTGCAACTTCGTTAATGCACCTCTACCTATCTTTGTCGCATTTTCCGTTGTCTCTGATGTTTCAATAGCAATACGCTTCACGCCCTTAGCTAGTAATCGCGCCTCGCTCGCGGTTCTTCTAACCCCCGCAGTTTCTCGTCCTAGTTTTGCTCGGAGCGTCACTACCTCATTTTTCACTTCCCTCGTCTCATGTTTTATTGACTGAATTTCGACATTAACGTTCTGAATTTTACTTTCCATTTCAGCACTAACGTTTTGAATTTTAATTCCCATTTCAGAGTGTATTTCATGATTCCTTCTTTTTATTTGATCTGCTAATTCAGTGTGTACTTCATCATTCCCTCTTTTTATTTTGTCTCCCAATTCAGAGCTGACCCCTTGAATTTTATTTCCAATTTCTTTTAGGTATGCAAGGATGTCCAACACACCTGCATTATCTAAATGCCGGCCGGGGTGCCCGTGCGGTTCTAGGCGCTACAGTCTGGAACCGGGATACCGCTACAGTAGCAGGTTCGAATCCTGCCTCGGTCATGGATGTGTGTGATGTCCTTAAGTTAGTTAGGTTTAATTAGTTCTCAGTTCTAGGCGACTGATGACCTCAGAAGTTAAGTTTCATAGTGCTCAGAGCCATTTGAACCATTATCTAAATCTTCTCTCCTATTGTGGCTTTCGCTTTCTCTACTCCTAAGTGATCATCTGCCCTTTTCCCTTTCCATTTCTTGATATTCAAAAAATTCATCACTGCGTGCCCTTGATATGTTGCTTCGTGACGATGTCACTGACGGCGGTCTGCCACAATTCTTAATTGTTCTGCGTTCACTTGGGCTCCCTACATTATAATCATGTATCTATACGATCTTCACTATCAGATTGCCCACCAGGGGCTTGGCTGTGTCTATCATACTCAAAAAATTCCTTTGTATCGGTATTCCCCTCACCAGTGCCTTGTGCTGTTAACATAGCTACCTCATTCTCATTCCAGAGGCTTCCTTGACTACCCTGTGTATCTGCCATTTCTATACTGTTACAACTAGTGCTCCGTTGTGCTACTAAGCGCTTTCGCCCTAGTTAACAAGGACTGATCCCTGATTACAATGCTTTCTTAAAATACGCTCAATTTACAATACCCACATTTATTATGCAATTGCACATGAGATAAAGATCCACAACAAAGAAGATAAACTAATGGCAATGTCGTGAATGAGCAGTGTAGTTACAATACAACAAAATACACTGATACTTTATATAACATAATCAATAAATTGCAGCCAGTGGGTTGAAGTGCAACACCTCTGAAAAGAAATACAACAAAATACGCAAAGATAATTTTTAATGTTGTAGCAAGACTTTACCACTGCAAACTAAACACACAAGCTGGTGATCACTATTTAAACATTACACGGGAAATTTTTTTTTAATTTCTGGGGTTTCAAACCACGTTATGACTATTATCAGAAGAGTATAAGTAAGATCCTGGCAGGGTCGCCATATCCAATATGCTACTCCTGGCAGATGTAAAATGGATAAGCACAATGGAAAATAATAAACGCTAAAATGAAGATTTGTCCCTGTCTGACTACCCCCTGAAGCAGATCTTAGGATCTCATAATTATATAAATTACAAATTAAACATAAATGAATGATGAATGCAACTAATACTACTAAATTATAAATGTTGTTTCTTATTATACATTTATTGCAGATTTAAAAAAAAACACCTAGTCTGGTAAATTTCTATATTTCCTATGTAAACCTATTAATCAATTGCCCAACTCTGCCCCCTTTTGTGGTCATGCGATCTAACATAAATAATGTGAAATGACTGACATTATCTATGTATCAAACACTAGAAGACACTACTCTGAAAGATGATCTACAGTGGCGTGGAACCTCAGTGGAAATAAACTAACATGATCACAGCTGTTTAGCTTTACAGCCCTAATAAGCTGAAGCAGTTTGCGATATCATTGTACGATATGTACTGCCTTTGGTGCGCCAGCGTGCTGGTTCTCACACACGTCTCATCACTACACTATAGTTCCTTCTCTAGATTGTCGGACAGATGACAAAATGGTAGATATCGAAATAAATGACAGAGGGATAGAGAAACAATTAAAATGGCTCAAAAAAAGGAAAGGCCGCTGGACCTGATGGGATACCAGTTCGATTTTACACAGAGTACGCTAAGGAACTTGCCCCCCTTCATGCAGCAGTGTACCGTAGATCTCTAGAAGAGCATAGCGTTCCAAAAGATTGGAAAAGGGCACAGGTCATCACTGTTTTCAAGAAGGAACGTCGAACACATGTGCAGAACTATAGACCTATATCTCTTGCATCGATTAGTTGTAGAATTCTAGAACAAGTATTATATTCGTGTATAATGACTTTTCTGGAGACTAGAAATATACTCTGTATGAATCAGCATGGGTTTCGATAAAGACGATCGTGTGAAACCCAGCTCGCGCTATTCGTCCACAAGACTCAGAGGACCATAGACACGGGTTAACAGGTTGATGCCGTATTTCTTGGCTTCCCAAGGCGTTTGATATAGTTTCCCACAGTCTTTTATTGAACAAAGTAAGAGCGTATGGGCTACCACACCAATTGTGTGATTGGATAGAAGAGTTCCTAGATAACAGAATGCAGCATGTCATTCTCAATGAAGAGAAGTCTTCTGAAGTAAGAATGGTATCAGGTGTGCCGTAGTGTCGTAGGACCGTTGCTATTTACAATATACATAAATGACCTTGTGGATGACATCGGAAGTTCACTGAAGCTTTTTGCGGATGATGCTGTAGTATATCGAGAGGTTATAGCAATAGAAAATTGTACTGAAATGCAGGAAGATCTGCAACGAATTGATGCATGGTGCAGGGAATGGCAATTGAATCTCAATGCAGACAACTGTAATGTGCTGCGAATACATAAAAGAAAGATCCTTTATCATTGAGCTAAAATATAGCACGTCAGCAATTGGGAGTAGGCATTAAGAGTGATTTAAAATGGGTTGACCATATAAAATTAATCGTCGGTAAAGCAGATGCCAGACTGAGATTCATTGTAAGAAACCTAAGGAAATGCAATCCGAAAACAAAGGAAGTAGGTTACAGTACACTTGTTGGCCCACTGCTTGAATTCTGCTCACCGGTGTGGGATTCGTACCACATATGGTTGATAGAAGAGATAGAGAAGATCCAACGGAGAGCAGCGCGCTTCGTTACAGGATCATTTAGTAATCGCGAAAGCGTTACGGAGATGATATATAAACTCCAGTGGAAGACTCTGCAGGAGAGACGCTCAGTAGCTCGGTACGGGCTTTTGTTACAGTTACGAGAACATACCTTCACCGAAGAGTCAAGCAGTATATTGCTCCCTCCTGCGTATATCTCGCGAAGAGACCATGAGGATAAAATCAGAGAGACTAGAGCCCACACAGAAGCATACCGACAATCCTTCTTTCCGCGAACGAGACTGGAATAGAAGGGAGAACCGATAGAGGTACTCAGGGTACCCTCCGCCACACACTGTCAGGTGGCTTGCGGAGTATGGATGTACATGTAGATGTAGATGTAGATGTAGATGTAGATGTAGGACGGCAGAAGGCGGTCCTCCGACTTATACACTCTAATACTGTCTTCTCCTCTCTCTGTTCTACAGACGAGAAACGCGAACTCCCAGCCACAAGGACGGAGTTCAGATAAAGTCTCAACGTACGTATAGGCAAAAGAAGTGCTCTCAATTACTGAACTCTGCATACTCAACGATGACTTCCAACCCGAAGGTGAAGCCCAGAATGTATAAGTTCGCAGCAGTACAATACCTAACTGTTCTAACTATAAACTCTCCTGAGAGCAAAGACAGCAAGTCCGTTTGTCTTAACAAAGCTGATCTCGACCGACCGTCACACACGTGCGCTCACAACGGAAGACCTCTTCTCTCCACTGCTGTCTTCCCAGCAAGGCTCGGCTCCCCACCATCGTAATTCCGAAAACGGATCATATTCCCGAAACCACGAAATATTCTCCCTCTCTACATATTCTTCCGAATACCGACCAACCATATTTTAGTCTTTTGTCGTCCAGAGCGGAAAGTTTGCCAGGAAAAACCTATACTCGTACAATGGTACGCTTCTGAGTAACATTCCTTGGAAATAACCCAGCCTGTGTGGCTTCCAAGTTGCCGCTTCTTCGTTCCTCTCAGCTACGTCCAAGATTTCCGTAGTTACCGCAGTATAATCCATCCGGTTCGGCTACAATACCCGCTGGTCGCGATTCTATTGTGCTCCAGCGCTTAGGTGCTATGACGTCCGTCTCCTACTTCATGTGTTTATGCAGGACCAACACACCTGTGTGTGCCTTCCACCCAGGGCTTGAGTTCCAGCTACCGCTTCATTTCCACTGTCGTTCCAACCTCTACAAATTTCCAATTCCAGAAGCTCCGAGAGACGGTGTTTGCGTCTAGCATGTGGCGATTGCATTACTCCCATCACTCCACCCAACGTGGCATGTACGAGGGTCGGTCAAAAAGTAATGCCTCCCATTTTTTTTTCTACTTAAAAAAATTATGTTAAGTGAAAAATTTGAATTTGGCGCCATTCCTCAAACCTTCTTCTGCAATCCACTGCAGTAGTAACTTTCTGTGTCAACAGGTGGCAGCACAGCAGAAGTTTGTAAGATGACCGACATCGATGTTCGTTTGAGACAGCGTTGTGTGATTGAATTCTTGAATGCAGAAGGTGAAACGCCCATACGCATTCATGAAAGACTGAAGAAGGTGTATGGTGTTGTGACAGTGGATGTCAGCACTGTTAGACTATGGGTTCGTCGTTGTAAGGAAGCTGAAGGGCAAACACCGTTGACTGACGAAAAGCGGAGCGGCAGGCCGGTGAGTGCAGTGACTCCACACAACATTCAGCAAGTTGATGACATCATTCGTGGTGACCGTCGGGTGACTGCAGATGAAGTGTGTCGCATTATTTCTCTTAGTAAAGGCAATGTGATCACGATTATTAAACAATTGGGGTACTCAAAAGTTTGTGCACGGTGGGTTCCAAGAATGTTAACCGATCAGAATAAAGAGGCAAGGAAAACAATAGCCTCCCAACATTTGCAGCGCTTCCGTTTGGAGGGAGATGAGTTTCTGAAAAAAATTGTGACCGGGGACGAAACATGGGTGCATTTTTTTGAACCCGAATCAAAGAGGCAGTCAATGGAGTGGCGTCACACAAGCTCGCCGAGGAAGAAAAAATTCAAAACTGTGCAATCGGCAGGGAAAGTTATGGCAACAGTTTTCTGGGATACAGAGGGTGTGATTCTGGTTGATTTTTTGGAGCAGGGATGCACAATAAATTCTGTTCAATACGTCACAACCCTCAAAAAACTTAAAGCACGTCTTCAGCGAGTTCGCCCAACAAAATCAATGGCAGATGTTCTTCTTTTGCATGACAATGCAAGACCACACACCAGTCGTCACACCTCTGACGAGATTGTCAAAATTGGATGGGAAGTTTTGCCTCATCCCCCATACAGCCCTGACCTGGCACCATCAGACTTCCATCTGTTTGGGCCACTAAAAGAAGCTCATCGTGGGATTCATTTTGAAGATGAGGCGGCCGTCAAAACATCCGTGCGTCAATGGCTTAGGAAGCAGAGCTGTGATTTTTACCGTGCTGGGATACATGCCCTTGTTCAAAGATGGACCAAAACTGTAGAGATGGGCGGAGATTACATTGAAAAATGACAAAATGATCCTCAATGTTGTGGTTTTCAACCTATGTAATTGCATTTAAATTTCCTGACAATTAAACGTAGAAAAAAAATAGGAGGCATTACTTTTTGACTGACCCTCGTAACTGGGTAGAGGGAGGATGGTTGGGGAGGGATCAGAATAGAAAGGAGGTATCATCTGAAGATGACAGAAAGGAACGCTATCGATATATCATGTTTGGTAAACGACTTCACCTGTTCACTTGTGATTCAAGGAGAAAGCTTAAGATTACACATCAATGAGTAAAATTGCGACGTCACTCAAGTTTGGTCCCATCACAGTCCAGTGTGGAGCACTTATCACCATCCAGCACAGTTCACAGCAAGAGCTCCCAAGTAAGAATACATGAAATGGTTACCACAGGTTTAGTTGAAGGGGATTACACAGAATGGTTAAAAACTGGATTACCTTCTGACATGACACGCACAGTAGCAAGTACAGCTACATCTTCGGGCTGAAGACAGCCACAACAATAATTTTTGACTCACAAGGGGGCAACACAGCAATCCGGTTTTTGTCATTTTTTTATATTCATGGTACATGGAGCTCAGAGCTCTGATTTCACTTTTTCAAAGCAGTTCGATGCATCTCTCAAAACTTCTCAAGAAAATGGACTTTGAAGTTTTCCCTGCCTGTTAAATAGGCTAAAACAATAAATTTTCGGACACATAGTGTGGCTGTGTGGAAGAGTGTTTGGTTGCCATGTAGGCTTCCTGGGGTTCAATTCCTGGTAGAATCTGAGTTTTGAACAAAACTACATGTTCTACCAGCATTGGTCTGAAGGGTAGATAACATAATTATATGAAGAAAATTGGTATCACTTAAGACTGGTAATCACCGAGCCGAATCTAAAACAACTAAAAATGCTCTTTCAATAAATTGAAATGAACAATATAGCTAATAAGCAAAACAGAACATTTACCACAAGCCGGTACCCAACAGTAGTTAAAATTTCAGTAGTGGATTAAAACATTGGCTAATATTTATTGTTCAATCTGTCCATAAATACTCATTCTATAATACGCTGATCTGTAAGTCCATTCCTCTTATCAGAATCAATATCATTCAAAGACGCTACCAATCAGCCAGGAGCCACATACTTTCCTATCAACGGTAAATGTTTTTGGGCTAGAAATGACAGGCATGGCATACACTACCACTCTGCTCCGAAAAAACGAAAGGATCACTGTTTCTGAATAGGAACGGACAACTAGTACATTATTGTCTCAGCAATGCTGTACCGATTCTTGTCATGCGTTTGTTCTCCCTTTTTGTCGCCACTGTTATTGAAATAGATCTGATAGCTTTTCCCATATCCTATAATACCCCAATACTCAAAGCAATAGAAATTATACAAGTAAACTTTACTCCTTTTTTTAAAAAAAACGTTTTATTTAAAAACAAAAAATTTTGGCTCCACTTCTACGGCAAATTGATTTACTGGTTTTATTAGCAAAAAAGAACCTATTATAAACGAGACCAAACAAATATTAATAGTAAAAAAATACTGCTTATTCAGGAGCAAAATACCGGTACCGGTTTAAAACGATCGGTTTATCCCATCCTTTACTCTCCCCTACGTTTACCTTTAATGGGTCAGAATATTTAATATGTTGTTCATGGCACTCATTCCTACCATTGTACAAAATTTGGTGACTAGAATTATTTTCCTTTGTTGACTGGGCCAGTACGCTCTTGGCGCATGTCCAGTTTTTATCTGCGTCTTTATTAAGATCACAGTGTAACACATATAGTCACGGCACTATCTGGTTCAAATGGTTCAAATGGCTCTGAGCACTATGGGACTTAACATCTGAGATCATCAGTCCCCTAGACCTTAGAACTACTTAAACCTTAACACCTAAGGAGATCACACACATCCATGCCCGAGGCAGGATTCGAACCTGCAACCGTAGCGGTCGCGCGGTTCCAGACAAGCGCCTAGAACCGCTCGGCCACACCAGCCGGCGGTACTATCTGGTATAAAAGTTGTTACCATTTGACAGCTGTAACGGCAATAGCGCTCCAAGCGGTAAGAAAGCAGGCACTCACAAGCGTTGTAAGGATAATATTGGCTTTTAGTTATTTTACACTTAAAAAACGAAGTTGTTGCTGTATTTTTCCGCCTCGTGCGTTAGTAAATTATCAAGAGACATGAATTATCGTGAACTACACGTAAAAACAGTTGAATCACACTGATTCAATGACATATGCTACAACTTATTAATGAAGAAATACTTACCAATATGTATATATTTGCAGCTCGTTCTACTGCAAGCAAGAGAATATTTACATACATTTCATGCATGAGAAGCGTATATTATGTTGATATCCATATTATTGTCATAGGAACTTTCCAAGACTCGAAAAATTTTTGTATGTTGTTTACTGATTCGTATACTTTACTGGATTTTCTGATACACGAATAATTATGTAAATGTAATTCCTTTACCTCAATCCTGAATGTGTTGAAGATTCTTGCCGTTTGTGGCTCAGATTTAGCAATAATAGTACAACTGGTTTCTTATGTGTTGGGAAACAGTTTTACTGTTTTTGACGACTAATTACCAAATGGTTCAAATGGCTCTGAGCACTATGGGACTTAACATCTGAGGTCATCAGTCCCCTAGAACTTAGAACTATTTAAACGTAACCAACCTAAGGACATCACACACATCCATGCCCGAGGCAGGATTCGAACCTGCGACCGTAGCGGCAGCGCGGTTCCGGACTGAAGCGCCTCGAACCGCTAGGCCACAGCAACGGGCGACTAATTATCACATCTTGCGTTGTCTTCCCTTAATATACAGTAGTGGTGGCTTATTAGGCACGTTAAATAATGTAGGTGTTACATTCCTCACAGGTTTTCTACGTTCTGCTTTCGCTGATTTGGCTGAAGGTGTAGTGAACAAAACTCCGCTTCATTGGGCCGATGTGCCACATATTTCTGCCAAAGGTAATGTCTTCTGGTGCTTATCAGCAATTCTTTGTTACTAAAGCAAAACGACATTATTCAATAAATGTCTGTGCGTTACAAGAGAATCCTGAATGAACGGTCCTGTACTCTACCGTTTCGTAACTCCCAGAGTCCTTACAAAACTACATTGAAGAACCAAAGAAACTGTCACACCTGCCTAATATCGTGCAGGTCCCCCACGAGCACACAGAAGTGCCGCAACACGACGTGGCATAGAATCGACTAATGTCTAAAGCAGTACTGGAGGCAACTGACTCCATGAATCCAGCAGGGCTGTCCATAAATCAGTAAGAGTACGAGGGGATGGAGATCTCTTCTCAACAGCACGTTGCGAGCCATCCCAGGTATGCTCTACAATGTTCATGTCTGGGGAGTCTGATGGCCGGTGGAAATGTTTAAACTCAGAAGAGTGTTCCTGGAGCCGCTCTGTAGCAATCCTGGACGTGTGGGGTGTCGCATTGTCCTGCTGGAATTGCCCAAGTCCGCGGCATGCACAACGACCATGTATGGATGCAGATGATCAGACAGTTTGCTTGAGTACGTGTCACCCTTCAGAGTCGTATCTAGACGTATCAGGGCTCCCACATCACTCCGACTCCACATGCGCCACACCATTACAGAGCCTCCACCAGCTTGACATGCTGTTGACATGCAGGGTCCATATATTCATGAGGTTGACTCCACACCCGTACACGTCCATCCGCTCGATACAATTTGAAACGAGACTCAACCGACCAAGCAACATGCTTCCAGTCATCAATAGTCCAATGTCAGTGTTGATGGACCCAGGTGGGGCGTAAAGCTTTGTGTCGTGCAGTCGTAAAAGGTACACGAGTGGGCCTTCGTGTCTGAAAGCCCATATCATCATGTTTCGTTGAATGGTTCGCACGCTGACACTTGTTTATGGTCCATCATTGGAACGTGGAAAAATTGGCAGAAGGCTTGCACTTCTGTCACGATGAACGATTCCCTTCAGTGGTCGTTGGTTCCGTTCTTGTATGATCTTTTTCTGGCGGCAGAGATGTCGGATATTTGACGTTTTACCGGATTCCTGATATTCATGGTACACTCGTCAAATGGTCGTACTGGAAAATCCCCGCTTCGTCGTTACCTGTCCCGTCGCTCGTGCCCCTGCTACAAAACCACATTCTAACTCACTCACACTATGTGATCAAAAGTATCTGGACGCCCTCAAAACATATGTTTTTCGTATTAGATGCATTGTGCTTAGAATGGGGCGCTCCGCGGAACACACGGACTTCGAACGTGGTCAGGTGATTGGGTGGCACTTGTGTCATACGTCTGTACGCGAGTTTTCCAGACTGTTAAACATCCCTAGGTCCACTGTTTCCGATGTGATAGTGAAGTGGAAACTTGAAGGGACACGTACAGCACAAAAGCGTACAGGCCGACCTGGTCTGTTGACTGACAGAGACGGCCTTCAGCTGAAGAGGGTCCTACATCTACATCTACATATACAGGGTGTCCCAGCTATCTTGTCCACCCAAAATATCTCTGAAACAATAACAGCTATTGGAAAACGACTTTCACCGTTATCAATGTAGGGCTGCGGCCCATGAATGTACATATTTAGAAACATTCTAAAACGAAAGCATATGTGTTTTTTAACACTAACTTACTTTTTTTTAATGGACCACCTATATTTTTTTTCTTCAGCAATCCATAGCATGACAAAGCACATACACAATGGCGTTGATTGCATCGCAATATTCCTATTACATCCCGAGATACTGAAGCGCGAAGTTGACGCTCGAAACACCCGACATGCGCTGCTAGCGCACGTCCTGAGGCTCAGGCGTGAACTCCATGCTGCCCGTAATCGCGATGTGACTGACACGTGTAATCACACCTCCATACTTATCAAGAGGTCCCAAACGAATAACACGGTCTGCTGCCATCAACTCTCATAAGCACATAATGGTTTCCCTCTTGCACGTTTTACGTATCTACGTACACAATATGAACCAGTACCGATCTGTGTACACCCGTCAGGTTGTCTTATTTATCCTGCACACCCAAAATAAGGTTTATCTAATGCGTTATACGACCCATTGTGGCTGTCGCGCAGGGCCTGGCTGTACCTAGTCAAGTGTCCAACGTAGTTCCCACTACTGCCACAGTTACCACTTCACCTTGTTTATGATTTGCGATCCATGCAAACTCCTGTACTCCACTACCCTCCGAGAATCCCATTTGTTGTTGCTTTGGCGTGCAGTACACCTCTTGCCAGTGTAGTCGTGCATCAGAGTAATCTAGTGACGGCACGGAGGTAGTACACATTGTGAATAAAAGTTGTGTTGTGGAACTTATACTGTACAGTATAATGTACACACATGAAGATATGGTACAAATGCTGCTGATCTATGGAGAATGTACGTTGACGGGAAATACGTCATGAGAATGCTTGTTTGTTGATAGTACTGTTATTGAACATTATGATTATTAAGTTAATATGTCTGTTTTCTACCCTATCCTACATACCTGTACTGTACCCTGTTGTAGGTGGACGAAATGCTGTTCAGGCAGAACGACTGCACAGAAGACGATTTCCTGACAAGCCATCGCCTTCGCGCCGGATGTTTGGTCGTCTCACATCTCGTCTACGTGAAACGGAAAGCTTAAATCCAAGACTTCGACATCGTCCTAGAACACGCACAGATGAACGTGCTGAAGTTGCTGTGCTCGCTACCATAGCTGTGAATCCTCAAATCAGCACACGTCAAATTGAACGTGAAGTTGGTGTGACACAAATAAAATGCACAGCGTATTCTTAAACGTCATAAATTTCATCCTTACCACGTTCATTTACACCAGGATCTTCATGGAAATGACTTCCGCAATAGGGTAACATTTTGCGGTGGGCTGAGCAAAAACTTCTGACTAATCCAAATTTTTTTGCAGATGTTCTCTTTACTGACGAGGCATCATTCTCCAACAAAGGAATTGACAATATGAAGAATATGCATTATTGGTCCGCAAACAATCCAAAATGGCTCCGTAAGGTAGAGCATCAACGTCCGCGGAAAGTTAATGTTTGGTGTGGGATTATTGGAGATACCATTATCGGACCTTTCTTTATAAATGGCATCCAAAATGGCAGACAATACTCCAGATATATACGACACAATCTTCCATTTCTCTTTGTAACATTACAGGACATATTGGGACATATTGAAGTATTCCATACTGTAGACTTTTAGGGGATGTCGATACAGATATGCAAAATGTAAACGGAAACTTTGGTGATGTTTAAATATTGTACTGTGTCAATATTGGGACATTTTGCACAGAAAGAACAAAAATAGAATTAATGTAAATATATATTAGTGTTAGTAACCTATTTTCATTCAATTTTGTAATTATATTTCATTTTGTAAACGAAAGACTCACTGTTTGCTGTAGCTCTGATTAATTGTATAAATTATCAGTTTTGAGCTAAATTATTTCGTATAATATGGACAAGATACTTTTAAAAACTCACCAGCTAAAGAGAAAGTCTGTAAATGAACGTTTAATGCACACTTCTGGAACTTTCTATGGAGAAATTCTATATTATGATCGCAAAAATACGAAAATTTGTGAAAACTGTTTCATAACCTAATTTCGAAAGACGATTTGTATCAAGAAATATTGCTAAAAAGATTTATTTACGTTTTGAAACACGATTTAAATCATTTTACGTATAAATAGTTGTTCTAAATCACTCAAGAAATATCCAGAATCAAATGTCAAGATATTTCTGGAAACATCGGTACAAATCTGGTGAAGGTTATCCAGAAGCTGGTAGAAAAATGTTATAAAATCTATTTGGAAATTATGCTTGTAAGAATTTATATGTACTGATCCTTTTACTTACTTTAATCTGTGCTAAAATTCTGTAATGTCTAATTTGGTTTTAAGTCGTGAATTGCTGTCGTATTGTAAGCAAAACATTGTCAAAGACTCTCATTGTTTGGAAAGATATTAATACACCTAGGAGTTGTCAGTTGCCAGTTCGGATATGCAGTGCGGTTAGCTCGGAGAGTCAGTTGTTGAGTCTGTGAAGTCTGTCAGTTCTGTTTGTAAATAAACGTCTGTAATGAAGAATTACTTGTTGTCGTCAATATGAACTCAAGACCTTTTGCACGAAGCAGACACCTCCTAATGCAACGTTTTAATTTGGTTGAGGAAGCTGGGATCGCTATAAGTGCAAACAAATTGAAGTGGAACGTTTTAATTTTGTGTTGAGGAGCTGAAATGTTATATCTTGAACACCGTACCTCTGAACCGGAGAATGGTCATGTGGTATCAGCATGACGGTTGCCCTGCACATAACGCCTTACGAGCACGACGACTTCTGAACTGTAAGTGCCCTAGTAGGTGGAGTGGACGAGGTGGCCCAGATAGGTGGCCTGCCCGATCTCCGGACCGTAAACCGCTGGATTTTTTTCTTTGGGCGACAGTGAAGGATGCTGTTTACCAACATGAACCAACAACACCAGAGGACATGAAGCAACGCATTATTGATGCATGTACAGCCATCAAAGAGGAAACAGTAGCACGAAGTAGGGCATCCTTCATCCGCAGGGTGACCCTATGTATGCAAGCCAATGGGCATCACTTTGAGCATGAGATGTGAACGCTACGTTTAGTCTGTAGTGATGGTATCACAGTGGAAGTTTCTACAAAGGACCATTTTAGCCAGTGATGTTAAGAAACATTTGTTTGCAACAATTTTTCATTTAACACATTAGATAAACACAACATTGATAATTATGTGATAATAAAAATAATTGGTTAAACATGTTTACATTCATTTTCTATGTCCTACCTGAACTTCCCAAATCAAAACATTTTTACCTAAACAACGGTAAAACTTTTAGTCCACTTGCTCGTTTCACTAAAACCATCAACATGAGTTTTACTGTTACGAGTGAATGATTAACTGTCACTTGCGCTAGATCTACAGCAAAGTAAAGTTTTAACATTGAACGGCATTACCTTTTTAGTAACGGATTAACGATAAGCGAAGTTAACTTTGTGCCTAACGTTGCGGTACACAGATATGTTACAGAACCCCATCACCCCTAGCCTATGGGATAAATACCTGCTGGAATGTACGACGTTGAGGCAGGATGGCAGCAGACCGTATTATTAGTTTCGGACCTCTTGATAAGTATGGAAGTGTAATTACGCATGTCAATCACATTGCGATTACGGGCAGCATGGGGTTCACGCCTGAGCCTCAGGACGTGCGCTAGCAGTGCATGTCTTTTTTCGTCACAAAACTCACTTAAAAATTCCGAAAATTTCTACACTCTCATCAGAATAATTATGCCCTCACTTTACCACACTTTTGATGTATGAAACACTGCTAGATCCGGGCAACTTATCGTTTCCAGCGGAACTACTACTACTACACACGTCCGATCTGTTTCATGGCTAGGCTCTGACTCTTCTCTAGAATACTCTCAGTCTTCTCTACCAGCAGAGAAAGGTGCGCGAAGAATATTGCTTTATCATTGATCAGTTTACTCAATAACCAATAGCAAAACATTCTCCCGCTTCATTCAGCGATTTTCATCAATAACCAATCACAAAATAGTAAACCTAACGACTGCACTTTTTACGACGTAATTATCTAATATGCTGAAGTGTTGCTTACGTATAAAGTTATTTACTCTTGTTATATATACCTGAATTAACTTTACCTTTACCGTAAACTTACTTTACAAATCTATTCTACAAAAATCCCCTTTGTCCGTATCCACACTTCTTCGAAATGTTCCCACACTAAATCCTACTACATAAGCCGTTAAACAATTATCTTCATATTAACCTTAAACCACACACACGCATAGTTCATACTACTAAAGCACATACAGAAAAAGACGTAATAACACTTTATGAAAATACTAGAACAGTTTATGAGAAACATTCTATTACTTTAGTGCACTCTAGTGGGCACAATCGAAACTAAAATCACAGTCCCCCTACCCAATATTGTCCTCTATCGTTGTTCTTGTTGTCTTCAGTCCTGAGACTGGTTTGATGCAGCTCTCTATGCTAATCTATCCTGTGCAAGCTTATTCATCTCCCAGTACCAAATGCAACCCACATCCTTCTGAATCTGCTTAGTGTATTCATCTCTTGGTCTCCCTATACGATTTTTACCCTCCACGCTGCCCTCCAATACTAAATTGGTGATCCCTTGATGCCTCAGAACATGTCCTACCAACCGATCCCTTCTTTTGGTCAAGTTGTGCCACAAACTTCTCTTCTCTCCAATCCTATTCAATACTTCCTCATTAGTTATGTGACCTACCCATCTAATCTTCAACATTCTTCTGTACCACCACATTTAGAAAGCTTCTATTCTCTTCTTGTCCAAACTATTCATCGTCCATGTTTCACTTCCATACATGGCTACACTCCATACAAATACTTTCAGAAATGACTTCCTGATACATAAATCTATACTCGATGTTAACAAATTTCTCTTCTTCAGAAACGCTTTCCTTCCCATTCCCAGTCTACATTTTATATCCTCTCTACTTCGACCATCATCAGTTATTTTGCTCCCCAAATAGCAAAACTCCTTTACTACTTTAAGTGTCTCATTTCCTAATCTAATTCCCTCAACATCACCCGCCTTAATTCGACTACATTCCATTATCCTCGTTTTGTTTTTGTTGATGTTCATTTATATCCTCCTTTCAAGACACTGTCCATTCCGTTTAACTGCTCTTCCAAGTCCTTTGCTGTCTCTGACAGAATTACGATGTCATCGGCGAACCTCAAAGTTTTTATTTCTTCTCCATGGATTTTAATACCTACTCCGATTTTTTCTTTTGTTTCCTTTACTGCTTACTCAATATACAGATTGAATAACTTCTGGGAGAGGCTACAACACTGTCTTACTCCCTTCCCAACCACTGCTTCCCTTTCATGTCCCTCGACCCTTATAACTGCCATCTGGTTTCTGTACAAATTGCAAACAGCCCTTCGCTCCTTGTATTTTACCCCTGCCACTAGAGTTTGAAAGAGAGTATTCCAGTCAACATTGTCAAAAGCTTTCTCTAAGTCTACAAATGCTAGAAACGTAAGTTTGCCCTTCCTTAATCTTTCTTCTAAGATAAGTCGTAACGTCAGTATTGCCTCACGTGTTCCAGTATTTCTACGGAATCCAAACTGATCTTCCCCGAGGTCGACTTCTACCAGTTTTTCCATTCGTCTGTAAAGAATTCGCGTTAACATTTTGCAGCTGTGGCTTATTAAACTGATTGTTCGGTAATTTTCACATCAGTCAACACCTGCTTTCTTTGGGATTTGAATTATTATATTCTTCTTGAATTCTGAAGGTATTTCGCCTGTTTCATACATCTTGCTCACCAGATGGTAGAGTTTTGTCAGGACTGGCTCTCCCAAGGCCGTCAGTAGTTCCAATGGAATGTTGTCTACGCCCGGGGCCTTGTTTCGACTCAGGTTCAGTGCTCTGTCAAACTCTTCACGCAGTATCGTATTTCCCATTTCATCTTCATCTACATCCTCTTCCATTTCCATAATATTGTCCTCAAGTACATCGCCCTTGTATAGACCCTCTATATACTCCTTCCACCTTTCTGCTTTCCCTTCTTTGCTTAGAACTGGGTTTCCATCTGAGCTCTTGATATTCATACAAGTGGTTCTCTTTTCTCCAAAGGTCTCTTTAATTTTCCTGTAGACAGTATCTATCTTACCCCTAGTGGTGGTGGTGGTGATTAGTGTTTAACGTCCCGTCGACAACGAGGTCATTAGAGACGGAGCGCAAGCTCGGGTTCGGGAAGGATTGGGAAGGAAATCGGCCGTGCCCCCTCAAAGGAACCATCCCTTACCCTAGTGAGATAAGTCTCTACATCCTTACATTTGTCCTCTAGCCATCCCTGTTTAGCCATTTTGCACTTCCTGTCGATCTCATTTTTGAGACGTTTGTACTCCTTTTTGCCTGCTTCATTTACTGCATTTTTATATTTTCTCCTTTCATCAATTAAATTCAATATTTCTTCTGTTACCAAAGGATTTCTTCTAGCCCTCGTCTTTTTACCTACTTGATCCTCTGCTGCCTTCACTACTTCATCCCTCAAAGCTACCCATTGTTCTTATACTGTATTTCTTTCCCCCATTCCTGTCAATTGTTCCCTTATCCTCTCCTTGAAACTCTGTACAACCTCTGGTTCTTTCACTTTATCCAGGTCCCATCTCCTTAAATTCCCACCTTTTTGCAGATTCTTCAGTTTTAATCTACAGTCCTAACCAATAGATTGTGGTCAGAGTCTACATCTGCCCCTGGAAATGTTTTACAGTTTAAAACATGGTTCCTAAATCTCTCTCTTACCATTATATAATCTATCTGATACCTTTTAGTATCTCCAGGGTTCTTCCATGTATACAACCTTCTTTCATGGTTCTTAAACCAAGTGTTAGCTATGATTAAGTTGTGCTCGGTGCTAAATTCTACCAGGCGGCTTCCTCTTTCATTTCTTAGCACCAATCCATATTCACGTACTACGTTTCCTTCTCTCCCTTTTCATACACTCGAATTCCAGTCACCCAGTCCCTTCACTATCTGAATAATTTATTTTATTTCATCATACATTTCTTCATCATCTGCAGAGCTAGTTGGGATATAAACTTGTACTACTGTACTAGGCGTGGGCTTCGTATCTATCTTGGCCACAATAATGCGTTCACTATGCTGTTTGTAGTAGCTTACATGCATTCCTATTTTCCTATTCATTATTAAACCTACTCCTGCATTACCCCTATTTGATTTTGTGTTTATAACGCTGTAGTCACATGACCAGAAGTCTTGTTCCTGCTGCCACGGAACTTCACTAATTAATTCTAACTTTTACCTATCCATTTCCCTTTTTAAATTTCTAACCTACCTGCCCGATTAAGGGATCTGACATTCCACGCTCCGATCCGTAGAACGCCAGTTTTCTTTCTCCTGATAACGGCATCCTCTTGAGTAGTCCCCGCCCGGAGATCCGAATGGGGGACTATTTTACCACCGGAATATTTTACCCAAGAGGCTACCATCATCATTTAATCATACAGTAAAGCTGCATGCCCTCGGGAAAAATTACGGCCGTAGTCTCCCCTTGCTTTCAGCTGTTCGCACTACCAGCACAGCAAGGCCGTTTTGGTTATTGTTACAAGGCCAGATCAGTCAATCATCCAGACTGTTGCCCTTGCAACTACTGAAAAGGCTGCTGCCCTCTTCAGGAACCACACGTTTGTCTGGCCTCTCAACAGATACCCCTCCGTTGTGGTTGTACCTACGGTACGGCTATCTGTATCGCTGAGGCACGCAAGCCTCCCCACCAACGGCAAGGTCCATGGTTCATGGGGGGGGAGGGGGGGTGGGTCCTCTATCGGCTCATACATAAACTACGTGCGTGTCCAGTCTCGCGTCACCATCTGTCACTATCCAGCTCTGAGACACATCTCCCACATAACCGCCTCCAAAGCAGGATCGTTATACGGCTCTACCGCCTCAGTCCGATATGGTATTCAGGAGTGTCGCTTTCTGGCCGCTTGGGGCGCTGCTATCGCTGCAGACAACAGAAAAGAGTTGGGGTGTTGCGATTGCTGAGTTGGACTGTGGTGGGATAGTGATAACACCAAGAGTAGTGACGTCTACGATTGTCGATTCTTCAGCATGAGAACGCTGTTTTTGCACGGAGTATATCAACGACGCAGACGATGTTCGGTGTACACTTTTTTTTTCTTTTTTTTTTTTCACTTGCTGCTTTATATTTAATGACCCACCGCCTAATTTCTTATGGTGGGTCTTATATAGCCTCTTGGCCGCTGTGGCTGGGTCCGGGGTCCGGAGTGGCTGATTGTGCCATCACCCCGGCTCCCGTCCCCACCCACACCGTTGCCCGTGTCCCGCCACGTGGAGGCGGGCTTTGTATGGTTCTTTTCTTTTTTTTTTGTTATTGTGCAGCATATTAAAATCTTAAAACTAATATAAAATATAAAATAAGTAGGATACAGACAGACAGACAAGTATACGAAAGAATTAAGAAAATAATAATACAAAAACTTAATAATTAATGGATGTTTGGAAGAAGTAGAGAAAAGGGAAAGGAATAGGGAAAGGAATGGTGTAGTATGGGCCCGTCACCTGGTTGTGGGCGGCGTCCAGGGTCTTGGAATGATCCTCAAGTCGCTGGACGTCGCTCACCATTCCTTCTAATGTCTGCCATTCTAAGTACTTACTTAACTATGGAAGGCTGAGGTACATTAGCCAACTAACCCTCCATGTCTAGTCTGCAAAGTTACCTTGTGATGAATAACAAATAATGCCCAGCTTTATGATCTGGCTCAGAAGTTATTGGTGGAAAGTTGTTATGGTAATGGTAATAGAGGTGAGATGGAATGTGGCTGTTTATTTCGGGCTTGCATGGCTCCTAATAAAGACTGTTCGGTTGTTAGCACCTCCCGGCCCCGCCGACAACACGGCCTGAACGGTGGTTTTCCCCGATCTACAAGATGTATCTGTCGGGTTGGGCTCAGTCAAGAGGAACTATAATTAAGATCCTTCCATCCAGGCCGTGTGCCGCCTCTTACCAGGAGGCGTATGTCCCTTGAGGAGGTGCCTACCTTTAAGCTTTGGCTTCGATGGTATTGGTAAAATAGTGGTTATGGTAGCGGTTGTACAGGTGCATTAAAACTGACAATTTGTGTTGAAGCAATAAGGCTTATGATACTGCATAATGCGTTAGTTAGCACCTCCCGGCCCCGCCAGCAACACAGCCTGAAAGGTGGTTTTCCCCGATCTACAATATGTATCCGTCGGGTTGGGCTCAGTCAAGAGGGACCACAATTAAGATCCTTCCATCCAGGCCGTGCGCTGCCTCTTACCAGAAGGCGTAGGTCCCTTGAAGAGGTGCCTAGCTTTAAGCTCATGTTAGACATGGAGGTACTATTAACTATATACATATTTACATTTAGGTGCAATCAGTTTTCCAGAATTTATGTGACATATGCACCATTTGTCGGTCTTTCGGGAAAAGTCTTTGAGGCCACTTTAGTTGACACTATGGGTCATACGCGCTGGACGCCTCAATATCTGTGTTGGTGCCTTGGTCTGCATCTGTGTCTTCTTCTTCTTCACTCGATGTATCAGTAATGTCTGTGATCCCCTGGGCATCCTGTTGTCTGGTTGTGCCGACTTGCCTTCTGTATGGTCTGTTGCGTAAATATTCAGCATGTTGAATCTTTGAGATTTCGTCAGTCAGTGTATTAAGTTCAGTCCACCTTTCAGGATCGCGTACTATGGCATGTAGTTCATTTTGTGTGTTCAAGTGGTCTACGTGTACTGTGTGTCTTGTGATCGTGCGTTGTCCGCAGAAAAAGACGATGTGTTCAGGGGAACCTTCTTCCCCGCATGTGCATCTATTAGTCTGCTGCAGACTCACGTGGTTCAGGTGCGTGGGATAGGGGCCGTGTCCTGTGATGAAGTGTACCATACCGCGGCTGGGATCGATATGTTTCAGTTTTAGTCTTTCCCGGATGTCAGGGAAGAAGTTGTATACTCGGCGGCCCTTATCGCTGTTGTCCCACTCGCTCTGCCAGGTATCCACTCGCCATGTTTTAAGTTGGCGTGTTGACTCAATCGGTACACCAGTGATCTGCCGAACCTGGTCTGTTCTCCCCATCCTAAGCCAGTACATTGCTGCACGGTACCTGATTGTGATGTCTATTGGGAAGATTCCCATGACCACACATAGTGCATCAATTGACGTTGTGTTGAAGGCACCAGTTAATCGAAGTAAAACACTTCTTTGTCCTCTACGTACGATGGTTCTGTTGGTTGAGACACTCAATCTGTGGGCCCATGTACTGGCAGCAAAGCATAGTACTGACTCGAAGAGAGCACAATGGTATATTCGTGTGACTGACAGGGGTAGTCTAAATTGTTCCGAATTTAGCCTTGCCAGTTTGTGTAGTAGCTTTTCTGCTTTGTTTGTGCATATTCGCATGTGTTCGTGGAAGTTCAAACGTTCGTCAATGTATACTCCTAGATAGCGTGTAACCGCGAGTCTTTTTATGTTTGTGTCCCCTATTTTGACTGTTGGGTTCCTGCGTAGGATGCCCTTTAACAGTGTGTATGTTGTTTTGGTTTCTGCTATCTTTAGTTTGTTCTTAGCACACCATTTGGTTATTGTATGAAGTGTTCCATTGGCTCTTTCTTCTAGCTGGGCCCGGTTATTTGCTGATACAACCACGAGTAGATCGTCAGCATAGGCGACAACTCCATCTGTCAAAGTGTGCTCCTCTAGTAACTGTAGGAGCGGTTCAATCACTATGTCCCAGAAGATGGGGCCGCAGATCGACCCTTGTCGTTTGATTACTTTCTGATTGTCCATGTGCCAAACGACTGTCCTGTCTTTGCAATAGTCGATGAAGCTATTGTACAGGGATTCCGGCACCTGCAGGTGTCTGAGCCTCTTGAACAAGGCCGGCCACCACAGGTTATCGAAAGCACCTGATATATCTATCATAATGGCAAGTGTGTATTTGTTAGGTGTGTTATGTACTATTTGGAGTGCTCTGTTTATTGCGTCGTCTATAGATTTCCCTTCCCTGAAGCCGTATTGGTGTGGTGTTAGTCCCCGTAGTGTTCTATGTGCTCGTAATCGTTTACAAAGTAGTTTCTCTTGTATTTTACCCAGTGTGTTGATGAGGCATATTGGTCTGTATGACTTGGGATCTGAGGAGTCTTTGTCTGGGGCTTTTTTGATGATGACCGCCTTCGAGGACTTCCACACTGCAGGCACTCGACCCAGCCTTAATGCGTCGTTTAGCAATGTTGTGAGATATGGGGTGATCTGCGGTGCAATTTGTTTTAGTACCTCAGAGTGGATACCGTCTGGTCCTGGCGCCTTTTTGTTTTTTAGTTCTGAAATCGCTATCGCGACTTCTTCCTGTGCAAAAGGACAGACGACAGTTGGTGTAATGTATGCTGTGTCGAGTTCGCGTCTCAGTGCTGCTTGTTCTGGTGTGTCAGTGTCAGCGATGTCATCAGGCAGGAGTTTGCTTAGCAGGAACTCCGCTGTGCGTCTCCAGCCCTTAGTCATCGCGCCGTCTTCCTGTCGCAACGTTCCCAGAACCAGTGGGCTCTTTACTTTTTCTGTCACTATTTTGTATGGTTCCCCCCAAATGTTTAGTTGTGTTTGTGCTGCTACATGGCTGTTCCAGTGGTCTTTCCTGGTCTTATTCAGCTCGAGTTTGTACCTGTCCTTGGCAAGCCGGTAGTCGTGTAGTCGTATTTGTCTTTCTCTGTCTGAGATTGCTCGTTGATAAAGCTTACGCTTACGTTTTGAGTCCTGTTTGAGTCGCGTTAATTGTGTGGTCCATGGAATGTTTTGGTGTTTTATCTTGCTTTGTGTAGGTATGCAGGTGTTCTGTATTTTTGTGATGATGTCCGTCAGCATGTGTGCTCGGAAGTCAACGCTACCGGTGATGTCGTGCAATGTGTGCTCATGTATTGTTCGTCTGACCCTATTCCAATCCGTTTTGTTAAATAACAGTCTTTTGGGTTGTGTGACTGAGTTGATGTTGGATGTACCATTTAAGGTTAGTGTGATGATGTTGTGGTCGCTAGCTGTGATCTGATCATGTACAGTCCAGTCTCGTACATGGTTAATGGCAGCATTGTTGGCGATGGTAATGTCTATGTTTGATGTGTAGCCGTTGTGTCCGGTGTAAGTCGGGTGGTGTCCTTCTTCGTTGAGTATGTGGAGTCCATTTTCATTAATGATGTCGTTTATGATTCTGCCTCTGTCGTCAGTTCTGTCTGAATGCCACAGGGTGGATCTGGCATTTATGTCTGCACAGATAAGTAGTTTCTTGTTGCCAGCATAATTTGCAAGATCTCTAATGAGGTCTGCATATGGTATAATGCTGTGACAGAATTGGGCGTACAGCGACGCGATGATCCACGTATCCCCCTTGTGCGTGACTTCGACTGTAGCTAGGTGTTCAGAACAGAGTTCTGTGATTTTCACCGGGTATATTTCTTTGTTTAGAATTGTGACGGATGCCTTGCAGCCCGCCCCCTCCGCAACTGTCACCGCGCCTGGAGGGAGATTAGGGATTTGACCTATTCTGGTATATGGCTCCTTCGGTGTACAGCAACGAGTTCCCCGGATTGCAAGACGACGAGGCGAGGAAGGGAGAGAGAGCTACCGCTGGCGATCTCACGAGCGCGGTCGCGCGCCTCATTGTTCGCGACCCCGGTTCGTGTCAGCAGCGCCACCTAAATTAATACTGCGCGTGCTTTTCAGCGCGGTCAACAGGCGTGAAAGCCGTGGCGCCCCGAACGCCTGCGCGAGCCGACCTGCCCTTCTTTTGTGCCGAGACGGCACTGCTAACAGGAGCACGCCTGCACGCCTCGCCGCCACAATGGCGCCGGGCTGGCCGAGGGCGGTTCCCGATTTACGCCGTCTGCCTGCCAACCGCTCCCCATTCCTCTCCCCCAACCCCTCCGCCGCCCTCAGCGTCTAACAATCGGCTGCTAGGAGGCGCGCGCGGCTCATTGTCTCCGGCACGCGGACGCTATTACAATACCGGCGAATCCCGCGTAAATCTTGGACGCTCGTTCGCGGGGCCACTACTCGGCGGCTACCTGCGTAAATCTCTTGCTGCTTCCGGCCTGTTTAGGAAAATTAAAAAATAAGGGGACGCGATGTGGAAGTAGATCTCAGGTAGAGAGACCGGAACGCCGCTGTGTGGCCGTTGTACATTCCTCTCCCGCGGAATGCTTTGTTGCCCGGGGGTCCGAGAATAGACGCTGTTCTCAGTGCTCGCACTATTGTGTCGCCCGGAAAACGAACAGCCTCGGTATGTTTGGAACTTTGCAGGACCGCTCTTTCTATCTCGTCCATTATGCCTTCGCGGAGAATATGAGCAAAATTTCATGAAACAAAACGGGATTGTAAGACAGTAATTAATCCTATGACTCTTGTAATCTGCCAGCAAAAAGGCACGCGAAGTCCGTTATATTGAGCAGAAACAACAATATAAGATAGTTGCCACTTTAGTACTGTCGATTTATCTACATCCGTATTTACAGCCACGCGGAGTGACCGCTCGGTTATAGGCGCCATCTCACAGATTGCGTGGCCCCTACCGCCGGAGGTTCGAGTCTTCCCTCGGATATATGGGTATATATATATACACTCCTGGAAATGGAAAAAAGAACACATTGACACCGGTGTGTCACACCCACCATACTTGCTCCGGACACTGCGAGAGGGCTGTACCAGCAATACGCACGACACAGCGGACACACCTGGAACCGCGGTGTTGGCCGTCGAATGGCGCTAGCTGCGCAGCATTTGTGCACCGCCGCCGTCGGTGTCAACCAGTTTGCCGTGGCATACGGAGCTCCAACGCAGTCTTTAACACTGGTAGCATGCCGCGACAGCGTGGACGTGAACCGTATGTGCAGTTGACGGACTTTGAGCGAGGGCGTATAGTGGGCATGCGGGAGGCCGGGTGGACGTACCGCCGAATTGCTCAACACGTGGGGCGTGAGGTCTCCACAGTACATCGATGTTGTCGCCAGTGGTCGGCGGAAGGTGCACATGCCCGTCGACCTGGGACCGGACCGCAGCGACGCACGGATGCACGCCAAGACCGTAGGATCCTACGCAGTGCCGTAGGGGACCGCACCGCCATTTCCCAGCAAATTAGGGACACTGTTGCTCCTGGGGTATCGGCGAGGACCATTCGCAACCGTCTCCATGAACCTGGGCTACGGTCCCGCACACCGTTAGGCCGTCTTCCGCTCACGCCCGAACATCGTGCAACCCGCCTCCAGTGGTGTCGCGACAGGCGTGAATGGAGGGACGAATGGAGACGTGTCGTCT
Source organism: Schistocerca gregaria (assembly GCF_023897955.1). Taxonomy (NCBI): domain Eukaryota; kingdom Metazoa; phylum Arthropoda; class Insecta; order Orthoptera; family Acrididae; genus Schistocerca; species Schistocerca gregaria. Next base: position 149,425,735 of record NC_064920.1, read on the forward strand.
TCAGCGATGAGAGTCGCTTCTGCCGTGGTGCCAATGATGATCGTAAGCGTGTTTAGCGCCGTGCAGTTGAGCGCCACCATCAGGACTGCATACGACCGAGGCACACAGGGCCAACACCCGGAATCATGGTGTGGGGAGCGATCTCCTACACTGGCCGTACACCTCTGGTGATCGTCGAGGGGACGCTGAGTAGTGCACGGTACATCCAAACCGTCATCGAACCCATCGTTCTACCATTCCTAGACCGGCAAGGGAACTTGCTGTTCCAACAGGACAATGCACGTCTGCATGTATCCCGTGCCACCCAACGTGCTCTAGAAGGTGTAAGTCAACTACCCTGGCCAGCAAGATCTCCGGATCTGTCCCCCATTGAGCATGTTTGGGACTGGATGAAGCGTCGTCTCACGCGGTCTGCACGTCCAGCACGAACGCTGGTCCAACTGAGGCGCCAGGTGGAAATGGCATGGCAAGCCGTTCCACAGGACTACATCCAGCATCTCTACGATCGTCTCCATGGGAGAGTAGCAGCCTGCATTGCTGCGAAAGGTGGATATACACTGTACTAGTGCCGACATTGTGCATGCTCTGTTGCCTGTGTCTATGTGCGTATGGTTCTGTTAGTGTGATCATGTGATGTATCTGACCCCAGGAATGCGTCAATAAAGTTTCCCCTTCCTGGGACAATGAATTCACGGTGTTCTTATTTCAATTTGGTTTGTTTGGGGGAGGAGACCAGACAGCGAGGTCATCGGTCTCATCGGATTATGTAAGGACGGGGAAGGAAGTCGGCCATGCCCTTTCAAAGGAACCATTCCGGCATTTGCCTGAAGCGATTTAGGGAAATCACGGAAAACCTAAATCAGGATGGCCGGACCCGGAATTGAACTGTCGTCCTCCCGAATGCGTGCTAGCCACTGCGCCACCTCGCTCGGCCAGGGACCAATGACCTCAGCAGTTTGGGCTCTTAGAAATTCACACACATTTGAACACATTCGTGTTTATACCACATAGTAAACTGTTGCTATTTTTAGTACTGTCGGTTTATCAGCCTTATGGTATGTGGCGGAGGCTACTTCTTGTACCACTATTTCCTACCTTCCCTGCAAACTGTTTCTATTACACTAGCCAACAGTGAAGATGCAACTGGGTGAAATACATATTTGTTAACCCTTAGCTTCCCAGGACATTCTTATTAAACATTCTGTCCCAGGTGCGGTCTGACAGACAGCTATAACTAAAGAGCCATAAAAATGGCATTCAGTTCAGTTTTTTATGTAAAAGGTTACACAAAAATACATTCAAATAAACTTAAAAGTTTATTATTCAAATAAATTTAAAGCTTTTTTTTACAAAAATACGCATTTAAACAAAAAACTGCACAAAATGAGCATGATATTGCATGATAACGTTAATGCTATAGAAACTCACTACCCGGCACTCTAAATTTTACTTTTTGCTGTATTTTTATTGTTTATTATACATGTAATAAAACACAAGCAACTCCCATCAAAAATTTAAAAAATCTAAATTACACTTATACTTTTGAGGTTATTGGTTTCATTCTCAGAGGTTTTCTTTGCACTCACTGGATATTTTTCCAGAGGAATCAAGTTAGATTGGCTTCTTCACAAATACAAGGCGACTTTCTCTTGTTTCTCAGGTCACAGGTGGAGCATCTACATCTACGTCTACATGGAAACTCTGCAAATCACATTCAAGTGCCTGGCAGAGGGTTCATCGAACCACCTTCACAATTCTCTATTATTCCAATCTCGAATAGCGCGCGGAAAGAATGAACACCTATATCTTTCCGTACGAACTCTGATTTCCTTTGTTTTATCGTGGTGATCGTTCCTCCCTATGTTTTGCGTTTTTCCAATCGTTTTGCAATGTCTCCTACTCTTGGTTCTGCTACACGCAAAGCACGGTGAATGGGTGCACGTAGTTCACGGGGTATGTGGTAGTTGTTGACTCGCTTTTTGTCAATGGTGTCACCATCGAGTTTGTAAACTTCTTCAAAAAATTAATGAGGTTCACCTGCTTATCGTCTTTCTAGTAACTGTGAAGAACAAACGCACGCCTTATTTGTGTCCAAGATGTGGAAAAATAATGCCATTGACCATTCCTGGGAGAGGCTTAGACTAAACGTATTTCCAGCAGAACCGCTGGCTAAACATTCAATGTCTACACTTCTGTCTGCATCATTTTGTTCACTTGTTTCATCCAACGAATTCGCAAGTGGAAAAATAAATCTTCACTTTTGCACTGTTTCTTTACTGAATTATGATCACTTTCAGTTTCGTTGTCACTATGTAATTCAACATGACTTCCCAAACCGACCTCAAATCATTTTAAAACAGTAACCTTAAAGTCAGGGTCGGTAACATAAACATCAAACGAAGACCTGGCCACTGAAGACATGACTCAAAGTCCCATCTGCAGTACCAGAGACCGCTAGAGTGAAAGACGCTGTAATAGTACAGCTTAATATCGCATTGTAGTGGCTACTGACAAAGGAAACGCGGCAGCTTTGGGAAAGGACAACTAGACAACGTTGTAATCTCCCACTGACGAGTCATGAAAGGGAGTGGAAAGACTGCAACAATGCGTGTCAAAGAACTTACTTGGCAGGAGGTCGTGGTCGTGGGCTGCCTTTTGTGCACATGCTCCACTGAAAAGAGAACTGTAGGGTGAGTTAGAATCCGTAACTAGACTGGGATCTCAGGGTACACTGGATGCAATTATAAATCATTGAATGAGGGTATGTACACTGGAAGTACCCCTGGGATATCCGTTTCACATGTTGTTGTTGTTGTGGTCTTCAGTCCTGGTTTGATGCAACTCTCCATGCTACTCTATCCTGTGCAAGCTTCATCTCCAAGTTCTTACTGCAGCCTACATCCTTCTGAATCTGCTTAGTGTATTCATCTCTTGGTCTCCCTCTACGATTTTTCCCTCCACGCTGCCCTCCAATATTCAATTGGTGTTCCCACGATGTCTCAGAACATGTCCTACAAACCGATCCCTTCTTCTAGTCAAGTTGTGCCACAAGCTTCTCTTCTCCCCAATTCTATTCAATATCTCCTCATTAGTTATGCTATCTACCCATCTTATCTTCAGCATTCTTCTCTAGCACCACATTTCGAAAGCTTTTTTCCCCTTCTCGTCTAAACTATTTATCGTCCACGTTTCACTTCCATACATTGCTACACTCCATACACATACTTTCAGAAACGACTTCCTTACACTTAAATCTATACTCGATGTTAACAAATTTCTCTTCTTCAGAAACGCTATCCTTGCCATTACCAGTCTACATCTTATATTCTCTCTACTTCGACCATCATCAGTTATTTTGCTCCCCAAATAGCAAAACTCCTTTACTACTTTAAGTGTCTCATTTCCTAATCTAATTCCCTCAGCATCACCAGACTTAATTCGACTACATTCCATTACCTCGTTTTGCTTTTGTTTATGTTCATCTTATACCCTCCGTTCAAGACACTGTCCATTCCGTTCAACTGCTCTTCCAAGTCCTTTGCTGTCTCTGACAGAATTACGATGTCATCGGCGAACCCGAAAGTTTTTATTTCTTCTCCATGGATTTTAATTCCTACTCCGAATTTTTCTTCTGTTTCCTTTACTGCTTGCTCAATAAACAGATTGAATAGCATCGGGGAGAGGCTACATCCCTGTCTCACTCCTTTCCCAACCACTGCTTTCCTTTCATGTCCCTTGATTCTTGTAACTACCATCTGCTTTCTGTACAAATTGTAGATAGCCTTTCGCTCCCTGTGTTTTGCCCCTGTCACCTTCAGAATTTGAAAGAGAGTATTCCAATCAACATTGTCAAAAGCTTTCTCTAAGTCTACAAATGCTAGAAACGTAGGTTTGCCTTTCCTTAATCTTTCTTCTAAGATAAGCCGTAGGGTCAGTATTGCCTCACGTGTTCCAACATTTCTACGGAATCCAAATTGATCTTTCCCGAGGTCTACCAGTTTTTCCATTCGTCTGTAAAGAATTCGCGTTAGTATTTTGCAGCTGTGACTTATTAAACTGATAGTTCGGTAACTTTCACATCTGTCAACACCTGCTTTCTTTGGGATTGGAATTATTATATTCTTCTTGAAGTCTAAGGGTATTTCGCCTGTCTCATACATCTTGCTCACCAGATGGTAGAGTTTTGTCAGGACTGGCTCTCCCAAGGCTGTCAGTAGTTCTAATGTTTTATAAACAGTTCTATATACAAAGTCTACTAACTGCCTTCTTAGTAGTGGAACTTACCATAGCTCCCTAAGTCCCATTATAGCAGAGGTGGGCACACCAGACTAAGTGTGGACTACATGGAAATGAGTCTGTCCCCTCGTGGCTACGCAGCATTGTACTACAATCTCTCATCATCATGACTACAGCCCATATCTGACCAGCTGCTCCATCACTGCCATCGCTGCTCCAACACTATGGCGCCTATTTTTTTTATAGGCTGTAGTGCACGCGGTACCACTTGCTCTAGAAGTTTCCAGTACTCTCCAGCATTGCGTGTGTGTCATGCGGCAGCACGTGATGCCTACGTGACGAACTGGCCATACTCCGCCATGTTCGCTATGTCCAAGGGTTGCGGCTTGTAACGGCTCTCGAGCCTCGTGATGCGGCATAGTCAGCTCTTGTTAGCAGAGTCAACATTACACGTAAGCTACGTCCGGTCACGTCAGCCTCGCTGATAGCAAGAATTTCCAAGCCTACATCTTACTTGATTTTTAACCCTGTTTTCTATCATTCGCGACACAAGCTGATAACGAAAACCACAGTAAGCTCCAAGTAACTCTCGGTTCAAAGTTAGAGAAGGATGCATTTAATTATAATTGTATTTTATTAACACTCACTATCAATGCCTTCCCATACAGGCTTCGAAATCCCGTTGATAGTAGACAGGGCGATGAAGTTTCAGGCAACAATAGTTGTGTGTATTCTGTCGGTATTCTTAACCCGGGCTCGTAGCGACAAGGAGAAGGGGAACAGGAAGGGAGGAGGAAGCATATTTCACTTAAGCGTAGTTTCCGTCTGTTACAAGCTGTGATCTGTTCGTGTGCTGGAAGAGCGTGCTACTGTAGTCAGAGCGTGTGTTTACTGTAACTCCTGTAATTCAATACGCCTCACAAATGCGCAAACAGTGCTGACAGTTTTTGCTACATTCACGGACAGCCTGCACTGAAACCGCAGAGGAAGCCAATAACGCCATATATTGGGAAGGCGTATAGACTGTACTCTGCCTGTAAAATCGGGGACCAGGACAAGACCTGGGCTCCTGACGTATGCTGCTTGTGTCTCGAGTCTTCATTCGTGGTTGAATTGCGCAATGTCTTCCACCGGCTTTGCTGTATCCATTATCTGGCGAGAACCATCAAACCATGTAAAAGATTATTACTTTTGTATGAGAACTCCATTAACACATGGTATTTCCAATACGAAAAAGTTTCCCTTCGCATATCCTAACATATCGTCCTTTTTTTATTATTATTAACGAGCCACACACAACTGATTTCATCAAAGCGTACGGGCCTGAAGATGGTGTTGACGCAACGTCGAAACTAGTAGCGAAGTAAATATAAAATCTTAAGTACAGCTGGAGCAACTTCGTTTTTAATAAAAATTATACCAGCTGTGTCCCACCTTCATCCAGTTTAAATATGGATGTACGAAGATAACGTATCGTCGGTCGTGTGACAAGTGTCTCACTGAGACGGACTGCCTGTTCCTGTCTCACCAAATTGTGATAGTAACGAGGACGGTGGTAAAATTAGTGCTGCACCGCCACCGTCAAATCCCAGTTCTTCGAAACATCCTGATTTTGTGAGTTACAATGAGTGTACAGATATTCACAAGGTAAAACTCAACTCTTGGCGTCAAGAGTACAACTGCGGAATTATCTTTATAAGATGGTTACGTGTGACTGCGTTCTACAAACACAATACCCCATTACTTCCATTATTTTCAACTGAAAAAGAGTTCGATATTCTGTAGTGACGTACAGATATTAATGGCAGCTATGATCATTGACTATAAAAGTAATCAGTGGAAGTTGTTCATCGACGCTTCCATAGTAAGTTTCATTGTGTGGTACTACATATCGACAACGTGGTAACATTGATTCCGACTTAGGGTGCACCTTACATGAAAGAAACATATGATAACACGAAACAGTTGTTCAAATGGTTCAAATGGCTCTGAGCACTATGAGACTTAACTTCTGAGGCCATCAGTCGCCTATAACTTAGAACTAAAAAATTAATCTAAGGACATCACATACATCCATGTCCGAGGCAGGATTCAAACCTGCGACCGGAGCGGTCGCTCGGCTCCAGACTGTAGCGCCTAGAACCGCACGGCCACTACGGCCGGAAGAAACAATTGTAATTGCCATTGAACTGTGACAAGTTCAAATGGCAGATTTATGAGGATTTGAAAGTCATGGGCATATTACTTGGGTTACAACACGGTTACATTAAATTCTGTTGCTTCCTGTGTCTCTGGGATAACCGCGCCAAAGCAATTCATTATAAAAAGAAAGAATGGACTAAGCGTCAAAATCACTTGAACCAGAATCTCGCATCATTATGCACGAAGCACTTGTCGAATCCAAGAATATAATTCTCCCTGTTCTTCTTATAAAACTGGGACTAATGAAATATTTCGTTAAGACCATGGACAAGATTAGGGAAGCATTTCTCCATTTGCACGAGAAATTTTCGCGTCTCAATGAGGTGAAAGTAAAAGAGGGGATTTTCGTGGATCCCAAACACCTAAACTGTACAAAGATGAGCATTTTAACATCACTCAGACAGGTGATGAAAAGTTAGCACGGGATGCCTTTGTTCAAGTGTCATCAAACTTTCTAGGGAATAAAGGGCAGAAAACTACAAGTATCTTATTACTAATCATCTGCACTGCTACTATAGACTGTGGTGCAAGGTGTCCTTAAAGTAACGTTTCCCAGAGTCCCACTTGCACTTCTTTCGTAACTGCACGGAGAAAACTTCTGCCAGCAAATTGCGGACATGGAAATGACGTTCCAGAGAAAGTGGAGTGCATCAATGTTAGCCGATTACTACTGGTCACTCATCACGAAATTACCAGCAGAAAACTACAAACGCCATGCAAAGCGGTTGCGCCTTCGATGACCTTCGTCTAGGCGATAAGAACAAGGTATGAATAAGCTTACGTAGACAGTAACTTAAAGTTATCTTAACTTCAAAACGAGAAATAATCTTGCATTTTATTAACATTTTCGTTATCAGCACACCCGAAAACATGAAGCTTGAATGATTTCATGTCGATTACAGAAAAAAGTAAAATTTTGTTGGCTAGTGTTATTGATGTTTACCCACATCTGCACCTATAAACCGTAACCCGCCTTGTGGTATGTGGTGAACAGTGCTACACTACTGGCCATTAAAATTGCTACACCACGAAGATGACGTGCTACAGACGCGAAATTTAACCGACAGGAAGAAGATGCTGTGATATGCAAATGATTAGCTTTTCAGAGCATTCACACAAGGTTGGCGCCGGTGGTGACACTTACAACGTGCTGACATGACGAAAGTTTCCAACCCATTTCTCATACACAAACACAAGTTGACCGGCGTTGCCTGGTGAAATGTTGCTGTGATACCTCGTGTAAGGAGGAGAAATGCGTACCATCACGTTTCCGACTTTGATAAAGGTCGTATTGTAGCCTATTGCGATTGCAGTTTATCGTATCGCGACACTGCTGCTCGCGTTGGTCGAGATCCAATGACTGTTAGCAGAATATGGAATCGGTGGGTTCAGGAGGGTAACACGGAACGCCGTGCTGGATCTCAACGGCCTCGTATCACTAGCAGTCGAGATGACAGGCATCTTATCCGCATGGCTGTAACGGATCGTGCAGCCAAGTCTCGATCCCTGAGTTAACAGAGGGGGACGTTTGCAAGACAACTAACATCTTTGCTTTGACAGGCATCTTATCCGCATGGCTGTAACGGATCGTGCAGCCAAGTCTCGATCCCTGAGTTAAGAGAGGGGGACGTTTGCAAGACAACTAACATCTGCACGAACAGTTCGGCGACGTTTGCAGCAGTATGGACTATCAGCTCGGAGACCACGGCTGTGGTTATCCTTGACGCTGCATCACAGACAGGAGCGCCTGCGATGGTGTACTCAACGACGAACCTGGGTGCGCGAATGGCAAAACGTCATTTTTTTCCGATGAATCCAGGTTCTGTTTACAGCATCATGATGTTCGCATGCGTGTTTGGCGACATCGCGGTGAACGCACATTGGAAGCGTGATACTGGCGTATCACCTGGCGTGATGATATGGTGTGCCACTGGTTACACGCCTCGGTCACCTCTTGGTCGCATTAACGGCGCTTTGAACAGTGGACGTTACATTTCGGATGTGTTACGACACGTGGCTCCACCCTTCATTCGATCCCTGCGAAACCCTACATTTCAGCACGACCGCATGTTGCAGGTCCTGTACGGGCCTTTCTGGATACAGAACATGTTCGACTGGTGCCCTGGCCAGCGCATTCTCCAAATTTCTCACCAACTGAAAACGTCTGGTCAATGGTGGCCGAGCAACTGGCTCGTCACAATACGTCAGTCACTACTCTTGATGAACTGTGGTATAGTGCTGAAGCTGCTTGGGCAGCTGTACCTGTACACGCCGTCCAAGCTCTGTTTGACTCAATGCCCAGGCGTATCAAGGCTCTTATTACTGCCAGAGGTGGTTGTTCTGGGTACTGATTTCTCAGAATCTATGCACCCAAATGAAAATGTAATCACATGTCAGTTCTAGTATAATATTGTCCAAAGAATACCCGTTTATCATCTGCATCTCTTCTTGGTGTAGCAATTTTAATGGCCAATAGTGTATTTCCATCCAAGGATGGTGCATGGGAAGTACGACCCATAAAAGCAATAATTTCTGCGGTTATCTCGTCGTATTCATTTCCAGATATGTACGTGAAGGAAGTCGACCGACATACGCTCTCGGAATTTCAATGGTAAACCTCGCAGCGGCGCTCAAATGCCTTTTTGTATCGTCCTTCACTAGAGTCTGCCAAACATCTTTATAATGCTCTCCCGAACATTATACGATCCTGTGACTGAACGTGCCACTCTTCATTGAATATTCTCTAGCTCTTTTATTAACCCTTAAAAGGAATTATGTGCCTGAGCCACACGCGTGCATTGTTATTTCGATAGACTGACGGTACTGTTTACGCTACTGCCGGGAATGTGTGTGCAGCTTCGTACAATTCAGTCTTGTAGTTTGAGTAGAGTTGCCATCCGTCCCGATATGTCTGGACCGTCGCCTATATGGACCTGTTTGTCCCGACATTCCGACAAGACCCAATTTGTACACTTATATGGATATGGTGTCTGTCCTTCGGACATTTCCGAAAGAACAGACAGCATTGATGACCTGCAGCCGTCTAGAACGAAATTCGAATTAGAAGGTGAACAACTTGGCTTCCGCCGTTTGCCGATTGGTGGCGACAATGGTCAGTAGCTGTCGAAAGGAATAGATCGCAAACGTCAGGCAATTAGCCTGGACTTCGGTCAACGTAACCTCATTCAAACATTAGTCGATTTGTGTCTGCATCATAAAGTTGTTCTTGATTGAAAACGTCAGTGTACGAGCTTAATTCTCGTCATTTGCGGAAGGTGTTACTGTTTCGTTTCAACATGAAGAAAACAGCGGTTGAGTCTCATCGAATGCTCTCAAGTACGTATTGTAAGGACGCTATTAGTGAAAGAATGTCTCGTGTGTGTTTTCAACACTACAAGAACGGTGATTTTAACGCCGTAATCGGAGTGACACAGTAAGCCATTTTAAAACGTCTCATGGATATGGGCATGATTCAGAAAGAAGGAACTTGGGTTCCGTGTGAGCTGAAACCAAGAGACGTTGAACGGCGTTTGTGTGTTTGTGAACAGTTGCTTCAGAGGCAAATACGGAAGGTATTTCTGCATCGCATTGTTACCGGAGACGAAAAATGGGTTCATTACGATAACACTAAGTGCAAAAAATCATGGGGATATCCCAGCCATGCTTCCACGTCGACGGCGAAACCGGATATTAACGGCTCCAAGATCATGCACTGCATTTGGTGGGACCAGCTCGGCGTCGTGTACTATAAGGTGTTAAAACGAAGTGAAACAATCACAGGTGTTCGTTATCGAACGCAATTAATGCCTTTGAGCAAAGCATTTAGATACAAACGGCCGCAATACAGTGATTTTGCAGCACGACAACACTCGACCCCACGTTGCAAAAGAGGTCAAAACGTACTTTTTAAAATGGGAAGTCCTACCCCACCCGCCGTTTTCTCCAGACACTGCTCCCTCTGACTATAACCTGTTTAGATCAATAGCGCATGGCCTGGCTGACGAGCACTTCCGATCTCACAAAGAAGTCACAAATTGGATCGATTCGTGGATCGCTTCAAAAGATGAACAATTTTTTTTGACGCGGAATTCGAACACTGCCCAAAAGATGGGAGAAAGTAGTGGCCAGCGATGGAAAGTACTTTGAATGATACATGTATAACCAATCTGTTTCATTAAAGCCTCAAAGTTTGGGGAAAAAGCGGCGGAAGCAAAATTGTACACCTTGTATTTATTAATACCTTCAGCTGCTGACGAGCATAGATATATATCAACGGGGACAAGTGAAAATGTGTGCCGCGCCCGGGACTCAAGCCCGGGATCTCCTGCTTACATGGGAGACGCTCTATTCCTCTGAGCCACGAAGGACACAGACGATATTGTGTGACTGCAGGGAGTATCTCTCGCACGCCTACTCCCGAGACCCACATTCTCACCTTATACGTCCACACACTACATTCGTAGTGTCCCTACCCAACACGTCTCGTGGAAGACATTCTTACCAAGTGCCGTAAGATTTCGGGTAATATGTCTGCATCCGCACAGAAGAACGTAATGGCCGGTATTGCCAGAACTATATAGTTATATGGATATGGTGTCTGTTCTTTCAGACATACGTATGTAGCCGCACCACAGAAGAATTATTCGAATGGGATGGAAATCGCTGGATGTAACATATGTGTACAGACAATCAAATATTAAATGATTACAGTGTCAAAAAAATTGCGTTATTTATTCAAGAGAAAGAGCGTCACCAAATAAAGCAAGTCAGTAATTCACTGGTCCACCTCTGGCCCTTATGCGAGCAGCTATTCGACTTGGCATTGATTGACAGAGTTGCTGGCTGTCCTCTTGAAGGATATGTGCCTAATTCTCTCTAACTGGCGCGCCAGATCGTCAAAATTCCGAGATGGTTGGAGGGCTATGCTCATAACGCTCCAAATGTGCTCAGTTGGGGATAGATCCGGCGACCTTACTGGCCAGGGTAGCGCTTGGGAAGCAGGAAAGATAAGCAGCACGAATTCTCGCCATAGATAGGCGTGCTTTGAAATGTAAGCCCAGAATGGCTTGCCATGAAAGGCAACAAAACGAGGCGCAGAATATCGTCGACATACCGCTGTGCTGTATGGTTGCAGCGGATGACGACCAAAGATGTGCTGCTATGAAATGAAATGGCATCCCATACCATAGCTTAAGGTTGTCAGGCAGTATGGCAGGTGACAGTCAGGTTGGTATCCCACTGCAGTCCAGTGCGTCTCCATACGCGTCTTCGCTGGCATCGGGGCTCAGTTCGAAACAGGCCACATCTCTGAAGACAGTTCCACTTCAGTCAATAAGATCAAAATGGCTCTGAGCACTATGGAACTTAACATCTATGGTCATCAGTCCCCTAGAACTACTTAAACCCAACTAACCTAAGGACAGCACACAACACCGAGGCATCACGAGGCAGAGAAAATCCCTGACCCCGCCGGGAATCGAACCCAGGAACCCGGGCGTGGGAAGCGAGAACGCTACCGCACGACCACGAGCTGCGGACTGAGATCAAAAATTGCTATTTTTCATATAAAATAGCTCGTCAATTTCGAGACGTGTCATGTCAAAAGAACAAAATTTTGTAGGTGACAAAAAAAAGTTTGTAATATCCCAGAGAGCTGATGATTATCTACTCAGTATTTACATGTGTTACAGGTAGACTATTTTGCTGCCTAAAAGGGAAGCAGGATTCGGGACTGTTTTTAAAGTAAACTTTTTGTATTACTTATCAATTAATAACTCTTTAATAAGTAAAAACTTTCAGTGCCTAGACTGCAATTTTGCTGTCACAATTGACGTTCGATGACTAGTCCGCCTGCTTGGCTGGGTGGTAACGTGTTCGCCTCCCATGCAAGAGGGCCCGGATTCGATTCCCGGCCGGGTTGGAGATTTTCTCCGCTCGTGGACTGGGTGTTGTGCTGTCCTCATCATGATTTCATCCTCATCACTGGCGCGTAAGTCGCCGCCCAATGTGCGTCGAATAAAATAAGACCTGCACTTGGCGGCCGAACTTCCTCAAGTAGGGGCTCCCGGCCAACGATGCCATACGCTCATTTCCATTTCGATGACTAGCGGTTTATGTCTGCAAATATCTTCAGATCGTTCAAAATACGAAAAGGCGATGAATAAGCACTGGAAAGCATCAGTAGCTGTAGTCATGAAACATTATGCATTCGTAAGCACCAAAATAGTAACAGCATGTAGTTGAAAGCGTCCGTTAAAACCACATTAAGACCGCCGTCACCACCCCCACCCCCCTAACCATGTCGGGACTCACTGATTTTGTATTATCAAAATTACTGTGAATGTGACACATTTTCTAAGTTTTTAAGTTGACGATCTAAAATTATATCGCTCTTACGATTACACTACCTGACAAATCCGCGTTGCCTTGGCATTCATTTTGCCAATTTTCTATTAGTAACGAAAACAAATAATTAACTGTGTTTACAGTGAAGTATCGAAAAAATTTAATTTCCATGCACTTGTGGAAACATCTTTGAAATTATGAAACAGTCGTACAAACAAAAACGCATAACGTACAAATGTATAAGTACAATATCCAAATTAAGAAACATGCTCGCGGAAACTTCCTGTACGCTGGGTGCAGCTGCTTCGCTTGTCTTTAATGCCATTTTGTGAACGTGTCTATGGGAACGCCTCCTCGTAGCTGTGCAGAGGGCTACTGTTTTCGCCTACAGCCATTTGCGTTCCGCGGTTGAAAACTGTCAAAACCGCTGCCAGATGTCTGGGATTTCTTTAATTTGACTCGACTGTACGAGTGTCTCAGCAGTAAAGAATGAATGTATTAAAACTTTATGCATGATGTGGCAATGTTTCACGCGTCTCAGCAATCACGACGTCGTATCTCTTGAAGTAAGTATCGTACAATGAGGTACAATCTAAAACAAAACAAAAAATAATAATAAATTTTAAAAAAAGTATAAGAAGAAGACAGACCACGAAGGAGTTATGTAAATCGGTCACAAATTGATATTGATTTTTTGTGGCTGATAGATGAAGGTGTACCACTGCAACGAAATTTCTCTGTGCAGCTGGCACGGATAATAAACGAGGAATACGTCTTTGTGAATTTCGTTCCTTGTAGTCAGTTGGACAGTAACTACGTCTCGCAGAACAGGTGTTGAACAATATACGCAGATCTCAGCATTTGAGAATGGATGTGTAGTTGAGCTCAAAGAAACTGGTTGGAGTAATCGGAAAATGGTGCAAAATTTTAATAGGAGCGATGCCACTAAGCGTGACTTTGTTGGCATGGACGAACAAAGCGCCAAGAAGGAAGTGGTCGACCTAGAGAAACGACAGAAAGCGACGACCTAGCAATCGTCAAGGAAGGCACTCAGAGGCTCTGATTCATCTACCACCGATCCGACGTGCAACTGGATCCTGGGAGCTGGGCTCACGGCGCCCCTTGCGTCGACAACCAATGACCGCTGTGCGCTAACAAGCCCATTTGCAAAGGTGTTGGGCATGTTAGGCCAGGGATCTCACTGACTGGAGTAGAATAATGTTCAGTGATGTGTCCCACTTCAAGCTGAGTGCCCGATGACCGGCGAAGTGTGTCCAGAGACGCCCATGACAGTGGTAGAATACCAGCCCAACAGTTTCCCACTATACAACCTGACAACAAGAAGTGGAGCCTTGGGTGCCTTTCCATTTCATAGCAGTACTCCTTCGGTTGTCGTCTGTGGCACCCTTACATCTCAGCGGTACCTCGGAAATATTCTACACCCCGTCCTGTTGCTCTTCATGGCAAGCCATCTTGGACTTACATTTCAGAAAATGCCCGCCCACACACAGGGTGGGCATGTCATCATGCTTGCCAGACTCTGGCTTGGCCAGTAAGGTCGCCGATTCTCTCCCCAGTTGAGAACATTTGGAGCACTGTGGGCAGCGCCCTCCAACCAATTCGTGACTTTGACCATCTAACACGCTAAATGGACAAAATTTGGCATGATGTCCCTTAGGAGAACATTCAACAACTCTGCCAATCAGTTCCAAGCCGAATAAGTGCTTGCACAAGGTTCAAATGGCTCTGAGCACTATGAGACTTAACATCTGAGGTCATCAGTCCCTAGAACTTAGAACTACTTAAACCTAACTAACCTAAGGACATCACACACATCCATGCCCGAGGCAGGATTCGAACCTGCGACCGTAGCGGTCGCGCGGTTCCAGGCTCAAGCGCCTAGAACCGCTCGGCCACACCTGGCCGGCTGCTTGCATAAGGCGCGAAGGGGGACCATCGTGTTATTGACTTGCTTAATTTGTGAAGCTCTCTATCCTGAATTAATCAAGCAATTTTACTGAAATAGTAATCATTTCATATTTGACTGTGTATACACGTACGTTACATCTACCGATTTCTGTCCCATTCGATAATTACTTCGTGGCGCTTCGTTTTTCGAGTGTAGAAAAGCTGCGACTTTTTGTGTGTTAGAGTGTATTTGTATAGGTACATTCAGTGGCGTACGTGAATACCGTCCGCAAAAAGGACTGAGAATAGAATTAGCAGAAAAAAGTGATGAATTTAAGCGCCATGCACAATGCGGAAGTTGGCGCGCATTTCAGTGGTTATGACGTCACATCTCCTGAACTGTGTGTGGTACTGTGAGGCACTTTTGTAGGTGCATTTAGCGGCATATGTGGACAGCGTCTGCGAAATTAATTGCGAATATAATCAGTAGCACTGAAGTAACTCATTTAAACTTCATGCATGATCCGGCAGTTTTTGATGCACCTGCTTAACTATGTTAGGTACGTGGTTCTTACCCCCATAGCAGTTGTTGCCTGAGAGCACCCGTGCTTATATACTTACATTTTAATTATATCTAAGGATCTGACATGTATCCGACAAGTTAGGATATAAGAGTAAAATATTTAGAAGATATTTTTATTTGCATAGCAACAACATTAAATTTATACTGAATGTAGATAGTCTGAAATAACAAATAATCAAAAATGAGAATACTGTTAGTTTTATAAATAATAGCAACCAGTCATGAAGAGCCTTTCACTAGTCTTCCTCGAAAGTGGTACTGCAGAGAACAAAGTTAGAGGCAGAGCGAAGTGTACACTGTTCTACACGTGGCAATATGTGAAAGTGTCAAACCAAACAGTTGTCCATGAACCGCTTGGTTTAACTATTGCTGACTATGATAAGAAGACTGTAACAGGAATACGAGTACACAAAAGTTGGGAAACGTCTGGAAGCTAACTTGACACCAATATCTCGAACCAGGCAATAAAGGAAATCTGCACAGCACACACGAGCGGCTAATTCCGCCTTCTTTTGTTCCACAGTAAACTTAAGTGCTCATTGCTACGGAAGGTAGAGTGGCATGCAAACGAATGTAATGCCTTACGTTACATTTGCTACAGAGGAGTGTGCGATCGGCCAAGTAATGCTACAATGGCTAAACAAGATATTTTAAGGAATCACGGAATTTACTTCTGGAAGTGTACGAGAATTCTTTGACGAACAAAAATTACGTACACCAGATTCAAGAGTGGCTGTCGTGGTGGGGGGGGGGGGGGGGGGGGGGGAGGCAAGTGACACCTTTTGCCACCGCCCCCACACGCTGCGGGCGGCATGTTATAAATGCGGACACCATTATTTTCAAAACAGCCAAGTAGTGTACGAGGACCGGTTCTGGGATAGGTAAACATCGGATGACTCATGATTTCCAGTGATATAACGTCGTAACTGATAAAAAGTAGGTTATGAAAGCCACTTAAAGCTGAGATAACGATCTTAACTCAAGTTAACTGATAAGGACTTTTCTGTGTCAGGTTACACACTTGGCTGACATGTGCAAGGTCACCCCCCTCCCTTCCCTAAGCCACTGATAATTGATAAAGGTCACCCAGGGAAATCCTCACCCTACTCAAACACCTTAGGCAAATGGACTACTTACATTCAATAAACTAGTAAGATTCAAACTCCCCCCTAGTTTATTTTATACATAGCTCAGCTGTGCAGGCCTTGTGATCTGTCTGAGCATCATGGGGAGAGATTCAGGTCTGTTATAAATCATAATTCCACAGCGAGATTTGGAAATAATCAGAGGGATATAAAAAATTAACTGACAGTTTTACTGGTCAACTATTGACTTTCTTTTCGTGATTTCCCAGAACTTCTTCATTCTTTCACTTCTTTTCTTCCTCTCTTCCTCACACGTGTAATGTGTGGACATCTTTATTAGTGGCTTCTTTCCAAATGATTTTATGCTGTTGACATTGCTTCTCAGTTCTTCTCTGTTTTGGATCATCTCTAGCATAATACAAGTCTCATGTGCATCTCTTTTGACCTTTCCTGCTCACTTGGAGGTGGGCTTTGATGACCTGATGTAATTGAAGATGTTTTTGCTCAGTCATTGTATGTCCATTCTTGGTAGGTGTCATTAAATTTCAACTGTCATTTCTGCATTGTGTCCATTAATTTTTCGATTTACTTGCAGAGCTTCTCGTTTTTCCTAGTCTTGTAGTCTGAGTTCCCAGAATTTTCCTGAGAAAACAAACACACACACACACACACACACACACACACACACACACACACACACACACACACACACACACGAAACTGCGTCCTATCATCTATTTTTTTTCTTTATGATTGGTTACATCATTTTATATGTACTATTAATATCTGAATCATTTCATTTCTACATACAAGATATGTGAGGGCATGCTGAAGAGTAGGCCTCTATACTTTGTGTGAAAGCTCTTAAAGATCTTTAAATAAAACAGGACCTAAGCTGTGAGCAGGTGCTTATTGAAATCAATGGGCGAAATTGAAAATTTGTGTCCGACTAGGATTCAAACCAGGGTCTTGTGCTTCTCAGGCAGATATTCTGACCACTGAACCATCTGGACACAATGGCCATTGTACCTGCATGGACTACCCTAGTATACCTCCCAACAGACCCAAATTCTCAACACACACTACAAATGTCATGTCCCTGGCCCATTATCCTCGTAACTTGTGGCATTTTGCCAATTCCCACATAAGTTCAAACTCTTATGACAAGGAGCACTACATTTGTACTGCGTGGATAAGTTAAGAATTTAGGTTTGGTGGCAGGTGTGCCATGGTAGTCCGCACATTGCAATGACCATTATGTCCAGATTTCTACCAATGAGAGACCAGTTTGTTTTTATGCCACTGTAGAATGTCTGTGCTTGCACCATTTTATCATGATAAAAGTGAAGCCCTTGAAGGTGATCTACAAATACTGGAAATAAATGAAAATTGGATGGAGCAAAATTGCGACTGTATGGAGGATGATTGATGACAGTGAATCCAAAGCATTGATTGTTGCTGATGTCACAGCAATAGGCGTGTGCTAGAATTAAGTACGTATTTCCATGACTAGGGACTGAATGTTAATGTAAGCAAATCTCAATGCTAATATTTGCTGCTCGCACCTTATACGACTCACACATAAGCAATGTGTGTGGGAGAATGGGACATGCAGCACACAGGTGTAAATTCCTCAGTGTCCATCTTGACTTAAACTTCAAACAGTGACCAATGAGAGTTCAGTTTCATGGATTTTTGTGAGGAAACCAATCAATAGATACTTGTATCTTTATGTTTTCTGATGCAATTACGTGACCATTTCACAATGCCATTATGTTTCATCCAACCAATGGTCGTACTCAGATCACTGGCTGTCCAAAGCTGGTAATGGCATCATGAAATACTCATGTGACTGAGGCAAAAAAACATAAAGACGAAAGAATGTAAGTCAGTCACTTTATTTTCCAGGACAGTATGTTACATTTTTCATATAAACAGCAAGAAGACAAAAAGTGCACCTGCATGTGGGAGTGTGTAGGGAGTTCAAGTGGCCATGATTAGTCTGGTGTGGATGGCCTGAGGGTGGATGTAGAGAGTGGTGAGAGGCTTAGGGAGTAAGTGAGCAATCAGCACAAAAGAAGAGGTTGAGGGCTCTGCCTGGAGTGGCACAAAGTGGATACCCACACGCTGTGGCATAAGGTAATGCGCTGTAGGAAACTCACGGCAGTTAATTTAAGAGTGGGAAGAAGGATTTCTGATCGACAGAAAATTGGAGGACGAGTAACTAGCTTCCAGAATGGACTCAAAGTTTTTAATGGTATTACTGAGACCTTGGTAAGCCTTATAGTTCAAAGTGAGTGAAGGCATCAAGGTAGGAATTACCAGATAATAAAGGAGCTGGCCATTTAATCTAAGAATGGAAACATGGTCAAAGTAGGCTGATTTCTTTTTATTACACTGTTCGACATGGGTTCTATTTCTGATATTAAAGTATGTGCTTCTAGACCATTTTACCATGGGAAATTCAAATATGTAAATAAAATATCGTTGTCAGGGATACTTTTTATGTAATATGTATTTATATGTATATTCACAATTCATGGCAAACACAGAGATGTTATAGAGAAATACAGGTATGTTGCCGCATCCAGTAGCGATAGAACATGATAATTTCTTGTGCAACAGCAGGTGGGAAGAATCGGACATCATTAGGTTAACCCCCGCCACACCTATGTCATTAAGACCACCTGAAACATCTCATTAACCCGAACGGCGACAGCCGGTCGCTGCCTCGGCAGTAAAGCTTCACGCCTCCTAGAGGCAGGTGCATTTAGTTTACAACAGTGGTGTTAGCCACAATTTGTGTCAGTCTTAACGAGTGGGTGTTTTTGGCTGACACGTAACTGTCTGGCATATTTCCGAGCATGGTTGACTAATTAGTTACTACGTGTAAACTGATTGAGCCTAGTACAGAAAATAAAACGACTGCTTATTTTTACACATCAGCGTTCCTCTAGTTCCCTACTATTAATTTAATACAGGTGTATTCCCAAAGTGGTATTTTTAAATTTTCAGAAATGCCACGTCGTCGTGGATGTCAATATTAGCCAGACAACTTCTGCTACATCTGTGGGAAGTTCACTTTTGCCAGAAATAGGAAGAAAATTTCTTCAGTCATAAAGAAAGCATACAAACTTTACTTTGGAGTAGAGGTAGGAGACCAAGATAAATAATGGGCACCACTCTTCTGTTGTGCTACATGTTACTGCAAACTAACTCAGTGGTGGAAAGGTAAAGAGAATGTGGCGTGGTTTGCTGTTCTCATGGTGTGGAGGGAGCCTAAGGACCATGTTACTGATTGTTATTTCTGTCTAACAAAAATTCAGGGTTTTACAAACAAAAAGTTGAAGAGGCACATTGTTTACCCAGATCTGCCTTCAGCGAGAATGCCAGTGCAGCATTCCTACAACCTTCCAA
Source organism: Schistocerca gregaria (assembly GCF_023897955.1). Taxonomy (NCBI): domain Eukaryota; kingdom Metazoa; phylum Arthropoda; class Insecta; order Orthoptera; family Acrididae; genus Schistocerca; species Schistocerca gregaria. The sequence continues at coordinate 149,445,511 of NC_064920.1, forward strand.
TACCTTCAAGAGCTCGAGGTCAAATTCTGAGTGACTGTGAAACAAGTAGTAATGAAGAAAGCACAGATGATGATTTTATTATATTACTGCACAAGTGAGTCATCGCCACATTTGCTAACAGAGGCAGATTTAAATGATTTAGTACGTGATCTAGGACTAAGTAAACAAAAGGTGCAGCTGCTTGGTTCAAGATTACAAGAGTATAATCTACTGCACCAAAGTGCTAAAATCAGTGTGTTCAGGCACAGAGAACATGCCTTTATTTCTTATTTTCCAACTGACGAAGCACTGATATTTTGCAATGACATTGCTGGCCTGATGAAAGTGCTGAACTTCACTTATATTTCACAGGAGTGGAGACTTTTCATAGATGCATCGAAAACAAATCTGAAGGGTGTTTTGCTCCATAATGGAAATAAAATACCCTCTGTTCCAGTAGCTTACGCTAGTTTGATAAAAGAGAATTACGAATTCGTACAAAGGATGCTAAATTCATTAAAATACAATGAACACAAATGGAAAATATGTGCACATTTCAAGGTAATTGCTATGGTACTGGGAATGCAACAAGGCTACACAAAGTACGATCGTTTTCTTTGCGAGTGGGATAGTCGAGACCGAAATTCTCACTACGTGAAAAAGAAATGGCCTAGGCGAAGTTGGAAAGTTGGCGAAAAGAATGTACAAGGTGAAAGTCTGGTAGCTCCTGAATATATACTACTTCCTCCACTTCACATCAAACTTGGCCTGATGAAACAATTCGTGAAGGCCATGCGTCCAACAGGCTGTAGGTTTGCGTATCTAACTTCCAAATTCCCCCGTCTTTCAGCTGCAAAAATAAAGGAAGGTGTATTTGTGGGCCCACAAATCAGGGAGCTGCAGAAAGATGCAAATTTTGAAGCATGTTTAACTGATAAAGAAAAAACAGCATGTGACTGTTTCAAGATGATGTCGGAAAACTTCCTCGGAAGAAGAAGAGCTACTAACTACAAAGCAATGGTGAAGGATATGATCAAAGCATATCAGGATTTGGGGTGCAATATGTCTTTGAAGGTGCATATGATGGACTCTCATCTGGACTACTTCACAGAGAGTTGTAGTGACGTATCGGATGAACATGGGGAAAGATTCCATAATGACATTTCTACCATATAAAGGCGCTATGAAGGGAAGCTGGTACCTTCTATGTTAGCAGATTATTGCTGGAATATCATTCAAGAGAAGAAAGATTCACAATACAAGAGAAAAAAGTGACGTGCATTTCAAGGCAGTGGCTCATTGTTTGTCAGTTTTCTGTAATTTCTCATGTCAAATAAATGCTTAAAAGTGTATACACAAAGGTTACTGTGTTATATGTTAGATCCCACCCTCCATTAATGTGATGAACTTATAACATCATAAAGATGTGCATTTGTTTGTCTAATGTCACCTCACGTTTGCTGCACTATATCAGAAACTGAAAAAGAGAAATAAAATTGCGATTACTCATAAACTATCCCTGACAGAAAAAAAAACAAAAACAGTTATCAATTCAGCACTCAAAATACAACTAGGATCACAATATTTTTTATTAGAAATAGAAAAAAGTTTTTTTTTTTTTTTTTTTTTTTTTTTTTTTTTTTTTTTTAGAACAGTGTTATCCAAGCAGTTGGCTAATTTCAATTGTTTGTCATTTTCAACTGCATCTTAAGTGACCCACAGTTAATATTGGCCAATTTCACTGATGATAAAAAGAATACAGCTGATTTGGGCCACATTTTCTTTCTCAAAACCCCTAGCAGTCCAGCCAGTGATTCCAACCATTACGCCATGCAGCATGTACTACAGCTTGCAACATTGCTCCATTTCCTGCAGAAACAGCCACCTGCTTTTTCAGAAGTTCTCACTGGAGACGACTACAGTACTGTAAAGTTAGATCTCATCAATGGTCCCATCTGTTGCTGGCAGATACTGGAATTCCAATCATGTTGTTACACCTGGTGCTTCAGTAACTTTTCCAATAGTCCCACTTTCCATCTAGGGGTAAAACTGCATACAAGTCTCCCAGGCTGTATCTCACCAGCCAGTGCTTGGTGTTATAGAACTCAGGGTCATTCTTATGTATGCCAGCTGTCTTGCTTCTCTCTATCAATGTACATCAAGAACATATCTGTTGACATCTTATGAAAGCATTCTATGAAGTTATTTGTCTCTGGCAAGTAAACAGTTGCCATCCTGTGGGTGGTGTTGCAATGTGAAATTATTTCTGATACTAGCCTAGTAAACTTTTCCACTATTAGAGATCATCACACAGGATGCTTTATGCTTCAAAATGATGTCTTTTACAAGGAACTTCACAAATTGTGGAGCTTCAGCTGTGAGCACAGCTTTGGAGACAACGCAGTGGGTAAGGTAGTCAGTGCAGACTATTATCCATCAATTCCCATTTCTAACTTCAGTAACATCCCCCAAGAGGCTGATTCCAACTTGCTGGAATGATGTTATTGTAGGCAGGATTGGTACTAGATATCCCACAGGTAACTGGAGCATGTGCTTCCATAATTGGCATTCCTTACAGTCACACACAGTGTCTAACAGATTGGTAGAGGCATGTCCAGTGGTAACTGTGTCCGATTCTATTCAGTGTCTTCACAAATCGCAGGTTAACCAAATGTTGGAGCATTATGGAAATACTTCAGGATAGCCAGCCATATGTGAACTAGGATGACAAGCAACTATTTTTGCCCCACTGCACCATAGTTACACCTATACAACGGGCTGTTTATTAATTGGAATTCAACTATGACCAGTTACTTCTCCTCTTAGGCTTCTTTGGTTTTCAGCACTGCTGGACCTTTCCTCTGCTCAAAGGCAAGTCATTGAATTCAGGTGGTGGTGGTGGTGGTGGTGGTGGTGGTGGTGGTTGTTAGTGTTTAATTTCCCGTCGACAACGAGGTCATTAGAGACGGAGTGCAAGCTCGGGTTAGGAAGGATTGGGAAGGAAATCGGCCATGCCCTTTGAAAGGAACCATCCCGGCATTTGCCTGAAACGATTTAGGGCAATCACGGAAAACCTAAATCAGGATGGCTGGAGACGGGATTGAACCGTCGTCCTCCCGAATGGGAGTCCAGTCATTGAATTCAGGGAAGACTGAAATTTTATCCATGCTGCTGTGTCCCACAAAAGTATTCTTTTAAAGATTCAGTGTCATTGTGTATGTGTCTGCGTATGCATGGTACTGTCATGTACTCCCAGTGCGTCAATGCCCATCTTGTATGTCAACCTGATGTATCCTTCAGGCTTACGTAAGTTGGCATAGAAAATGGGCACAGTCACTGATAGTTATTCTTGCAATACATGTTCCTGCCAGGTGGATATATTTCCCATTTGTAACTTCTAGCACAATCACTTTAGTGTCATGGAACAGCACCTATGGTCTCTCTTTTCCTATGATCTGGCATTTGAGAGAGATGAGCGCGTAATTGTCTTCTACAACTATCGTAATGACCACATTCAGCAGTGAGTCATACTTCTTTCATCCGACACTCTTCTGCTGCATTTCCTCACTTCACAGGCATCATGTGTTGAATTCCTCTATTGCTGGAACATCCTTCACCAAATGTCTTCTGCTAGTCTCTCATCAAGTGTGAGATTTTGTTGGCTTCTGTCATGTTCAGGTTCATGATGTGTCTTGGAACCAAAACATTATGTTCAACTGATTCATTTCCCCATGGTATTGGGCACTATTTTTCAGTTGTTCTCCAGTTAAAAAGACTTGCTGCTGATTCTCACCAGATGTTTTCTTCAGTTCAACCTGGTGTTTGTCTCAGCAATTGAGATTCTCTTTGTTGTTCTTGAACAACTGCTAGGCTGTGCCAGCCATGTAAAACTAAACATTTGACAAACACATAATCATTCTACCTGTTATATTTGGTGACTCAGTTGAATCCTTTCAGCCATTTTGCCAGACCCTGACCAGTGTCTCTGGAAAACACACAAAGTTCTGAGTAAAATGTTCATGACATACAGAACCACAAAGGTGCAAACGTCAACTTGGATCACTATCTTGTCCACAGAAAAGTGAAATTTGCCTCAAAAGAACACACCTTCAGAAAATTAACAAAAAGGATTCAATAAACCAATATAAAAGAGGACGGAGGGGGAAAAGAAAATGGCGGTCACCTGGGAACAGTCCCAAACCAAGATTACACAGAAATCCAAAAATGTCACCTGCAGAAAAGAACTTGAAACAAAATATAAAGCAACCTTGGTGGGACTAAGCAGGTGATGATTGGAAGAACAAAAGAATGCCTTCCACAAATGTAACACAGAAAATGACTAAACAACACTTTTCCAAAATCAGAAAGCAGATGGTGATATTAATTACACACACACACACACACACACACACACACACACACACACACACACACACACACACACACGGAATCTCATCCAGCTGCAAAAGATGAAATCTACAACCATATCCTGAGACTCAAAAGCAACAGGACATCTCGAGAAGGTGGCATCATCAAAGTGTTATTGAAGTACATAGGGATAAAACACACATGAGCAACTTACTCAAATAATCATGGGTATTTTGTACACAGAAAATTTCCAGAGGACTGGACATACAAATTCATTCTCCCACTCCACAAGAAAGATGACAGGATATATGTAAATAAATACAGAAGTACCCCTCTCTTTCATGTCATTTTCAGCATGTTTACCTTGAAGAACTAAAGTACAGTTTGGACATTGAGTGGCCAATACCTAGTGAGCTTCCTATTGGGGAGCTCAAGTGTAGAACATATTTTTGAACTAAAAACCATACAGAAATATAGGACAACCTGAAACAGCTGAATCACCTACACTTTCTAGAGACGACATGTCATGACTGACCAAAAGTCTCTGATAACCTAGAAGGGCAGGGACAAGACAGAAGGGCAGTAAGCCTTACTGACCAAACATCTGTGTGTTTTCTAGCTATAGAGACTGACCACACACACAAAACTCCAACTTATTATGATCAGGCACTTTTACAAAGGCTCGTATAGTTACACAAGACAAAAGGAAAATAGTACAGAAAATCACAACTTGAATATCATCACTCAAGTCCCCAAAACACACTCCGAAGATCAATGGGCCCCAAAGACTGTTTACTCTGCACTTAGCAGGCAACCGTTACTGGCAGTCAATGGTCACCACACATTCAAGGGCAATGTTATGCCTATGTTAAACAAAAATTTGTGCCATTTAATCAGTGGCATAATGATTTCATTTTGGAAGCATATTTTCTCAACACGACAGAGAAAAAAGAAGTAGGCTACTGCCACTATTCTAATGTGTTCTTGAAATATAGATTCTTTCCCTTGCCTTTGAATGGACAATTACCACTGTGCCTCATTTGTCTACAGGCAGTTTTAGTTGAAGTTACGAAGTCTTCCAGATCAAGTAACCACCTTGGAAAGCTGCATAATGACAAAGTGGGTAAGCCAATTTAATTTTCCAAGGTTTAAAATCAAAGTTTTAGAAATGCAATACTGTAATCAAGTTATTCAAAAATTCTAATCTCAGCACAGATGAAGACCTCCTGCCTATGAAGCCTCATTATTAATTGTGAACTGTGAGAAATCACATAGTTTCAATGAACACTTGGAAAAACAACTGTTAAGGAAAAAAAATTGGCTGTAGAACACTGGCCAGATGCATGTCCCAAGATTAATTCAGTTCCTTATAGAAATAAATCAGTTTTGAGGAGAATAGAAAGATGGCCTTTGATGTGGAAAAATAGTTATTGATTTTCTTGAAGAAAAGAGAATGAGTCAACAGCTATAAACAATGAAATGTTGCTCAAGACCATTTCACTAATTTGAATGACAAGATAACAGAGGAAGAGCCTTTTGATAGAAATTTGACAACAACACAGAAGAGTGATCCATATACAAAAAGGTGGAAGATCTTTTTCAAAGAAAAACATATTCCTTTAGAAACCATACTTGCCTGTGCAACTGATGATGCAGCATCCATGACTGGATATCATGAATTTATAGCTCATTTAAAAAAACTCTATAACTGATGTTACTGCAAGCCACTTCACAATTAATGGGCAGCACTTTGTTGTTAAAATTTTATGATTCTCTGATCTATAAAATTACCAAATAAGCAGCAACCAGTCGCAAAATGAATGTTTTATTTATTCACTTTTGCAAATTGATTTCAACTAATTAACAGCCATCATCAATGCAACAAATACAAGAATTAAAATAAAAATTATTAATAACAGTGACCAAATGAATAAATGTACATAAAGCTATGAAAAACCAATTAAATGTATATAGGCACATTAAACCATTTAAAATGCACATATAAATTTACCTTTCAATGAATGTGTGTGCTGAGTAGTAATACTGTCTTACGCAGAGGTCAAACATAAAGTGATACATCGAGAATTGATTATGACAACGAGAAACCTTAAGGGGGCGCTGCAAAGCAAACCCGTCCTCTATGCGAAAAGATACAGCTAAAATAAAAAATGAGAAGAAGAAATGACATACAAAATGAGGTAAAACATAATGATATAATAATAAAATATTTACATAAAATAGATATATTGACAAAGAGGTTATCAAACACATAGTAAAGTTATATATGCCAAAAATTGATTGTACAAATTAGTAAAAAGGAACAAACATAGGCGAGAAGCACATAATAGAAGAAATTTTTTAAAAAAATTTAAAAAATTTCTTTTTTTTAAATTATTTATCATATTTTCGAAGAGCAAAAGTTAATCATAATGCCAAAATGTAAAACAGTGTTGGCATCCATCTAGCGTACAGTTAATTATATTCAGGAAGATTGGATTTTTGTCGGCAGAGGCCCCCACATTGCTGAATGCACATGCAATGTAAACTAAGTTGAGATAAGAAAATTACAGACAAGACAAACGAAACAAACGTATGAAAGCAACAAGACCAAATTCAAAAATAAAGTGCTAGCACACTTTGTACATGGTAAAATTAACACAGGCTCAATAGAATGAATTGAGAGCTCGTACGGGCTCTTACGGTGTGCTCGTATATCATGAAACGAATCCTTACCATATGTCTGTTAGTGCAGCTGACAAGACAGTAAAAGCCCAATTAAAGGACATCAACGCAAACTTAGTCACAACAACATCATTCATATCACCAATCCATTTATCCCCCCCCCCCCCCCTCCCCTTTCACTCTCCCGTCCTCCACCTTCCTCTCATATTTCCTTGTCCCATCATTTCCACTCCCATGAAGCAAATGCTCGGCAAAGAGCTCCCAAACATGAACACCCCTTACCCTCACCTGCTGATTGAGAAAGCACACGCAAGCTGATCTATGATGACAAAAGATCTCCATATCCTCTAGCAAATCAAATAATTTACCTTTTCTGCTCTGTGTAATAACCTCACATGCATCTCAATTCAAGGAAGTTCATGTCCACTATTTATAATGTGGGCTGCAAAATTCGACCTAGCAGCTGAGTCCTTTCTGTCAACAGCGACATGTTCAGCAAATCTCGTTTCAATTTTTCGTCTAGTCTGACCTACGTAACATGCTTTACACCGTGGACAAAGTATTTTGTAAACCCCAACTGGTGTAAAACTTTTTTTTATCTATGCCATGATCTAAAATTTGTCCCAAATTATTCTTAGTTGAAAAAGCAATCTTAACCTTGAGTTTGCTAAAAATAGATGCAGCTTTAAGACTAAATGGTAAAGAAATATATTTCATTGCTCCATTTTTCCCTACAATTTACTTCATTTGCTCCCATGTCCTTATATTTATTGGCAAATTTTTCATAAATTGTTTGAACAAAGGGTAGCGGATAATCATTAGATTTAGCTATGGAAAAAATAATAATATCTAACTAATTTTCATTACCAAAGCTAAGTATTGAAGTTTCATGTTTAACATTTGCTGAGTCCATCGATGGAATATGGTGTTAAAATATATGATTTTTGTACAATTATATTCACTTGCTAAATTGATTTAAAAATAAGTAAGTTTGAATATATTTTGATGAGATAGTGATATTCAAAGCAGCTTATCAACTTACTTATAGAACAACTGTGTGAAACCTGATAACTTTTTTTGGCAATTTGATGACAATATTTAATTAGATGTACTTTTCATTCCATAGTGAGGAGTACCTCAAAGATGTAGAACATGTCAGGATCATTCAGGGTGAAAATGAATCCTCCCTTCTTTTTGACAAGAAGTTAACTTGCTCATTTTGGCATATACATTGAAATACTTTGTGGAACATCAGCTCAGCATGGTGCAGCAGCTTCTGATGACAGTAAGAAATCAAGTGGGATGTGTAAACGGGGTGAGCTGAGATTCCAGTTGATAAAGGTGGAACCAGATATCATGAACTGGCATCTGCTCCTCAGGCACTAGGGAGCCACTACTGATATAGCTACAAGTAATTACTGTAACAAACATTATCATGGCTACATTTATATAAAATTTCACTGTATTGAATTTTATATTAATCTTCCAACCATGAAAGATTATGTATAAATTATATTTTCTTTGTAAATTCTACATTTCACTCAATAGTAATTAAGTGTTAATTACTCCTTACTTCCAAAAAACCTTCCTCATATGAAATTATTATTCTATCCACAATCTACCTGTTTAATAGCCAGTTAATTAAAATGCCACTGTTTCATGAAATCTATGGTCTTGTTTTAAAAGTAAACTTTGCAAAACCTGAGACATTATTAAAAAGTATTTTTTGGACATATGTAAATTCTATTGCACTGAGGTCACAAAAGTCTTGGGACATGATATACACTCCTGGAAATTGAAATAAGAACACCGTGAATTCATTGTCCCAGGAAGGGGAAACTTTATTGACACATTGCTGGGGTCAGATACATCACATGATCACACTGACAGAACCACAGGCACATGGACACAGGCAACAGAGCATGCACAATGTCGGCACTAGTACAGTGTATATCCACCTTTCACAGCAATGCAGGCTGCTATTCTCCCATGGAGACGATCGTAGAGATGCTGGACGTAGTCCTGTGGAACGGCTTGACATGCCATTTCCACCTGGCGCCTCAGTTGGACCAGCGTTCGTGCTGGACGTGCAGACCGCGTGAGACGACGCTTCATCCAGTCCCAAACATGCTCAATGGGGGACAGATCCGGAGATCTTGCTGGCCAGGGTAGTTGACTAACACCTTCTAGAGCACGTTGGGTGGCACGGGATACATGCGGACGTGCATTGTCCTATTGGAACAGCAAGTTCCCTTGCCGGTCTAGGAATGGTAGAACGATGGGTTCGATGACGGTTTGGATGTACCGTGCACTATTCAGTGTCCCCTCGACGATCACCAGAGGTGTACGGCCAGTGTAGGAGATCGCTCCCCACACCATGATGCCGGGTGTTGGCCCTGTGTGCCTCGGTCGTATGCAGTCCTGATTGTGGCACTCACCTGCACGGCGCCAAACACGCATACGTCCATCATTGGCACCAAGGCAGAAGCGACTCTCATCGCTGAAGACAACACGTCTCCATTTGTCCCTCCATTCACGCCTGTCGTGACACCACTGGAGGCGGGCTGCACGATGTTGGGGCGTGAGCGGAAGATGGCCTAACGGTGTGCGGGACCATAGCCCAGCTTCATGGAGACAGTTGCGAATGGTCCTCGCCGATACCCCAGGAGCAACAGTGTCCCTAATTTCCTGGGAAGTAGCGGTGCGGTCCCCTACGGCACTGCGTATGATCCTACGGTCTTGGCGTACATCCGTGCGTCGCTCCGGTTCGGTCCCAGGGCGACGGGCACGTACACTTTCCGCCAACCACTGGCGACAACATCGATGTACTGTGGAGACCTCACGCCCCACGTATTGAGCAATTCGGCGGTACTTCCACCCGGCCTCCCGCATGCCCACTATACGCCCTCGCTCAAAGTCCGTCAACTGCACATACGGTTCACGTCCACGCTGTCGCGGCATGCTACCAGTGTTAAAGACTGCGATGGAGCTCCATATGCCACGGCAAACTGGCTGACACTGACGGCGGCGGTGCACAAATGCTGCGCAGCTAGCGCCATTCAACGGCCTACACCGCGGTTCCTGATGTGTCCGCTGTGCCGTGTGTGTGATCATTGCTTGTACAGCCCTCTCGCAGTGTCCGGAGCAAGTATGGTGGGTCTGACACACCGGTGTCAATGTGTTCTTTTTTCCATTTCCAGGAGTGTAAATATGCATCTACAGATGACGGTAATATTACATACACAAGGTATAAAAGGGTAGTGCGTTGGTGGAGCTTTCATTTGTACTCAGGCAGTTCATGTGAAAAGGTTTCTGGCATGATTATGGCTGCCCAATGGGAATTAACAGACTTTGAACACGGAATGGGAATTGGAGCTAGACATATGAGACATTCCATTTTAGAAATCATAAGGGATTTCTCAGGAGAAAGAAAACTGGCGTTTTATGGATCGGAGCGTGGAATGTCAGATCCCTTAATCAGGCAGGTAAGCTAGAAAATTTAAAAAGGGAAATGGATAGGATATGAAAGTAGCTAGGATGATTGCAGGTACTAGTAGATGGGAACAATGGCAGGAGGGTGTCCACAATGAGGAAATCAGAGAAAAACTGGGATGAACTCTATAGATGTAGGAGTCAGGGCGAACAGGCTTAGATGGTGAGGTCATGTTACACGCATGGGAGAAGCAAGGTTACCCGAGAGACTCATTGGTTCTGCAGTAGAGGGTAGGAGGGGTTGGTGCAGACCAAGGAGAAGGTACCTGGATTCGGTTAAGAATGATTTTGAAGTAATAGGCTTAACGTCAGAAGAGGCACCAATGTTAGCACTGAGTAGGGGAACATGGAAGAATTTTATAAGGGGGGCTATGCTCCAGACTGAACGCTGAAAGGCATAATCAGTCTTAAATGATGATGATGATGATAATGATGATGGATAGGTTAAAGTTAGATATAGTGCTAATTAGTGAAGTTCAGTGGCAGAAGGAACAAGACTTTTGGTCAGGTGAATACAGGGTTATAAATACAAAATCAAATAGGGGTAATGCAGGAGTAGGTTTAATAATGAATAAAAAAAATAGGAGTGTGGGTAAGCTACTACAAACAGCATAGTAAACACATTATTGTGGACAAGATAGACACAAAGCCCACGCCTAGTACAGTAGTACAAGTTTATATGCCAACTAGCTCTGCAGATGATGAGGAAATTGATGAAATGTATGATGAGATAAAAGAAATTATTCAGATAGTGAAAGGAGACGAAAATTTAATAGTCATGGGTGACTGGAATTCAATAGTAGCAGAAGGGAGAGAAGGAAACAAAACATGATAGGTGAATATGGATTGGGGGTAAGAAATAAAAGAGGAAGCCACCTAGTAGAACTTTGCACAGAGCGTAACTTAATCATAGCTAACACTTGGTTCAAGAATGATGAAAGAAGGTTGTATACATGGAAGCAGCCTGGAGATACTAGAAGGTATCAGATAGATTATATAATGGTAAGACAGAGATTTATGAAACAGGTTTTAAATTGTAAGAGATTTCCAGGGCCAGATGTGGACACTGACCACAATCTATTGGTTAGGACTGTAGATTAAAACTGAAGAATCTGCAAAAAGGTGGGAATTTAAGGAGATGGGACCTGGATAAACTGACTAAACCAGAGGTTGTACAGAGTTTCAGGGAGAGCATATGGGATCAATTGACAGGAATGAGGGAAAGAAATACAGTAGAAGAACAATGGGAAGCTCTGAGGGATGAAGTAGTGAAGGCAGCAGAGGATAAAGTAGGTAAAAAGACGAGGGCTAGTAGAAATCCTTGGGTAACCAAAGAAATATTGAATTTAATTGATGAAAGGAGAAAATATAAAAATGCAATAAATGCAGCAGGCAAAAATGAATACAAATGTCTCAAAAATGAGATCAACAGGAAGTGCAAAATGGCTAAGCAGGGATGGCTAGAGGACCTAAGCAGGGATGGCTAGAGGACATATGTAAGGATGTAGAGGCATATCTCACTAGGGGTAAGATAGATACAGCCTAAAGGAAAATTAAAGAGACCTTTGAAGAAAAGAGAACCACTTGTTTGAATATCAAGAGCTCAGATGGAAACCCAGTTCTAAGCAAAGAAGGAAAAGCAGAAAGTTTGAAGCAGTATATAGAGGGTCTATACAAGGGTGATGTACTTGAGGACGATATTATGGAAATGGAAGAGGATGTAGATGAAGATGAAATGGGACATATGATATTGAGTGAAGAGTTTGGCAGAGCACTGAAAGACCCGAGTTGAAACAAGGCCCCGGGAGTAGACAACATTCCATTAGAACTACTGACACCTTGGAAGAGCCATTCCTGACAAAACTCTACCATCTGGTGAGCAAGAGGTATGAGGCAGGCAAAATACCCTAAGACTTCAAGAAGAATATAATAATTCCAATCCCAAAGAAAGCAGGTGTTGTTAGACATGAAAATTACCGAACTATCAGTTTAATAAGTTACAGCTGCAAAATACTAACACGAATTCTTTACAGATGAATGGAAAAACTGGTAGAAGCCGACCTCGGGGAAGATCAGTTTGGATTCCATAGAAATGTTGGAACACATGAGGCAATACTGACCTTACGACTTATTTTAGAAGATAGATTAAGGAAAGGCAAACCTATATTTCTAGCATTTGTAGACTTAGAAAGCTTTTGATAATGTTGACTGGAATACTCTCTTTCAAATTCTGAACATGTCAGGGGTAAAATACAGGCAGCGAAAGGCTATTTACAATTTGTACAGAAACCAGATGGCAGTTAAAATAGTCGAGGGGCATGAAAGGGAAGCAGTGGTTGGGAAGTGAGTGAGACAGGGTTGTAGCCTCTCCCCGATGTTATTCAATCTGTATATTGAGCAAGCAGTAAAGGAAACAGAAGAAAAATTCGGAGTAGGAATTAAAATCCATGGAGAAGAAATAAAAACTTTCGGGTTCGCCGATGACATCGTAATTCTGTCAGAGACAGCAAAGGACTTGGAAGAGCAGTTGAACGGAATGGACAGTGTCTTGAACAGAGGGTATAAGATGAACATAAACAAAAGCAAAACGAGGTAATGGAATGTAGTCGAATTAAGTCTGGTGATGCTGAGGGAATTAGATTAGGAAATGAGACACTTAAAGTAGTAAAGGAGTTTTGCTATTTGGGGAGCAAAATAACTGATGATTGGTCGAAGTAGAGAGGATATAAAATGTAGACTGGGAATGGGAAGGAAAGCGTTTCTGAAGAAGAGAAATTTGTTAACATCAAGAATAGATTTAAGTGTCAGAAGTTTTTTCTGAAAGTATTTGTATGGAGTGTAGCCATGTATGAAAGTGAAATATGGATGACAAATAAATTGGACAAGAAGTGAAAAGAAGCTTTCGAAATGTGGTGCTACAGAAGAATGCTGAAGATTATATGGGTAGATCACATAACTAATGATGAGGTATTGAATATAATTGGGGAGAAGAGAAGTTTGTGGCGCAATGTGATTAGAAGAAGGGATCGGTTGGTAGGATATTTTCTGAGGCACCAAGGGATCACCAATTTAGTATTGGAGGGCAGCGTGGAGGGTAAAAATCGTAGAGGGAGACCAAGAAATGAATACACTAACCAGATTCAGAAGGATGTGGTTTGCAGTAGGTACTGGGAGATGAAGAGGCTTGCACAGGATAGAGTAGCATGGAGAGCTTCATCAAACCAGTCTCTAGGCTGAAGACCACAACAACAACAACAACAACAACAACAACAAGGGAATTCAATATTCTGAGAACCATAATGTCAAGAGTGCGCTCAGAATACCAGATTTCAGGCATTAACTCTCACCAAGGGCAATGCAGCAGCCGACAGCCTTTGCTTAATGACATAGCAGCGGCATTTGCGCAGAGTTTTCAGTGCCAACAGATAAGCAACACTGCGTGAAATTACCACAGAAATCAATGTGGGACATACCATGAACGTATCCCTTCAGGATAGCACAGCAAAATTTGATGTTAGTGGGCTATGGTAGCTGATGACCAATGTCAGTGCCTTTGCTAATAGCCTGACACTGTTTGCAGCACCTTTCATGGTCTCATGACAATATCATTTGGATTGTATGACTAGAGAACCATGGGCTGGTCATATAATTTCTGATTTCAGTTGGTAAGAGTTGATGGTAGGGCTCAAGTGTGGCACAGACCCCAAAGCAAAGCTTTGTCCACCATGCACTGTGCAAGCTGCCAGAGGCATCATAATGGTTTGGGCTGTGTCTACATGAATTGGACTGGGGCCTCTGGTCGAACTGAATAGATCATTGACTGGAAATGGTTATATTTGACTACACGGAGACCATTTGCAGCCATTCATTGACTTCATGTTCCCAAACAGCGATGGGCTTTTTATGGACGACAATGTGCTATGTCAACAGGCCACAACAGTTCACGATTGGTTTGAAGAGCATTCTGGACAATCTGAGAAAATTATTTGGCCACTAGATCACCCAACATGAATCGCAGTGAACATTTATGAGACATAATTGAGAGGCTAGTTGGCACACAAAATCCTTAACCAGCAACAATGCAATTATAGATAGCTATGGAGGCAGTATGGCTCAACATTTCTGCAGAGGACTTGGTCCATTACGCTGGGCAGGAGGTGGTCTAATGTGATATTAAGAGACGTCCCATGACTTGTCACCTCAGTGTATAATGCAAAGTTATTATGTAATTTCTTCAACGACAAACATATCCTGCAAAACACCTAGATACTAATTTAAGAACTCGTGAAATTTGGGACTGCTGTTCATTTGTAAAAATCCAGATAAACTATCTATTCTGATAAACACTAAAATTTTTCTCCTCATACTGTAGGAAGCAGACCAGATAGTTCACAAAATCTGAAATATTGAACCACTTTACCTGATCATCTGTTAAAATTGAGTGCAGATCACCTCGCAAACTAAATTTTGTCCTTTGGTCTGAATACACAAGTCAGACTGTAGCATACTGAATTTGATATGCCGAAGTAGGCTACTGCACGTGGCGTTCTCTCAGTGGAGAAAGAAATTGTGTGTCACTGAACTGTGTGCTGCGCAGACTAGTGAGAAGTGCTTTAGCTTACCTAAGTGAGTGTATGGATGCTTATCATAACCAATTAATTGTATTTAACAGCCACAACTAATTGTCCATCACTTCCAGGAACTTTTCTTCCCCTTAATAATGAAGTCATAGCATCTAGGGTGACAACACATCAAGTCAGAATTTTTGACTCGGGTTTCCTTGGCTGGCTCATCTAACAGTCTGGTACCCAGAAAAATAACACCACCTTTCCTTGCCTCTGTACCCAGAGAAGAGATTTCTGTATATTTGGGATTTTTTATCCATGTCAGTGCACTGTATACACTTAAAGGTGTTCAGATAGTAACAACAGACAAGCAATTTGTGGCAAAAATATATCTCATCTGTACACTTGTCCTAAAGTTGACATGTAACCATTCATTCAATGACATGCTCAAGTAAACCCACAAGAGCAGTAAGAAACAATGCCCTTGTTCAGAACCTTCCAAGAAAATTGTTACACAGAGTGCTCAGAAACAGTCTGAAAAGCTTCGAAGAGTGTTGTAAGGCTTGTTATGCTAAGAAAATAATTGTTAAGAAAAGAATTCAATACACTGCACAATTGCCAAGTTAATTAACACTGAAGTTACCCAATCAGGCCACTGCACACAAATTCAAACGCTTCACCAGAGAAGGATTTGCCAACATGTTCTTGATTTGGTTTCCTAAAATTGAACAAGAGAGCAATAATAAAATTCGACTTGGGACGGTAGTAAGGATTAAACTCAAACCAATGACTGAGAAATCTTGTGCACTATCACCTATGCTATGAGAAAAACTGACACTAATTTTATTCGGCAGGGCATTTCAGTTTGTGCACACATTGGTCTGACTGGCTAACTTCAATTTTAATTAACTTGGGAAAAGCTCACATATTGTATTTTTTTCTTAAGAATTATTTCTCAGCACAACCTGTCCTGCAACACCCTTCAAGCTTTCCAGACCCTGACTACGCTGTATATTTTCATTTAAAAATTTGATAAGACAATAAGTGAAAAATACACTCCTGGAAATGGAAAAAAGAACACATTGACACCGGTGTGTCAGACCCACCATACTTGCTCCTGACACTGCGAGAGGGCTGTACAAGCAATGATCACACGCACGGCACAGCAGACACACCGGGAACCACGGATTTGGCCGTCGAATGGCGCTAGCTGCGCTGCATTTGTGCACCGCTGCCGTCAGTGTCAGCCAGTTTTCCGTGGCATACAGAGCTCCATCGCAGTCTTTAACACTGGTAGCATGCCGCGACAGCATGGACGTGAACCGTATGTGCAGTTGACGGACTTTGAGCGAGGGCGTATACTGGGCATGCGGGAGGCCGGGTGGACGTACCGCCGAATTGCTCAACACGTGGGGCGTGAGGTCTCCACAGTACATCGATGTTGTCGCCAGTGGTCGGCGGAAGGTGCACGTGCCCGTCGACCTGGGACCGGACCGCAGCGACGCACGGATGCACGCCAAGACCGTAGGATCCTACGCAGTACCGTAGAGGACCGCACCGCCACTTCCCAGCAAATT
Source organism: Schistocerca gregaria (assembly GCF_023897955.1). Lineage (NCBI taxonomy): Eukaryota > Metazoa > Arthropoda > Insecta > Orthoptera > Acrididae > Schistocerca > Schistocerca gregaria. The sequence continues at coordinate 149,462,174 of NC_064920.1, forward strand.
AGGGACACTGACACTGTTGCTCCTGGGGTATCAGCGAGGACCATTCGCAACCATCTCCATGAAGCTGGGCTACGGTCCCGCACACCGTTAGGCCATCTTCCGCTCACGCCCCAACATCGTGCAGCTCGCCTCCAGTGATGTCGCGACAGGCGTGAATGGAGGGACAAATGGAGACGTGTCGTCTTCAGCGATGAGAGTCGCTTCTGCCTTGGTGCCAATGATGGTCGTATGCGTGTTTGGCGCCGTGCAGGTGAGCGCCACAATCAGGACTGCATACGACCGAGGCACACAGGGCCAACACCCGGCATCATGGTGTGGGGAGTGATCTCCTACACTGGCCGTACACCTCTGGTGATCGTCGAGGGGACACTGAATAGTGCATGGTACATCCAAACAGTCATCGAACCCATCGTTCTACCATTCCTAGACCGGCAAGGGAACGTGCTGCTCCAACAGGACAGTGCACGTCCGCATGTATCCCGTGCCACCCAACGTGCTCTAGAAGGTGTAAGTCAACTACCCTGGCCAGCAAGATCTCCGGATCTGTCCCCCATTGAGCATGTTTGGGACTGGATGAAGCGTCGTCTCACGCGGTCTGCACGTCCAGCACGAACGCTGGTCCAACTGAGGCGCCAGGTGGAAATGGCATGTCAAGCCGTTCCACAGGACTACATCCAGCATCTCTACGATCGTCTCCATGGGGGAATAGCAGCCTGCATTGCTGTGAAAGGTGGATATACGCTGTACTAGTGCCGACATTGTGCATGCTCTGTTGCCTGTGTCTATGTGCCTGTGGTTCTGTCAGTGTGATCATGTGATGTATCTGACCCCAGGAATGTGTCAATAAAGTTTCCCCTTCCTGGGACAATGAATTCACGGTGTTCTTATTTCAATATCCAGGAGTGTATATTCAGGTGTGCAGTTCCTCCTGCACCTCTGATATAATTAGGGCCTTTCCAGTATTCAAATTGGTAGTAGGTCGAACCTTGACAGAGATTGGTATATGTGCTACACCAAGTGCTGCTAGTTTGTTCAACTCCAAATTTCTTTGTTCATTGCCAATGATTAATGAATACTGATCACATATCAAGGCAAACAGTGGTTGGATGTGCTCAGTGTTCTGGCATGGTGAAGAACTTTGATACGTCGTCGCAGGACTAAAGACGCAGAGCCAAGAGCAGTCTAGTATGCTGCTGCATGATGGCACTATGTATGCAAGTCCGCACCACACATGCTGGTTGGTGGCAAAGATTTATATCTTGTAGACGCTTACTGCCTCTGGCAGCTGGAGAAAATGTTCCAATAGTCAAGTAGAGCCCAAGTGGAGCATATTTTTCCCTGTCCGATTCCTGTGATCTTTGACTTCAAAGGATGACAACAAACTGAAACAAAGAATCTCTGTGCTTCCTTGGCTGGCTCGTCTCCTAATTGAGTTTCATGAATTCGTCCATACTCTGGAACCAAGAAGACTAACACCTCCTTTCCTACCCTTTTTTGCCACAATATGGAGTTGAAAAGGTGACCTGGTTACTGACAATGTAGAAAAAGACAGATTGCTACTTATTGTAAAGAAGACACGTCATGTTGCAGACAGGCACAATTAAAATACACTCACATATAACTTTTGGCCACAGCCTTCATCATTAGAAAAGAGGGACGCACAACATTCACACAAGCAAGCACATCTCACACACACACGACCACCAGCTCCAGCACCCTGAACTAAAATGCCCAAGATGCTGGGGTGGCAGGCGAAAAGGGAAAGAGAAAGAAAGAAAGAGAGAGAGAGAGAGAGAGAGAGAGAGAGAGAGAGAGAGAGTGTGTGTGTGTGTGTGTGTGTGTGTGTGTGTGTGTTTACTAGTGAAAGTTGTGCCCGAAAGCTATATGTGAGTGTCTTAATTGTGGCTGTCTGCAACTTGATTTATCTTCTTTATGGTAAGTAGCAATCTGTCTTTTCCTACATTGTTAACATTCTTACCTGGAGTTTCCATTGTTTCATCTAGTGATTAAACTACTTAGATATGATAACAGTGACAACTTGGAATCACATCTGAGCATTAAAATTTAAAATAGTATCCACATTTGCAATTAAGGTCAAACACAGTGACCCTCTATACAGTGTGAATCACCTAAAACTTGCAGAAAATTGCAGAAACAGAAAGAACTACTGATGTGTGGTTTTTACAGAATGTATTGATTGGTAGTCAGTGGCTTATATTGTTAGCCGATAAATGGAGTGTAATAATACTTAGAAAGTGTATTTTTGTGCAAATACACAAATTTTTAAATGCAACAATGCTTATTAACATTAACAAAATAAAAGTAGGGTAAATTAGAATTTCAGTGGTGTTTCTTGCAGGATACTAGTACGAGCCATTTATGAGAGATCGTATTGTGAAGTTTCCACACTGATACTCACTTGTGCCATTCAACCTGCATAGATGCTAGGTTCAATGTTTTTATGTTTGCTTACAGTATGCTTGTGTGTTCCTTGAGTGCACTGTGACTTGCTTTTCAGTTAGTGTGTGACAATCCAAGCAGTAGTTCATGAGTGGACGAGAGGATTTACCAATGCAGAAAAAGCCAACAGGCTCATGGTGTATGGGGAGTGTAGGAAGAATGCAGTTTGTCCTTGTATGGTGTATGTGGCAAGATGTCTCAACAGATGTCGACATCTCTGCAACTATTTACCAGCCTCTTCAACCAGTTATGTGGAAGTGTGACACTTAGACAGTGTAACAGAAGGAAACAAGTGGTGACAGGAAAAGGGGAAAATGTTCCTGCTGCTGTTGCAACTGATCCGCACATGAGCTCCCACGCAATCGCATGAGGAAGAGGCATGAGTCAAACAATTGTCCTAAGCATTCTAAATCGACATTGGTTACATCACCATCACATCTCTCTCCACCAAGAGCTGTTTGGAAACAATTGTGGGAATTGTGCTAACTTCTTTACGTGGGCATTAAGAAGGAATCGTACAGATGTATCTTGTATGTTGTTTAGAAATAAAGTGACATTTGTTTAGAAATAAAATGACATTTACCAATTATGGCCAGCACCAAAACATGAACTATTGGTGTACTGACAATCCCCGTTGGCTTCATCAAGTGGAATGATACTGTCCATGGATTGTAAACATGTGGTGTGGGATAGTGAACCATCAGCCCATAGGATGTTTCTTAGATGGAACACTGAATGTGCACAAGTACTGCAGCCTCCTAACAGACCGTCTATCTCTGATAGATCCTCACCAGACTAGGGGCAACGTGTCGTACCAATGTGATGGCTGTCCAAGCCAAAGCTGTATGAAGTACTACAGTATGTCTTCACAAATTGTTTCCAAATAGTTGGACTGAACACAGAGGACCTGTACCTTGGCTAGCCTGCTCCCCAGATTTGACACTGCAGACTTTTTTCTGTGGGGAAAGCTGAAAGACACTGTCTAAGAGGACATTCCACCAACACATGATTATATGCAATGATGTATTACTGCAGTCTCCTTGGACATCTCTGTTGAAGTGCTAGTACGTGTAGAACAGTCACTCCATACCACACTGGAAGAGGGTACTGTCACTGCTGGTTGTCATTTTGAACATAACCTGTTGTGGTCAGTTGTCTCATTACCTGTCAGAATCCACACAACTAGTGTGTGTACTCATATTGTTCTTTAGTGTATGCTACCACTGGTGCTGTAGAAGAGTCAGTGTGGGAACTTTTCAGAATATATATCATAAACAACTCACATTAGAATCCTGGAACAAACACCATTGACATTCTAATTTACCCTGTCTTTAGTCTGTTAATGTCAATAGGCCTTGCTCCACTTTAAAAAAAATGTATGTTTGCACAAAAAGCACACTTTCGAAGTATTGCTACAATCTGTTTGATGGCTAGCAATACGAGCCCCTAATCACCAATCAATCCTGTGAAAACCGCACATCAATAGCACGTTCCATACCTGCAATATTTGAGGTACAAGTTTTAGGTGATTTGCAATGTATAAACCTTAAAACTTGACTGATTAAATCCTTCGATGTCTCAGCTACATCCACCGCTGTTACAGGACAGGAGTAATAAATGTAAGATGGTCCATAAATAAGCAGCTCTACACAATGGTCTCTCTAGATTGGCTGTTATAGTATTCACTCTGACAGTAAAGAGGGTATTCTGATGGACAGTACAGTATCTAAAAATATGTATGTTGTGGCTCAAAGAAGTCATATACTTTTCCAGTACGGAAAAACATTCACTATTGGACACCTTCCACTAGTAAGGTTAGTTTTACAGCAGACCAATACCTTCCAAACCAGAAATGTGAGAGGATAAGGAGTTACTTGTTTTCTAGGATAGGCACAGGTATCAGATGACCATTTGATCCTCCTACACAGATTGTTAAGGAAATACTTCTGTAACTACTTGCACACGCTTAAATCTCCCCTAGATCGCAGAGGGGGTCAAAATTATCTCTCTCAGTAAGTTGGAAAGTTCTCCTGACTGAAATATTTTATTAAAAACTGTTTCACTTGTAAGCTGCCGCAACATACTGCACTGATATGTTCATAGCCGAGTGCAGCAACTCTTGCCTCAGACAATGTTGGCCCTATCTCCCAACTGGAAGTGAGGCAATTGTAGAGATCATTGTTTGTTAGACTGAAATTCAATCCTACCTTGCCCGTGGTCACACAGTAGTCTTTGGAAAATGTTCTACATCATCTAGATGGTGTCTCCCACTGTTGTTAATACACGCCCCTAATGTAGAACAGCTGTTACAGGTGGCCTACTATATTTGTTAGAAATCCACAGACCAAAACGCAGTAAGGTTTTCTTTGGTTGGAGTTTAAAATGTGACAGAGGCATGTCTCTGATCTGAATTGCAAGAGCAGTACTCACCACTCCAACAACGGATATAACCTCTTAACAGGGTAGCACTCTTGGAATACATTAAAAATAGGTGATTTTTAGAATTTTTTTTCCAAATAAAATAATAATTAATGGTACATATGATGACATAGTTTTACCCCTTATACTTTTGTATTTAAGAAATCAGTTTTGGGTCTACATCAGATGCTTCTTGTAAATGCTGCACCAGGTGGAAGGACCTCTTGCACCCAGAACACTGGCCATAGGTGGAAGTGTCCGAAGCCTAATATCGGACCAGTAAAAAAGTTATTTTGCATATTTCATTTTCAATATATTTCCCATCAGCAGACAGAGGATAACTGAGAACTATTAAGTTATAAGAAAATGATGATGTTTTGGAAAGAATGTCAGTTTCTTTGCCCACAAAATCAAGACAAACGGTGCATTGAAAATAGACTTTTGAATATATCACGCTGGCATCAAATTCAAATCAAAATTATATGTACCATTTTCTAGTTAGGTTCCCCATCAATTTGAAAAATGTGTTTATAGCTTTGGATCAAATTTTATTTGCAGTTTATAGTCAGCAAATGCTGAACCATACAGCAATCCTTACAGATCCAAAAGGAATTCCTCCTCTGTCTTCTTTGTGACTGTGGCATTCCTGCTGGCCTCTTTGGCAGCTTCTGTGATCTGCTGCTCTGCTCACTGTATAGGCTTTTTGTCTGCTTTCATGCAGAAGTTTAATAGAGACAGACTGTTCCTATCTCAAGTTCAAACACATTCATACTTTCCATAATGCCTGTTAGGCTATCACTGAAATTATATGTCGACTATCCCCTCCCTTCCCCCCCCCCCCCCTCCCGTGAATGGTTTCCGTGACACATTTCCACAAATCCCTTGTAGTTACAAGAACAGTTTCTGGCAAACATGGGATGGACAATGCAATTACGAGGGCATCACGGAGAACATTGAAATTCATTTTTTGAAATTTTCAGAGTACTACCCCCTTAAGATGGGCTAATCACTTTGAGATGGATTAATCAGCTGCATAATACATCATGCTTGAATTGTCATTTCCTTAATCTTGCAGGCTGGCTTACTGGTGAAATAAAACTAACTGGGTGTACAGCTTCCAATCTGTTGTTCTTAGTTTGTTCCATCCAAGCAACTTCCTTTTGAGGACTATGCTGTTTGGTATACAGAGCCGATCTGCGAAGTGGTTACTGTAATAAAGATCACCGATAACTTCCAAGCAGAATCTTTAAAGACTGCAGGGCAAAATGGGATGTCTGTGACTAATGATCACTAAGTAGTAATGAAGTGGATGTTGTTACCAATGTTAGGGATTCATAGATGCTGAGAGAACTTCACATTCTCATCAGCTCGACTTCCCGGGCAAATATATTTTGAGCCCCATAGCACCTTGTGTGTATGTTAAAAAGCCTCCCACTTGGTTGAGTGAGTAGCACTATGAGATCTGTTTGAATATTTTAGTCCAGTGCTCTCTTGTGGTGTCCGATACAGGGGGGCATACTGCTGCCTTATATTACATAAGATGGAACTCATGTGGCACATAAAATTTCAGCAGCAGTTGTTCAGAAACATGCAACCAAGGGGCAGAAGTGAAATTAACTTTTCTCGCATCCCTTCTGAGGTTGTCCTTGTCAAGAAAGGCATTAACTCTGTGCCACAGAGGTCTTCAATTCAAACAAGTTTCCTTAAACAGATGATCAATTATCTTGCCTGTGCCATGGGTTTAAGTTCCTCTAGTAGTACATTCAGTTAGGTTCCATTTTATCAGTCATGTTTTGTTCCATCTTTTGCCCTTTCTCTTTACTAAGAAGATAGATTACTGATAGTTACTGGAGGGCAGGAAGACTTTTTGGATACCTTAAACACATTTGGCTCTTCAAATTTTCCAATAATGTGGCTAGTTGACTGTTTGGCTTAAAAAATGAGTTTTATTAGTGCCAGTAAAAAATTCTTGTTCAACAAATGAGTCTCGAATTAATTAAATGTTTTGCTTGCAGTATTTTGAAATGACAGTAGCAATCATGAGATAAAATACATCATCCTGTCATAACAGAAAACTATTTCTCGGACATATGTTAATGATACAGGAAACAGCCAGCCAGTATTACACTCAGAGAAACTTCCATATGAATTTGTCTGCTTGTTGCAAATAGTGAAGTAGGCAAAGAGAGGTAACATAACAAATGCAGATTTATGTAGCCAAGTAGCAGTTTCTGGAATTTTGAAGGGTCTATATTGGAAAACTGTATATACACTTACATGGCATGAAGACAAGAGGAGCTGAGTAATTTGTGTTTTGAAGATGGGCTAATTGGAACTGCAGTTCCGTTCATACAGTCGAGAAACTTTTGTTAGAATACAAAACTTTGTCCTGAACACCAACACTGGGTGAGAAAGCAAATAAACTAACTTTGATCTGTTTACTTTCACAATTGAAGATGAAATCTTTATGAGTACCATGAGCAACAATGTGTGGTAAAATGAAATGACAAGGCTGTGGCTTTGTCCTCCACCAGAGACACTAAAAGTTGTTACAAGGTATTTTCGAAAAGTTGTTATGGCAGGCCAAGTACATTACTGAATAGTGCACTACACTTCAAAGTGACACACATGCATGACACTATTTTTCAACATATCCATCAAGTCTCTGTAAACATCTGTCAACACCTTCTGCCAATTATTCAGCTCCTTGGTGATAGATATAGGCTGCTTGAGCACGGCACCATTACAAAAACATTCTGAAGGAAGGAAGGAAGGAAGGAAGACACTGAGGTCATTAGAGATAGAACCAAAGTTTAGAATAATTCAAGAATTGGGAATGAAATCGGCTGTGCCATTTCAAAGGAACCATTACGGCATTTGCCCGGAGTGATTTAGAAAGGTAGCAGAAAACCTAAATCTAGATGGTAGGGGACATATTTGAACCATCATTCTTCTGAATGTGAGTCCAGAATTGCTGTGAGAACATCAGGATTCTTGGAAAAAATCTGCTTTTGCATAAAATCAGTTCCTCAACTGACTAGTGACTTTCGTCTGTGGTCGATGTTGGTCTTCCTTTCCAATCAGCATCACCCAAGTCTTTATGGCTTTGGTCAAATTACTGGCACCATTTCGGTGTAGCTGGACAGGACACTGCATTTGGTTGATATACTGCCACAACTTTGCAGGGAATCTGTGGGCAATTAAGCTTTTTTGCCCGCAAGAACCATACTGCCCCACATACTTTGACATTGAAATATGTTTCCAATTGTTGCACCATTTCACTTACACACCATAATGCAGGCATTATCCATACCGCAACATGACTCTGTTTGCAGGAAATCCACAACATTCTGGCACAGCATCGCTTGTTGCAGAATAGTCTTCGTATGGGACTACACGAGTAAGTTACTTTTTGAAGTCCCCTCATATATTTTGAATGGCCCACAATACTTATCGGAATGTGCTGTACCTCCATCAAATACAATATGTAACACTGTTTACAAAATCAAATAAAGATAAGCCACTGTGAGACGCAGACTCTATACTGTGCAACAAATTATTATGTTAATAACATTAATCCCTTTGTCTTCTAAATGCCCATTCCTCTTTTTTTTCTTTTCTTTTCTTCAAGTAACTGTTGTTCTGCACTGTCTCCAACCTGAACGTTCAGATCATTGTAAAAACTTTTTCTGAATAATAATTAGCATTCTTGCTAAACTGATTCACGAAACTTATTTATAAAAATGTTTGTTGTTCCCATAAAATGTCAATTCAATATATTTGCAATTAACTGCCAAATAGAAAGTTGGAACTGCATCGTTTATTGGTTGAAACAACTGTGCTCCAGTTGTGCACTATTGGAAACATCCCCTAGGCTGTGGCTAAGCCATGTCCGCAATATCCTTTCTTCCAGGAGTGCTAGTTCTGCAAGGTTCGCAGAAGAGCTTCTGTGAAGTTTGGAAGGTAGGAGACGAGGCACTGGCAGAACTGAAGCTGTGAGGATGGGCCGTGAGTCGTGCTTGGGTAGCTCAGTTGGTAGAGCACTTGCCTGCAAAAGGCAAAGGTCCCGAGTTCGAGTCTCGGTCCGGCACACATTTTTAATCTGCCAGGAAGTTTCATTTTCTGTTATTTTACAAGGAACCTTCCTTCATTCAGAATAAATCCAATTATAAGTCAGTTGATATCTCATTATTTGAGAATCCTAATAATTTACGTCTGGTAGAATTTTGCAGAGAGCATAACTTAATCATAGCTAACACTTGGTTCAAGAATCATAAAAGAAGGTTGTATACATGGAAGAATCCTGGAGATACTAAAAGGTATCAGATAGCTTATATAATGGTAAGACAGAGATTTAGGAACCAGGTTTTAAATTGTAGGACATTTCCAGGGGCAGATGTAGACTCTGACCACAATCTATTGGTTATGACCTGTAGGTTAAAACTGAAGAAACTGCAAAAAGGTGGGAATTTAAGGACATGGGATCTGGATAAGCTGAAAGAACCAGAGGTTGTACAGAGTTTCAAGGAGAGCATAAGGGAACAATTGGCATCAATGGGGGAAAGAAACACAGTTGAAGAAGAATGGGTAGCTCTGAGGGATGAAGTAGTGAAGGCAGCAGAGGATAAAGTAGGTAAAAAGACGAGGGTTGCTAGAAATCCTTGGGTAACAGAAGAAATATTGAATTTAATTGATGAAAGGAGAAAATATAAAAATGCAGTAAATGAAGCAGGCAAAAAGGAATACAAACATCTCAAAAATGAGATCGACAGGAAGTGCAAAATGGCTAAGCAGGGATGGCTAGAGGACAAATGTAAGGATGTAGAAGCTTATCTCACTAGGGGTAAGATAGATACTGCCTACAGGAAAATTAAAGAGACCTTTGGAGAGAAGAGAACCACGTGTATGAATATCAAGAGCTCAGATGGCAATCCAGTTCTAAGCAAAGAAGGGAAGGCAGAAAGGTGGAAGGAGTATATAGAAGGTTTATACAAGGGCGATGTACTTGAGGACAATATTATTGAAATGGAAGAGGATGTAGATGAAGACAAAATGGGAGGTAAGATACTGCGTGAAGAGTTTGACAGAGCACTGAAAGACCTGAGTCGAAACAAGGCCCCGGGAGTAGACAACATTCCATTAGAACTACTGACGGCCTTGGGAGAGCCAGTCATGACAAAACTCTACCAGCTGGTGAGCAAGATGTATGAGATAGGTGAAATAGCCTCAGACTTCAAGAAGAATATAATAATTCCAATCCCAAAGAAAGCAGGTGCTGACAGATGTGAAAATTACCGAACTATCAGTTTAATAAGTCACAGCTGCAAAATACTAATGCGAATTCTTTACAGACGAATGGAAAAACTGGTAGATGCGGACCTCGGGGAGGATCAGTTTGGATTCCGTAGAAATGTTGGAACACGTGAGGCAATACTGACCTTACGACTTATCTTAGAAGAAAGATCAAGAAAAGGCAAACCTATGTTTCTTGCGTTTGTAGACTTAGATAAAGCTTTTGACAATGTTGACAGGAATACTCTCTTTCAAATTCTGAAGGTGGTAGGGGTAAAATACAGGGAGCGAAAGGCTATTTACAATTTGTACAGAAACCAGATGGCAGTCATAAGAGTCGAGGGGCATGAAAGGGAAGCAGTGGTTGGGAAAGGAGTGAGACAGTGTTGTAGCCTCTCCCCGATATTATTCAATCTGTATATTGAGCAAGCCGTAAAGGAAACAAAAGAAAAATTTGGAGTGGGTATTAAAATTCATGGAGAAGAAATAAAAACTTTGAGGTTTGCCGATGACATTGTAATTCTGTCAGAGACGGCAAAGGACTTGGAAGAGCAGTTGAACGGAATGGACAGGGTCTTGAAAGGAGGATATAAGATGAACATCAACAAAAGCAAAACGAGGATAATGGAATGTAGTCGAATTAGTTAGCGTGATGCTGAGGGAATTAGATTAGGAAATGAGACACTTAAAGTAGTAAAGGAGTTTTGCTATTTAGGAAGTAAAATAACTGATGATGGTCGAAGTAGAGAGGATATAAAATGTAGACTGGCAATGGCAAGGAAAGCGTTTCTCAAGAAGAGAAATTTGTTAACATCGAATATAGATTTATGTATCAGGAAGTCGTTTATGAAAGTATTTGTTTGGAGTGTAGCCATGTATGGAAGTGAAACATGGACGATAACTAGTTTGGACAAGAAGAGAATAGAAGCTTTCGAAACGTGGTGCTACAGAAGAATGCTGAAGATTAGATGGGTAGATCATGTAACTAATGAGGAGGTATTGAACAGATTGGGGAGAAGAGAAGTTTGTGGCACAACTTGACTAGAAGAAGGGATCGGTTGGTAGGACATGTTTTGAGGCATCAAGGGACCACAAATTTAGCATTGGAGGGCAGCGTGGAGGGTAAAAATCATAGAGGGAGACCAAGAGATGAATACACTAAGCAGATTCAGAAGGATGTAGGTTGCAGTAGGTACTGGGAGATGAAGCGGCTTGCACAGGATAGAGTAGCATGGAGAGCTGCATCAAACCAGTCTCAGCACTGAAGACAAGAACAACAACAACAACAATAATAATTTACGCAATCAAATGCCACAAATGCAATTACAAAACATTTCCCAAAGTCCACTTAAAGTAATTAACTCAATTTGACACTTTTTTTCTGCTCCATTGCCTCTTAACGTACCTACTACATGCGACAATTTCTAAGGATGAAAGTTTTATGTAAGTGTTTTCAGTTGCAAACTTTATATTTGTACAAGTTTCTGATGGGGGTTTCCTTGATACAGATTTATCAGGGAGTGTTCTATATACTCTCTTGGCTAAAGTGAATATGCAGAGGTGTACACTTTAAAATAACTGTTGTTGTTGTGTTGTTGTCTTCAGTCCTGAGACTGGTTTGATGCAGCTCTCCATGCTACTCTATCTTGTGCAAGCTGCTTCATCTCCCAGTACCTACTGCAACCTACATCCTTCTGAATCTGCTTAGTGTACTCATCTCTCGGTCTCCCTCTACGATTTTTACCCTCCACGCTGCCCTCCAATGCTAAATTTGTGATCCCTTGATGCCTCAAAACATGTCCTACCAACCGATCCCTTCTTCTAGTCAAGTTGTGCCACAAACTTCTCTTCTCCCCAATCCTATTCAATACCTCCTCATTAGTTACGTGATCTATCCACCTTATCTTCAGTATTCTTCTGTAGCACCACATTTCGAAAGCTTCTATTCTCTTCTTGTCCAAACTAGTTATCGTCCATGTTTCACTTCCATACATGGCTACACTCCAAACAAATACTTTCAGAAACGACTTCCTGATACTTAAATCTATATTCGATGTTAACAAATTTCTCTTCTTCAGAAACGCTTTCCTTGCCATTGCCAGTCTACATTTTATATCCTCTCTACTTCGACCATCATCAGTTATTTTACTTCCTAAATAGCAAAACTCCTTTACTACTTTAAGTGTCTCATTTCCTAATCTAATTCCCTCAGCACCACCCGATTTAATTTGACTACATTCCATTATCCTCGTTTTGCTTTTGTTAATGTTCATCTTATATCCTCCTTTCAAGACACTGTCCATTCCGTTCAACTGCTCTTCCAAGTCCTTTGCCGTCTCTGACAGAATTACAATGTCATCGGCGAACCTCAAAGTTTTTACTTCGTCTCCATGAATTTTAATACCTACTCCAAATTTTTCTTTTGTTTCCTTTACTGCTTGCTCAATATACAGATTGAATAACATCGGGGAGAGGCTACAACCCTGTCTCACTCCTTTCCCAACCACTGCTTCCCTTTCATGCCCCTCGACTCTTATTACTGCCATCTGGTTTCTGTACAAATTATAAATAGCCTTTCGCTCCCTGTATTTTACCCCTGCCACAAATAAGACTATAAATTTCAAAACCAATCACACTCCAAGATTAGAGTGAATAAAGTACCTGTTGTAGAGAGATAAATGTCTAAATGTTATGCCAGATTTTTCAGCTACATCTATATCTTCATTAACATAGAGAAAACCAAGCAGTATTAGATGGTTGCTTACTGAATTCTATGAAATTTCTGCTAAAAGCTAGAGATATATAAGTCGACTCAGGCAGAACCTCCATGTAACTGAGCATGCTTGATGCAAGTTGCTTAATCAATACTATTTGCTAGCAAACTGTATCTGTATACATTACGTTGAAAAAAAGAAAGCACCTAGGAGGCGAGCAGGGAATTAAATGAAACTTCTGACACCGAGGGTGTTGATGTTATTTCAGTGATTACAATATCACATAAGTTTATGAACTTGGCATATTAGCCCACTTACCAGTATGACATTGTGCCCCTTCTGACCTGGCTGCACATACTGTTGAGTTGAGAAGTTGTCATAGTTGCAGTATTCTGGGCAGCATCAATTTCGGCCACAACTGTCAATATCCTGGATACAGGCTGTGGGACAGAGCTGAAATCCAAGCTGGCCCTACAAATTGTATCAGGGACAGATCTGGTTATCTTGCTGGCTGAGCGAGTACCTCAGCATCACACAGATAGATCATAGATGCATGTGCCATGTGCTGATGAGCACTGTCCTGTTGAAAAATGGCATCAAGATGGACACTTGAGAAGTAACACACAACAACAAAAGAAGCCCCTAACATATAGTTGTGCTGTCAGAGTTTCATCACTAGTGCCAGCCGTGACCTGAAATCATATCTGATGGCTCTCCATAAGTAATATTACTATGCCTCTGCACAATTTTGGAAGAATGTGACCTCTCCATAGCTTGCTGGCACTCTCACTAATGGTGGTCATCCTTGGAACTGCAGAACCACAATTCATTGCTGAACACAATGTGACGGCATTCATCAGCTGTCCACACTTCCTGTCCATGACACCAATCAAAATGCAGCCATTTGTGTTGCAAAAATAAAAAGCACCCTACATATGGAATGTTAAGTCTCTGGTTTGGCTGCTGCTGGACTCTGACCAATGGTGCAGGATGATACAGAATGTCCATTACTTCTTCCCAGATGGCAATCACAGATGTGAAGGGTTTATGGAAGTGCTTGGTACACAATACAGCAATTCTCCATTGCAGTGGTCAGGCGTAGTCGACTGAAGCCTTGGAAAGAATGCCTGCCCTTAGTGTTAAACAGTGGGCCACTGCTCCATCCCAGTTCACCACAAATATGGATATGGTACAATTCAACCAGCCAGACAAATGAAACCTTTTTCAAACTGTATGGTGTTGATAACACTGTCTCACACAAGCACACAGTTTTCATTCAACATCTGATTCTGTTCATACACCTTACATACTACATATAAACAAGACATCTGCACCTGATAGCTATTCTGCTTTTCAGGGAAAATTACTATGCAATAATTTACAAACTCTCCAATGGTGTGTATGTGTAATTATGTCATCGGACTATGTCTTCTGAGTGCGTTATTTTTTTTTTTTTTAAATCGTGCAATGTATTTTAGCCACAATAATTTCAAACAGTTTTATTTTCAGTAAATATTGACAAAAGAACCAATCATCAGTGCCACATTTGTAAAATAAATAACATGCAAGTGTGTGAACCAGAGATGAATGACACGAATGCAATGCTGTACCAGTAGGCTGAAAGTTATACTTTGGTGTCATTTGTTGGGTGGGTGTTAAAAGTCTTGTAGAGACACATGCAAGGTAGGACTTGGTGGTGGTACCTAGCAATTTAGAACAAACAAAAGTGCACAATTCAGTTTGTATCTTATCTAGGGTGCCAATACTAATAGTATGAGATGCATGGCTATGAATGTTCACTACAGGGCTTAACAATGTTAGTCGAGATTTATATGCTGTTGTTTCAAAAAACCAGTTCTGTAGGTTTTCTACCAGTTGAAAATGGTAGGAAAATAAATATGTTAAGAAACTTTTAAAGTGAAGGCTCGCTATGCTTACTGGAGAGAAAATGCTACTACTTCTTGAAAGAAGCAATTATGACTCTAAAAGCTTAAATGGTGCTAAAAGAAGAAAACAATATAAAACTTATTTCAGAGAAAGAAGAGCCGAAATTTCTGTAAAAGCAAATATCATACTCTAAGAGCTGGGAAATCTCATTAGGGATATGGGCTCTTCAATTCCTGAATGAAGATCTACCTTGTGCAAGAAAGGTGCTTCTTGTACACAACAGATACACACAATATTTGCAGTTCATAAGTAGAAAACTGAATGGCAGATTTTTCTTTTACCTGCTGTAAAGTAATTAAGTCTTGAATCTTGAAAGAGGAATTACCTAAATGACTGACATACATCGAAAATACAAATTTTTTGCGCACACTACCTTACTTTTCAGACATGTACTATATAGCAATAATTGTCTTATATTGTCCCAGTTTTTCTTTAAATCAGTTTCCATAAATATGAGAAAGTCAGTAAAGAGTTATTCTTTAGTCTGCCTTTCCTACCAATATGTGGTTTTTCACACTCTGCACTGCAGATCACCATGTAAGATCTGTTGAGTAATATGTTCTTGAAGTTCACAAAAAACATGTATTCCAAGTGTACGATTACTAATTGGAGCTCCCAATGTGTAGTCTATAAAGTAACTGGTTCACATTTCTATGTGTAAAAACATTTGCTCCTGCCAGTCACAGTTTTTATTTACTTTATATATGATTTCGTGAAAATTCTCACTGTTAAGTACGCTTTCTTTTCCCAGGTATGCTTAAAGCTACTGGTTTGTTGTGGTCACTTTACAGTACTATAAACACACAAAAATTTTGTTGTTATTGTTTTATCTTGATCTAGAGACACTCACAAATGTAACTGTAATCACACAAACAAGATTTTGAAAGGCTTCTTACACAGGAAGTCTCAAATGCAACTCGCTACTTACACAGTTTACTTCAAAATTCTCCAAGTACAGAACAATACTTTCTTTTATCATCAACAATGCATATCATCAAAAATTAGTTGTGAAACGGTGATTTTATTTTGTTTCTAAGAGAGAGTGATTAAACAGTAATAGTTAGTGGAACAACTGACAACTACAGGCTTCATCAAAATTACTTTCATACACTAGTAACTGGGGGAAATCAGATTATTTCACATTATATAACTGATTAAAAGAATCCTAATAAAATTTATGACAGTTTGACCATAAAGAGATTAATCACTCCCAAAATAGGCACCAAGCTTTTAAAAAATCATAGGCTCCATTCTCATACTGAGTGATTACAAATTCATTGTTTTCCAAAGCTCATTTATTCTCTTAACTTTTTTGGTCAATGACATTTATTCTCTCATTCCATCTTACATTTGGATTTACCAATATCCATGACATCTTTGTGAGATATGATACAAAATTTGATGTAATTAAAAATGTCTTATAACACAACTAGCATCAGCTGTTCTGCATGATGTTTATGGTTCTGCAACATAGCAGAACCGCGGTGGAGGTCTATTAAAGCTTTTCAGTAGGCCCTCCAATCTCTTTACAGTTGAAATCACTTACGAATGGATTGGATTCAGCTACTTAGTAACTGTTCTAATTACTCATGTAGGTTACAGAAACGTTAGTTGTAATTATTACAACAACCCACCTGAACCACATTGCTGGCATGAGAATTAGTAAAATCTATAGATGTATTTTAACAACTGTGGTGACATGCACAAGTATAATTGAACTGATGGCTAGCATGTGCCCTTTAGATTCTAATTGACTGTTCTGTCTCAATTGTATTCTAACCCATTCACACATAGTATACCTTGCCAATGAACAGAAATTTGCCCCATCCATAGGATCAGGACAATATAGTGACTTTTCTGCGCCATCCGCGAACTTTTTTGCGACACGAGCCATCTTTTTTGCGCTACTCGCTATCTCTGTTTTTGAGCAGCGTGTGTTCTTTTCCCCTGATCTGGACATACTTGCTTGGTCTGGTCAACTTTTTCCGTATTTTTCTTATTTAGTGGTCTTTCTTTTGTATTTAACATTACCAACACAATTTCTTTCTTTCTCGTCCTTCCTTCCATGTTTTATTCTTTCTTATGATTACTATTTTAACTTTAGTTATTTAATTTCCCTACCCACCAGTTACCCACTATGTACCCTAATCCTATACCACATTATTTACATTCATTCCAAAAACATGCATTTACTGTAGCCAAACTGCAATCCCACATACTTTTCTTCCATTCCTGCTTAACCTTTGGAATTACCCCTAAAGTACTTACCTTAAAAGTTCCCATCTCTGGGTGCAATTCTTCCTTCCACCAATCTCTCCTGGACTTCCAGAACCTTCAATCCTTAGCCCTTACCCAACCTGTCCTGAATCTCTACACTACTTCATGTAACCACCACTCCCAACAGCTCTTATCTCTCCTCAAAGTCCTCCATCTCTCAAGCCCTTGCTTGGAGAAAACACTCAGGAACATCATCCTAGAAGCCAGCTGCAAACTTGAGTCCCATGCCACACACCACCTGAAAGAACTATCCACAGTGCTAGTGCAACACCTAAGAAGTGGGGTCCCTCTCCCTATCCCTCACAAACACCAACCACAACAGAACCATCAACAAACCCCCCTCATAGCCAACAAACCTAGCCTAGCCACCCTACTCAATCTCCCCATCCCAGCACATACCCCACACAGATCAAATCTCAGTCAAATGCCACATATCACCAACCCCAATTCAGTTCTAAACCTCTCATCCAGATCCCTCTCTCCTCCAGAGACATCTGTTCTATCAAAAGGCCTTACCTTTAGCCCCACACATAAATTCAACCACACTGCCCTGGTTAAAGATCTCTCATTCACCCAGAACCTCAACTCACTTCACTACCCAAACACAGCCCCCAAATACTAGACCCAGTGTTGAACCTTGTCTAGAACAGTTCCGACCACCTTCTCAAAGGGATCCTCCTCCCCTCCCCCAAAACCATCCCTTGCAGACATTTCAGGAATTCCTCACATCCAGTGTTGCCTCCCAGTCCTTCTTGAAGAACATTCCGACAACCCCCATCACCCCAGCTGAATCCCGTGCCATTAAGGAGCTGAAAACAGACTGCTCTATTGTAATCCTCCTGGCAGATAAAGGCTCCACAACTGTGGTACTTGACCTTGTGGAGTATGTGGCAGAAGGACTGCGTCAACTCTCCGACACCTACAAAGCTGTTACCCAGGATCCCATTCCCTCCATCCCGACTGAGCTGCAGAAAATCCTAACAATCCAAGGTCCCTCACAAGACCTCACAACAGCTTCCATAGACTTACTCACTCCACCTGAGCCACGTACCCCTACCTTCTACCTATTACCCAAAATCCACAAAGAGAACCATCCTGGCCGTCCCACTGTAGCAGGCTTCAAAGCCCCAACAGAACGTATCTCAGCTCTGGTAGACCAACACGTCCAACGTATCACCCGCAGACTCCCATCTACATCGAGGACACAAACCACTTCCTAGAACGCCTCAAATCCATTCCCACTCCTCTCCCACCTGAAACCTTTGTCACCATAGATGCTACATCCCTTTACACAAACATCCCACACACCCATGGTCTCTCTGCCCTTGAGCACTACCTCTCCCAACAACCACCCGAAGATCTTCCAAAAACTCGTTCCTTATCACACTTACCAACTTCATCCTCACCCATAATTACTTCACTTTTGAAGGCCAGACCTACAAACAAATCAGGGGAACTGCCATGGGAACCAGGATGGAACCGTCCTATGCCAACCTCTTCATGGGCCGCATGGAGGCGGCTTTCCTGAAGACCCAACAGCTGCTTCCCCTGGCCTGGTATAGGTTTATAGATGACATCTTTGTGGTCTGGACTCATGGTGAAGAAACACTCGTTAATTTCCTCCATAACCTCAACTCCTTTTCGAATCTGAATTTCACCTTGTTCTTCTCCAAAACTCAAGCCACCTTCCTGGATGTTAACCTTCATCTTGTTGAAGCTCACATCCACACCTCTGTACATATCAAACCCTCAAACAAACAACAGTACCTTCACTTTGAAAGCTGCCATCCATTCCACATCAAACACTCCCTTCCCTACAGCCTAGGTATTCATGCCAAACTTATCTGCTCCAGTGACGAATCCCTCAACAATTACACCAATAACCTGACCAGTGCTTTCCTCTCCCGCAACTATCCTACAGACCTTGTCCACAAACAGATCTCCCGAGCAATACATTCCTACCCGTCCAACAACAATGTTCCTACCCTCAGACCACACAGAAGCATTCCCCTTGTCACCCAATATTATCCTGGCCTCGAATACATCAATAAATTACTCCGCCAGGGATATGACTTTCTCAAGTAAACCCCTGAAATGAGATCATCCCTTGACAAAATTCTCCCCACACCACCCAGAGTTGCCTTTCGTCGCCCCCCTAATCTCCATAACATCCTTGTTAAACCCTACAATATTCCCAGACTACCTTCTCTACCCAGCAGTTCCTACCCCTGTAACCGACCCCACTGCAAAACCTGCCCCATGCATCCCCCCCACAACCACCTACTCCAGCCCCGCTACTGGTAAAACATACACAATTCAAGGCAGGGCCACGTGTGAAACCACACGTCATTTATCAGCTGACATGCCTGCACTGCACAGCCTTTTACAATGGTATGACAACAACTAAACTGGCTGAGCGCATGAACGGACACAGACGAACTGTCCGCCTAGGAGATGTCCAATACCCAGTAGCGGAGCATGATCTCCAGCACAATTCTAGGGACCTAGGAACCTGCTACACCGTACGTGCCATTTGGCTTCTCCCACCCAACACCAGTCCCTCTGAACTGCGCAGATGGGAACTTGCACTCCAACACATCCTTTCATCCCGCCATCCCCCTGGACTGAACCTACGTTAACCAACCTCACTCCCATTTACTCTTCAGTCTTCTCCTCTTTCCCTTTCCGCTTTAGCCATTCATGCATCTTTTCATCCTACATCTTTATACTATATACCTCTTTACTTCTGTATGCATCCTCTTTGGTTTGAAGCTGGCACAGTACCTACAATAGAATGTCTTTGGCTTCCCTCTGACAACCATGCCTCCATCCTTGCTACCCTCCCTGTTTTCCTTTCCCTGTTGCTCCATAACCTAGGTTGTGAGTAACTAAATCCACTTTCCTTTCTTCCCTTTCTTTCCCCTCTCTCCTCCCTGATGAAGGAACATTTATTCCGAAAGCTAGGAACTTAAATTTTCGGTTTTTTTTTTGTGTATCTATCGGCTGTACTGAGCTGAGGTAAGTACTGGCCAGCCCCTCTATCTCTTTGTTAGTATTTGTTTCACATCTTTATATAAGATTTTCCATTAATTATTTAGTGACAATCCCACTGAAGTGACCCACATCATCGCACTGTGGTCATGAAGCTTGTCCACAAGTTACCATTACAAAGCACTGGTGACATTTCCAGTCTCCACCTCTGAACCAGGGATTCATCAAAACCACGTGTACCCAATAATGAGAAATTTGAGGTGCTCACTATTTAGCTGAATCCAGGGGGCACACATCACTTACTGAACACCCCACAAGGAGTGATAAATGTCCTCTTTGACATTCCAACACTGTAGTTTCTTAGTAAGATTCACAATGCTGTTCTGGCCAAGCCTCTTCCAAAATGTTTTGAGTGTCTACCATTATTGTTCACACATTTGACAACAGTTGCTTTCAGCTCTGACTTCCTTGATGATCACCTTGCCCCAGTGTTCAAATAGGATTTCTCTTGACCTCTTCTCTGGAACATTTTTATCAAAGCACTCGCCATATCACTGCAGTTGTTTTACTTACTGGCGCTAACAGCTTGGAAAGAGTGTGTACTGCATACAACTTTTACATCCTACTTCATTTCTACACACACACACACACACACACACACACACACACACACACACAGTGGGAAGGGTGGAAATGGTACATGAAGTATTTTTGTCTACCTTCAACTTAACTGCATTTTCCAATAATTTGCAGAATGCACTGGTAATCAGTACACTGGAAAGATAGTTTTTAAGTGATCCTATCAAGTAATTACAAAATTTCAATATTTTGCAATACCCTCTTTCATACCCAGTAGTATAACAGGTTCTGTAATCTCTTTGCCCACTGACGCTAAAAGAAAAGGTAGAGTACTACAGACTAACATTTTATCAATGGCAAGGTCATTACAAACAGAATCCCAACTAACACTGGACAAATACATGACAAATCATGTCACTGGTTTTCCAAAGGAACATAATAGAATTTACATTGAGATTTGCAGATGTAATGGAAAAAATACAAATTTCCACATGTGCATTATAAAACTACTACAACTGAACTGGAGTTCATTGTGTCACTGAAGATTATGTCCCTCACTAACATCCTAATACAACCAGTGCACCTGTATTTGTTCTAGTTTACAAATTTTCTTCAAGTAATGGTTTGTTCCCAGCAAAACAATTCTTAACACTTAATGCTGTTATGAAGCGAATGGCAGTAACATAAACTAACTAGAAGGTCTGTTATGAAAGGTTTAACAATTCCTGAAAATTGTTATTTTTAATATATAATTTGTATTCGTAAATACTTACCATAAACGTACTTTGCATTCGTATCACATTGTAATAGCTGCACATACTACAAACAACAAGGAGTTCATATCCAAAGACTACAAAATCACTTGTATAAAAGTGTTTTATTATGACAACAGGGCACATCCCACTGTAACATTTTCACACAACACATTCAACAACTTATTGTTCCATAAAATTATGGGATATTTGCAAGATAATCCTTAATAGTTGATGGATCAAGCCGCCTAAATCCCTCAGCGTCACAAATTCCAACTTCAATGTTATCAGCTGTCATTTGTCCTTCAAATCCTTCCTTCAGTGTTAATATAGCGGTGTGGACTGCATCATCAAGTTCGAGGTCTTCACTGTATCTAAAATACAAAATATGTTTTCATGTTTACTTCTTTCTAGAAAATTTTAGTAGTAAACACTATTGTGGAAAACCAATTGAGCAAAAGATTATAGAACCTACAACATAAAACTAAATGAATAGAAAATAACATGACAGAGGAGGTGACCTTAATCTTCCAAATAACTCCTCCAATGAGAAAACACTGACCAATGAATGAATTGCTGAATATAATGTGTAGCCCTGCATAACTTTCATAACTGTACTGATAAAAGTAAAATCGGAACTCTCTCTTAATACAGCGATAATGAAAATTACAGACTGTGAAATACATGTCTGTCATATGTGCTACAAAGAGTTGTGACTCACAGTGCAAAGTTCTAGTTTTTAAGAGCAAATTTGACAAATTGTGTTCCCACTTAGATGATGGCAGTCATTATGAATTGTATTTCTTTGTTACATTAGTAAAAAGCTTACCTCTTTTCAAGGAATGTTTTCCCATTAATAAAATTCTTTCCCATTGCTGTTGCTTTCCAAGCAAAATATGCTCCTGAGGGGTCACACTGGAAGAGGTACGGACGGTTTTCATCCCAGCCACAAATCAGAAGGGACACACCAAAAGGACGAACACCACTGAAAAATATGAATAGAATGAAGAATACGAAATATAACAGACATCAAAGACAAGACGAGTGACCTGAAGATAAATAGCTCTAACATCCTCCCTGCAGACGAAGGCTCCATTACTGTGGTACATGCTTGTGAGAATTATATGGTAGAAAGGCATCATCAGCTCTTTGGCATCTTGTCACACACAACAATCGTTTCAGACTCATTGGCTGCAATTGTGTACATTAATTTTTACTGTGTCTCAGCTGCAACAGAAGTATTTTGCCTACACACACACACACACACACACACACACACACACACACACACAAACTGAATGTAGCACTGTGTAGAATACAGAAATGGTTGGTCAGTTACATTCCTCTATATAGTTGAATTTTGTTACTGTTATTTTGTTGGGACTTACTGATTTAAAAGTTTATTTACTGCAACAACAAACATTTCAAAATTAATTACTTAAGCACTTAAAAAGACATCACATTTTTCAGTGCTCACAATTGTCACCATGAGGTCACACACACAGTACATGACACAACCTAGAACTTTGTTCTTACTTTACTTGAAGTGCCTTTTTTTCACCTTGGTTATCTAAACAATTTTTATGAGTTTTGATTGGGATTTTTTCAAAACAGACATGTCAGTTTTTATTACTAATAATTTTTATAATTAGTTGCAATTAGAAAAATTAGTATAGTATTCAAGATGCAGTTATCGACAACATGGTTAAGCCTACTATATAGTATTATATACAGAAAAGTACTGCTACTAAGGAAATTATTTGTGACCTTATGATTTTTAAGTTCTGTTCCTCAAGTCAAAGTAACAGTGTTTCAAATAAGCAAGATGCAGACGCCATTTTAGACATGCTGATCAATGAGAAGATGTCAGATTCTGACTTATCGTAAGAGGGAGATTCAGTTTTGTATAGAATCCTCCTGTATTTTGAGAGAAAAAGGTGAGAGTGGGGGCTGATAAAGTAAACAGAGATGAAAGATGTGTGTAATGTCACTGGTGACAGTGACAGCAATATTCAAGAAAGTAATGATATAAAATACATTTTATTAGAAACAAAGGACATCAAGTGGCGCCATCATCCAATATCTATACTGGATTCATATTCTGAATGGAATCAACATACTGAAGAAGAGGAGTTACTTTCTCTTTCAGCTTACTGAAGTAAGTGCACACCCAATGACCTCTCCAGCACCATGGTTGATATGGCAAACATATATGCATTGCAAAGTGGTAGAATTAGCAATTTCAATCAAATGGCACTAGCTGAGCACACAACACTGTTTCGGTTTCATATAATTATGGTAGCTCCAAAATTTCTCAGAGTTTAAATGTACTGGGGCATGACAATGAAACGAATTATTCTTAGATAGCATGTCAAGAGGCAGATTATACCAACTCAGACCAAATTTGAACTACTCTTCATAACAGATGTCTGCAGTTAATTGTGACGAAAGAATTAACAGTTGATGAGGCAATGATCCCCTTTACAAGGCATCTCTCTCTGTGAAATGGAGCAAGGGGCTGGGGCAAGCAATTCCACGATGTATCAAATGTACAGGTTACGTGGTAACAGCGGACAAGCTTATGATTTAGTTCTTTTTCAGGGAACAACTGAATTTCAGGAATCTTCACTGAAGACACTTGGACAAGGACTAACAGCAGCTTTTCAGTTGGCCCAGAGAGTAAAAAGGAAATACAGAATTTTGATACTTTTTCTTCACACAAGCTTCTCCAAGCACTGAAACAAGATAACATTTATGCTGCTGGAACTGTCAGGGACAACTGTTTTGCTAACCCTCCTCTAATGCCAGACAAGGAGGCACTGAAAAAGGGAAGAGGATTTTCAGAAGAAATTTGCAGCATGAATGACATAACACTGATAAAATAGATTGATTTACAGTTGTTCGTGGTTTACATTTTATTAGCAAAGGAGAAACTGAGAAAGTAAATGCTCGGATGGGACAAGAAACAAAATAAGTACACAACTACAGAGATTGTAGAACGTTATGAATATAATTTATGGAATCATTTTGTTATTTACTAAAAACAAATTTTACATCTGTTGTGTGTGTAGGAGTTCTCATCCACCTGCACCATGTAAATAAAGTCTTTTGGTCTGAAGTGATTTCTGTGTTCATTGAGATCCAGTGCACGTATCTGAGTACAAAGCAGCATATTTAGAAAACTGGTGCACATTCACTATGTGATCAAAGGTATCCCGACACCTGGCTTGGCTGAAAATGACTTGCATGTTTGTGGCACCCTCCATTGGTAATGCTGGAATTCAATATGGTGTTAGCCTATGCTTAGCCTTGATGACTGCTTCCGCTCTCACAGGCATACATTCAGTCAGGTGCTGAAAGATTTCTTGGGGAATGACAGTCTATTCTTGACATAGTGCTGCACTGAGGAGAGGTATCAATGTCAGTTGGGGAGAGGTATCAATGTCAGTTGGTGAGGCCTGGCATGAAGTTAGTGTTCCAAAACATCCCAAAGGTGTTCTGTAGAATTCAGGTCAGGACTCTGCGCAAGTCAGTCCATTATAGGGATGTTATTGTCATGTAACCACTCCGCCACAGGCCGTGCATTATGAACACATGCTCTTCTATGTTGAAAGATGCAATTGCCATCCCCGAGTTGCTCTTCAACAGTGGGAAGCAAGAAGGTGCTTAAAACATCAATGTAGGCATGCGATGTGATAGTGCCATACAAAACAACAACATGTGCAAGCCCCCTCCATGAAAAGAGTGAGCACACCAAAACAACACCACCTCTGAATTTTAGTGTTGGCACTACACACACTGACAGACGATGTTTACCGGGCATTTTCCATACCCACACCCTACCATCGAATCGCCAAAATATGTACCTTGATTCATCACTCCACGCAACATTTTTCCACTGTTCAATCGTCCAATGTTTACGCTCCTTACACCAAGCATGGCATCATTTGACATTTACTGACATAATGTGTGGCTTATGAGCACCCACTCAACCATGAAATCTCAGTTTTATCACCTCCCGCCTAACTGCCATAGTACATGTAGTGGATCTTGATGCAGTTTGGAATTCCTGTGTGATGGTCTGGATACATGTCTGCCTGTTACACATTACGATCCTCTTCAACTGTCGGCAGTCTTTGTCAATCAACAGATGAGGTTTTTGTGCCGTATGTGACCTTTTTCATTTCCACTTCACTATCACATTGCAAACAGTGGACCTATGAATGTTCAGGAGTGTGAAAATCTCGTGTACAGACGTATGGCACAAGTGACACCCTATCACATGACCCCGTTCGAAGTCCATGAGTTACGCGGAGTGCTCTATTCTGCTCTCTCACGATGTTAAATGATTACTGAGGTCGCTGGTATGGAGTACCTGGCAATAGATGGCAGCACAATACACCTAATATGAAAAACTTTTTTTTTTGGGCGGGGGGGGGGGGGGGGGGGGGGGAGGTGTCTCCGGATACTTTTGATCAAATGGTGTATTTGTATAATTCATGTTTCTAACATCATTATTTAAAAAAGTTTGCGTGCTACGGAAACAAAGTCTGAAAGAATTAATGACCACATTCCTTCCATCCAAAGTGATATGCATAAAATATTTGAAACCTTAAGGCCACACATAATACTCCCATAAGGCTCCTTACCCATTCTGATCCACACACACACACACCTTATACCTCATTCCCGTAATACCTAAAAACAGTGAAAGTAATTCATTCACCCAAAATCTTATTGAATGCTGTCTCTGGAAATTATTTTGAACAATTAGCTCAGGGACCAACAAATGTGAACAGTTGCGAGAACATACTTGGCGCCTAAGCAACAGATAATGGCAACCAAACAGCATCATGATGGATACAGGGATTAGCGAGCACAAAGTCATTGTAGCAAGACGGCGGGGGTAAAATACAGGGAGCGAAAGGCTATTTACAATTTGTACAGAAACCAGATGGCAGTTAAAATAGTCGAGGGGCATGAAAGGGAAGCAGTGGTTGGGAAGGGAGTGAGACAGGGTTGTAGCCTCTCATCGATGTTATTCAATCTGTATATTGAGCAAGCAGTAAAGGAAACAAAAGAAAAATTCGGAGTAGGTATTAAAATTCATGGAGAAGAAATAAAAACTTTGAGGTTCGCCGATGACATTGTAATTCTGTCAGAGACAGCAAAGGACTTGGAAGAGCAGTTAAATGGAATGGACAGTGTCTTGAGAGGAGTATATAAGATGAACATCAACAAAAGCAAAATGAGAATAATGGGATGTAGTCGAATTAAGTTGGGCGATGCTGAGGGAATTAGATTAGGAAATGAGACACTTAAAGTAGTAAATGAGTTTTGCTATTTGGGGAGCAAAGTAACTGATGATGGTCGAAGTAGAGAGGATATAAAATGTAGACTGGCAATGGCAAGGAAAGCGTTTCTGAAGAAGAGAAATTTGTTGACATCGAGTATAGATTTAAGTGTCAGGAAGTCTTTTCTGAAAGTATTTGTATGGAGTGTAGCCATGTATGGAAGTGAAACATGGACGATAAATAGTTTGGACAAGAAGAGAATAGAAGCTTTCGAAATGTGGTGGTACAGAAGAATGCTGAAGATTAGATGGGTAGATCGCATTACTAATGAGGAAGTATTGAATAGGATTGGGGAGATGAGAAGTTTGTGCACAACTTGACCAGGAGAAGGGATCGGTTGGTAGGATATGTTCTGAGTGATCAAGGGATCACCAATTTAGTACTGGAGGGCAGCGTGGAGGGTAAAAATCGTGGAGGGAGACCAAGAGATGAATACACCAAGCAGTTTCAGAAGGATGTAGGTTGCAGTAGGTACTGGGAGATGATGAAGCTTGCACAGGATAGAGTAGCATGGAGAGCTGCATCAAACCAGTCTCAGGACTGAAGACCACAACAACAACAACACTAATATCAATTTGCTGTAAGATTTTGGAAATAATACTGTGGTCTAATATTATGAATTACCTTGGAGAAAATTATTTATTGACTAATAGTCGATAAGGGTTCAGAAAATATTGTTCTGTAAAATAGCTATTTACTTTCAAAGAGTAATGAGTGCTATCAGCAGGAAATGTCAAATCCATACTTCTAATCAAATTGCCCGCCTACCAAGTATTGTCTTAGTTGTGCATCTGGATTCATAATTTCCTGATAGAAAGATCACAGTTCATAATAATTGGTTTAATATCATTGAGTAAAACAAAAGTGATATCTGGCATTCCCCAAGGAAATTTTATAGGCCCTCTACTTTTCCTGATATACATAAATGATTTATGAGCCAATCTGAGCAACCTGTGATTGTTTGGAGATGATGCTGTCATTTACTGTATAGTAAAGTCATGAGATGATCAAAACAAATTATTGCCAAATGATTCACTCAAGGTATCTGTACGACACGAAAAGTGGCAATTGACTCTAAATAATGAAAACTGTGAAGTCATCCACGTAAGTATTAAAAAGAATCTGCTAAATTTCAATAACATGATAAACGACAATCTAAAGGCTCAGAATTCAGTTAATACTGAGGGATTATGATTATGAATAACTTAACTAGGAACGATAATATAGATAATGTTATGGGGAAAACCAGAAGACTTTGAAATATGGAAATTGGGGTGGCAGTCATTACAACAAAGGCATTTTTCATTGCAACAGAGCCTTCTCATGAAATTCCAACCACCAGCTTTCTTACCCAAATGTGAAATTTTTTTTGGCACCACCTGCATAGGGAGAGTTGATCATCATAGGAAAGTAAGAGAAATCAGAGGTTGGACAGAAAGACTGAAACGTTCATCTTTCCCACATGCTGGTCCAGAGCAGTACAGTAGAGAAATAACTTTAAGGTGGTTCAATGAACCCTATGCCATGCACTTAATTGTGAACTGCAGAGTAATCGTGTAGATATAAATTCCTGTAACCACCAGCTGCTGTATAAACTCTACTGAATGGTGCTTCTGGTTTTTGTCTATATTGACAACCTCCTGGCACTGGCCAAAAATTCATCATAGAACCTTGCTTTCTGATGTAGTACACATAGTTGCCGTACTGGCCTGATTAGTCAAACATCACTATTTATATTACATGTCGCAAGGAAAACCATCCCAGCAACCTCCACCAATGAATACAGCCACTGTTAATCAGTATTCATTCCATCCACAGGAAACAACAGATACTACTTCCCTGTACATCTGGTTTTCAATTCCAACCATCCCATTTACATTTGCCTCTCACACTAGAATGCTACCTCTTCCAAAAGCTACCTGAAGGCCTTCCTTAAACTTAATTTACTGTCACTCTATCCCATTTCAACCCTAACTATAACAAACCCCTTCAACTCTGAATGCAAAATGTGAATCAAGGAGACCACTACATGAACCAGAATGGCTTCATTATACATCAACCTTTTCAAGTGCTTAATGGAAGAGGCACTCCTGGAGACCCAGAAGCGTGGCAACTTGGCTTGATACAGATTTATTGTAAACATGTTTGAAGTCAGGACTCATGGCGAAGAAGACCTGCTCTATACTTTCTGCAACTTCTTAATAACTTTTAGCAATGCAAAGTCACCTCACACTTTCAAAATGCAAAGCTATCTTACCTATTGTTGACCTCCACCTTACTGAAGCCAACATCCAAGTCTCTGTCAATACAAAACGAACCAAAAGGCAACAGTAACTATCGTTGAAGGACAATTAAATTTTCCAGCTTGGCTGTTATGCAATCGCTGTCACTTTCATCATGATCATTTGATTTCATCTGTTACCCATTTTCAAGTGAATACTCCTATATTCTTAAAAACATGGGCAAGAAAAATGTTCTATACTTGTCAACATTTTAGAATAACTACTGACACAGAGGCAGCATACAAAATAAATAAATACATAAATTTCACCACACCCCTCGCACATACCATCCTTTCAGATTTAATTTGGCACCTGAAACATCTTCCTTGTCAAACACACTTTACACGCCTCAAAAACTACACAGCCAAGGCTATGATTTCCTCATATCAATCCCCAGAGTGGGACTGTCTTTTCACATTATGAACAGTTGCCTACTTTCACCCTTCTAGCTTATTTAACATCCGTGTCACAACATATGACAGGAAGGATAGGAACACAGGGATCAGTTGCAATCCCACTTGTTTTTTATTACTCTTGCATATTCAGATTTCAGCTACAGCTGTCTTCAGTGCATACTAGTGAGTTGTAATCCAACAAACTCTAAACAGTACATGTCACCATATGACTTTAATGGTGTACAGGTATTAGTAATTTCCTTCCACCTATACACCAACTAAGTCCAACACACCAGTAAGAAACCTCGACCACTATTCCCCTGTGAAGGTTCTTACCTCTGTAATTGTGCAAACTGTATACCCTGCCCCATGCACCCACAAACTACCCACTATTCCTCTGTGAAGGTTCTTACCTCTGTAATTGTGCAAACTGTATACTCTGCCCACTAACATAGCCCCACCGAAGGTAGAGCCTACAGCATCATGGGCAGAGCAACTAAAGAAACAGAAATGTTTTCCAACTAACATAGAAATGACCACTACTACACTGGCAGAGCACACAAACGGGCACAGAAGAACTACTATCCCCTACTATTATTCCTTTTTCTTGTGCATGGTTGACATGGTTATTAACCATTTGCCATTGTTAATTTAAAGGGTGACCAGATACTCATCCTTTCACCACCCCTTTATCCCCCCCCCCCCTCTCCCAGCCCCACCAGGCTGGAATGTGTGTATTCCAACTGTCTGTCATATGAATGTGAGCCACAGCTATCTAAATTCTTGCAAAACGTGTTACAGAGGCAGGAGTGTGGTAGCAACCTAGATGGATGTAGCTTTAAAATATCATTCATATCTACATATACATGGATACTATGCAAATCACATTTAAGTGCCTGGCAGAGAGTTCATCGAACCACCTTCACAATTCTCTATTATTCCAATCTCATACAGCACGTGAAAAGAACAAGCACCTATATCTTTTCGTACAAGCTCTGATTTCCCTTATTTTATCGTGGTGATCATTTCTCCCTATGTAGGTCAGTGTCGACAAAATATTTTTGCATTTGGAGGAGAAAGATGATTATTCAAATTTTGTGAGAAGATCCTGCCATAAGGAAAACACCTTTGATGTAATTATGTTCACCCGAAATCCTGTATCATTTCAGTAACACACTCTCCCACATTTCGCAATAATACAAAACGTGCTGCCCTTCTGTGAACTTTTTCGATGTAATCTGTCAATCCTATCTGGTAAGGATCCCACACCAATATTCTAAATGAGAATGGATAAGCATAGTGTAGGCAGTCTCCTTAGTAGACATGTTACATTTTTTAAGTGTCCTGCCAATGAAACACAGTCCTTGGTTACCCTTCCCCACAACATTTTCTGTGTTTCCTTCCAATTTAAGTTGTTCTTAATTTTAATTCCTAGGTATTTAGTTGAATTTATGGCCTTTAGATTTGACCAAAGTTTAACAGATTCCTTTTAGCACTCATATGGACGACTCACACTTTTCGTTATTTAGGGCAAATGCCAATTTTTGCTCCACACATATCTTTTCTAAATCATTTTGCAATTTGTTTTGATCAGCTGATAACTTTATTAGTCGATAAATGACATTGTCATCTGTAAACAATCTAAGACGGCTGCTCAGACTGTCTCCCCAAATTGTTTATACAGATAAGGTACAGCAAAGGGCCTATAACATTATCTTGGGGAACACCAGAAATCACATCTGTTTTGCTCAATGACTTTCCGCCAATTACCACAACTGTAACCTCTCTGACAGGAAATCAGAAATCCAGTCACATAACTGAGACGATATTCCACAAGCACGCAATTTTACTACTAGCTGCTTGTGTGGTACAATGTCAAAAGCCTTCCGGAAATACATAAGTACGGAACCGATCTGAAATCCCTTGTCAATAGCACTCAGCACTTCATGCAAGTAGTTGTGTTTCACAAGAGCAGTGTTTTCTAAATGGCTGTGTGTCAATAGACTGTTTTCTTCAAGGTAATTCATGTTTGAACACAATATATGTTCAAAAATCCTGCAGCATATCGACGATAACGATATGGGCCTGTAATTTGATGGATTACTCCGATTACCTTCCTTGAATATTGGTGTGACCTGTGTAACTTTCCAGTCTTTGGTTAAGGATCTTTTGTTAAGTGAATGGTTGTATATGGTTGTTAAGTATGGAGCTATTGCATCATCATACTCTGAAAGGAAGATAATTAGTGTACAGTCTGGACCAGAAGACTTGCTTTATTAAATGATTTAAGTTACTTCACTACTCAGAGGATATTTACTTCTATGTCACTCATATCGGCAGCTGTTCTTGATTCAAATTCTGTAATATTTACTTTGTCTTCATTAGTGAAGGAATTTCAGAAAGTTGTGTTTAGTAACTCTACTTTGGCAGCACTGTCTTTGATAGTATCTCCATTGCTATTGCACAGAGAAGGCATTGACTGTATCTTGCCACTAGCATACTTCACCATGACCAGATCTCTTTCGATTTTCTGCAATGTTTCAAGACAAAGTTTCATTGTGGAAACTATTATAAGCATCTCACATTTAAATAGCTAAATTTTGAGCTTCTGTAAAAGTTTGCTAATCTTAGGGATTTTGTGTCTGTTTAAATTTGGCATGCTTGTTTCGTTGTTTCTGCAACAATGTTCCGACACGTTTTGTGTACCAAGGAGGGTCAGTTCCGTCATTTGTTAATTTATTTGGTATAAATCTCTCAATTGCTGCTGAAACTATTTCTTTGATTTCAAGTCACATCTGGTCTACACATACATAATTTGGAAGGAGTGGAGATTGTCTCTCAGGAAGGTGTCAAATGAATTTTTATCTGATTTTTGCATAGGAATATTTTTCGTTTATTTTGGAGGATTTGGGGTTACAATATTCAATCTCACTACGACAATTCTTGTGTTCACTAATCCCTGTACACATTTTGATGCTCATTATTAACTCAGGATCCAGGCCAGCTATCACACTGACCATCATCACTAATCCACTCGGCAGATTTGATCCGGGACCTGCGCACTTCCCCGAACAATATGCACAACTATCTGGGTGGATAACTGTCCTTTGCCGTTGTATATTTTTTAATTTTATATTTCTTACAATTTTTTTTTTTTTTCCAAAGCCAATTTCATCTCTCCTCCTCCACTCCAAGATTGACTTTCACCCTAACCTACCCCTGGCACCATTCATATCATTTCTTGTACTCTTAGTTTGTTTTTACTTTTCACTGTCATCATCTCAGGATTGAATCTGACACAGTAGTTACTGACCTCCTACTATCCCTCACCTTCCTCCTGATCTTTGTTTCCCCTCATCCTCACAACAAGTGGGCCCCTCTGAACCTGGTGTTTGCGTGGCCTGCATTTCTTTTTTAACTTTCCCCAAATAGTCCCTCTTTCTGCAATGAAGAAAGGATGAGTAGTTGCGGAAGCTAAGATAGTGTCTTGTACTTTTATCCCTATCATCGGTACTGTATTTTGCTCGTGAAGGGAGTACTGACCAGCAATGAAGTTTCCTTCTGAAGCAAAGACGCAGGTTGTCCTCCTGATATCTCTCAATAATTCTAACTAATGTATATTATAAAGATGAACTGACATCCTACTGCCATTCTCAGCAGAGCACAAAAATTACATTAACTTCGTAAGCTTTCTGTCATTTCAAGAATGTACTTTAGAAGTAACTGTCAGTATATCTTAATTCCATAAAGCAGGTGGAAGAGAAACATTATTCAATATAACAGAAGAACAATTCTTTCTACAGATACTTTCAATTCCAATGTCTAAGGTTACAAAGGACAACACAGAAGGAATAAAGTGTTATTTACAAATGGTACAGAAAGCAAACTGCAGCAATAAGAATCAAACGACACTACAGGGTGGCAGTACTGAGAGGAAAATGTGTGTGAGAGAGTAGTAGATTATCTTCCATGTTATTCTAACTGTCTGTGTTCCTGTTAACTACCTCTGAGGATAAAATCTGGAAAGCTTAGAATCCATTCCAGTTTTATGGAATGCCTCAGCTATAGTGCATGTTATGACCTTCACTCCTTGCATTATTTGTCATCCACCTAAAATTTCTAGAATTGAATTACTTTTTTGGCACAGATTACTTTGTATCATAGTTTATTATCTCTAAATGTTACATCTTTTTTTGTTTCTGTATACATTTAACAGATAGCAATACTTGTTATTTTAGAACATGCTCAGATGTTTTACACGATTGAAAGAAAATTATGCAACTTACCCAGATTGTGTATACTCCTGCATGACCATAGCAACTCTCTGGACCAACTGTGCAGTTGGAATAGGTTCTTGATATATAAGCTGATACTGCTGAGCCATCTTTCTTGCACGTTTCACTAACAGTCGATAATCTGGACCCATACCTGAACAAGGGCATTCACAATTAAGATCAACCCATCAACAAAATATAGAAAGAAAAGGCAAACACTTCATAGTACTCAATATAAAGTTGTAGCTTCACACAATACAAAACCCTGCCATCTGCTTAGTGTAGTACATCACTTTAAGGAACATACAGTACGTGTGGCCATTCCAATATATTTCGAACAGAATAATTATATGACCGTAAATAATTTAATAGCATGTTGTTCCAAGCTTTCTACATCATTGCAAAACAAGGCCAATGCAAGTTACTGCAAGATTATCAAATTACAACCATGCGTAAGTTTCCAAGATAATCGCATCATATCTAATACAGCACTAGTGTGTGTAACAAGTTTCGGAATGTTGTCAACTTTATTTACTAATGTTCAAAGAGTGAATAAGTGATGCTTATAAAGTAATCATCTTGACCGCTCATTTAGCTGCTAGTACTACAAAAGCATGACCTGAATAGTGAAATGACTTTAGTCCAGCTGCTGATAACTGCTGGATATAAACAGAACACTAAAATTTGTTTTGATACTACAAATTCAAAGCTCCATTATTCATTACCCATTTGGTTGTAGGAATCTTTCAGCTAATTGGCGATTCTTTCACCTCTTGCAGTAACTTGCTAACACGAAAAATGTCAAGTTATGTCATGATTCAGAATCCACATTAAACTGTATTTCCCCCTACAACTGGTTGAATAACTCACCTTTACTGTTTTTATTTACGGTGACACTCATACTCAAACTATGGCCAGATTTCGCAGTCTGCTGCAATAGTTAGCCTTTCAGGAAATTCAAATAGAATGTTTTTAAATCATCAAAGCAAACAATAGTGACTTCACAACATCATGATCCTCTACATTAAATGAACAGTTTATTTAGTTTTCAGAAAACATTCAGTGGTCACAGGTTAGCTACATCTCATGTTACTTCACATCCTCATTTCTGTTGCTTATCATGTGGCACAAATATATTTTTACTGTTACGGTGATTATTTTGTGAATAATTATGAGTCAGGACTGCACTGTTAGTCATCCCAAACAGAGAACATACTTTGCTCAAGCTTCACACTTTGTGATATGGACTGTGATAAGCTCACACAACAGTGTTCATCTTCAGCAATAATAGCACAGAAAATGCCATAAATTCAGATAAGTAGAAAATGCACACATCTTCCATATTTACTTACTTGTGTAAGCTGACTTCCAAATTTTTCTTTGATAACAATGAATGAACCAGATAGGTCCGATTCAAAATTCTAGATTCGAACAGTCTATTCTTCATGTCAAGTTTGTATAATTTTCAGAGGGAGTATCAAGCCTTGGATGTATTGTGATACATAAATTGTCAAATATGAGTGCTTGTGCTTTATACATTCTTAACAGAACTATCCTCATTAACCCACAATTCAAGAAGTGTGGTCTCTAATCCCACACCTACCTTAAATTGCCAACCCGACGATGTTTTGTTGTCAGTTACATTACTGTCTTCTTTGTAGTTCCCAGCAATGAACATGAATTTGACAGACCTTTTTTTTGCACCTATCAGGTGGAATTTTTATGTGCAAATTTAAACCCTGGAATTTAATTTATTTGGAAATTTATTTGCTACAGAGATTGTATAATTTTTCTGAATGTAAAATTCAGTACTCTCACAGTCTATTTGGGTGTACTATTTAAAAGAACCACATGAAATAATGTGCTTTTGTGTGATAAATAGTGAAATGCTGCCAAATTCGTGTAGTGCAATAAAATAAACTAGAAGCATTTAAACAACACTTAAATGATTGTAAAAATAAATGTTATATAGCATAAATTAAAAATTCCAAACCATTTTTGGCCTTAATCTCTCTTTAAACATAGAGGTCTTAGAGACCCCACCTTGTGGTGTACATTGCAGGAAAGTCACCTCGTGAGTTAACGGTTAATAAAGGTTGCGGAGGGGGGGGGGAGGAGGACAGCGGGGCCGGAGGCCGGGGGGGGGGAGGACGGTGGGGTCGGGGGGGGGGGGGGGAGGACTGTGGGGCGGGGGGCGGGGGGGAGGACTGTGGGGCCGGTGGGGGGGGGGGGGAGGGGAGGGAGCAATTCATTCAAAATTTCAGTGTTTCTATGTGAATGAAAGCGAGAATTTTCAGGAGTTTTGCATGTTGTACGTAAGATATTTTGCAGTAAACTGGGGTCTGATCTACAGTTTATGCAGCATTTACTTCACCATATTGTGTTACATTTACTGATCTCTTCTAACAAGAGTGTATATTGTCATTATCACAAATTAACTGCATTTTTAAATTTTTTCATGACTGCAACCCTAAAAATGTGTCGAGGAATTGATAAATTTTATCCCAAGTTGTAATATATCGAGAAGAATAGGGAAGGTTAAAAAGACCTGCCTTGGTAACAGAGTTTCAACATATGAGGGTTGACTGAAAAGTAATGGCTCCACCTTGATAACCCTTCAACAGTTAGCAGTATTGGTATGTGGCAGGTACTGGCTTGTTCCGTAGCCTCTTCTCTACAGCTCCAGTTGGCACGAATCATTAGCACTGAACAGTTGTGCTGTTACAGTGTACAGTATGGAACCCTGTGCAGACAGTTGGTCAATACGATTTAAGCAATGTGCAGTCATAGAAATCTTGACAGCAGAAGGAGTCACCCCAAAGCAGATTCATCAGAGAATGAAAGCAGTTTATGGTTATTGTGTTGATGTGAGTACTGTGCATCATTGGGTGAATAAGTTTAACACTGTTTAAGTGGAAACATCTGACCTGCGTGACACAGAGTTGGGTATCCTGTGACGGCCACCACAGAGTTTCAAAATGTTGACAGATTGATTATGGACGGTCATCGTATCACTCAGAGACAAATTGCAAGCACAATCGGCATTTCACAAGAATGTGTGTGTCACACTATTGCTTTGCTTGGCTATCAGAAGATTTGTGCACGAAGGGTACCACGGATGCTCATTCCTGAAACGAAAGTGCACAGACTTGAAACTTGTCAGGAACTCCTCTCATGTTACGAGAATGAAGATGATGCCTTTCTCCATTCAGTTGTGACATGAAATGAAACATGGGTACACATTATGACCCGGAGACGAAATATCAGTCTATGGAATATAGACACAAAGACTCACCCCAGAAAAAGAAATTCAAGATGCAGCCCTCAGCTGGAAAAATCACAGCCGCAGTATTCTGGGATGCAGATGGTGTTATGCATGTTGATTTCCTTGATCATGGAACAACATTAAATTCGGTGTGTTACATCACAAAGCTGCCAACTCTGAAACGACGGCTAACAGGAGTCCAAAAGGAAAAGATAAATGTTTTGCTGCAGCATGACAACGCCAAACCACACACTTCACATGCCACCAAAGCTGAACTACAGAGACCGAATCTGACCACCAAACAGCATCCTCCATACAGTTCATATTTAGCAACGTCCTACATCCATTTGTTCCCGACAATGAAAGATGATCTGCGAGGACATCATTATGCTTCTGATGAAGACATTGAGAGAACTGTGAGACTGCGGTTGCGGAAACAGTGTCGACTTGTGAGGTCTTCAGAAAACTTGTTCATCGTTGGCTGAAATGTATCCAATTGGCTGGTTATTATGAGGAAAAGTGAATATTGGGAATTAAAGATCACATTCTGAGGATTATTTCTACATTTGATTTATTAAAATATTCCCATCCAAACCCAATCAACAAAGGTGGAGGCATTACTTTTCATTCAACCCTCGTAGCTAACTATCTACAGCACTGTCCCCAGGAGTGATCATGTCCTGGTTAAATGTTCTAAGACACACTAGGCTGCAACATCTAAGATTTGCTCTATAGGATTGAGAATTCTCCCCCTAAATATATCATGCACTGCTGCCCATGTAGCTGACTGTGAGTGAAATACACACAAAATGTCTGTCTTTTTTTATGTGGTACTACATCCAGTACCTGTTTGACAGCCAGAAGTAGCGGCACAAAATGCAAAGAAATGCACCCTCTTCATCCCACACAAAAGAGAGTATTAATTCCTAATGGTTAGTTACAAAGCATTAGCAATATTGAAATGCTAAAAGGAATGGAGCTCCGAAACACTAGGTGCAGAAAGGTTGCTAAACCACAAATTGAGAGCAGTTAGATTCTTGAGCAAAATTTAAGTCTGTATCAAAAGGATAGGCTAATGTGAAATGGAGGCAGTGTACTTCTCCCAGTAGAAAAGAAATCCTAATCAACCAATATAGAAATTGAAGTTGTATGCTAGAGTTCCAGCATCTTGTGTGGGAATAAAATTAGAACTGGAACCGTCTAACGACAATCATACTCACCCCCAGATGTAACCAAAAACTTTAGAGAAAAAAATCTCTGTTTGTTAATACATAACATCTCCAATCATACCATAATCAACAGACGAGATAATCATCCATCAGGCTGGAATTAGCGCAGTTCACGAACACACAGTTCAGATGCCGCTAATGATGGAAATATAGTGCATCTAATGATAACAAATAAACCTGACCTCTCTGTGGATGTCCACATTGAAACTGGTATCAGTGGCCACCTGACAGCTGTGGCAGCAGTGAGTACCAAAGTCCGAAGTGCTACTAAAATGAGCAGAAAGATTTATACATTCAATAAACCAAATGAAGATGCAATAGTGTCATATCTCAATGAGGAACTTCTGGTACTTTGCTCTGAATAAGAGCACATTAAAGAACTATGACTCATTTAAAATAGCAGTGCACTGAACAAATATGTACCTCACAGAACAGTTATGACAGGAGGTACAGTCACTGTAATGAAACTTCCAAAGAAAGAAAGTACTGCATAATAGGAACAAAAAAGTGTACATCTATACAGAGATGAAAGAGACACATTAGGCTTTTAAGAGGGCAATGTGTGAGGCCTTCAATGATGACCATAGAATAACATTATCCATAGATCTCCGCAAAAAAACAAAAAAAGAGATATAGTCTTAAAGTCCGTTAACATTAACAAAATTTCTGCCCAGAGATGAACTGGAATCAAGTGTAGCGAAGTAGCAACAAAAATGCTCAATTCCATTTCTGTATGATCTTTTACTAGGAAGAACATGGGAGTACCGTCCCAGTTTATTTCTCATATGACATTTTCATAAAAGAGAAAAGCTGGCCCTCAGTTTTAAAGATTATAACACCATATCTAATTCTGTGGCGAGTTTCATGGATGTAATTGATTTTCTAATTTATTTTGACTATTCCTAGTTAATATCTTCCATTATAGCGTGAAATCAGTAATTGTTTCGTAACTTAAATTCTATTGTTGACTTATAAACAAATATAAATTCTGTAATAATTATAAACATTTGAAAGAACAACTATAGCAATCTTGAAGTATCCATTTAGCTCTAAAAGAGTATTGTTTGAGTAACTCTGTTAATTTCATGATTTTAACAAATAATGTGGCTTAACCCTTATAGTAGAAGAAACCGTTAGAAAGAACGAATTTTTCCATGTTTTCAGTTAATTGAATGTGTGTTTTAATTGTAATTTCTGTAAATTAAACATCGAACAATGTGTAGGGTGCCGATTATTGTGACAATATGTAAGGGCCCAATTTTTGGTCAAGAGGCATTCAGTCCACACCCGAGTTTCAGACGAGAAATCTGTGTTGGTTAGAACAACAATGCATCAACTTAACAGTGAAATAAGTGTTACACCAATAAGCCACGTGTTAAAGCAATGACAGTGTCTGTTCAATTTCCTTGAAAAACTGTGAATGTGTGGTTAGGTTTTTACTGCTCATAGATGTTCAACCAGTATGTTGATACTTGCTTGCAACCTATTAATGAGACTTATCGAAAGTTAAACAATAGTGCACTGGTCCTGTAACTGTGAATTACTGGTGGGTTACGAACAGTGAAAGTAAAGAACTGTGAAGCACAAATACGCAGCTGTTGGCTAAATCATTTAAAGTAGTTAGTGTTCAGCTTCCACCCCCATTTTTTCAGCCAGTGAAGCAATGCAGTATGTTGACACTGAGGACAATCAATGATGAAATAAAGCAGGCGAATATCACAAACACTGTAGATACCACTAACCAAACTGTGTACTCAGCTGTTGGATGAAAGCACAGGTCACATCCATCTACCAAGAATGGCAGCACAAGTGATTCACAAAACTACCATCCAATTTCCTTGACATCTATTTGGAGCAAAATGTTACAACATATTTTAAGCTTGAATGTGATGAGGTATCTCGAGCGTAATGACCTCCTCCATGCAGACCAGCACAGATTTGGTCAACGCTGATGTGTAACCCAACTCACACTTTTCTTATGCAGTAGTACTTGATATCTGAAAAGCATTTGACTCAATAACAAACAAATACTTATCATGAAGATGCTGAAGAAACGGGACTGTCACATATTTGAATACAGACACATGTGATTGTACAGAGTTTCAATAGCTAACTGTAAACAATGAACATGGGTACTT
Source organism: Schistocerca gregaria (assembly GCF_023897955.1). Taxonomy (NCBI): domain Eukaryota; kingdom Metazoa; phylum Arthropoda; class Insecta; order Orthoptera; family Acrididae; genus Schistocerca; species Schistocerca gregaria. Next base: position 149,502,541 of record NC_064920.1, read on the forward strand.
TAACCCCCAATGTATCCCTCCGATATGGGCAGACAAGATTTACTAATTGCAGTTAGCACATAAATTAATAAATCATTCTTCATATGCTCCAAATGTGAAAGGCAGGTAAGAAAGAAGCCCTAATAACTACTAGTACAATACTTACATAGAGCAGAAGTTTTTTTTGTTGTTTATTTATTGTGGGACCTGCAGCATATATTATGTCTCAATAGGACATTCTACAGAGAACTGGAATTTCAGGAGTAATGTCATCTACACTGCCATATGTGTGTGTGTGTGTGTGTGTGTGTGTGTGTGTGTGTGTGTGTGTGTGTGTGTGTGTGTGTGTGGGCGCGCGCATGCACGCGCACTAGCCAGCAGTTCTGTCCCGTATTTTATACTTTTCTTAAATAAAATTTCCCAAGCCTAAATTTTGATTTCTACAGCATTTACGTACATCATGCTGGGCCAACGGAATAATTGTCTTCTTTCATTTTCACTATTAAAAACTAACATTAATATTCAACATTGAGGATCACAAAACACACCCAACTTCTGAGAATTTTTCATAGACACACACTGAGAACAAACGGGATACCTCCAACCTGTAAATTGCACTTGAAAATTTACATATACCAGTTACCTTAAGAGGACTAAAACTGGAATAAAACTAAATAGTCACGGCGACACAATATGAGTAACACTAGTTACAATACATAGTGAATCAACAAAAAATTACACTTACCACTGTACACCATACCAATGTGCTTTGTTATGAGTTCAACCTTATTGACACTATGTTCCTCGTAGAGAATTGACTTGTGTTTGTTTTCAGTAGCAAGAACAACTCCATTTGATGCTGTAATAAGGAAAATAAGTTACAGTTAATGATCACAAATATACAGCTAAAAAGAAGACATACTAAATGTCGACAATGATACAACAGCAAAATCTATTTACAATTCACTTGAGTCAGCAACTCCTTAAAGAGTAGAAGTTTTATGGGAAGTGTTGAAGATGCACTGTATTCCTACAACCAATAATAATTTTTCCGTGAACTGTGCCCCAAGCAGCTAGGTCTAGCTGTTACTGTAGCTGGCTGGCATGCTATGGGTCACTAGTTTAAACCCAACCACCGGTAATTGTTCGTTCTCGTTATCTTTGAATAGATATCAGTACTCTCGGTACAAAAGTTCAGTTCTGTTACAGCTGTATGTTGGTGTACAAAATACATGTGCTTTCATTAGCAAGTGTTGTTTTTTATTAACAAAATTGCTTTTTGGATGAGTACTTGATTGTGGGCATGATGCGACACTGGTGGAGATGCAGGGTACTTCGAAACATCTACATCTAGACAGATAGTCAACCAACATTTAAAAATAAATTAAAAGAATTTCTAGATGACAACTCCTTCTACTCATTGGCTGAATTTTTAGATATAAATTAAGGGAGGGAAAAAAACTAACTTAAGCATTAGTATCATGCAATATTTTGTGTAATGTAATATCTTGTACAGACATCTTTCATTAACCTGACACGTTCCACATCATTACGAAGTGTCATATTCATGATATATGGAACAAGTATTAATCTAATCTAATCTCAGTAGTTCCAATTGTGCTGTTGTTGTGGTCTTCCGACTGATATCTTGTTCGATGCAACTCCCCATACTAGTCTATCCTATGCAAGTCTCTTTATCTCTGCATAACTATTGCACCCTACAACCCATGAAGCTGCCTACTGTGTTCAAGCCTTTCTCTTCCTCTAGAACTCCTAACCCCCTACCTCCAAACTTTCTTCTATTACCAATTTGATGCCTAAGGACGTTTCCCACTAACTGATCCTTCTTTCAGCTGAGTTGTGCCATTAGTTTCTTTTTTCCCCAACTCGAATCCGCACCTACACATTTCTTATTCAACCTACTCAGCTAATCTTTACTGTTATTATATAGCACCACATTTCAAATGCTTCTTTCTTCTTGTCTGAATTTTCTGTTGTCCATATTTCACTTCCACACAAGTGTACATTCTCAATTTCAATATTCAGTAAAAGCTTCCTGGCACTTAAATCTACATTAATATTAACAAATTCCTATTTTCAGAAAGCATTTTCTTGCTTTGGTCAGTCCGCATTTTGTATCCTCTGTATTTGGATCATTATCTCTAATAATGCTGCCCAAATAGCAATACTACTCTGCTACTTTCAGTGTCTCAGTTCCTGATATAGTTTTTCCTCTTTATAGCATGATTTGCTTTGACTAATTCCATTACCTCTTTTTTACTTTCACTGGTTTTTTTTTCTTTTTATCTCTCTTCACAATGCTATCCACTTAGTCAACTGCTCTTCCCAGTCCTTAGCTGTCTGACCATCACAATGTCGTCAGCAAACCTCAAAGTTATTATTTCTCCTCCCAGAACTTTTAATTCCCTTTCCAATTTTCTAGTTGGTTTCTTTCACACCTTACTCAAGTACACTATGAAAAACAACAGGGATACGCTACAACTCTGTCTCACTCCCTTCTCAACTAAGACTTGCGTTACACGTCCTTTGCCTCTTACGATTGCAGTATGGCTTCTGTACAAGTTGTAAATAGCCTTTCCACCCTGTATTTTATCTCTGCTACCTTCAATGTTTTGAAGTGTAGTCCAGTCAATATAATCAAAAGCTTTCTCAAAATTCACCAATTCTGTAAACATGGGTTTGCCTTTCTTCAACCTACCTTCTACAATAGGTGGTAGGGACAGTACTGTTTTGTTCTGCTTCGCTTTAGGGTGCAAAAAACAACTGGGGTCATAGGTGCCCAAGTCAAAGTTATAGAAAACGAACACAGAGAGGAGTTAAATGACTATATGTTAGTTCCAATCGACAGAATAGCATACAGCTAAAACAGGCACATGGAAAATGGGCTAAAAAGCACCATGCACAAACAGAGGTCCAAACTTAAAAATTAAATGACCTTCACCATATTGCTTCAGTGGATAAAAAGTTAAATGCAGTCGACAGCCCTTGCATCACTCACTAAAACGGCTGATAAATCAGACAGCAAACCAAAGCTGTAACGTAAATGTTTTAATACAAAAAGGACATTCCAGCGGGAACGGGCGGACTGTTAAAATTTAGGCACAATGTGTACAAAGTGGTGGGGTAGCACCACTTAACAAATGACGGTGCCTAAAAAGGCAGTGCCCAGTATGCAGCAAAGTTAAAATAATCTCCCCCAGCTGGAGGGCCAAGAGGAGGTTGTTCAAGGCGCTGGGAAAGGCTTAATAAGGACCATTGGCGATGCCAAAGGGACACCACCACCTGATAGATGGCAATGCAGAGATCATCGAATGGAATAAAAGTACTTGTGGGCTGAGATATGAGGATACTTGTGGGCTGAGATATGAGGACTGCAGCCTTGGCAGCAGCATCAGCAGCCTTGCTTCCTGGCAGACTGACATGACCAGAAACATGACACTGGCTCCACCAAGAGCGAGCAAGTGGCAGTTTTCCTGGACCTGCTGCACTAAGGGATGAGCAGTATACACTGCACGTGGGCTTCGGAGGGCATTGAGTGAGTCTGAGCAGAAGACACAATTGGAAAGGCTGTGTAGCCATATGTACTCCGTGGCCTTATACAAAGCAAAGAGCTCGGCTGTAAATACTGATGAGTGTTTCAAAAGCCGAGATCAACAGACACAGGTGCCAATGACGAAGGCACATCCGACCCCACATTCAGTCTGAAAGCCGTCAGTGTATACAAAGGTACTATCGCGAAGTTCCATGTAAAGGTCATGAAACTGGAGGCAATAGGCCAAGGCTACAGTAGTGTCCTTAGGAAGAAAATGAAGGCCAAGGTTAACACGGGCCACTTCATGAAACCAAGGTGGTGAAGAGTTCACACCCACCGGAAAAGCTGCAGTTAGTGTGAAGTTAAACTGCCGAAACAAGTGGCAAAAGCAGAATCCAGGAGGTAACAGAGAAGATGGATGTGCCCCACACTGGGGATCAAAGGAATCATCAAAGAAAGAGGCCACGCTTGGCAGACAAACGGCATGCATACCTGCTAAGCAGAAAGTCACAGCGGTAGGACAGTGGTAGTCCAAGAGCTTCAGCATACAGATTCTCAGCCGGGCTGGTTTAAAAGGTGCCTGTGGCCAAACGGAAGCCATCATGGTGGATAGTGTTGAGATGGCATAAGAGGGATGGGCGTGCAGACACATAAACAAAGTGCCCATAGTCAAGTTTCGAACAGACAAGGGACCAGTACACAGGAGGTTGGTTCAATTGGCACCCCAGGAAGTATCATTGAGAACACTTAGGAGATTGAGGGACCATGTACAGCGGGCTGCCAGGTAAGACACATGGGAACACCAAGCGAGTTTCCTATCAAGCATGAGCCCCAAAAATTTTGTAGTTTCAACCAATGGAAGGGCAACAGGCCCAAGATGTAGAGATGGTGGGAGAAACCATGTGCGCCACCAGAAATTCGTACAGACTATTTGTCAACGGAAAAGCGAAAGCCATTGTCATTGCTCCAGGAGTAAAGATGATCAAGACAGTGCTGAAGACGCCGCTTGATGAGGTAGGCCCATTGAGAACTGCAATAAATGGCAAAGTCATCAACAAAAAGAGAGCCAGAGATGCAGAGTGGGAGAAAGGCCATTATAGGGTTAATGGCAATAACAACGAGAATGGCACTCAGGACGGAACCCTGTGGCACACCATTTTCCTGGACAAAGGTATTCAACAAGGCATAACCCACACGCACCTTGAAAGCTCGGCTCTTGTAAAAATGCCCGAAGAAGACAGGGCAGGTGTCCACCGAAGTCCCACATGTAAAGAGTACAGAGAGTACCAGAGTAGTGTTGTAGGCCTTCTCCAAATCAAAAAACACAGCCACAGTCTGGGATTTCCACAGAAAACCATTTATGACACGGGTGGACAAAGTAACGAGATGGTCAACTGCAGAATGCCGCATTCGAAATCCACACTGTGCATTCGGTAGAAAATGGCGAGACTCGAGCCACCACACCAGCTGGGCATGAATCATACGTTCCATCACCTTACAAATGCAGCTGGTGAGAGAGATGGGGCAGTAGATAGAAGGAAGGTTTTTGTCCTTATCGGGCTTAGGTATGGGTATGACTATGGCTTCACTCCAGTGTCCAGGAAACGTGCCCTCTGCTGCCCAGTCCACACGCGGTTGTATGTGTTAAGCAGAAAGTGCTTGCCTGCAAAAGAAAGCTGCTACAACATCCAAATGTGGATGACGTGTCAGGTCCTGGGGCGGAGGATTGGGATGAACTGAGAGCCTGATCTAGCTCCCTCATAGTAAAGTCAGCATTGTAGCACTCATGGTTTGGAGAAGAGAAGGGTATCACCCGAGCTTCCTCCATTCAATTCCGATGGAGGAAGGAAGGGTGATAGTGGGAAGAGCTCGAAACTTCCGCAAAATGGCACCCCAGGGTGTTGGAGATAGCAATAGGATGCACGATGACATCGTCAGCGACTGTCAGGCCGGAAATTTGGGAATGGATCTTGGTTCCAGAGAGCTGTCGGAGGTTGGCCCACATGACAGAGGATGATGTGGAACTGTGAAAAGTACTAGTAAATGAAATCCAGTGTTCTGTTTACAATGAATGCAGTTTGCCAGCATAGGGTGGCGGTTAAAAATGTGGAGAGCATGCCTATGTGCGCGAATTGCGTCGCAGCATGCCTCAGTCCACCAAGGGACTGGGACATGACATGGTAGAGAGGAAGTGCAGGGGATGAAATGTTCTGTAGAACTAAGAATAACGTTTGTTAGATATTTGACCTGGTCATCACAACTGTTTAAATCATCGTCTTCGAAGGTCGCCAGGGAGGAGTAAAGCTGCCAGTTAGCCTTAGGAAGCTGCCATTTAGGTGTGCATGCAGATGGGGTAGGAGTCAGCAAACAGATAGCACACGGAAAACTGTTGCTCAAGTAGGTGTCAGGAAAAACAGACCATTCAAGAGGATCGGCAAGCTGGGCAGTGCAAGATAGGTCCGAAACGGAATAGGTGTGCGAGGAGTCAGAAAGGGAAGTGGGTGCTCCAGTGTTAAGGCAGAAGAGGTTAAGTTGGTTAAGGAGGTCGGCTGAGAGGGCACCTCTCTGACAGGTCCTGGGAGAACCCAAAAGGGGATGCTGCACATTAAAGTCACCGAGTAGCAAAAATGGGGTGGGTAGCTGCCCAAAGAAGTTGAAGAAAGTCTGTCCTGGTGACAGCGAATGATGGAGGGACATATATGGTACAGATGGAAAAAGTCAGGTGGGGAAGGAAGTGAATTGTAACAGCTTGAAGATTGGTAGTCAGGGAGATCGGTTGATTATGAATGTCATCCTGTATGAGCAGCATGACGCCCCGACGAGAGGGAATGCCGATTTCAGGGGGAAGGTCCAAACAAATCGGTAAGAAATGTGAAAGCTCAAAGCAGTCGTGACGGCGCAATTTCGTTTCCTGAAGGCAGAATACAAAGGGACACTGTGCCGCTAAAAGCAGCCGTAAATCATCTTTGTGGGACTGAACACCGTGGACGTTCCTTTGAAGGAGAGTCATGATGAGGAAGAGACATAGGGGTGCCACCTTGGAGGCTGCCGAGTGACAGCTGGGGAAAAGGCACTACTACAGGGCACAGAAGCAGGAGGATCCTACTCCATGGGGTCCACAGAGCATCAGCTTGCTTGTGCAGTTGCTATATGGAGGCTGGCCAGGTTAAGGTATCACATGCAGACACCATCAAAGAGGATCTTTGAGGTGGTGAAGGACAAGATCGTTTGTCTTTGGTGCATTTCTTCGAGCCTTTCTGGTTAGATGAAGACTCAGGTGTTGTTTGGCTGGAGGGACGGAGGAAGTCTTCACAGGAGTGCTCCTTCTGTCAATTCTGGCTTAAAGGTTATGTAGCTGGTGGTTTCACCCCTTGAGGCGAGAGTTTGACGGCTTGCTGCACAGCTGGGCGGGGGGATGGCGATGATACCTTGACACTGGGTGATTTCACAAACTCAGAGTTGAGTTGGACATCACATGTCTCCGGGGCCATGTCCTTCATGGAGCGAGGGGTAACAAGAACAGAACTATAGGTACCAGACGGGAGAACGCAGGGTTTGCAACTAGCCAGTAACTTGTGAGGGACTGGATAAGGCACCTTTTCCTTTACCTGGATCTCTTGACCAATCTGTCATCAAGATACACAGGACACACCTGAGAGGAGGCGGCATGGTTGCCATTGCAGTTGATACAGCAGGGAGGAGGTGGTGGACAATCACATTTGGTGGGGTGTCGACAAGACATTCACGTGTGGCTGAAACAATGACACTGTTAGCAGTGTGTCGGGTACAGAATGTATGGCCAGACAGTGACAATATCATAGCCTGCTATGATCTTGGATGGAAGCACAACTCTACCAAAGGTGAGAAAGAGAGTGCAGGTGAGCACTAAGGAGGAATCTAAATTTTTCATTACATGATGGACAGCAATGATACCCAGATCAGAGAGGTAAGATTGTATTTCGGCCTTTGTTAGATCGTCAAGCCGCCTGGTATAAATTACACCACGGGAAGAATTCAAAGTTCTACCGGCATCGATGCAAACAGGGTAATCGTGGAGAAGTGAAGCAGCAAGAAGTTGTCGTGCTTGAGAATCAAAAGTGGTCTCCGAAAGCAAAGTGCCACTCCGTAAATGAAAGCAGGATTTCACAGGACCAGCAATTGCATATACACTTTTCTGAATAATAAACGGATTTACCCTAGTGAAGAACTGATCGTCTTCAGTATGTGAGACCAAGAGAAACAGTGGTGCAGCAGGAATGGTCTTGGAATCATTACCCCTATTATATTTACGTTTTGTAGATGCGGAGTGGCAAGATAATTGACTCCTCGCGAGGAAAGCCCCCATGATTGCCAGCGTCTCCAATGTCGTCCTCTTTCCAATTGGGGGGCCCCCTTCACAAGGAGGCACACCCACCTTAGGTGACTGTTCATACCTCAGGTCACACTTCCTGAACACCCGATGGAGAGACCAATCGGCATTTTAGGAAGGTTACAGCTCAGGCAATCACCCCTCCCTGCACCTGGCCTGTACCAGGGGGTACGTGTGAACCCTACCTGTCGACCCAGGGCTGGGAATTACACTTTACCAGTCACTTGTTACATGTCAGACGCGTGGGCTGGCTTTCAGGAGTGCACAGGGAAGGGGGGCAAGGGGGGGAGAGCGGGAGGAGGGGTTGGGGGGGGGAGAGCGGGAGGAGGGGTTGGGGGGGGGGAGAGAGAGGGAGAGAGAGCGAGAGAGAGAGAGAGAGAGAGAGAGAGAGGGAGAGAGAGGGAGAGAGAGAGAGAGAGAGAGAGAGGGAGAGAGAGGGAGAGAGAGAGAGAGAGAGAGAGGGAGAGAGGGAGAGAGGGAGAGAGGGAGAGAGGGAGAGAGGGAGAGAGGGAGAGAGGGAGAGAGGGAGATAGGGAGATAGGGAGATAGGGAGATAGGGAGATAGGGAGATAGGGAGATAGGGAGAGAGGGAGATAGGGAGAGAGGGAGAGAGGGAGAGAGGGAGAGAGGGAGAGAGGGAGAGAGGGAGAGAGGGAGAGAGGGAGAGAGGGAGAGAGGGAGAGAGGGAGAGAGGGAGAGAGGGAGAGAGGGAGAGAGGGAGAGAGGGAGAGAGGGAGAGAGGGAGAGAGGGAGAGAGGGAGAGAGGGAGAGAGGGAGAGAGGGAGAGAGGGAGAGAGGGAGAGAGGGAGAGAGGGAGAGAGGGAGAGAGGGAGAGAGGGAGAGAGGGAGAGAGGGAGAGAGGGAGAGAGGGAGAGAGGGAGAGAGGGAGAGAGGGAGAGAGGGAGAGAGGGAGAGAGGGAGAGAGGGAGAGAGAAGATCCTCAAACACCAAAGCAGAGGAACGAGGGGAGAAAGGAAACAGAGAAAGGAAAAGGGAACGAAAAACAAAGGGGAGACTGTTCACATGTCAGTGAGAGAAGGCAGAACATTACCAATAATACCCCAGACATGTTCCCCAAGGGAGAGGAAAAAGAATAGCGAGAGGACAGAAACGCAGCATGGTCCAGTATCCCTGTCGGGAACAAGCTGGGATGGTGTTTGTGTACAAGCAAGCAGATGAAAACAGTTGAGAGGCAGCACAGCTATACTAAAACAAGTACCCTCACAGACACCAACTACATGACAACATTTCAGGTGCTTTCTGGGCATTTGTTAAATCAAAAGTTCTTTCAAACAGATGAACATGCAGTGAGGCAGCAGATTGTGTGTACACCATATCTGGAGGACTAGGTTCTACAGGATACTGAAACGAACCCTAGTACAAGCTCCAAACAAGTGGCTCGCAAACATGATGTAAGCCAAAGTATGATTACATCTACCCTGCGTGGCAACCACTACTTTCTAAATCACCTGCAGTGAGTGCAAGGATTGTCAGCAGTGGACTTCCTTCTACAGGAAGGATTTTGTCGATAGTTTTTGTGCCAGAACATCACAATTATGGGATTTCTGTCATCAAATCTCTTTACCAACAAAGTAACCTTTACCAGAAATGGCATTATCAATCTGCATAATCGTCATCATCATCAAGGCACTTGGAACAAACCCAGTGTTTACTCCAGCATGTAAAAGAATGAGCTCTGCGTTTTCCAACTGAAGCATTCATTTTTCCTCACACAGTGTCATCAGCTCACATGGTGGGTCTGGAATGACTATCAATTACTCTCACTTCTTCTAAGCAAACAATTTCAAAAGGTCTGTACATAATACACTTTCATCGAAAAACAGTATCTCCTGGAAATGACGTCCTCCTGTTCAAGCAAAACTCTTCTAGAAAATTTTTTCCATTTTCTTCTTTAGCACCACGAAAAGGGTATTTTTTGCTCTGAAGTACAACAAACTATCTCACAGTGAGAGAGCAGCTTCTTACAGGCGAGATTTTTCTTGCTCGATTATATACATGAACCAAGCTGCTACATGCAGCAGTAGAAAGTAACAATTGACTTGCTAGAAAAAAAAAACAGCATAGAATCATGTGACATGGAAATTGAAGGAGCAGAACTGGTGGAAATCGTACAACACTATTCACAACACTGACAAAATTTCTCGAGAAAATGGAGTCATGCCTGTCACCATATCATTGTCCTTTCAATGCAACATAACTCTTGTAGCTTCAGATTAAGTCATATGTACACACAGAATTAAAAGTTTTTAACTAAGGACACTAAATTTTTAGTGACTGAAGCTTTGGGCTGTACTACTCCCACAAAATTGAACAGTATTATCTAGGATATGCAACATCTTGGAAGAGGCATGGCAACAAGAAGGTGCACTGAGACAAAGAGCAGAAGAGCTGATAAGATTAGGAGATCACAGCAGCAGCAGCAGCGAAGATAATGACACAAAGTAAAATACATGTGGGTGGCAACAATACTACCTAAGAAGACTGTGGAATCCACACTCTTCCATAAGATGCAGCTAAGTGATATGTATTTAAGTCCTGTAATATCATCATCTATATATCAACATAAAATCCCAAATCTCTCTTTTTTTTTATTATGAAGGAAGGGTGTTTTGAAATTCTGAGGTTATTACCAGTTTTTTCATGCTTCAATAGTACGGAATTGTAATGGCTCTAAAATTTTTGGGCACAATATTCGTAGCCAGGCAACCACCATAGTATAACAAAAAACAGCTGTGTAGCAAAACTGGCAACACAGCTGCAGGTTTCCATGAATGTTCTGTTAGCAGCACATCTGAATAGGCATGTACCTGAAAACAGCCAACTGCATCTCAGAACCCATCATGCAATATTAATTAACTAAACTATGCACACAAAAATGAGACTTTCTGATGGCACAGACAGAACTGCTCTTTTAAAATTGACTGCAAAGTACATTTTTAGTAACAACACACAGTAGATACATAAAATAAGTAAGAACTGAAGTAAAGCTTACTTGCTATTGACTATTATACTATCAGTTCTCATAATTCTTGTCAGCAATTAATCTATAAATATAAATTTATTCAACCTGCCAGACTATCTGTATATTCAGGATAATTTCAAGGATTACTGTAGGCCTAATGATATTGATATGATTTTCTTTAATACAGGGACTGATTTATGACAAAGGTTTGTGAAGCTAATATATAAATATTTTATGCCAATCAGCTGAACTATGGTGAACTAAAGCCAGTGAAATTGATGCTATCCATTCAGTGATGAATGTCAGGACTCCTTAGAAACACAGCTCTGCATTGCACAACACAGCCCCAATCAACCTAAGCATGTTTGAACATTAGTACAAAAAGAACATGTAGGTAAACATGTCAAGAGTATGTCATGTGTTGTTGGTAATCTGACAGAATTCAAAACTGAATTTTGAAGCACATCATCTTACTATACATAAGCATGTTTGAACATTAGTACAAAAAGAACATGTAGGTAAACATGTCAAGAGTATGTCACGTGTTGTTGGTAATCTGACAGAATTCAAAACTGAATTTTGAAGCACATCATCTTACTATACATAAGAGTATCTTCAAAGAAACGCTTTAAACATAGTCATCTTTTATTTTTGTGCTCAGACCATCAAACTCTTTGGTTTCATTCACAGAAGTGACAGGTACAGGCACGATGAAAACAGTGATGAGCAGATAGGATTATTTGGGTCGACTGAAGCATCCGATCCCATGCGTCGGCTTTGACCAGTGATATAAGGGTATTGTGGTCTAATGTCATGAACTGAGTTTGGTTTGTGAGTGTGGCGTGTTTGTAGATGTCGTTGCGTTATGGTTTGTTGTCCCCTCTGGTGGTATGTGCAGGGTTTTCGTTTGTGTGGTGTAATGGGCTCAGTTTGCTCTTGTTCATTATCCAGAATTGTCCGGGTGTCGGCTGTGTGTGTAGTGGAATTCGTTTCAGTGAGTTAACGATTTTGTGTGAAGATTAATTTAGTTTTGTTCGCTGTACATCATGCGGTAATTTTAGTAAAATTAATTGGTTGTTGTTTATGTTCAGGAATGGATATGACTGATAAAATTAACAGTGCGCAGGTCAAGGGAAGTGTTTGATCCCAATGTGAGGCTGTCTATGTTGGTATTGGTATCAGATGTTTTTGAGCTATATAGGCCAAGGGAAGTGTTTGATCCTAATTTATGGGATCAAGAGCTGCTGTTGAACTATATAGGTCAAGGGAAGTGTCCGATTCCAGATGATATTGTGTTTAGTGGTGTTTGGGGAGTTCTGTAATGTCGGTTTTTTCATCATTTTATGTGGTTTTGTATGGGGGTGGGTGTGTAAATTTGTTTATATTTAGTTTGTCCCCACCCAAAAACCCCCCCATTCCCTGTGCTTATCCCATTAGTGTCATTAGGCTTTTTGTGGACAGTGTGTATGCTTGTTTTTCAATGTATTTCCGTCCTCATAATGTGTACGTAACGACTTTATATGTGCCATACTGGAATCGTGGTTTATGGTCGTTTGCCATATTTGTGACGTCATGGGTCAGAGCAGACGGGCAGGATCGGATGCTTCCGTATTTCCAATTATTTTGTATGGCAAATGCACTGATGCAGTGATGAAGCAAGCAATGCTGATCAGGGATGGAAAAATGTGTGTGTGAATTTGTATACAAGCATCAAATACAACTTCGGTCAGCATGATTTCCCTCTTCTGAGCTCTCCATCATTCTAATTTATCACGACAAATTATAAAGAAAGATCATTCTGTAAAATAAAAATAAATCCATAAACTGAAAAACAAAATGCTTTCTGTGTGGTCCACATCAAGGCAAGCACTATAATGGAGAATATGTGAACTTACTTTGAGGATTTGGTAAACAACAACCACGAGACAAATAAGAGCAAACACCTGGAAATGTGAACCAAACATGACAAAGCTGTTTTCTCATGTTCACCTGGAAGTTACATGAAAGAATATGCTCTGTTCACAGCTGTTCATTTGTTTGTGCTTCCTCCAGTGAATATCTGGCTGTTATTTGACAGATGATTAGCTTGTTCACATAAATACATCTGACACTAAGGATGACTTGCATAAAAATACAGGCTGGTGAAATGATTTCAATAAACACTACTTTATTCATCTCTGAGATGAACTTTGCAGATATGTAGCTGTTCAAATATTGCTCCACCACCTTAATGGTCTTGTATGTAATTCAACAAGCCACAAACTAAATGACCTCTTATAGGAACATATAACGGACAATGGCCATGCCTTGTGATGTAATGATGTGGTGTGTGACATCTCAAATGTCCAAACAGGAAGAGAACTGAACAATGACAATACTTTTTATGTCTATTTTATTATTTTGGATTAAGTTGTTGAGACAGACTGATCTATCACATAGTCTGTGATATATGTTAGGCTGAAGGTGAAAAACTGGTTGTGAATTGATGAAATCCAATTAATGTGAATAAAAAATTTTAACGGCGACGAAATGCTGATCTGTGGCTTAGATCAAGACCAAGGTTGGGTTGTACAGTGACACTTTGATTGTGATTTGGCAATGTGATATTGAAACCTTCAGTTACCCCTGACATCTAGACATTTGTCCCATTCAAAATTCCTGATGGAAACAAGCATGGGAGAGCAAGCGAGCAATGCTATTACGTGTCCTGTATTACATTAAATTTGGTTTACATAGTAAGAACAAGCTACGGCTCTAAGAATGAAACATCATGGATCAATTAAACATCAAGGACTGAACCAAATACATCAAGACCAATAGCCTAAGACATTATTTGTCAAGTAAGTGAAGCTTCTCTCTGCTTGGGTCAGAACTTGTGAAGTTGTACATCACAGAATTATCTTCCCACCTTGCAGCATACGAAAAAGCAGAAATAAGACAGTGGTCGTGAAAGATACGTGTGGGTCGCTATAAAACCTTACACTGCTTTTAATACGAGCAAGATTTAGTTCATAGAATAAAGTCATAATCAAGTCTGAAATCTCGGGACCAACACAAACACCATTCTATAAACATAAATACATTTACTATTACTCACGTGCTGTATGGTGTCGACAGGAGAGTTATTCCTTGGCGTCAATGTATGAAAATGCACGTGGATCTCACTATTCCTGACAGGGGCACAATTTATTTCCAAAGCATTTCTTAAAATACGACTTACCTTTAATTCCTACAGACGGAGCACCGGCTGCCACTGCCGCTAGCGCGTATTCGATCTGCACCAATTTGCCCGAAGGGCTGCAAAAACATAAATCACAATGGTAACAAATGCAGTGTTTCCAAATTACAACCGAGGGCAGAGGACGTACATAGATTTGAAAACCATGGAACACAAATAATTGATCTATATCGTAATTTATGCAAAGTATTTAGGCAGTTTAACCTCTACAAGCCAATTCTTTCTTTTTATTACCTGAAAGTTGTTAATGAGAAGCTGTACCGCTCTGATGCCATGATTACACTGCAACAAAGTTTCAAACATCGAATTACTTCAATATCGATAAGAGTATCGACCTCGAATAGCTACGAACGATTAACTCGTCAAATAACGAAGACATAGATGCCAGTTTAAAATCTACACCAAGGCTTTGACTTTGTGATACATCCTACAAAAATAAAGCTGTATTAGCAATAAGACAATTTATATACACTCACTTAAATTTCTTATACTGCCCTATCACAATCTAGTGCCAGATATACGCCCAATACCTTTGGATATGCCATCAACACAGATCGCTTTGGGGTGGCTTTACTCACTGGCTTTTATCTTCATTTGAACAACTTTGGTAATCAGGAACGTCAGGCAATTGTCTAACAGATGTAAACAACTCATTGCGGTGTTGAGTGACACTTCGAGATTATTGTCGCTAGTCAGATTTGATAAGAGTGACACAACTAGAAGCAAAGTATGTCGACGCTGACAGATTCAAGAAATTCGCCTCTGTCTGATGCAGGCTCCGAAAGTGGTTTTGGTACTCTAACAATGGGAGAAAAAGCACTCATCAAAAAAAGTAGCAGTAGTAAACATCATGAAAACAACTTGAGGTGTGATGATAAAACAGTTATTAAATCAGTTGTTTTTGTCATCAATGAAGTGTCTAACGTACTGTCAATTTCTTTTTTCAAGGGGCGGTTACAAGCCAGTACACGAGCAAGCCGTCCCGAAAACCGGATTGCGAGGCCGGAAAACATATGCGTTTTGGACACTTGTTATACTCTTGTTCTTTTTGGCAATGGGGAACCTTTTGCTAACGTTTGTCATTTTAGGTGTATTAAGGCTAGGCCAAGGTATGGAGAGTCTCGAACTAGTACCGGAACAAGGTTTAATAACTTTCTATGGCACTACCGACCTGGACAGAGTGTACAAGCCGGACGGCAAATTAGAGGGATTTGATGAATGGCCTGTTGAAATCGCCGGTGACAACAATTCAGTTTCATTAAGGATCGATGGAAAAGATGCAACGAAAATGTCAGAATTAAAAATGAGCCTAGACAATGCGACAGTTAATAATGTAAAATCCTTTGATGTACATGATCCAGGATCAGGAAAGCCTATATTTTCCACAGGATTTCCCAATTTTGGCCTACCACATGGAGTTGATAAACTTCAAATTAAAATAGCACAGACACGCAGGATAACAAGTTCTGTCAACAATAGCCTCTATCTACAGTCACGGACGTTTATACGTCTTAAAGGAAATGAAGGGACACGAATGGAAGGTAGGGAAATTGTATGGTCTGCAGATCAAGATATTTTTCTAAAAAGTGTTAATGGTAGTGTTACTCTGGATGGGCATGAAGGCATTTCAATTAATATGAAGGATATACCATCAGTGAATCACGATAGAGATTCATCAGTGCAATTGATAACACAGTACAAATTGTGTGTCTGCTGGCCAGGTGGTAAATTATACAGAGTGCCAGTTACTTTGGGAGAAAATGCACGTATAGCGTGTCACAATGTTGATTTCTCACCCTTGATGAATCCATGCATATGAAACATATACAGTAGCTATTCACTAGTGAGCATGTACCATTGCAGGTAAGCCAGTGTAAATAAGCAATGAGAATGGAAATGAACTGTGTATAACATCCTGATTTTTCATTTCTGTTATTAATAGCACAGCAGAGTAACACTAGTTCTCAACTGGCAATAATGCATATTTCTTATTAAGTGTGCATATGAGTTAAGAACAGTTGCTTAGTTTAGTTGTGTGTTTTGTGGATCATAGATAGGACGCACTGAAATAGCACAGTTTAGAAACGTTGCAGGTACTTCACCATTTTAATATGACTGCGCACTTCAAATTTACTTGCCTGTACTAGTGACAATTAAAGAACTTAGTTTAATGTCAAAAATAAGTATGTCTTGTAATACTTTTTTCACATACAGTAATGAAGTAAATGAGAAAGTCATCTATCGAAAAACTGGTAACATTCAGGTGTGTTAGCATGGTCTGAACAGTTCAGTAGCTGAATACAAGTTGGGCAAAAGGTAACTTCTTCACTTCCTTGTACTTCTCATAAATTCAATGGTCCTGTTTTTCTTCCCGAAGTCAAGCAACATGACTCATTGTGTTTACTGAACAACCACTCGTCAGTGTAAAATGGTACTTACACTGTTTCTTTCCAAGCCAAATAACTCACCAACGAGCTTCCGTGTATTTTTAACTAACCCTCACCTGATGTGCTTCAAGAGTAAGTGCTTTGATGGAAGAAATATACTGACAAAAAAATTACAGAGTGCCATTGTTTTATATTTATCTAGTCATTAAACGTTTTCCAAGCCAGTTTTGGAGTCATATTTCATGCTGAGTCTAGTCATGGGTAGTATTAGCACAATAGAAATAGTGCATAATTAATAGTTACTGTAAAACAGTTACTAGTTTTTGTAAAAAAGCAAATAGTGTTTTAAAATATGAAACAACATTTTAATTAAGGAACTTGCTACTAGTCACCTTGCCTTAAGTCTGACTCATTGTAAGTTATGGATCTATTTATTGTTGATTTAATCCAGCAAATACTCAGTATTACACAATATTTTTTCTGCAAAACTGTTGTGTAAGATAATAGGCTCAATATGTTTACATTAAAAAATCTAATGGATGAAAAACCTAAGTGCAATATCACTGTCTTTACATTAAATGTGCAAATAAAATAGCTTTTTTGAGAATTGATGTTGTTTTGGGATTCTTGGCACTACTATTGCTGTGATTGCCACCTACTGCATTTCACGAGAAACTCAATGGGATATAGATTAATATCCTTTTATACACAGTTTTTAAATTACTGGTATATTAATATGATCTCAGCAGTGGAACAAATAGGCCTTAAAGGCTAGGTAAGTACATGCCACAAGTGAATGGTAATTCATTTACACAAAGGAAAACATATATGTAATGAAGGAATGATCCAGCCAATGGACAGGTACAAAGAGACTGAGGTGGGAGAAGATCAGGTAGTAAATTTTTTTCTCCAACTCACTAAAATATGATTGGTTGTCTTCATTCACTCTATGTATTTTAGATTATATTGTTGGAGTGACTACTCCTACTCACGTTGTTCAAAGGAACTACTGCTGGGGATAGGGGGTATCTAAGTAACACAAGTACTGAAGTCATTACTTTTGTGTAAAACATCCTACGCACCCACCCACTTGCCTTACCACAGTGGAGTCACAGGCATTTCATATACTATAAGAGGTAGAGCCTCTTGTGACATCAGTGACGTTTTATGATCCTTCCTTTGCTACTAGCTCTCCTCTGTTATATATGTGGAAAAAGAGTTCCTGAGGACCCACATTGCTCTGTTAGGGTGTGGACCACCCATTGTTGGATATGGCTCTATGGAAGCAGGACGACATGGAGTTACACATTATGTCCGACAGGCCATCTGGCACTGACCAACCACCCTTTCATCACCTACTGGGATGAATTGTAGAGCGGTAAGGGATTGGCACACTGATCTCCCAAAAACTGATGTTACTTTTCTGATCATTTAAGTGTGTGTACATACAGGCCATATTCATCTGCAGGTGTATGGTTACCTGTCTTCATTACTTCTTTCATTGCAAGTCAGCTAAGGAGCACACTTAAAATGCTTAGTGTGTTTTAATACTCTGCCTGTTTGCTTTTATTTCATCTTCTACTGTTTATTTTTTCCTCCACCTTCTTGCTGTAGTTTTCTCTCAAAATATTTCACTTGTAAATTCTGTTTTTTCTATTTGGCTTTTACTTCAATTTCTTAGGTGCATATACCAGTTTCTTCTAAACTGTTACACATTTTCATAAGCCTGTTGTGTTTGCCTCTTAATTTTTCAAAATGTTCAACTTCCCTTGCCATTGCAATATAACTTATTCTTTGGATGTACTCATATGCTATTTTTCCTTCCTGTTTGTGTACTTCTTAATTTAAAAATTTCCACTTATTCTTTATTTCTTAATAAATTTTCCACTACCTTTCCTTTTTTCTTTAATTCTTTTATTTTGAACTTAGTATTTTCACTGGAGATATAAATTCGAGCTGAATTTTTGGCTTACATTATAGGTTTGCATCTGTAGTGAAAATGATTTATAATGTTTGTTGCCCCTCTTTTGTAATCTTGCTCTAATAGCTTCCTGCTCCCATCCATTAAGCTGGATAATTTCTCCTAAATATTAAATCAGTATGTTCCATTTTTCCATACATAATTCTGATGATTTGGTCTTGTTTGTCACTAATTCTCCAATTTTCGAATAAGATTTGTTGTCTCACGAAATATTACATCTATACTATCAGCAGTAATAAATCGTTTGAAAATGCTTAGCAATAAACTTTGAGAATATCCTTTTTCCAGCAAAGTTGTATGCCACTTTTCATGTTAAATTGTACCAATGTCCTCAGTTTTCTTTATGGTTTTTCAAGTGAGCACTTAATCAAAATTAATCTCATATTGGTCTTGCATGGCTTTCACTTCAGATTTTGTCTTTGTTGGTGTTGCTCATTAAAGCTGTATTTTCTATTCTTTTTACCAATTTTTTTCAGTGCTGGGGGAAGGGGGGTGGTAATACGGTTTGCATTCAGGACCTTACCATATGTGGAACCATTTTGAAGGGTTGTCTGTCAAGATGCCAGATTTACATTAGGAAGTAAAAAGCAAAGAGGTGCAAGTGGCAAAATCCCAATTCTGAGAAAAATAAGCAAAGTTTGTAACTAACTTAAAGTCCTATGTTCATTTGTTATATTGTTTACAGTAACCATCATATGCAGTGGTTATTACTGAAGTACAATACGAGTGAATTGAATTCTGAATGTTGTGCTCAGTGACGTTTTATCAATAATTTAGTTATCACTTACCCCACTGCCTCCAAGGATGTCACTTACATCTGTTCCATATCCAAATATCAGGTCTTGAATGATCCACAACAAAATTATACAATAGTTTGCCCCATTGACACTCATTACATTAATATTATTGATTATGCATATGAGGCAAATGGATAAACAATTTTACGTATAGAAACATGTTCTTAGCACATACACATAGAAATACTCCCATTTCTTTATATTTCAGGATATGTCAGTTCAGAACTCTTTCACCAGAATGCACCACATCATTAGCATGTTATGTTCTTGGTCCTCCACTTGCTAGTGATCACCTATATGGTTGGAAACATGTTTTTGACAAAGACATGTATGTGCACTTGCATCTCTTTGCATCCTAACAGGAAACACTACTACGAAGCAGTTCAAATAGATCCGAAACACCAATATACTTTTGCCACCAAATAGATTGGTTCTTCCATTGTAATGTGGTACACATGACACCAGATATCCAGTTTTGTCACAACCCTTTGTTTTTAACTGTCTCATATGGTTCCTGAAGGAGGACAGCAGCCTCTTCTGTAACTGCAGTATAACAATCTGAATGATAGACGTATCCGGCCATGTAACATTAGTCAACATAGCCATACTTTGTTAGTAGATACAGGAAAATATCGGTTTAATTTATGGGCAAATCTAGTGTTTTTTTGCTAAATTCAGTGTCTTCTCAAATTTATTATTCTTCTTTGCCAAATTTGGAGTTACTCTTTTTGCCAAATTCAGTTTTATTTCTTGCCAGTCAGTCACATCAAAGTTCATTACATGTGAAATGAACTACTCTCATTTTAAGATTATAAACAAGCCTCTTGGAGATTAGAAGTCAAAACACAATTTTAACATTCAGTAACTATCAGTTATGAATATTAATAAATTGCTGTCCTCTGATTTACAACATGTGAATACAACAAAATTACAAATTTTGTGATATCTCGTAACTGCCATTTCAGAGTTATTTAGGAAAAACACTAATATTGAAAAAAATTTCCTGTCCTTGTATGTTAGTATTGTAGCATAGAGAAACTACAGCCATCGTATTTCCTAACAACATGCAGCTCGTCTGCACAACTTAATGATTGCATCCCTCCTAGGTGAAATACTGTCATTTTCATCTCAAGGTGATATACGTTTTCATAAGAAGAAAAAATATGGCATCCTATAGGTCAGGATGTCAAACAACAAAGCCCTTAATCATGTAGGTATGTTAGAGAACTTAAAAGAGAAAGGATGCAGATAAAGTTAGCTACAGTGGGAATCAGTGAAACATGGTGTGAGGTCAGGTGAGTACACTTTGCAATCCAATATCAAGTCATCAATAATGCCGGGAACTATGAACAGAAGAGCGAATACATTGTTATAACTAAGATAGACACAAAGCCATAACTCATCACAGTACAACTGAATATCCCTACCAGCTTGTCAGATGATTATTCATTAAATTTATCAATATAATGTACTTGGTATAGGTAAAATGTCTACTAACCAAGTGGTAGCAGACCACACACGTAAGAGATGTTATAATTAGGCAAGCTTTTGGGTTGAAGGGGAAGGAGGAGGGGTGAAAGTAAAGGAGTGAAGAGTCTAGGAAAAGGGGTAGATTTTGGAAAAGTCACCCAAAATCGCTGGTCAGGGGAGACTTGCCGCTTTCCCTCTCATCGTTATCTGAAATCTATGCCTTTTCCTTCCCCTTCTGCCTGAAGGAGGAGCCACTGGCTCCGAAAGCTTGGCTAATTATAACATCTTTTGTGTGTGTGTTCTGCCTCTTCTTGGTGAGGAGATTTTGTATCTATCCAAATATATTATATTGTCAAAAATTGATTTTGTTGTTAGATTAAATTATACAGTTATTTAAGGAAGAAAAACCTGTGATGGGGAAAAAGGAGGCATAGCATGAAAACATTGACTGGAGGAAAGACATGTCATTTCAAGTAATTATCATCAAATCTTAATTTTACCCATCAGGAAAAATAAAAGTAATGCTTTCATTATTCACTGTTACAAAATTTTAGCAGTTAAATTTTGGCAACTACTTGCAATTCTGAAACTATGGGAAATTTGAAAAAAAGTAGGAATAAAAGGTTATCCAAAATTTTAAGAGAAAGCAAACTTCAGTTATCAGAGTGAAAGTATATAAAAGGCAGGGGCTGAGACAGTTTGCAGCCTACTCCCAATTTTATTCAGTCCGTACATTCAGCAGGCATTGAATAAAACCAAGGAGAAATTTTTAAAATGGTTTAAACCCCTGAGAGCAGACACAAAAACTTGTTTGGCAATGACATTGTAGTTTTGTCAGAGCGCAAGACTGAGAAGATCAGTTGAACTGAAGAAATAGTCTCTCAAACAGGTTGTAAGATGAATATCAACAAAAGCATAATCTACACCTACATAAATACTCCGCAAACCAATGTATGGTGTGTGGCAGTGGGTACCCTGTACCACTACCAGTTACATTGGCAAACAGAGCAAGGAAAAACGACTTTTATATGCCTTCATAAGAGCCTTAGTTCATTGTATCCAATATTTGTCGCCCATACACGAAATTTATGTTGGCAGCAGTAGAAATGTGTGGTGCAGTCAACTTCAAATGCTGATTCTCTTAAGTTTTCTCAATAGTGTTCCTTGAACAGGTCATCTTCCCCTCCAGGGATTCCCATTTAAGTTCCCAAAGCACCTCCATTATACTTGATTGTCTTCCTTTAATCTGACCTGGCCGGGATCCAAATTGGTCTTCTTTACAGATGAACCACACTTTCCCAAAATTCACCCAATAAACCAAAGTTGACCATTCGCCTTCCCTATCACAATCCTCATATGCTCATTCCATTTCATATCACTTTTCATCATTACTCCCACATACTTAAACAATGTCACTGTGTCACAAAGGACACTACTAATGCCATATTCAGACATTACAGGCTTGTTTTTTTTTTTCTACATTTAGAATTCGCTGCCATTTCATCATATCAACTAGAATTTTTTTCTGAGTTACCTTGTATTCTCTTACAGTCACTCAACTTTGACACCTTCCTATACACCTCAGCATCATCAAACTACAGACTGCTGTCCACCAGATAATTTATATATATAAAAAATATTGGTCCTAGTACACTTCACTGGGCACTCCTGGCAATACCCTTATCGCTGATGAACACTTGCAGCTCAGAACAGAGTATTATGATCCATTACTTAAGTCCACTCATATCTAAGAATTTATTCTGTATTCTCGTATCTTCATTAGCAGTCTGCAGTGGGGAACCATGCCAAACGCTTTTCAAAATCTTGAATCTGCCTGTTGCTCATCATCCATAGTTTGCACTGTATCATGTGAGAAAAGGGCAAGCTGAGTTTCGCATGAATGTTGTTTTCTAAAACTGTGCAAATTCAGAGACAGAAGCTTTTCGCTCTCAAGGAAATTTATTATATTTGAACTCAGAATATATTCAAGAATTCTGCAGCAAACTGATGTTAACAATATTGGTCTAATTTTGCATGTAAATTCTCACACACAGGAGTTATGTACTTTTTTTCCCCCTCCAGTCACTTACAGCTTTGCACTAGGTGGATATTTACAATAAAGGGGCCAATGCTATAGAGTATTCTTTCTAAAACCGAATTGGAATTCCATCCATATCTTACAAGTTATTTGTTTTCCACTCTTTCAATTGCTTGTGTGTGCCAGGGTTGGGTGTTACTATGTCCTCCATACAGAAATCTCTGCAACTTTCAAATGATGGTATGTTTGTATGATTCTCCTGCATGAACAATTCCCTAAACATGAAAAGCCTTTTTAACAAGCGACTGGATGGAAACATTAGACCTGCATTTACATAGGACCAGAATTTTCTTGGGTTCTCGAGCAGATTTTTTGCTCAGACATGACAGTGATAGTAGTTGTAAGATTTGCACATAACCCTTTTTGACACACAAATCTCTACTAACCTTAGGCTGTCATTTCCATGTTGTCTTATGAATCTTGAATGCAACAGCCTTTGCTTCCTGAGAATTTTTTGAATTTCTTTGTTAAACCACAGTTGGTCTTCACCGCCATTAATCCACTTACTTCTCCACAGTATGATTCACTATCTGTCTAAACTTTTCCCATTATTTCTTTATGTGCATCATACTAGAACACTAAATAATGCTGATTCATTGTCCAAGTGAGATGCAAACTAATGCTTATCTGCTGTATCTAGCAAAAACACTTTCCTGGCCTTCTAGACTGATTTGCTCATATTACCTTTGCTAAACAGTCACTACAATGGCATTGTCACTAATATCTGACACTATCAGGTTTCCATAGTGTGTGGGCTGCTGAATTAGCTGCTTGTGACTATTTTCAGTGTTCAAAAGTACTTCACAATCCTGTCTGTATCCACAGCAATGGAATGTAATGGAGTCAAATCAAGTGATGCTGAGGGAATTGAGACATGGAACACAGAAATTGGAGAGTTCTGCTACTTGGGTAGTAAAGTGACTGATTC
Organism: Schistocerca gregaria; assembly: GCF_023897955.1. Classification (NCBI taxonomy): domain Eukaryota; kingdom Metazoa; phylum Arthropoda; class Insecta; order Orthoptera; family Acrididae; genus Schistocerca; species Schistocerca gregaria. Next base: position 149,526,324 of record NC_064920.1, read on the forward strand.
TGGCAGAAATAAAGAGGGTATAAAATGCTGATGGGTGACACCAAGAGAAACGTTAAGAGGAAGATGCATACTTGATGTGGTCTCAAATGGCCTGAAACAAGAGATCACACCATTCTGATGGTGAAGGATGACAGTGATGCCCAATACAGAAAATATTTTCACACCTTTAGACAATTGACAACAGAAAACAACAGTTGTATCAAGACAGCAACGTTCTCTAAAAGTTGCTATCAAACAAACTGAAATTGCTGGCTAAACTCTTCTAAAAACTATGTACTGGCTACTGATGTGTCTTATAATTTGAGCAACCATGTTATCTTGGCTACATAAAACAAAAATTGCACTAAAAACCAAATTATTGCTCATACTGAAACATGCATTAACACATTTACTGCCACGATGCCATCAGTGATCACAGCCAAGCCTCACACCTGATGCTGAGGCCTCGCCTGGCAATAACTCAGTGATACTTTGAACAGTTAACATGTTAAGTTATAACATGTGCTGCTAAAAACTGGAGACAGGATATGTACTGTATCAGTCCTATTTTCTACACTTTTCGATTTCACTCCCAGATGATGTTTGGGAAGAACTGCCCACCGGCCACAATGGAAGTCTGTGTGTTAGCTTCATGGCGATTATGAGGTCACTTTAAACATCTTTGAATTGTATACAGAAGCATATTCATCATCTCTTTAAGTTGTGCTGCCCGGTGGAGGTTAAGGTTTTCCTGACACACATTGATTAAAAAACCTGTGAAACTCCACAATTCTTCTAACATACATCTCTTCCAGTAATGGAACTAACAAAATTGTCAAGAACCATACCAATTCATACAGAAACCACTGTTTTAGTTGGTCTTAATTTAACACACTGCACTTCAAATTATAGTGTTAGAGCACATAATTCACTATTATGCAACAGTTAGGGTTTTTTTTTTTTGCAGACATGTTCTGTCATTAAAATTACATGCCCTTAGAGGTTGATATATCTCATTTATTTTTTCAGAATTCAGGAAATTCACATTAACGTTTCAGGGAATTTCAGTACCATTTAATCTGTGTGCCCCAGAGAACATGCTTGCCTCAACACATCAACAGTTTGGTTTGAGGAAGCAGGTTCAAATGGATGTAGATTGCAGTAGTTATGCAGAGATAATGAGACTCCTATGGGATAGATTAATATGGTGAATGGCTGGATCAAACCAGGTTAAAGATGACCACCATCTGAGACATGGTCGTAAATTTTTCATACTGGGGAAGATAAAATAAACCTACCTTTTAATAAAGGTTAATAAAATTTTATAACAAATTAGTTTGGCATCAATAGGGTACAACTGGAAGTTAATTTCACAAGGTAATCAACATGTCTCGAAAGTGATGTCCCTCACTGTTAATGCATTGAACAGCCAGTTTCTGAAGTTCTGCATAACTTTGTGAAGCATCTGTTGCGGAATACAGTCCACTTCCATTTGTACTGCATGCTGTACATAAGGTTGTATTTATCCACCTCTCTTGATGTAACAATAGCTGTACGGAGTTAAATTCAGTGAGCATGCAGACTATGAAATGTCACCATACCCATAGATAAGTGTCGACGTGAAGAGTTCCCTTCAAATAACAATCCATTTCCAGCATTATGAGCCACGAATCTATCCTACCAGAACCACAGTAGTCCCAATCCATTTGTTGAAGCTGTGGTTTCAAAAATTGTTAGACCATGCTGATGTATCATTCAGAACTGACTGAACAGATTTCTGGAATTTGACCACGCCACTGTGCTCCAATTACCTTTTGTACAACACTACCACATGCACAGAACTTCTCCACCCATAAACACTATTTCCAGTTAGTAATAGCATTTTGAGTAGGGGGATCTTATAATAAGTACACCTGCTCTGCAGCAATGCTTTTTTGGTAAAATAAGTTTCAATGGAAATAGCACAGTTTGTTCAACCAAACCATGTTTAAAATGGACAGTGGCACTAATGGAAACGCCCACTGCTTATGCATCATTGGAGTCCATCCCACCCTTCCAACACCTCCACTCCATTCACGTCATTTTGGAAGTAGGAATACTTACCTTACCCAGCCAGAGAGTGCTTGGTGACAGGTGTATTATTGTTCACGTAAGGTTCGGAGAGAAAGGAGTTACACTGTAACCGCACTTTTATGGTCCTGGAATTAACGCCTTCCTGCCGTTTAAAACTTATCACTCCTGTCAAATTTCCGATGTCGACAATGTTAATTCGCACCCAATTTTGTGTCAATGTATTTGTAATTTTCCTGCAATTTACGCTTTGTGAAAAAATGTTTGTGGCGAAAAAACTGATTAAAAATGATGCTGCCATGCTGTTGGCTGTCAAATAGTGTTGACAAACATTACGTGATTGGTACTCTGCTCAGCGAATTTCAACTGGTGAATGTGTGAAAAATGGAACAGGAACAATTTGTGTCGTGCCTCCTACCCCCCCCCCCCCCCCCCCCAAGCTCTACTCAGTGTAGTGGCTGATGAGAGTAACTAGGTTTGTTTGAATAAAGGTATTGTGACCAATCGCAACTGATTCCAAACTGTGTTCATTCCACGCGCGCAGTTTTATGATATATGATTGTGGTGACGTCTTAGTCAAACCATATTAAGTGTGTTTCAGCATTTGGTCACTTGTGGCACTGGCTGATACTATCACTCACGCTGCATTGTTCAAATATTTTTGGTTTAAATGCAACACCAATTACATATTTTTCATGCTGAGCAAAATGTGTTTCAAAAATTTATTCTTATTGTCACGTGCAGTATTTATGTATGTATTTTTTGTGGTATTACACAAATGAACAGAATGTGTGTGTGTGCGCGCCCATGTTTCTACATGCACAGTAGAGGCACAGTACCTGATAATTTCAAGAAGACAACTACAATGTAAGAGATGCATAAAAACACGCAATTAGTGCAATGTTTCATTAATTAAATAATCAATGACAGCTGCAGGCTTTCCAGAAACATTAATTATGACATACAAAATTTGAATCAAATGTTTTCAAATGTTTCTACTTCCCCGACAGTATCAATTCCAGTTACATCAGCAGTTTTAGTTAGATGATAAATCTTTACTAGGCAATAAACAAGTCACTGAAGAGTATTTTATGGCTTTTATGTACACATACCTAAAGCACAAAAATCCAAGGGGTATTCTATGTGTAGCATTTACAGCTTAAAATGTTTTTGGAAAGTGTAATTTGTTGTTGCACTCTATTTGTATTCTGGAAATAAATGCAAAACAGAACACTAACCTGTAGTAGTTCATATTATTCCATCCAGAGAACTTATAAAGGAAAATACTGTCCTGGATACCTAATATAATTATTAGGAGCACTGTTGTCCATTACCCATATTACAGCACTCTGTCGTCAGTTAACAGCTCAGTCCAATAATCATACATAGAGAGTTACTTAATAGAGGAAAGGGTGTAAGTATAGAATACACATGTTTAGGTTTCATTGTTTATGAGTATAATGTACACACATCACAGTGAAAAGTCATGAAACATCACACAAACATCAACTGTAACAGCTTGATGGAATGGTCCTGAAAGTTAATATTAAAACAAATATAATAAAAAATCTTTAAACAATGCACACACACAGGGATTTAAATAAGGCCTGCATTAATTTTCTGCAGTTTCCATAGCTTCATCACCACCACCATCAGCTTCCATATCATCTTCTTCACCTTCTTTCTTTTCCAGTGGTTTTTCATATGCCTTGTCCAATGGAGACACCACCACACCATCCCAGACAGACATGTCAGTTGCAATGCCTGGATAAAATGAATTTTTATTTAGCAATTTGTGACAACATCATGAATGCTAATACTTTGGTTTAATATGGATTCATACCTGCACTGCCCTCTAGACCCAATATGCGCTTGTAACCTCCGTGTGCTAACACACGCAGTAATGTCTGTGCAGTAAGACACACCATATCTTGCTGCTCTAAAGTCATTGCTGTGTGAACCCGTATGTTACCTCCTTCACATGGATCTGAAATGCCTAAAAACAATATTTTAATAATTAGATATCTTCGGAAACACCTACATGGTTTGAGCATCGTATTTGTTGGCATAGTAATACTAAAAGCAAAAATCTAACAAGCAATGCAAAGAATTGTCATTTGAGTAAGACATGGTAACACCGTCTACATTTTTATTTTAGTACATGTGATTGTATTGTATTATATTATCTGTAAGTCAGGAAGTGTAAATCCTAATAGTTAAGTGCGAAACACAAAAACGATACTGCCATTTTTCCTGTGTCACAGTTGCTATCTTAGACTGTAGACTTGTTTGTTGCAGCCTCCTGCATGTCTAGCTGGTGCTTTTTCCACATTTACATAACCACTGCACCCTACATCTGTTTGTACCTGCTTACTATATGCAAGTCTTTGTCTACCTCTACAGTATTTATTCCCACATTTACTCCCTTACTAAATTACCTGTTCCTTGACAGCTTGCACACAATAAGATACCCATCCACAGGAACACATTTTTGCCCCGACAGCTGGGTGAGTCCACCCTGTTCTGAAAGGGCAGTGGCCTGGGCTGCCTGTTACGTGGCGATCTGTGCACTGTGTGCACTCTTGTGGCAATCTCTGTACTAAATTACATAGCATAGCAGCAGTCTTTACATTCCATAGGTACAAGGAAAGCTCTTAATGACATATGTCTGATTACACACAATGTCATTCGATTTGTGTTTGAAGAGGCAAACAAGGGAACAAAATTTCATTTAAAGTCAGCATTTGAGTGGATTGCAGGAACCACTAGCTATTCCAACTGCACAATGAAGATGATGAAGGGGAGGGGGGCATAGCTTCAAGTACTTTCAAAGGCACCAGTTCAGGAAAGATGTGGAAGAAGGAGAATAAAATTTTAGTTGTAGTAACTGCCAGATTGGTTGGTAGACAGCTACCAATTTTTCACAAGATGCCTTTATTTTACACTGTCAATTTAGTGGGTGGCAATCTACACTACATATTGTGTGTTTTGTTTCATGTGATGATGTGTTTGATCATATTTTCTGCTTTGATACTCTGACTTTTCCAGTGAACCAGTAAGAAACTATATTAGACTATGTACCTCTTTATCTATCACTTTAGGTATTACACTAAACTTAAGCATTCTTCTGCAGAACGACATTTCATTTTATGTTGAGGCTACACTGCAAAAACTTACTTTCAGAAGAGATTTTTTTAACACTAGGATCTGACAGTATAAAGCGACTGGCTTTCGATTAGCACAGAAAATAACTTAGATAAAATCAAACGCAAAAGTCTGCATTGTATAAGCGTTGTCGGAAAGTGGGATCATTTATGACTGGCAAAATTTTGCTGAGAAAGGTAGGTTCAATTGCTGTTATCAGTTCACAATCTAGAGGCATTACCAAATGATGGTTTTGTTAACTGCAAACACACATTAACATGTAAATAATAAATAATTGGTATTAGAAAATTTTTGAATAATTAATACTCCCCCTCTCACTCTGCTTAAGCTCAATTTTTTTTATAGATCTATACAGTTAGATTATGAATTACTCAGCTACGTAAGTAATGAGTGTAGATAACTGATGTAACAATCTTAGAAGACTACAATGTGATTAGTTAACAGCATTGTATAGATACTTAGTGACGGTGTAAGAATTATAGATTCAAAATATTTGCAGTGAGAAGTTGAGTACGCAGAGTTCAACAGTAACCAATAAAAACTGAACAACTCCTACAACAATGCTCTATGCACCTGGCGACTCAGTGGGCGAGTCTCAGAGTGCAGTCCAGAAAACCACATGTTCAATATTGCTTCAGTTCTGTGTGCTTTTTTCTTGCCTTGCCATTTTTTCCACCCTGAACAATGTTTCTTAATATGTAAAATTTGACTATAGGACTCAGTAAAACTAAATCACTTAACAGTTATTGCAGCATTTTACTTTAACAACGTAAGACATCAGTGCACCAGATAGGAAGTCTAAAATGGATGACAATATTTGTTAGGAGAAGGAATTCCAGTTCTAAGAGAAAAAACAACGCTAACCGTCATAATGCAACATGGATGGCATTTAGTAACAATGTTATTTACAGAAAACATTTAAAAAATTAGAATAAATTTACAAAATGTCTGTTCGAAATCTGGATTTTTCATTTATTTTAGTTCCAGTTCTTTAATTTCTTTTCCTTCTTTCCGTGTTACTTTCTTATTTTATATTCCAAAGCAATAATTTACCTTTATTCTACACTATTATTCAAGGCATTATCTCCTGTTGTGAAACTGGTACTTCTCATTGAGAACATTTTCTATTCTTTTTATTTTTTGGACAAAATTCTGACACTAGATTCTGTAACAGAATCCTTACCTGTGTGTCAGGGGTTGTTTTTAGTTATAATTATCCTAAGCTTTGCTGTCAGTTAATTGACACTACCATTCTTACCAACTTTAGGTAAACACTATGTTCGAAACTTCCTGGCAGATGAAAACTGTGTGCCGGACCGAGACAAACTCGGGACCTTCACCTTTCATAGCCAAGTGCTCTATCGACTGAGCTACCCATGCAAGACTCTTGAGGCATCCAGCTTTGCTTCACCAGTACCTCGTCTCCTACCTTAAGAACTTCACACAAGCCCTCCTACAAAACATGTAGAATTAGCACTCCTGGAAGAAAGGACATGGCTTAGCTGCAGTCTGGGGAATGTTTCCAGAATGAAATTTTCACTCTGCCAGGAAGTTTCATATCAGTGCACACTCCACTGCAGAATCTTTTTGAAGGGTGGGGGACTTTTCACCATAGGACCTTTCTCTACTTACTTTCCTTGATCTTTATACTGCGGCACCTTTGGTAATGAATACTGTGTATCTTCTAAGTAAAATTAATATCTGCTAGCAAAGCACAATAATAATGCCAATCACCAATTTTAGCAACATTGCCAAGCGTGTTTCCTGCTAGTGTAGATGAGTACCGAACCTGTTCAGTGGATTCAAGTCTAGTGTTATACAATGGAGCAGAGTCCCGCAAAGTTCAATTTCTGAAATACCATCAACAGTGACCTCCCAGTTTCAAACCTCGCATTTAAGAAATCATTCATGCAGGAATGATTATACAAACATACCACTGTTTCACATCGCACATCCCCTAGTATGGAGGAAACAGTAATAGGCATCCTTGGTGTAGAGAAACAACTGAGTTAAAAACAAAGCGATTAGCTCCAGATCGAATCCCAGTCCAGTTTCATAGTGAGTACTCTACAACACTGGCTCCTTACTTAGCTTTCATTTATCACAGATCTCTCACCCAGCACAAAGTTGTGAGCCTGGGAAAAAGTGCAGGTGAGTCATACACTTGGAAAATGAAAAATGGTTCCGTACGACCATCAACCAATACCTTTAACATTAGTCTGCTGCCAAGTTCTTGAACATATTCTCATTTCAAATATAAACAATTTTTCAGAGACTTGAGAGATTCTGTCCACAAATCAGCACAGATTTAGAAAGCATTGCTTGTGCAGAACTCAATTTGCCCTTTTCTCACACAGTATCCTGTAAACCATGGATCAAGGGCAACAAACTGACTACTCCTTCCTGGATTTTCACAAAGCATGTGATGTGGTTGACTTAAAGGTCTAAGCATACAGAACAGGTTCCAGATACCCAAGTAGTTCAAAGCAATAGAACAATATGTTTGTCTAGATGCTGGGTGTTCATTGGAAACAAGGGTATTATCAGGAGTACCCCAGTGAAGTGTGATAGGAACACACTTATTGTCAACATACATAAATGATCTGACAGACTGAGCAGCACTCTGCACCTACTGATAACACTGTGGTATACGGGAAGGTGTTGTCAACTGACTGTAAGATGACTGATGCAATTTTTTGTGACTACTGACAGCTTGTTTTAAATGTACAAACACTGAAGTTACTACAAGTGAGTAGACAAAACAACTCTGCAAATTTTGAATACAGCATTAGCAGTGTATCGGTTCAATCACATTGTTTCAATATCTAGGTGTAACTATTCAAGGCATATAACTGATAAAGACAGGAGGAGGGAAGGCAGACTTCGGTTTATTCAGAGAATTTTACGAAAGCATGGACTGTCTGTAAAGAACATCATGTTTAGAACATGAGTTCAACCCCTGTTTGAGTCCTGGAGTGTTTTGGATCCCACCAGGTTGAATTCAAGCAAGATATTGAAGCAATTCAAAAAATGGGTTGCTAGATTTGTTACAGTTAGGTTTGATCAACAAGTGATTATTACAGAGATGCTTCGTGAGCTTAAGTGCCAATACCTGGAGTGAAGACCTTTTTTGCGGGACACAGAACAATTCTATTGCCGCCAACATATATTTCATTTACGCACCATGAAACAATGACCAGAGAAATTAGGGCTCATACTGAGGCCTGTAAGTCATTTTTCCTTTTTCTATTTGGGAATGGAACAAGAAAGGAAATGACTAATAATGGTACAGGGTACCTCCACCACACATACGAAGGCTTGTGGAGTATCTCTGACTGTATTCCTCTTGTAGGTGCTTCTATTTACATCTTTGGAAGCAAGTCAAACTAGGACTCAGGAGAGCCAATGAATTGTCATTGCAGTCTCTATGAAATGTGGAAAGAGAAGCCAACAGAGATTGTCACTAGAGTATAACATGGTCATCTCACTGCAAACTACCCTGGATCAGTAATTTAAAAATTAAATCTAACAACTCTACTGCAGGAGTGAATTGTTGGAAGGCACAGAAACTAGACTGAGAACTTTGCCAGCTTTCCAACAAATCTTTTTGTCAGAGTTATAGCATACACATACAAAGTAACACTTGCACAGCTACACTGTCCTGACTTACTAGATTGTGCCAGGCCAACAGCTCAACTGAGGCAAGCAGCTGTGCTGGATGGAATGGGGAAAATAGCAATCAGATGGGAGGGTTGTAGAAGGTTGAAAGACAGCTGAGTAGGAGATGCTGCGGATGCACCGGCATGTGCTAGTAATGAGTTCATTCTAGCCACAAGCAGTTGTGCACAGTTAGGTGCAGTACTGAATAGAAGAGAATGTGAGCAAAAATGGGTAACTATGCCAACAGGATGAGTTACTATTGGTCCTGGAGCAGCACTGGAGATCGATGTGGGGGAGTTGTTGGTGGAGAAAGAGGGCGAAAGAATGAGACAATATTTAATTTCAAAGACAACTTCCATCTACATTCAGGGGAGAGAAAAAACTGTGTGTGTGTGTGTGTGTGTGTGTGTGTGTGTGTGTGTGTGTGTGTGTGTGTGTGTGTGTGATGAGATCTAGCATCCTGTGCCTAGCAGTTTGACTGTGACCATTAATTTTGGTTGACAGCTGGTTGCATAAAATTCTGTGAAGAAATTACAGAAGGTATGGTTATGATATGACTGTTTTAACCGATAGTCTCGCCTCGGACAGGGTAAGCCTGTGAGAAGCCTTGAGGAGGCGATGCTGTGTTGGTGTACTGCACAGGGTCTTACAACTGGGAATTCCACAGCACGACAATCAATACAGTCCTTTGAAACAGTTATTCCTACCAGTGATACCATGTTTAAGTAGGTAGTGATTAAAAAACTTAAAGGAAAACCATAACAGTTTGCTACCACCACCACTTGCCTAGTGCCTCAGTTCCGAGCAGCAGCCTCCACATAGCACTCACAAATTCAGACCACCACCTGCTTCTTCCCACCTCCACCTGTACGTCGTGGAATTCTGCTGGTAGTATTGCCATTTGGCTGAGAGCACTGTCAACTGTGGACTACTTTAGTGCCTGCAGCCAGCTCTGTACAGCTCCTGCCACTGCAGTAGAGGGTAAAGTTATACTACTTATGTTGTGAGGACAGTATTCCGACTTTGCAATATATTGATGGAGGACTAAGATGATATCAAATGTCTACTAAATTAAATTCCATCATGGCAGAAGTATCAGATTGCCAAAACATTTTTAAAATATTGCTGTATCATATTCGGTTGTATCTTATTGTGTCACTACATTTTGTTCCAGTGTCATCCTGTAAGTTCAAGTTTATAGTTATAGTATGCAATCTGGCAGATTTACAGAACTAGTGTAGTAAATCCACTTTTCTACTACCGTGGATGTTTGGGCTGAACTTACATTATAGTATCCCAACAGATAATATCCAACTTTAGCACCAGACAGTTATTTAATCTGTTGCTCACTGTCAATATTTAAATTATGTTGTACGTGTCACAAAGAAGTTCAACACAACAACACACAACTCATGATCAGAGGCATAGATCCTCATAACAACATGGAAACAATCAAAATAGGAGAGGGTGCTGAAGTATTACGTACGCATATTACCTAATATTTATACACAAAATAAAGCTTTAAATTATGTAGAACAATACCTGCTGATCCTGGGAGAAACAAACCAGCTGCAAGCAACTGCAGAACCCTGCGATATGCCTGATTGATTGGCAATGCCTGGCGACTGGGATTATTCATGATTGAACTATGTGCCTGTGAAAGAAAAATATTTTTAATCTGAATTGCATTTCATTTTATATAAAACACACAAAGAAAATGGTACGACATACTGGTTGATCAGCGGGCATAAATTTAGTAAATATATGAAAAACATTAGTTATTGTTCAGTTGTCATAACCTAAAGTTCTATGTAAAATTTCATTTACTGATCTTGTTTCTTTTTCTTGAGATGCTGAAGAACACAAAGCATGGTTATGAACATTTGTTATGCATCAACAAAGAAATTAGTCATTTGCACAATCTGCTAACTGAATTAGCCTCACTTAGCATTTAACTTGTTAAAAAATTTCAACAAAATTAAGATCTATCTGAAAATAAATAAGCACTGTAAGTGTTAATTAGAATGTGCCATCCATTGTGCCATAATGGACTGATGAAGCAAGCTCAACCGGAATATTGGAACTGTGTATGTTGTCTAGATACAGTCCCAAGTTTGCTGCATGTGATGTGTGGCTTAGAACAAAGTAAGTCAACAAAGAAAACTGCACAACTAGCAATCAGGCTAGAGACTTCTCATTTAATGTTGTCTTGGGAAGTCACTATAGTTGAAATATACTATGCAAATTAAAGTACCTGGACACGCCCAAAAACATACATTTTCCATATGAGGTGCATTGTGCTGCCGCCTACTGCCAGGTACTCCATATCAGCGACCTCAGCTAGAGAGCAGAATGAGGCGCACCAAAGAACTCATGGACTTCAAACATGGTTAGGTGATTGGCTGTAACTTGTGTCATACGTCTGTACATGAGATTTCCACACTCCTAAAACACCCCTAGGTCTACTGTTTCCAATGTGTTAGTGAAGTGGAAATGTAAAGGGACACATACAGCACAAAAGCATACAGGCTGCCCTTGTCTGTTGGCTGACAGACTACCGACAGTCAGAGTGTCAATCTGTAACAGGCAGAGATCTCTCCAGACCATCGCACAGGAATTCCAAACTGTATCAGGACCCACTGCAAGTACTATGACAGTTAGGCAGGAGGTAGGAAAACTGATTTCATGCTATCTGCTCATATGTCACACATCACCACGGTGAATGTCTAACGACGCCTTGCTTGGTGTAAGGAGCGTAAACATTGGATATCGAACAGTGGAAAAACGTTGTGTGGAGTGTAATAATAATTATACATGTAGATGTGATACCACTTTCCATAAGAAGGTATCAATAGTGCCATCACTGTTGCTGCTAAAGGCTGTCCAGCACCAGAATGTACCTTAAATGAGGAACTGTATCTTTTACTCTCATCACGCAGCATCCATATGAGTATGCCGTACTACTTAATTTTTGACAGATTGCTAACTCTAAAATTTAACCGTCCTTAAACATTTCGGAATAATAATCAGTTATGAATTCCACTTTGAAAAGCTGTGATCAGGTGTAATAAATAACGGCAGAGCAACTTGCTATCTTGTCCAAATTTTACACTACCACAGACTACACTATTGACTATCAGATTAAATCCTTGTAGATGTGACGTTTTTATATTTGAGCCCTTTTACACATCCTTTATGATTTTCTTTATCACCAATGAAGACACTCAAAGCTGCACATTACAGTTGTGCTTTCTGGGTGCTCATTACTAATAGGCCTAAATGCAATGATTATGGAACATACTGCATGTCAGCTGACATGTAAGACCTTACACTGTCATGCATGAAGTCCTACCATCTTCACACGTACATACTTAATTTATAAATCTAATTTCAAAGCTGAGAAATGCTGATTTTGATATGTTTCTACAGAATAGATGACAACCCAACAAATATTTTGTGCACATTTATCAACTGTTTTTTAAAATTCCAATTATCCATTAAAATCAAGTACAATAAAAATGCCTGTCAACTTACCAGCAAGTCTAGCATCCACGGAGAAAGAGGTTCAAAACCTTCAAATCTGTTTCTTAGATCTCTCAACAGGCGTATAAGAACTTTTATTGATGAATGATGGGCATTTTCTTCAAACCAACGGCTGAAAAGTTGATAAGTTATCAAAATCATGTGGCAGATACTTCCCCATCAAATGTATTATGAATCCGCAACCTACGACTAAATTAGTAATTTAAATTTTTTTTATAGTGACCATGCATGCCACAGATAACTGTTCAAAGCAGAGAAGTTTCACAACCGAGCACAAGAAATCTGTGGTGTAAATATTGTGGAACTATAAATGAATCCCCAGAAATAACAACAAGTAATTAAGATGAAATAAATCTCAGGTGAACAGCCTGGTATGAGCGTGCATGCCCTATGCACACACATATCAGGCTGTTCACCCGAGACTTATTTCGTCAAAATACGCCTGGAGAAATTGAAGAATCACAACAAGTAATTAGTATACCATTTATTTTGAAAATTATCTCCAATGCAAAATCAATTTTAACATGTCCACAGCGCCACACTCCAATATAAATGCCCAACTACGTGCCAGCTAAAGTTTACAGCCTAAATAATGCCTCTTTACCATGATAATTCACCAGCCTGTCAAACTAAACAGCATGACATGTTACCAACAGATCATTTTCTTTGAAACAAGGATAACTGGTTACAGTTATCTGTTAGCCAATAAGCTAGAAACATTTAACATCTTATTTGATGACAGTGGGTACCAAAATTGTTTCCCAGTATGCAGTAACAAATACAGATTTTGCAGCAGTAGAACTAGTGTGCCAATCAAGTTCTCAATCATGCATGTGTGTGCGTGTATTACCCATTGTACCATACATTTCATATGTTTTTCACAATTTATTCACTGGTCAATTTGAGTGCTGCATACCTCTTATTTGCTTTGAACGGTGACAAGCCTCATTTCTTTGTGTGTGACACTGTACAGATACTTGAGTCGACCCAAGCGTCCTATCCCACCTGTTTGCTTTAACCTTTGACGTAAGGCTGTTGTGGTATGTGACGTCACGACGCCACGGAATATAGTTTGTGAGAGTTGCGTGTTTGTAGGTGTCGTCTTGATGCGATCGGTGGTGCATTAGGTGATGTTTTTGGTTTCGTTTGCAAGTGTGACGTGTGTGAATTTTGGTAAATTGCTTTATTTATGTCTTTGGTAGGTATGGATATGACTGACAGGGTCAACAGTTTTCAGTTGTTGGCTATGACGGGGGGACAGTGTGTTGTCTCTAATAAAATTTCTTCAACTATTCAGATTTTAGGATGAAGTCCTGAAGTGTTTAGTTGGTCGTGAAGAAATGAAGCTTAACGTTCCAGTGTCTCGGACCATGGACGGTTGTATGTGGAGATGTCTTAAGGATAACAGGTCAAGAGAAGGGTTCAACTCTAATGTGTGGCTGTGAATGTTGGTATCGGTAGATGTTTTTGAGCTATATAGGGCAAGGGAAGTGTTAGGTCCTAATTTATGGGATCGGGAGCTGCTGTTGAGCTACATACGTCAAGGGAAGTGTCCGATTCCAGATGATAATGTGTTTAGTGGTATTTGAGAGTTTTGTGATCTCAGTTTTGCATGGAGGTGGGTGTCTAAATTTGTTCATATTTAGTTTGTCCCCGCCCCAAAACCCCCTATTTCCCGCACTTGTCCCGCTAGTGTCATTAGGCCTTTTTGTGGAATGTGTGTGTGTGTGTGTGTGTGTGTGTGTGTGTGTGTGTGTGTGTGTGTGTGTGTGTGTGTGTGTGTGTTTAGAAGAAAAAAATGTGAATTATATTTGCAATTTACAGGAATTTTGAATTTTAGGTCAATAATTTTCTTCTTGAAATTTTTTACCCTGCGCACTATTTCCTTTTAGTGCTCAAATATCATCTAGTGCCTTATAGTTGTGTAACATATTTATCCTTTTATTGCTTTGCTATACTCCTATTCTTAGATAATAGATCTATGGTCTAAGCCTTGTTTCATTTGTTGGTTACACTGGTTCACACTCTTGCTATGTGATTTTTGCAAGAGGGATCCATAATTAAGATTTAATGGTCTTACATTGTGGTGTGAAATTAAAGGCAGTAATAAGATTAATGGAGGTCTTCTCAGAACATTCTTCCAATAGGTGTATGTGGTGATGCCCCCACGATGATGTGTGGCACAGATCATCACTGGAAATGTCAACATTGTTCTTGTGTTATAGGTCTGTTGATATACTATTTGAAACACTAGTCCTTTATCAGACATGACAAGCATCAAGCTGGTGGTACTGAACAGACAGCAACTGATTAATTTTCTTTCTGTAGAGAATTTGTGCTTTAGTCACTAAATAAAGGGGATCATTAGAGGGGTAGGGATGCGGTTTGGGGTTACAGTGAAAGCTGACAAGCTCTTTTGATAAGAGTGAAGAAGTACATGTTGGTCTTTGGGGCTATTATTTCAGGTGGAGACTGATGCTAAAAATCTCAGCAGGTACATGTGTTTTAGATTCACTAAGAGGAATATGTATCTAAATGATTTACTGTCACACGACTTCAGTTCATACAAGGGGTTGTGCAATAGGGGCCATAATCACCTCATTGTGAACCTTAATACTGGATTTGAAGATTGGGGACTGCAAAGCATACTATTGAGGGAAACTGGAGGGGAGTGGGAGTTCCTGTCAGACCTGTTGTTGAAAAGGACAAAAGGCATTCTTCTGTCTTGCATGCTCTTGTTGAGCCCTGTTAGGAGAACCGTTTTACAGCATTATTGTCATTTGTCATTATTGGCAACAAATATAGGCCCCTGCTCCTAAGCTGAGTGGGAGTGGCTGGCAGTGTATTCTCTTCCTTTATGGGCAGGGAGGGTGAGGTTG
Organism: Schistocerca gregaria; assembly: GCF_023897955.1. NCBI lineage: Eukaryota > Metazoa > Arthropoda > Insecta > Orthoptera > Acrididae > Schistocerca > Schistocerca gregaria. The sequence continues at coordinate 149,541,620 of NC_064920.1, forward strand.
GCATTCAAGTTCTTTCACGTATGTCATTTGTTTTTTAAATGAGGTATGTGTTATTGTCTCAGTTTTCTAAATTGTTTCTTGAATTGAGTTAAGCCTATTTTATTACTGTACACTATTTTTTATTCATAAGTTTTTTTCTTTTCATGAGTCTCCATCTCTAATATTAAATTTGGTGCCTGGATATTTTGTGTGGTTATTGTTTTTGTTGTGTAAGCTATCACCCATCGGTATCTGCATCTTCAGTTGAGACACACAGGTTAACCAATGTTGCTGAAACCACCACCTATAGGACGTGATTTTTGCTGTGTGTATTGCCACCATATTTTGTCATTTTGTACTGCTGTCTGATACCAAATTTGCATATAACTGTGTCTTAAGTTCAACTATTATGAATTTGTGTTTTTTATTTGGTGTTTCCACACAAGTGTAATATGAGGTGGTGTTGGCTGTCATTATCATTTCTTGTAAAGAACAGTGACCACTGAGCCATTAAAGATAAACTTTGAGGTTTTCAGAGGCAGTCAGTTTATGAAATGAATGAACATCATGAATACTACAAAGTTCAGAACATCAAATCTTCAGACTTCAATGACAGCACACTCAATCCCTAATAACGTAAAGTTAACTATCCCTAACAATAAGTAACAAGCTTCAACTAATTCATGCCTTCTACAGCAAACAAGCAATGTCAGGAGCATTCTTCCGATAATGCCTCTTAAAAGTAGAACAGAGCAGATTGAGGCTTTTAGAAACAGATTACTCAGTTTATTAGTACATCTACACGTTTTCGAAGAGTGAATACTATGAACATGGGAAACATTCTCACCTGTGTCTGATTGCTGCTAAATGACTCTGCAAAATTTTCTGGTCTAAATGCAGTTCAGGGTCTAGTTTCCGAAGATTGTGATGGACAGTGGTCATTAAAACCCTCACAGTTGCTTCCGAGCTACTGATCTCGAAGCCACGGTCATTTGTTAACATAGAGAGAACTGAAATGAACATTTTTAACAAACTTTAACATTTGTCACACACACAAAACACTTTATATATTACAAAACACTTTATATATTATGTAAAACCTCTTTCCCCACTGTTTCTGCCAAAATATATTTTCTGAGTACTACATAAGTATTCCCACAGAATAAGCCATTTCACATATTGCAAAATTCCAATAACCAAAACATTGCCAATTTAATACTACTACTGTAAAGACAACGCGACATATTTTCATGGAATGATTGAGTTACTCACTCTCTTGTGGATCTTGAGCTTTCAAATCTTCTTGCACCTTAACACCAAGTGCATCAACAGCTTCTCTTGTTGGCAAGGTTTTCAGTATGACAACAATGTCTGCCACATTATGTCCAGTCATCATAGTTCCCTTTTTAAAAGATCCAACTTGTCTAACTTCTTCCAACTGACAGGCATCAAAGCCACCTGGAGCAACAACCAAGTTGTCCATTACTGTCTGTATCTTTGTCACAAGATTTAGTACAGAAGTCTGCTCTTGAGGTGATGGTGACAGATCTGTATTTCTCTTCAGAAGTGCCTACAAAGAAAATCAAAGTTTTTTTTTTTCTCGCAAGAATGCAGCATAACAGTACAATATGATGAGAAAAACAAGCAATAATGATCTTAATTTTGTCAGCCTAATACAACTGCTACAAACAATAGTCCTAAAGCACTAACTACCTACAAATTTATCCTTTTTAAAAACAAGAAGGAACTATCAGCACTAGAAGGCAAATTTCAGGTAGACTAAGTAGTAATGGTTCTTGTATAGAGGAACATGAGCATACACCAAAACAATTACCCATGTGATCTGTATAACCTATTAATAAAAAACGATCTGCAGATGTGAAATGCATAAAAAAAGTATAGTGAAATAATGTTATAGAACTCCACAGTTATTCTTGTGTAAACAATTATGCACTCGTCTGTTACCAGCAGCCGAATATACCATGCCACAAAACCGTGGAACTGTCGGACTAGAAGTCATTGTACGGAAATACTTCTAGTAAACAAGAGGCTCCTAATAAATACATAAAAAAAACACGTAGTTAAAAAAACTGCTTTACAAGACCGCTAAGGTAAAACGTACAGATGGCCAGATTTACAGACATACGCACCAGGAAAACATACTATTTCTATGTACTCAAACTATAGATATTAGCCTATTTCATTATTAATTAAGGTTAAATGTAACAAGAAAGTTTTACCTGCGTGAATGCAGTCTCATCAGGCAATGGCTTTACACGAGGAAACGCAGATTCACACAAAGTAAGATCGAAAGGGTGACGAGGGACAAAAGGCTTAACTTTGAATGGCCCTGGTCTGCCCATTCCTCTTCCCATTCCACCTCGACCTCTTCCTCTTACCATCTTCATCTTGTTACTGTTGTGCTGCAATTAAACATATAAACTTTTAAACTTCACCCCGGCTGTAGCTTAAACAAAGCTTTCTCTTAATCAGTTATTCAGCCAAGAACGAGACAACACGCCGCGGGATTTCTTTAACATAGTAGAAGCAACATCTCCTAAATACAAACTATTGAAATAACGTGAGAAACTTGTTTCACAAGCATTCAGATGCCCTTATTAAAAAACATACTTACGTTACAACTCGTTCAATACAATCACTACTCCGCGTCTTCTACAACAACAGCACAAAACCAGACGCCGGATCCAAAGACCGCAAACTATCCATCAACCTCAGATGACATTTGTGAGACATTACCAAAGATATCACTATCATTAGCTAAACTATAGTGAATCAACGGAGAAAGAGAAAATTGATGCCTCCTGCATTGGTAATGTTATACACGGTTGAATTCCCAAAGGCGTTTGTAGAACATAAAAATTTTACATTAGCATCTTCGCAAGCGATATGTACTTTAAGTTTGGTCCAACATATTCCACTAGCGTAAGGCTGATCAGCTTGACGGAACGGGACGTAGCGAAACGTAATAAACAAAACATTACACAGGATTTCAAATGGTCTGATTTACACAGGCGGTCAATGCGTGGAACGGAACGGGGCGGACTGGAACGTTAAGATAAGGTCAAGGTACTCGGAATTAGCACTGTGACGTTGACACTGGTGGCGAGAAGATGGGGTCAATTCTAGTATTCGATTCCACCAGTCGACTTTCGCCAATTATGTAATGTATGACGTTGTTTTGTTTGTACTGCAAATTACGTACGTTAAATGGTTTAATTATGTAATGTATGACGTTGTTTTGTTTGTACGGCAAATTACGTACGTTAAAAGGTTTCTCTGGATTTCCTTGTTACGCGTATATTAAAAATTCTACATATATTGTTTTGTTTTCATATTGTAATTCGTTTTTGGCATCTTTTGTTGACAAAAGTAGTCGTGATTTATAAGATCTTGATTTCTCACACAACTGATTTTAATTATAGATGAGTCATTTGTATTTACAGTGAAAATTCTCCATGAGAAAACGATTGAGAGTAAGTCAGCTATAAGATTTTTTAAATCATTTGGCGTTACTGCAGAATTTTGCAAGTGCTGTGTTTGTGGAAATTATATGAGTTTGACAAAGGTGGAGCTGCAGAAAAAATAATGTATGGAGATCTATACACAGGGGGACCTGGTTCGAAAGATCGAGGCTGAATTTAGAATTAACTGTCATGTTAACCTACTATTTCTGCTATCACGATTCTTGTAGATCTGTCATGCATGATGCAGGGGTTTTGTGTGGCACTTTATTTAACTTGTTTCATTTTGTAGGGAAATCTGTGAGGAATTTATAGAGTATAGGGGATCATTTGGGGGGGGGGGGGGGGAGTGGTAGTTAGAGTTGAAGTAGGCAAATCACATTTTGGAGAGAGAAAGTATAATGGGGGTATGAGGTTGTTGGGCTTTGGATTTTTGGAGTATAGTTTCTGGAGGGGATCGTGCTGTTGTATTTAGGGTTGTACAAAATCGTACAAAGGAAGTAGTGACATCTTTAATAGAAGAATATGTGGAAGAAGGTTCCATAGTGATGTCAAATGGGTTTGCTTCATACAAGCGCCTGGGTGAAAGGTGTCATCATCATTTGATCATGAATCACAATATTCAGTTTAAAGATTACAAGATGGGGGCATGAACCACTACTATTGAGGGGTATTGGAGGGCCATCAAATCTATTGTCAGGTGGCAAAATAGAAGCATTTCTATGTTGTGAGGCCATTTGGATGATACTGTTGGAGGAAGATTATTCCTAAAGGTTGTTGTGTATTTCTTGCATTTATGAAAATAGTCCGCAAAATGAACAAGACTTGTTTTGTTTGTTAGGCGTTGGTGGATCTGATGCTTTTTCCTTGTTTTACTTTGCGTTTTTTTCTGTTACTGTACTGTGGGTTTGCTACTTTTTTGGTTTCTCTGGGGACAGGCTTTTCTGTCGTTTTAATATTATTTGGTTACAATGGTGGGTGAGGGGAATTGCTGTGTCTTCTACCTGTGTGGGTTTACTTGACTGACTTGTGAATCATTCTTTTTATTATTTTAAAATTTTGCGTCTGGTTGAGGACAGATGGTAGGGAAGAACTGATTGGGTGGTGCCTCTTTTGTGCCAGGCAGTTTGTGTTTCTTATTAATTCTTTGACTAGTTATTCTCGATTTTGTGTATTTCGTTATAGTTTGACATCTTAACATTATTATTTCTTGTTATGTCCTTATTTTGTTCTTCTTGTCGGTCTCGATTCTTCACTCCTTCGGAAGTTCATAAGTTTCTTTTTGTGTAGCCACTTTTATGTTTTCCTCTTCGATGCTTTTGCTATACTTCTCTTAATTTTACTTTAATTCCTGATGTATCAATCAATTTTACTGAATGTTATTTTGAGCTACTGTAGCTGGTGTTACTTATTATAGTTATCGGTTCCAAAGTTTGATTATTTTTGCGTTTTGTTTTTTGATCATGCAGTAATGTAGAGATTTTCATTTTTTGAAAGTCTGGTCATATTCTGTAGTTCACTAACAAGTTCGTTTTCGAAGCAGGTTTCTCATATGTTACCATATTTTTGCTCTTGTAATTGCTCTTTGTACTACCACAAAACAGTAATATTGGAATCAGTAACTAGAAATGACCTGTTATATAGGTTACTTCTAGTTACCGATTCCATCTATTCAATGGTTCATTACTCATATACGTCTGGAAAATACAATACAATATCAGCAATCGTAATTGCTCTCTGAAGTTTCGCAAAAAAGTTAGTAATATTGGAATCAGTAACTATAATTGACCTATATATGAGGTCAATTCTAGTTACTTATTCCAATATTTGTTCATTTTTAATGGATTTACTTTACATCAGTTCCTGATTTGTTTAGGATTTCCAGTTGATGTTTCTCCATATTTTATGTTAGTAACACATATTTGTTATAATTCTCTTTATTTTTCCATTGTTTTGTTCTAATTTAATTTCTCCCCACCCAAAACACCAACTTTCCTACGCTTCTCCCATTTGAATGAATAATCAATAATAAAATTAACATAATTTCGCAATAGGACGATTTCACCATGTGCTATGCTGTATTACAATTTATGGTTCTCTGTGCCCCTCCACTTGCATAAATTATGATAATAATTCTAGTTAGACACAAATTTTTTACACTCCTGTTCTTACTTATTTCGGTTATCTTCAACTCGTTTACATGTATGTGACTTCGTAGGCTTTACCGGCGTAATAAGTCTTGAAAATCTCTTCGGGTTTGCTGCTGGATCCTAAAATCAACTTGACTCGTTATTTCGGCGATCCAACTGGTCGCCATCTTCAGGAGAATGCTGCTTGCTAATGAGTCCCGCTGAGAACTAACGCCTGGCTGCAAAACGACGTCCTATATAGCCCACCGTGCAGTACACGGCGCGTGCGCCGCCCGTCACAGTTGCTGCCCTCCAAGACAGGGAAGGGGCGGCAACGATATATCGCACTCATGGTCGCACCGAAGAACGTTCAATTTTGATGCGGGATAGTACCGGATTCCACGTCCTGCTAAGAGGAAACCCATTGTCTCTATTGATTACATTATCCGCCAACCTAATTTCAATCGCCTCTTTATAAACACTATTCCAAAAACTGGAAATGTTGGCAACTACCACCGTTTCGTCATATTTCATGCCGTGTCCCTCATTTAAACAGTGTTCTGCTACTGCCGATTTTTCCGGCTGTTCCACACCTGTCATGAACTGTGCGAATCGAACGACCAATGTAAGCTTTCCCACACTGACACGGAATTTTGTATACACCGGGTTTCCTAATACCCCAGATCATCTTTTACAGAGCCAAGTAGTGCCCTAATCTTAGAAGGCGGTCGGAACACACTTTTGATGTTAAAATTCCTTAAAATTCGTCCAATCTTAAACGATATACCTCCTGCATAGGATCGCCGAAATATCGAGTCAAGTTGATTTTAGGATCCGGCAGCAAACCCGAAGAGATTTTCAAGACTTATTACGCCGGGAAAGCCTACGAAGTCACATCAAGTACCTCTACAGCGAGGAGATGGTGAAACTTGTACGGAAGTTAGATAAACTTCGGAGGAAGAAAGGAAAGCTGTTGAGTACACTCGCCTTTTTACTGAGATGCAATGACGAAGGTATCATTCCTAATTTCGCCAGATTTGTTCATTTTATTAGTTGTAAGAGAGCGAATAGGATTAAGGAACGTGCAAGCCTAGCACTTATAAGAGAACGCATTCGTTTTACCCGCAGACAGCTGGATATTGTTTCCAAAGATTTATTTTACTTACATTTGAACTTGTCGTCGCAGTTTTCAAGTGATGTTTGGCAGTGGGTTTATGATTCCACATGGGCGATTTCGGATTGGGCTCATAAGAGCGCCGTTACCAGACAATCTTCGAAATTTGAACGGCTTCTTTCTCGTTCTACAGCATCAGAAGGGGATAAACGTCGGCGCGCTGTGGTTAATCTTTCTAACAAGGCGTTGGATGGGCCCACAGTGGCGGTGTTGGAGAAAGGCTTAAATTTTTCGCCCACTCCCAAGAGTCTTCCTGTCACAGAGTTCATATGCTCTGTAGAACAAGCAGTACACAGCCTACCCGAGGACCAAGCAGAAGAAATAAGGCAAGAAGTGTCCCACACATTACGTCGGGCTCGGCCACCGCGGGATAACATCTCTTCCACAGAGAGAGCAGCCATTCGTTCCCTTAGGAATGATGATGAAGTAGTAGTTTTACCAGCTGACAAGGGGAATGCCACGGTTGTAATGACGCGGGATGATTACGTCCTAAAAATGGATTTATTACTCAACGACCCGGCATACAGAAAACTATCTAGTGACCCCACAGAAAGGATTAAACACAAGACACTTTCACTGTTGAAAAAGAGTTCGTTGTCCGACGATTTATGTAAGAAACTTCATCCTGGTGCTGCCGTTCCGCCTAGGTTGTATGGTCTGCCTAAGGTTCATAAAGAAGGGGTTCTTCTACGCCCAATTGTTAGTAATTTGGGTGCACCCACTTATAACCTGGCGAAGTATTTATCATCTGTTCTCCGTCCATATGTTGGCAAGTGTGAACACCATATTTCCAATTCGGTGGATTTTATTAGTCGATTGAAATCTTTGAAGTTGAGTCCTTCAGATCTATTAGTGAGTTTTGATGTGGTATCTCTGTTTACGCAAGTTCCTCTAGAAGAGTCGCTTAATTTGATTAGTGAAAAACTGGATGAAGAGTTGGTGAAGCTTTGTCGTCATGTGCTGACATCCACATATTTTTTATTCAACGGCAACTTTTTTGAACAGAATGACGGAGTGGCTATGGGTAGTCCTTTATCACCTATAGTCGCCAATTTATTTATGGAGGACTTCGAGGATATGGCACTAAAGACTTCTGCTTTGCAACCAAAGTGCTTCTGGAGATACGTGGATGATACGTTTTTCGTTTGGCCACATGGACGTGACTCTCTTAATAGATTTTTGGACCATTTCAACTGTCTTCATCCCCGCATCAAATTTACCATGGAGGTCGAAAGTGATGGGATGCTTCCATTTTTAGACGTTATGGTTTATAAAAAACCAGATGGTACTTTGGGACACAGTGTTCACCGAAAGCCGACGCACACAGATCGGTATCTGCATTCTACGAGTTGTCATCCACCCTACCAACGCAGTGGCGTCCTCAGGACTTTGGTACAGAGAGCATATGCCATTTCCGACGCGGATAGCTTAACCCAAGAACTTGCGCATTTGATGGCTGTTTTTAAGGATAATGGATACTCCGAGAAGCAGATTCGTCGGGCTATGGAGTTTGGACCATCTCTGGAGGTGCATGAAGAGGAACATGGATCGGTGGCCTTTCTTCCCTATGCAGGAGGTATATCGTTTAAGATTGGACGAATTTTAAGGAATTTTAACATCAAAAGTGTGTTCCGACCGCCTTCTAAGATTAGGGCACTACTTGGCTCTGTAAAAGATGATCAGGGGCTTAGGAAACCCGGTGTATACAAAATTCCGTGTCAGTGTGGGAAAGCTTACATTGGTCATACGATTCGCACAGTTCATGACAGGTGTGTGGAACATCGACGCCATACGAGGCTACAACAGCCGGAAAAATCGGAAGTAGCAGAACACTGTTTAAATGAGGGACACGGCATGAAATATCTGCTAATTGTTGTATCTGTCCTGGTGAAATGGGTCAGTCGAGCCAACTGATATTTATGCTCTTGTCTGTAAAGCAGTTACTTGTCAGGACATAAGGTTAAAAGTAACCCAACTGCCAAAAAGTTACATGTGATAGTGTTATCAATATTTGCAGCCATTCTTCCTCATTTTCTACATGATACACAATGTTTTGTTTGCTAAACATCTTCTTAATTACACCCAGTGCTGGTTGCCAGTCTTTGCTGACATAATAACCACAACCCTAGTTGATGAGATCATCCCACAAATTTCAATGGACTCTCTAACAACACTGATCCAGTGTATGGATGTATGTGCTAAAATCTTGGTATTTTCATGTTCCATTGCACGATCCTTGAACAAACGATGATCTCCAATTGCTGGGATACATTAGTTGAGTATACTGCTGGCGTACTCAGCATCAATCTTTGATGGTGTAGGCTGTTCGTCCATTGTATATCTCACACACGTTTGTGCCGAATTTGGTATATACTGTCTTCCATAAATGTAAACTAAGGTTGTCTTCGATGCTCCCCAGCAACGCTCGTGTTTTATTGCGTGAGAAAAGGACAGTTCTCAGTAAGTGCTTTCTCAGTATGTGCCCAATTTTTCCTGATAGTGCGCTTGTGTACAGTAAAAAGACTGTGGCTGCCTCTGTCTCCATGACTTCGTCCATCTTCACACAATGTAGTGTAGTGGAAGGGCACAGAGCATTCGTAATCTAACATTCTGAATAACCGTTTTCTGTAACACAGATGTGAGACGTTCTAGTTCCTGGGAAAGACACTCTGCATCTCAGATGGTGCATACCCTGTATACTAGAGGTTTCTCTTTGGCTGTGTCACCTTCTTGGGCACCAACAAGCGCCCTCAGATGGGAACTGCATACAGAAATGTACTATGTGATCAAAAGTATCTGGACACCCCCAAAGACATACGTTCTTCATACTGTATTATGTGCAGTGTGCTGCCACCTACTGGCAGGTACTCCATATCAGCGATCTCAGTAGTCATTAGATATCGTGAGAGAGCAGAGTGGCGTGCTCCGTGGAACTCATGGACTTCGAACGTGGTCACGTGATTGAATGTTACTTGTGTCATAACGTCTGTACTCGAGATTTTCACACTCCTAAACATCCCTAGGTCCACTGTTTACGATGTGTTAGTGAAATGGAAACGTGAAGGGACACACGCAGCACAAAAGAGTACAGGCTGACCTCGTCTGTTGGTTGACAGAGACCACCAACAGTTGAAGAGGGTTGTAATGTGTAACATGCAGATATCTCTCCAGACCATCACACAGGAATTCCAAACTGCATCAGGATCCACTGCAAGTAATAAGACAGTTACGTGGGAGATGATAAAGCTTTGATTTCATGGTCGAGCGGCTGCTCATATGCCACTCATCACCCCGGTAAATGGCAAACGACACCTTGCTTGGTGTAAGGAGCGTAAAAATTATATCAGTGAACAGTGGAAAAACTGTTATGTGGAGTGACGAATGAAGGTACACAATATGGCGATCTGATGGCATGGTGTGGGTATCACGAATGCCCAGTGAACGTCATCTGCAGCTTGTGTATTGCCAAAAGTAAAATTCAAAAGCTGTTGTTTTATGGTGTGATCGTGTTTTCCATGGCGGGGTCTTGCACCCCTTGTTGTTTTGTGTGGCACTATCACAGCATAGGCCTACATTGATATTTAAAGCACCCTCTCGTTTCCCACTGTTGATGAGCAATTCGGGGATGGCGATTGCATCTTTCAGCATGGTCGAGCACCTGTTTATAATGCACGGCTGTGGCGGAGTGATTACATGACAATAACATCCATGTAGTGGATTGGCCTGAACAGAGTCTTGACCTGAATCCTATAGAACACCTTTTGGAAGTTTTGGAACACTGACTTAGTGCCACGCCTCACTGACCAACATCAATCGATACCTCTCGTTGGTGCAGCACTCCGTGAAGAATGGGCTGTAATTCCCAAAGAAACCTCCCAGCACCTGACTGAAAGTATGCCTGCTAGAGTGGAAGCTGTCATCAAGGCTAAGCGTGGGTCAACACCATACTGAATTCCAGCATAACCGATGGGGGCGCCACAAACCTGTAAGTCATTTTCAGCCAGGTGCCCAGATACTTTTGATCACATAGTATAAGTCAGCTGCGTCCCCCAGGAGCTCAGTTCGTCAGCACACCTGTCAACGGCGAGATGTCTGATGGCCGAAATATTGTGACTGTTGCACAGTATGAACCTGCATTACACAGATGGACTGTTCAAGGAACAAATGCTTTGGGAGATACTGGAGAATCATAGCCAGGGATGGGCTGTATCACAGCATGAAGAAATTTTTACAAGTTGCGCCACCAAACATCACATTTACAGCGTGCTCTCACATTTCTGAAGAGGTGTCGTGCTGAGTATGTTGTGCAAAACTGTGATAAGGTAATGCATGAAATAGCTTCAGTGGCAGCCAGGAGAATCAAGAAGCAAGCCAAATTTGTCTTGGTGCACGAGATGATACTTTTTGCCCACTGGAGCCTGGAGAGCAACTGCCAGGAACTACTTAAACTTTATTTACAACTGGCCAGACATTTTAATTCCTGGATCTGGGACTGGACTGATGGTTTTGCCTGGGTAGCAGCCAATTCTGCATTTAGGGAATGGACATTGTCAGAACAGTTGAACAAATCGTGGTGTGACTACGGCCTGATGCAGCAGAGAAATATGTAGTGGAACTTGACGTGCTCTGACGAGAACTAATCCTACCAAATCAAACATTACCAGCAAAGAGAGGGCAACCATTGGAGACCTCAGAGAGTGTCCAGAGATTGTTATATTACCTGCTGACAAAGGCAACGTCATTGTTGTTCTCTCCCAAAAGGATTACATTGAGAAGATGCAGATCCTGCTAGATGAAGACTCCTACAGGAAGATCAATATTGAGTGCATCGAAAAGGTGGAGAAAAAGACCAGCGAACTTCTCAAGGACTCTAACGTTTCACAGTGGCTCAACAAGACATAGCTAACACGAGGATCTGTACTGCCAAGACGATATGTACTTCCTAAGTTCCACAAATATGTTTTCCAGTTACACTTAATTGTCAGCAACATCAGGGCTCCTACAGATTTGTTGGCAAAATATTGATGATCATAATGAAATACAAAACACTTATGTGGGGAAATGCCTGCATCATGCCCACAATTCAGTGGATTTTGTATAATGCCTCAACTTCAGTCTGAAGGCCTCAGATATCCCGATGAGTATTAGCTATCGTTTCATCAGCATACTCCTACGAGAATCACTTGAACTCAATGTTCAGAAATTTGATGGGAAGACCACCAACCTTCGCAGCCATATCCTGTTTTACATATATTTTCTCTTTAATGGAGATTACTATGAACAAGCAGAGGCCATACTCGCCTGTGGTTGCTAATTTCTATATGGAGCACTTCGAGGAAGAAGCCCTGAAAGCCAAATGAAAAAAATGGTTCAAATGGCTCTAAGCACTATGGGACTTTACATCTGAGGTCATCAGTCCCCTAGAACTTAGAACTATATAAACCTAACTAACCTAAGGACATCACACACATCCCTGCCTGAGGCAGGATTCGAATCTGAACCGTAGCGGTCGCGCGGTTCCAGACTGAAGCGCCTAGAACCGCTTGGCCACACTGGGCAGCCCAAATGAAAACCCACTTGCTTTTTCAATTATGTTGACGAAACGTTGCTCATCTAGCCCCATGGAAGGGACAAACTCCATGACTTCCTCCCACATCTAACCTTCATTCGTCCTTGAGCCGTGGTAAAAATTGCTGTTTTGAAGAGCGCACCTCAGCGCGTAGTGTGAAGCAGTCGCTCTCCATTTCTGGCGTTGGCGCCGCTGTGGCAGTCACAGATTTGGTGTCTCCCTCTGGTGAGAAAGGGGAAAGGTCGCCTGTTCATGTGCATTTAAGGGGCGCAATGCGCTAACCAGGGGTCAGTCTGGGTCAGTCTCTCGTCCCCTAGTCTGTCTCTCATCTGTATTTGTGAGGCAGTTAGTGTCTATCTGTCGTCCGGTGTCCTAGTATGTATTTCGTTCGTATCAACCTTTAAAGCATGTAATATGAGAGTCTTACCACTCCACCAGTAAGAGAACTCATCAAGTGGTCGTCAGGTTTGGTCTTAGTTCCTGTATCTGAGTCTGCAGGTTAGGTTGCCAATCTGCTCCAGTTTGTTCAGGCAATGGTCACTGACGGTTAGATCGATCGGTTGGTCAGTTGCGCACTGAGACACGTCTTGAGCGTCTGCGCTTATGAGGTCGCCACGTGAGTCCAGTGGGCCTTGCTGTATAGCGAGGGGTAGTGGCTTCGCGGTCGACACGAGAGCAACAGGAGTCAACACACGACATTGGTCTGGCCAGTGCGGGCTGTGGGAAGGTGGTTGTTTATAAATTGGGTGGTCCGTTTTTCCCTTGTGAAGTAGGGGCGGGTTAGAGCAATCTCCCTATCAGTCTACCATACGTTAGTATGCCTCTGTCATATTTGTCGGATTTGGTCTGTTAACGAATTTATTGCTTGGAGTGTAATGACCTAATTCCTGAAATACGTTTTGATCTTGCCTATCATCTTGAGAGGTGGTATCTGTGTACTGTAGAGCATAAAAACTTGTTTGGCCAACCTTGTAAAATTTTATGTAAGATTGCGTTTCATGGGCTTTTATTTAAATGATCATTTTAGTATATAAAGTTGCCACCCTTTCACCGTAAGACTTTTCTTAGAAGTTAAAATCAAGTTGCACCTCCAGTGGCAAAGTTAATAATTTAATTTTTAGTGTTTTGTACCATTTCCATCCCTCCTACAGGGGTGCATAGTTTGTGTGCTTCTGTAAATTGTTAAAACTGTTAGTTTTAAGTAATTTGGTGTGTTGCAGATTTGCATCAGTGTAGTCTTTCAGAGGCTGTTGTGACCAGTTGTAGCTATGGCCATGTCAAAAGGGAGCGGCGAGGTTCTCTGCCTGAAAGCTCATACAGTCAAAACTTGTTTCTTTCTGCCTCTGAATAAATTGTAACTTGATATTTTGAGGGTGCTGTTTCTTTTAAAAAAAAATACTTTTATTCACTATTAAAGTGAATAAAATTGCCATTAGCTAAAAGGAATTTGCTTATGATTTCATCAGTTACTCTCTGGCAACTACTTCCATGCTTACATAGTGTGATTAAATGTGTTAATGTTCTTGATGAATCGCTAGTAAATAAAATAAATTCTTAAGAATATTCTTTGAAAATAAAATCACAGTTCAATCCTAACATCAAATTCCCTTCAGAATCTAAGGCAGAAGAATGATTACTTTTCCTCGACCTAATATCGGAGGAAGAGCTGTGCATCAGAAGGTACGCTGTCCTGTACTTACAACATACAGCTGCCACTGTCCTCTCACAGAAACGGGATACTGAAAACGTTAGTACATAAGGCATGTACCATGTCAGATGCAGAGAATGTTCCGTGGAAATGGAAACTCCACAGAACTATGTTTCCAAAAAGAATTGCTGTAGTGGCAGACTAGGCATGCTCTACACCCCCCCCCCCCCCTCAATTACAGTACAATCAGTGATGATGGCCGAAGGCATAAGAAAACATGCAGCTACCATACTTTTACAGTACAACTGTGTTCTGTTTAGAAAGATCAGGAACATACTATACTGAAAAAGTACATAGTAGTAACTGTATTTTGTCCACCCAATAAAACATGGCCATCATTGTCAAGCACTAAAGACGACCTCAGCTTACAGAAAGCTCAGGTATATCAGATTCCATACCAATGTGGCAAGACATATACCAGAAAACAGTGTACACCAATTTGGCCAATGACATGCACCCTTGGGAGCAGATAGTGTAGAGAATGGCTTGGGGACAGGGGGGGGTTAGAAATCGGCTGTGTATCCACAGGAGGTCAGTTTGTCTATGAACCTTAGAGTAGTGACATGTCTGATCAATGGGATATTATGGCTGTTGACCATTATGATCTGGCAGCATACTAGTGGCCTGTTCGATCAATAAATATGCTGGGACAAACAGAAGAATTACAACAATGACAATATTTATGAATAGGCAAAGGAAAATTGGCAATGGATATTTTTGATAACATTTGTATTGTAATTGCTAAAAAGTTGAACTAAAGGAAAAGTGTCATCCAGGCATTTGCTAAAAAAAAAATTAATTAAACCATATTTGTAAGGTAATCTAATGAATCTGTTTGCCTTAGTCACTGTGTATTTTTCTTTCTAAAAACGAAATAAAGTCAAAGCAGCTGTATTTTTTTCTACTTCAATAGATCTGCTTTTACACCGTTAAAAAGATTATTTGATGAAAATTGTTTAATCAGTTTATGTTTTTATTTATGTACAATGTAGATGTGATGGGTAAAAAAGATTTGACATATTTTAGTTGTTGTCACAATAGTTCCATCATCTTAACTTGTAGGCACAACAGCTCGATTTATGCTAACATGTCTAAGATATCGATCATCTGTCAATATAAGTATTTACTAATATATGATTGTTTGAAGTATGTTGTAGAGTACTAATGCAGAATCGATGGACTACAGCAATAGCCAATTGAGAAGCGAAGATGGTACCCAAATCGGTAACCAACAGCAATAGTGATTAAATTTTTGAAGGTGATGCTAGTGCTGTACATACTTTTGCTTAAGTGGTTCCAAAATGGTTTGATTTATTCATGTAAAAACTACCTTTTCTCAGAAACTATCAGGAATAAAAATCTGAAAAAATATGACTTTGAGGTTATATATTTCTAACCACCCCAGCAGAGGAATTTCTAAAAATATTGATTAGTTTTAACACAATAATTATTTTTTTTAAAGTGGAAATAAAAATAAAAAGTCTTTTGTATGTATGCAATGCTTTAACTTGTTTGAGATTTACAAAAAAGGAAACCCTGTGTTAAAATATCTACAATACTCTAATGAATATACCAAGTGGTTTTGAACAAATTCCGGCAAGTAGAAGCTGAGAAAAAGTACACTTTGTACTTAGTAAGTAAAACTTATGGGAAAAGGCGATAAAAGTTGTCAGTGCATTCCAGCACTGTATGATGGGTTGTCTGCATCCTCTTTCATCTCGTATTGCAATTTCCTTTTTCCTGCTCATTATAGTGTTTCTTTTGAAATATTGAAGCTGATATATTTGAGGTAAATATTAAAAGGACTCTGAATAATATCATATATACATAAATGACAAATTAATTATGAAAATGTATTAAATTAGCTTCAAAGAAATACTATATCGATTGCAATGTTATAAAAAGACATACATTATATTAGATGAGATTGTGGTGCATAAAGTTCTCGAAACGAACATTATTATCTTTGCCATTATATACAAGAGAAAAAAGATATTTAAAATCACTTCGAGTCAGATCATTTCATCTGCTGCATGTAAGGTACACTTGTGGTAGTTTTCTTTCTTTTTGTTCTCATATGCAGTGAATAATTCAAGTGTGTATTCTGTGCTTTGTGGAACTATATTTACAAAACGTGGGGGCACTGTGTCACTTAAAGAACACATGCAAACAATTCTTCCTGAATTAATAATTGCAAGAAGTTATGTAGCATTACTTCAGTCTCTGCGAAGCGAGCAGTGGTGATCTTTGACTGGCAACAATAGGCCGCCATTACATGGCATATTTAAATTTATTTTTCTGTGTCACATGTCACCACAGCTGGAGCAGAAAGAATCATTTTGAGTTATTCAACTAACTAAAGTGCAAAGCTTCTCTAATTTTATTTAATGAAAAACGCATACTTTCAAAGATACGATTTATTCTAGGTCAGTGAACTTAGTCTGCATCACATTTCGCTAAAAGCATTTGAAAGATTTTGTAGGGAGCCTGGCGCTCATTTGAAACATAATTTAATAATTATCTTTGGCCACCTACAAATCAATATATATATATATATATATATATATATATATATATATATATATATATATATATATATATACTTTTCTTGTGTTTCACTTAATAATAGTAATTAATAACCACAAAAAGGAATGGATAATATATCATTTGTGTTGTTTTGCCCTTGTCTTTCTTTAACTAAATTGGAAGTGTGTTTCATTGTGGAACAAACAAGAGTTGGCAGCAATATTTTCAGGACTTCACACTTTGCAACATTTCCTTGACTGAATGTTGCCACTCTGTCAAAGACACCAAGATACAATTTACTGACTGATAGAATCACTGTTGTGGGAATTTTGGCCTGTCTTATGCTGCTGATACTATATCAATATATTGACTAATGGTCATGTGATAATAATTTTGAATTTTAACTATAACAGATACTGTGAGTCTATCTTACCATCTTCCAATTTCTTTCCATTGTATGTAGTTATCTGTTGGTTCAAATGGCTCTGAGCACTATGGGACTTAACATCTGTGGTCATCAGTCCCCTAGAACTTAGAGCTACTTAAACCTAACTAACCTAAGGACATCACACACATCCATGCCCGAGGCAGGATTCGAACCTGCGACTGAGCAGTCACGCGGTTCCGGGCTGAGCGCCTAGAACCGCTAGACCACCGCGGCCGGCGTTCTCTGTTGCCACAGCCTTATACCCATCTATGTTTGTACATCACCTGTGCACTCCGGTCATATTTTTCCATATAGCTTCTCTTCCCCAGCTGCTAAGAAAGTTTTTGAACCCATCTCCTAAATAATTGTCTTTGTAGGCAATTGATTCAAGGAATCAAATTTCAGTCTGAGAGCATACAAAGTTCTTGGTCACACATGCACCATGTTTTGTTTGAAAGAATGAATAAACTAATTAAGACAATACTACATGTGTGTTACATGTAGAAAACGGGAAAATTCTGTACATTAAGATCAACGAAAAACATTAAAAAGTTCGAGATTTCAACCTGACTGGAGCTCTTAAGCGGTTCCAAAATGGTTTAACATGGGTATTAGGGTGGATCACAGTGAAGCTATTGCACTTACATTCACAGTTTAACCATTGGATTGGTAGACAAAGTGGAGCAGTGCAGATTGCAGTAGTAATTGAGTGCAGATACTTACAAATCAGAATGACTACTGATCTCATGTAGTCAGAAGTATATTTGCAGGTATGGTAAGTGAACTACTACTACCATTTGATTTGTTAAGCTATACAAGTTTTCTGCCATTAAATATGGTCTAGTTGGTGTCCGTTGTCAGTAATTTAATTGCTAGCATGGGAGGTCCTGCAAAATAATGGTGTAAAGTGCAGGTGTATATAATGTGTTGGATGATTGCAACATTT
Organism: Schistocerca gregaria; assembly: GCF_023897955.1. Taxonomy (NCBI): domain Eukaryota; kingdom Metazoa; phylum Arthropoda; class Insecta; order Orthoptera; family Acrididae; genus Schistocerca; species Schistocerca gregaria. The sequence goes on from NC_064920.1 coordinate 149,559,560, forward strand.
CATTGGGAGAGCTATACTTGGATCAACGATTTATTGGTTGTATGTGAATTGAGTTGTGGTCAGATACTGATCCAAATTGTTCTGTGTATTTTGATTTGTGCTCCTGTTTAGCATACTCCAAGGCAGTTGAGTGCTCACTGTTTTTTTATAGGAAATTAGCAAACTCTGAGGTAACTGAGTGTTTTGTGTATTTATTTGGAGGACTGTAACACACTCAGATGATATTGTGGTTGCTCTGTTTGCATATCGGATTGATATGGCGTAGCTGATTGATTTGTGGTTTGCTTTGAGCAGTAGTGAATCAATATGCAAAATATTTGATAAAACAGGCAGTAGAAAATTTTGAGGTGAACTCTACTTTCGTTGTACAGTGAGTGTTGCCCATAAATTGTCAAGATCTTTCTCACAACAGTTAAATAGTACCCCATCGGAACCATTTATGCAAACATGTCAAAGTACTATCATTACTTTCAGTACTAAGATTGTGAGTGACAGTTCCATTAGGGAATGAAAGTGGGATGCGATTTGCCAACATTTTAAGAAATTTTATTTTGCTAGGATTGCTTAACTTCAGCACCCAAAAACAGAGTGGCTCTCTGGCTTTCTGTTTATAGATGGTGCTTGGGGACGAAGTGTTACTAGCACCCATCCACTATCATTGATATTCTGTTGTACACCTAAATATGGAATAAAGTTTTTGTACAATAAAGGAAATAAAATACTTCCTGAATGTTTGGTTGAAGTAGATGAAATAATCTTCAAAATAAGCTTGAGTCCCAGGAAGAAAAGGAATAATAAATAAATAAGTGAAAGAAAATAAAGTAAGGGGGAGAGAGATTAGAAAATCTAAGATACTGGTAGCTTACTGTTGGTAGTATTACAGAGAAAAGCTCAGAATATAATTTATTATTTATCTGTCTAATTTTATGATATTATTTCAGCAGATTTTTGTGGATGAAAATGAACCATGAAGCTAATATAGTGTCACTATAAGTGCTACAGTTAGTAGAGGTAGTTCACGGTAAATATTTTGGGAAAGAAAAGGAAAGAGTTCTATATTTTACACTAGAAAGAAAACAGAGATAATACAGTGTTAACTAAGATCATATCGCCGATTGGGTGTTAAATAAGCTATTTGTGTTAAGTGAGCGATAGTAATTGACAAACTAAGCAACAGCTGTCGCTATTATGTATTGTAGAAGAATGTAAGTAGCAGATATTCGCAAAATGGTAGGTCTGTCCTGAATTACTTTACTTTTCTCGATTTAAAGATGGTATTTATATTGTATATAGGGAGAGTAATCATTACTTGATTGTGTCACCCACAACTGTCAGGGAGTAATCATGGTTGAACTGCACCTCATGATATGCTGTATCATTCCTACCTGGACCTAAAACCCAACTGATTCATAACATGCATATTATCATCGTTAAATATAAATAAAACAGTGCTGCATTTATATAAAGTCAACAGGAATAATTAACAAGTCATCAATTGAGGTCAGTGCTAATTATTAATATGGAGTATGTAGATCGCTTAGTCAAGGATTTAGGGATAAACAAGGATAATCTTAATCTTGTAAGCTTCCATGACTTGTGTCACTTTAGATAAAGTTATTTTCAGTACTGGGCCACATCATTGCAAACAACTAAATTGCCGACATTTCGGCCGACTTGCTGTGGTCCTCTTCAGGGCAGTTCACTGCTGTATACTGGTGAATGTCTTCCTTTATATACTGTCATTTTAGATTATCTCGTGACTCGTGATGTCACAAATCTGGGATTTCATTGGACAATTTGAAGAGGTTCTTATGGAGGGAGTGGCTGCATGTTACACTATGGCCTGTGCTGCACTAGTGGTTTGTTGGAAGGCAACTCTAGTAAGTGACTGGTAGAAGGTAACGTATTGACGGTTTGTTGCCTGTGCCACTCTGGTAAGTGATTAGTAGGCGTGGTGAACACATGTGGCCACTGAAAAATATAGGTCTGATATCTGCCCAGTGCATATTTTGCTAACGCAGTCACTGAGGCCTCTTGCATAAGGTATACAAGCAACAGGAAGAGTAAATTCTGTACCTTTGTCTGTTTTGTCTTTGCCGTATCTCATGTCTGTATTGTTGTATACATTCACACAGCATGTTGGCTTGAGCATGTTTAGCTCCACATCAACAGAGAAATAGAAACTATGAGATCCACCAAAGACAAAACAGATAAAGGTTCGGAAGCTATTCTTCTTGCTGCTCACATTCATGATGTGAGAGGTATCAGTAACCATCTAGGCAAGGTTCTACATTACGTAGGTTTCAGACCTATATATCGGACTTGCCATAAGATCTGAGATTTGTTGAGGTGCACTAAGGATCCTATGAATGCTCTCCACACTGCAGGTGTCTACAAACTTCAGTTTGAATGCGGCGAAGTCTATGTTGGTGAAACCAGGGGACTCAAAAGCACTCGCAATTTGGAGAATGAACATTACTGACAAGTTTGACATAAGAACAATACCGTAAATTATTTAATCCCAAACGACACTGGCTGTGGAAGCCTACGAACTTATATTAGTGACCTGTATGGGTAGAAAGTTTATGGTCGTATTCGAAAGTTGGAACAACTGAAGAAGACAAAGGAGAAGCTGCTCAATGATTTCGCCATCATGAAGAGATGCCGAGATCACGACATTATACTAAATTTCCTTTGCGTGCAACCACATTTCGGAACGAGAAAAGCAAGTAATATTTTCAAACGTGTTAGCCACTCCCTATTTAGGGAAATAATCCATCGTCTTTGTTCCAAGCTGGATATTAACAAGAGGTAGCTATTCGAGAACTGTTTATGGTTGACAGCCAAGTTAACAGAAACTGACTGAGAAAAGGACGACAAAGTAACGTACAGGCAAGCCTACACGTTGTGTGAAGGAGTAAAGGGTCGCCAGCAGAGGAAATTTATGGAGCTCGCACAGGTGAAACAGAGTGTTCAACCGAAGCTGCATTGTGCTGAACCTATCAACACATACTTTCAGCAAGGCAGCTACAGATGTGCTGTCTAAGGGTTTAAACTTTTTTGTGATGCCCCAGTGCATATTGACATAGGACATTACACAAGCCGTTGAAGCCTCTTTCTGGAAACCGCCTCAGGTAGAAGCAGAGAAGATACTCAAGAAATAACTAGAGTCCTGCAGCATGCAAAATCACCACAGCAGAACATCTCACTTGTACAAAAAGTAGCTCTAAGTGGACTATGGAACAACATATAAATTTTAACTCTTCAGGCTTTCCCGGCGAGATCTTGATATGTGGAATAATCGGGTCTACTGCCGGATGTTTGTGTCGCTCTGTCACAATATTTCGGCCACGTAACTCGTTGCCTTCTTCAGGTGCTACCTGAGACTGCTGTGTTGGAGGATCTTGTCCAGTATTTATGCCCAGAGGGCGCTGGGTGCTCTCTTTGCCATCCGCACCCACCTGGCGCTGCCGTCGGACGTCCGCGCCCGCCTAGTCCACCATCTGCTGCTGTGGCACCTGTCTGAGGCCCGCAACTCCCGACGCAGGACGGGCCTCTGACAGCCGCCACGACCGCAGATGATGAACGAGCCGAGCACGGAAGACCGTCGGAACACCAGGGAAGTGCCAACACCGCAGGATCAGCGCCAGGCGGGCGCGGACCGCGAATGGAGCGCCCAACAAAGAACAGGCCTCTGAGAGCTGCCACAGATGGAGACTAAGTCGAGCGCGGACGTCTGAGGGAACACCGGGGAAGAGACAACACATTACAAGCAGCGCCAGGCGGGGGCGGACGGCAAAGAGAGCACCCAGCGCCCTCTGGGCATAAATACTGGACAAGATCCTCCAACACAGCAGTCTCAGGTAGCACCTGAAGAAGGCAACGAGTTACGTGGCCGAAATATTGTGCAAGAGCGACACAAACATCTGGCAGTAGACCCGATTATTCCACATGTCAACAAATAAATTGTAATTTTAAGCTCAGGCAGAGCTAATAAAACAGTAACATTGGACACTACATTATATGGAGCCCAAAAGGAGCGAACTGTTGGATGACTTTATGTGCAAAGAACTGACAAGTCATACCACATCAAAGATAGTGAGGCAGATGCAAGCCATGATTGAGGGTTCTAGAATCGACCGACACACCTGGGGGCTTATGTCGAACGTTTCAGTGCCACCAAGAATATATCGAGTATCTAAGGTCCAGAAGGAAAGCTATCCTTTAAGACTGGTTGTCAGTGTGATCAAGTGTCCACATACTATATAGCAAACTATGTGGTCCACAAATTACACAGCCTCTTTGACCATATGTACTCTCATGTTAAGGAATCTATGCATTTCATCCAGCTTATATGGGAACAGCAACTAATAGCTACGGATCTTACAGTCAGCTTCGACATAAAGTATGTGGTATGCAGATAGAATAGCTAAGCCTCACGATAAAATTAAAACCATATGGTCAGTCAAAAAGGAAGTGGCTGGTCTGCAGAGACAGGTCGAGGATATAGAATCAGTGCGTAGTGAGAATGTCCGTGTTACTGATAAGTCGCATATGTGTACAGTATTTAATAATCACTTTCTGAATATAGCAAGTGAACTAAATAGAAACCTAGCCCCAACAGGGAATCATATTGCGCTCATAGAAAAAAGTGTTTCGAGACTGTTACCTGAAACGCTCTTCTATGATACTGACAAGAGGGAGACTGAGTTAATAATTAAATCACTAAAGACCAAGAACTCTCATGGATATGACGGGGTATCTAGCAGAATACTGAAGTATTGTTCTACGTATGTTAGACCAGTACTTAGCCATATCTGTATCTTTTTCTTTAGGCGTGGTCGGTAGTACTCGGTAGTGAAGCCACTTCATAAAAGGGAGACAGGGATAATTTTGAAAGTTTTAGACCTATTTCTATGCCATCGGTGTTTGCTAAAGTTATCGAGAAGGTTGTTTATACAAGGTTACTGGAGCATTTAAATTCACATAAGTTGTTGTCAAATGTACAGTTTGGTTTTAGAAATTGTTTAACAACTGAAAATGCTATATTATCTTTTCTCTGTGAGGTTTTGGACGGATTAAATAAAAGGTTGCGAACGCTAGGTGTTTTCTTCAATTTAACGATGGCTTTTGACTGTGTTGACCATAAAATATTCCTGCAGAAGCTGGACCATAGTGGAGTAAGGGGAGTAGCTTACAATTGGTTCGCCTCTTACTTTAAGAACAGAACACAGAAGGTAACTCTCTTCAATATTGAGAGTGATGGTGGTGTTCAGTCCCAATGGGGCACTGTTAAGAGGGGCGATCCCCAAGGGTCGATGCTGGGGCCACTGCTGTTTCTTATTTATATAAATGATATGCCTTCTACTATTACTGGCGATTCAAAAATATTTCTGTTTGCTGATGACACCAGCTTGGTAGTAAAGGATCTTGTGTGTAATATTGAAACAGTATCAAATAATGTAGTTCATGAAATAAGTTCATGGCTTGTGGAAAATAATTTGATGCTAAATCACAGTAAGACTCAGTTTTTACAGTTTCTAAGTCACAATTCAACAAGAACCGATATTTTGATCAGACAGAATGGGCATATAATAAGCGAGACGGAACACTTCAAGTTCCTAGGCGTTCAGATAGATAGTAAGCTGTTGTGGAAAGCCCATGTTCAGGATCTTGTTCAGAAACTAAATGCTGCTTTATTTACCATTAGAACAGTATCTGAAATAAGTGACAGTTCAACATGAAAAGTAGTCTACTTAGCATATTTTCATATGCTTATGTCATATGGTACTATTTTTTGGGATAATTCTTCTGATTCAAAAAGGGTATTTTTGGCTCAAAAACGGGCTGTTCGAGCTATGTGTGGTGTAAGTTCGAGAACCTCTTGTCGACCACTATCCAATAGTCTGGGAACTCTGACATTGCCCTCACAGTATATATTTTCTTTAATGTCGTTTGTTGTCAGCAATAGTAGCTTGTTCCCAAGAGTTAGCAGCTTTCATTCAGTTAATACTAGGCAGAAATCAAATCTGCATGTGGAATTCACTTCCTTGACTCTTGTGCAGAAAGGAGTGCAGTCTTCTGCTGTATCCAGTTTCAATAAGGTACCAGAAGAACTCAAAAATCTTAGCAGTAGCCCAAACACTTTTAAGTCTAAACTGAAGAGTTCCCTCATGGCTCACTCCTTCTATTCTGTCAAGGAGCTCCTGGAAGAGCTGAAAAATTAACCAAATTCCAGTGTTACATTGTTGATTTTCTTTATTTGAACTTACGAATTGTCGCCTGAATATGTTTCTCATATTTCATTTTATCTGTTTCTACTATCGTGTTATAATTTCATGTATTGACTCGTTCCATGACCATGGAGACTTCTCCTTAATTTGGTCCCACGGATCAATAAATAAATATAAATAAATAAATAAAATCTTTGTTAACTAACGTGCCTACAGCTGAAACCATCAACATCCTGCAGGAGCAAATACCGCTAGACATCTGTGACCTAGTACAGCTGTGCTTGTCATCAACATATGTTAGTTGGCATGGCAAATTTTAAGAGCAGACGCAACGGCTATGGGCTCCACCCTCTCACCTGAACCAGCTAACATATCATGGAAGCCTTTGAACAAACCGCTCTAAATTCCAGGCCATTGTGCCCACATTGCTGGCTGAGAGATAGGGACGACACGCTCGTCATACGGCCGCTTGAGGAAGCAGAACTATGCAGATTTTATGGGAGCCTCAACAGCTAACACAAGAACATACAATTTAAGCTAGAAGTAGAAAACAATTGAACGATTGCTTTCCTGGATATGGAGGCCATATAGAACATCTACTGGCAGACTAGGCCAGAAAGTTTACAGGAAACTGAAGCACACCAGCAGATACATATACACGGATTTGCATCATCATCCAGCACGAAAGAAAGTTGTGTTATGTAATCTGACTGCTTGAGCTCAACAGAGTACTGAAGCCAACTATGTACAACAGGAACTGAACGAGCTCAAGACAACATCCCACATGAACAGATACAAGAACAGAGACATACAACGAGTGGTGAGATGCAGTGAAGAAAAAACTGATCAAAGACGAGGAACATACTCTTCCTGTTACTCGCATACTTTTATGTGAGAGGCGACAGCGAACGTGTAGACAATGTTCTATGGTGCAGAGTTATCATACCTACATTTCAGAGTGGCAGCAAGATCGAAGATTTGGTGAGGCCTGCTAAGGATCCCATGAATGCTCTCCACATAGCAGGTGTCTACAAACTCCAGTGTTAATGTGGCGTAATCTGTGTTGATGGAACTGGGAGACCCATTAGCTCTCGTGTCTCGGTGCATGAACGTTATGTTCGACTGGAACAGAACATGTCAGTTGTAGCTAAATATCATCAGGAATGTGCCTGTCCTGTCACTTTTCAAGAACCTCATGTGCTTGTTTGGCAGCTGTGGATGCAGCAATGGAAAATAAGAGAGGCTATTGAAATAATCAAAGGCCCTAACAATATGAACAGGGAGGATGGGCACAAGTTGAGTAAGGCCTGGCTGTTAGCTAATCCAGCCTAGCAGTCCACATGTGTTTGCCAGCCATCAGCACGATTTCACCTGGGTTTAGCAGTATAAACAGTGGTTGCAAGAGAATTGTCACTGCAGGAAAACACCATCCCCTGGATACAAGATGTCAATTTGTTATTTATTGCCTTCCAGTCACCAATGAAGGACTGCCTAAATGGCATAGGCAACTGCAGCGTATATGCTACCTTCTATCAGTCATCTACTACAGTTGCCTTCCAGTAAACCACTGGGGTAGCACAGGTAGCGGCATGCTATACAGCCACCCATTCCATAACAGCCTCTTCAAATTGTTCAATGATATCTCAGATAAATGGCGTCAGGAGCTACCAAATAACTCAAAATGACAGTATACGAGTACGTAGGAAGACATTCGCCAGTATACAACATTGAACCACCTTGAAGAGAACTACAGCAAGTGAGTTGAAACATTACCAATTTTGTTGTTTTAGCAGTTTACAGTGATGCAGCCAATACACTAAATTATGTTATCCAAAAACAACAGTCTTAATTTCAGTTACATGAAGCTGTACCTAATGATAGTTACCAGTTATTTAAAATTCCAGCAACATACTAGCAACTACTTAATGACACCTGGTTATATTGATGTATATAATTAGTTCATCTGCAGACTTGTCCACAGTTGCTAGTACATATTATCGTAAATAAAATATAATCTTGTACTGGAACTGGGTAATATCGGTTCTATGAGCTGCACTATATGCCTCGTACACATACACATGTCTCAAAAGGAGCCAGAACGATAAAAAATGGCAAAACGAAAGTTTTGTGGTTTTTTTCATTATACAAATATTTGGAGTTTTCTGATTAAAACCAATCAAGTTTCAATCTTCTAAATGAATTCTACATGTGTTTTTTATCGTTTTAAAGTTGATGCGCCGCGCCGTGTAAATGGCCGTAGACAACTGGTGTGTTATCGCTGACGGCACCACTTGCTGTCTTTAGGTAGCGTTTCTTTGCAGCATTCACCAGTATTTTGTTTGTTACACTGTGGGCCTTGATCTCTGTGACAAATGAATGTTTTTATCCATAAACATAAATGGCACATGGTTTATGTTGACTTGTGAAGTTTTCTATGTGTCTTGTTTGGCTCAACAATTTTGCGTATTCAACGAATTTTTCTCGCATTTGTTTTATGTATTTGGTTTGTGGATATAAATACGCCCCGTTCCAGCAATCGAGTGTATCAGAAAAGACGAAATGAGTAGAAGAAGAAATCCTTCGCTGTTTCGAAGAGAAATGCTGTTGGATCTGCTTCACCAACCACTCCAAGTCTGTGTGAGAAAACTTCTTCCACCAAGAAACTTTTTTACAGCAAAGGAAAATTTGAAAACTATGAAAGTGACAGAGATGATGTGAATTAAATAATTAACATTTCCTTGCTGTCTAATATTTTAAAACATAATGCATTATGCCAAGTTTGCAAAGAAAGAGGGCTCGAATTGAAAATAATTTCACACATTGGTTTTGCATGTAAAATATTATTGAAATGTGACAAATGTGGTGGAGAGGTTTCGTTGTATAATTTTTGTAGTGGTAATAGTGGAAAGAAGGTGTATGTCATAAATGTTAGGGTAGTGCAGACATTGTGTGGCATAGGAAAGGGCAGTGCTGCAGAAAAAATGTTATGTGGAATTACGAACTTGCTAAAACCACCAACCAAGTTCGGATTTTATAATGAATAGGCGGAATCTTCCGCTGAGATGTTGCACAAGCAACAACGAAAAAAAGCATTTGAAAAGGTTGTGACTGATAATGGAGATTGTAGAGATTTAAGTGTTGCTTTAGATGGATCATGGCCTTTAGATGGATCATGGCAACATAGAGGTCATAAATCTCTAACTGGAGTCATGACACCTACCAGTGGAGACAGTTGCTAAGTTATTGATGTTGCTGCTCTCTCCATACATTGTAGGTGTAAGAGAAATACCAAGGAGGAACATAATGAAGGTTGTGTAGGAAATTTTCGTGACACAAGTGGAGTTATGGATGTAGAGGGAATGAAAAGAATTTGTTCCAGATCAGAGGGTTAGTATCATGCACGATATGCTAACTACATATTGGATGCTGATTCTAAGGGATATAAAACTGTAGAGGAACCCAAATCTCATGGCAATGAAATTCTCATTAAAAAACAGGAATCCATTGGAAATGTGCAGATGTGCATGGGGGATCGCTTGTGCACACTGAAGCAGAGATCCCAGAAGCTTAGGGATGGTAAGACCACTGCAGGAAGAGGGAGACTGACGGATTGCAGAGGTATTATGGTTGTGCAATTAGGCAAAATACAGGAAGCGCTGAGCATATGATAAAAGCAGTATGGGCATTATTTTTTCATACTGCATCAACAAATGAGCACCCACAACAAGCACTATGTCCCACAGGTGATGACCCATGGTGTGTGTATCAATCAGAAAATGAATGTTGTTGTTGTGGTCTTCAGTCCAGAGACTGGTTTGATGCAGTTCGCCATGCTACTCTACCTGTGTAAACTACTTCATCTCCAAGTAACTCTTGCAACCTAGATTCTTCAGAATCTGCTTAGTGTATTCATCTTTTACTTTCCCTCTACGATTTTTACCCTCCACGCTGCCCTCCAATACTAAATCGGTGATTCCTTGATACCTCCAAGAATGCCCTACCAACAGATCCCATCTTCTAGGCAAGTTGTGCCAGAAATTCCTCTTCTCCCCAATTTTGTTCATTACCACCTCATTACTTACATGATCGACCCATCTAACCGTCAACATTCGTTTGTAGCACCACATTTCGAAAGCTTCTATTCTCTTCTTATCTAAACTATTTATTGTCCATGTCTCACTTCCATACATGACTACACTCCATGCTTTCAGAAAAGACTTCCTGACTCTTAAGCTTATACTTGATATTAACAAATTTCTCTTCTTCAGAAATGCTTTCCTTGCCCTTGCCAGTCCACATTTTATATACTCTCTACTTCGACCATCATCAGTTATTTTACTTCCCAAATAGCAAAATTCATTTACAACTTTTAAGTGTCCCATTTCCTGATCTAATTCTCTCACCATCGCCTGATATAATTTGACTACATTCCATTATCCTCGTTTTGCTTTTGTTGGTATTCATTTTATATACTCCCTTCAAGACACCGTCCTTTCCGATCAACTGCTCTTCCAAGTCGTTTTCTGTCTCTGACAGAATTACAATGTCATTGGCAAACCTCAAAGTTTTTATTTCTTCTCCATGGATTTTAATTCCTACTCCGAATTTTTCTTTTGTTTCCTTTACTGCTTGTTCAATATACAGATTGAATAACATCAGGGGTATGCTACAACCCTCTCTAACTCCCTTACCAACCAATGCTTCCCTTTCATGTCCCTCGACTCTTATAACTGCCATCTGGTTTCTGTAACAATTGTAAATAGCCTTTCACTCCCTGTATTTTACCCCTGCCACCTACAAAATTTGAAAGAGAGTATTGCAGTCAGCATTGCCATAAGCTTTCTCTACGTCTACACATGCTACAAACGCAGATTTGCCTTTCTTTAATCTAACTTCTATGATAATTCGAAGGGTCTGTATTGCCTCACATCTTCCAACATTTCTACAGAATCAAAAACTGATCTTCCCCGACGTCGGCTTCTGTCAGTTTTTCATTCTGCTGTTAGGAATTTGTGTTAGTATTTTGCAGCCATGATCTGTTAAACTGATAGTTCGGTAATTTTCACATCTGTCAACATCTGCTTTCCTTGGGTTTGGAATTATGGTATTCTTCTTGTAGTCTAAGTATATTTCACCTGTCTCATACATATTGCTCAGCAGATGGTAGAGTTTTGTCATGGCTGGCTCTCCCAAAGCTATTAGTAGTTCTAATGGAATGTTGTCTACTCCTTGGACCTTTTTTCAACTTAGGTCTTTCAGTGCTCTGTCAAATTCTTCATGCAGTATCATATCTCCCATTTCACATTTACCTACATCCCCTTCCATTTCCATAACATTGCCCTCAAGTACATCGCCCTTGTATCCTTCCACCTGTCTGCTTTCCCTTCTTTGCTTGTAACTAGGGTCTCACCTGAGCATCTCTTTTATCCAAAGGTCTCTTTAATTTTCCTGTAGGCAGTATCTCTCTTACCCCTAGTGATAAATGCTTCTATATCCTTACATTTGTCCTCTAGCCATCCCTGCTTAGCCATTTTGCGCTTCCTATCGATCTCATTTTTGAGACGTTTGTATTCATTTTTGCCTGCTCCATTTACTGCTTTTTTATATTTCCCCCTTTCAGCATTAAATTCAATAGCTCTTCCGTTATCCAAGGATTTCTACTAGCCCTCATATTTTTATCTACTTGATCCTCTGCTGCCTTCTGTATTTCATCTCTCAAAGCTACCCATTCCTGTTTTACTGTATTGCTTTCCCCTGTTCTTGTCAATCATTCCCTAATGCTCTGTGTGAAACTCTCTACTACTTCTGGTTTAGTCAGTTTACCCAGGTCCCATCTCCTTGAATTCCCACCTTCTTGCAGTTTCTTCAGTTTTAATCTACAGTTCATAACCAATAGATTGGGTCAGAGTCCACATCTGCCCCTGGAAATGTCTTACAATTTAAAATTCTTTGTCTTACTATTATATAATCTATCTAAAACCTTCCAGTGACCCGGGGCATCTTCCACGTATACAACCTTCTTTCATGATTCTTAAAATAATTTTTAGCTACGATTAAGTTATTCCTTGTGCAAAATTCTACCAGGTGGCTTCCTCTTTCATTCCTTACCAGCATTCCATATTCACCTACTAACTTTCCTCTCCAGTCCCCCATGACTATTAAATTTTCGTCTTCCTTCACTATCTGAATAATTTTTTTATCTCATCATACATTTCTTCAATCTATTTGTCGTCTGCAGAGCTAGTTGGCATATAAACTTGTACTACTGTGGTAGGCGTGAGCTTCGTGGCTGTCTTGGCTACAATAATGTGGACACTATGCTGTTTGTAGTAGCTTACCTGCATTCCTATTTTTTATTCATCATTAAACCTACTTCTGCATTATCCCTATTTGATTTTGTATTTATAACCCTGTACTCACCTGACCAGAAGTCTTGTTCCTTCTGTCACCGAACTTCACTAATTCTCACTATATCTAACTTTAACCTATCCGTTTCCCTTTTTTAATTTTCTAATTTACCTAACCGATAAGGGATCTGACATTCCACACTCCGATCCATAGAACACCAGTTTTGTTTCTCGTGATAACGACGTCCTCCTGAGTAGTCCACGATCAGTGTGTTTTACCACTGGAGTATTTGACCCAAAAGAACACCTTCACAATTTAACCATACAGTAAAGCTGCATGTCCTAGGAAATAATTTCGGCTGTAGTTTCCCCTTGCTTTCTGCCATTCTCAGTACCAGCAGAGCAAGGCTGCTTTGGTTAATGTCACAAGGCCAGATCAGTCAATCATCCAGACTGTTGTCCCTGCAACTGCTGAAAAGACTGTTGCCCTTCTTCAGGAAATACACCTTTGTCTGGCCTGTCAACAGATACCCCTCTGTTGAACCCATGGTACAGCTATCTGTATCGCTGAGGCAAGAAAGCCTCCCCATCAATGGCAAGGTCCATGGTTCATAGGGGGGCAGGAAGAAATTATGACCATAAAAACATTTTGACAAATGCTGTAATTCATATAATTAAGACCATATTCAGAGATTTATCAGTTCCAAATTTATTGCAAAAGTGCCTACATGGGAAAACACAAAATCCCAATGGAAGTGTGAACGATTTAATTTGGGCTGTGATTTCAAAAATAGTGTTTGTGCAGATAAAAACACTGCACTTTGTAGTGTATGATGCAATTGCAACACACGATGCTGGAGACATTATAAAATGTGATATATCGAAAGGGGTATCTGTTGAGAGGCCAGACAAACGTGTGGTTCCTGAAGAGGGGAGCAGCAGCCTTTTCAGTAGTTGCAGAGGCAACAGTCTGGATGACTGACTGATCTGGCCTTGCAACATTAACCAAAATGGCCTTACTATGCTGGTACTGCGAACGGCTGAAAGCAAGGGGAAACTACAGCCGTAATTTTTCCCGAGAACATGCAGCTTTACTGTATGATGTATGATTAAAAGATGATGGCGTCCAGAGATAAAATAGTCCCCCATTCGGATCTCCGGGCGGGGACTACTCAGGAGGACGCCGCTATCAGGAGAAAGAAAACTGGCGTTCTATGGATCGGAGTGTGGAATGTCAGATCCCTTAATCGGGCACGTAGGTTAGAAAATTTAAAAAGGGAAATGCAAAGGTTGAAGTTAAATATAGTGAGAATTAGTGAAGTTTGGTGGCAGGAGGAACAAGACTTTTGGTCAGGTGAGTACAGGGTTATAAATACAAAATCAAATAGGGGTAATGCAGGAGTAGGTTAATAATGAATAAAAAATAGGAATGCAGGTAAGCTACTACAAACAGCATAGTGACCACATTATTGTAGCCAAGACAGCCACAAAGCCCACGCCTACTACAGTAGTACAAGTTTATATGCCAACTAGCTCCGCAGACGACAAATAGATTGAAGAAATGTATGATGAGATAAAAAAATTATTCAGATTGTGAAGGAAGACGAAAATTTAATAGTCATGGGGGACTGGAATTCTATAGTAGGTAAAGGAAGAGAAGGAAAATTAGTAGGCGAATATGGAATGCTGGTAAGCAATGAAAGAGGAAGCCACCTGGTAGAATTTTGCACAGAGCACAACTTAATAATAGGTAACACTTGGTTGGTGCAAGAATCATAAAAGAAGGCTGTATACATAGAAGAATCCTGGAGATACTAAAAGGTATCAGATAGATTATATAATGGTAAGACAGAGATTTAGGAACCAGGTTTTCAATTGTAGGACATTTCCAGGGGCAGATGTGGACACTGACCACAATCTATTGGTTATGAACTGTAGATTAAAACTGAAGAAACTGTAAAAAGGTGGAAATTTAAGGACATGGGATCTGGATCAGCTGAAAGAACCAGAGGTTGTACAGAGTTTAAAGGAGAGCATAAGGGAACAATTGACAGGAATGGGGGAAAGAAACACAGTAGATCAGGAATGGTTAGCTCTGAGCGATGAAGTAGTGAAGGCAGCAGAGGATAAAGTAGGTAAAAAGACGAGGGCTGCTAGAAATCCTTGGGTAACAGAAGAAATATTGAATTTAATTGATGAAAGGAGAAAATATAAAAATGCAGTAAATGAAGCAGGCAAAAAGGAATACAAACGTCTCAAAAATGAGATCGACAGGAAGTGCAAAATCGCAAAGCAGGGATGGCTAGAGGACAAATGTAAGAATGTAGAAGTTCATCTCACTAGGGGTACGATAGATACTGCCTACAGGAAAATTAAAGATATCTTTGGAGAGAAGAGAACCACTTGTATGAATATCAAGAGCTCTGATGGCAAACCAGTTCTAAGCAAAGAAGGGAAGGCAGAAAGGTGGAAGGAGTATACAGAGGGTTTATACAAGGGCGATATACTTGAGGACAATATTATGGAAATGGAAGAGGATGTAGATGAAGATGAAATGGTAGATAAGATACTGCATGAACAGTTTGACAGAGCACTGAAAGACCTGAGTCGAAACAAGGCCCTGGGAGTAGACAACATTCTATTAGAACTACTGACGGCCTTGGGAGAGCCAGTCATGACAAAACTCTACCAGCCGGTGAGCAAGATGTATGAGACAGGCGAAATACCCTCAGACTTCAAGAAGAATATAATAATTCCAATCCCAAAGAAAGCAGGTGCTGACAGATGTGAAAATTACCGAACTATCAGTTTAATAAGTCACAGCTGCAAAATACTAACGCGAATTCTTTACAGACGAATGGAAAAACTGGTAGATGCGGACCTCGGGAAGGATCAGTTTGGATTCCGTCGAAATGTTGGAACATGTGAGGCAATACTGACCTTACGACTTATCTTAGAAGAAAGATAAAGAAAAGGCAAACCTACGTTTCTAGCATCTGTAGAGTTGGAGATAGCTTTTGACAATGTTGACTGCAATACTCTCTTTCAAATTCTGAAGGTGGCAGGGGTAAAATACAGGGAGCGAAAGGCTATTTACAATTTGTACAGAAACCAGATGGCAGTCATAAGAGTCGAGGGGCATGAAAGGGAAGCAGTGGTTGGGAAAGGAGTGAAAGGGTTGTAGCCTCTCCCCAATGTTATTCAATCTGTATATTGAGAAAGCACTAAAGGAAACAAAAGAAAAATTCGGACTAGGTATTAAAGTCCACAGAGAAGAGGTAAAAACTTTGAGGTTCGCCAATGACATTGTAATTCTGTCAGAGACAGCAAAGGACCTGGAAGAGCAGTTGAACTGAATGGACAGTGTCTTGAAAGGAGGATATAAGATGAACATCAACAAAAGCAAAACAAGGATAATGGAATGTAGTCAAATTAAATTGGGTGATGCTGAGGGAATTAGATTAGGAAATGAGACACAGGAGTTTCGCTATTTAGGAAGTAAAATAACTGATGATGGTCGAAGTAGAGAGGATGTAAAATGTAGACTGGCAATGGCAAGGAAAGCGTTTCTGAAGAAGAGAAATTTGTTATCATTGAGTATAGATTTATGTATCAGGAAGTCGTTTATGAAAGTATTTGTATGGAGTGTAGCCATATATAGAAGTGAAACATGGACGATAACTAGTTTGGACAAGAAGAGAATAGAAGCTTTCGAAATGTGGTGCTACAGAAGAATGTTGAAGATAGGGTGGATAGATCACATAACTAATGAGGAGGTATTGAATAGGATTTGGGAGAAGAGAAGTTTGTGGCACAACTTGACTAGAAGAAGGGATCGGTTGGTAGGACATGTTTTGAGTCATCAAGGGACCACAAATTTAGCATTGGAGGGCAGCGTGGAGGGTAAAAATCGTAGAGGGAGACCAAGAGATGAATACACAAATCAGATTCAGAAGGATGTAGGTTGCAGTAGTTACTGGGAGATGAAGAAGCTTGCACAGGACACAGTAGCATGGAGAGCTGCATCAAACCAGTCTCAGGACTGAAGACCACAACAACAACAACATGTCGAAAGATTTTGGTTTCCAACCAGGGCACAGCACCATTTTCACACTGCGCATAATTGATGAAGAAAGGCTAAGAGGTACAGCAAGAAGAGACAAAATTCTACCATCATGCAGCAAAAGCGAAGAAGAGACCTGTGAAAAGAAAACTAACACCAGGAAAAGAAGGGGATGCTGATGATCCATCACATGGAGCGGGAATGTATTAAAAAAAACTTTGGAGGCACTTCCCACAAGATTGAAATTTTCGTGTTTAAGGAAGATTTTCTCGAAAACTACTAACAGTAGATGAATCAAAATTATAGACAGTATTGTTTATTTCATTTCCTTCATTATCATAACAAATGTAAAAAAATATTGTATATTTAAGGAGTTATAGAAGAAAAATTGCAAAATTTTAGAGAAAAAATTGGCAACATTTAAAAAAATTGTAAAACAAAAATCAATAAATATTTCTTAAAATGGCATAACAGCTTTGTACAGAAATACTAATTGAAAATATTATACAAATTTCAGAGCCAAATGTTGAAAGTTTAAGGAAAAAATGTTTATATTTGCTGAAATTAACGTGGAGGAGATAGAACATTTTGGCTCCCCTTAAGCATTTTTTTCCTCTTCACCTCATGAAGTGTTGGCAGATGCTAGGATTAAAGTGTTAGCAATTCATGGAGTGACTGATGACCGCTGTTAGGATGTTACCTAAGGTACTCAATGCAAGAAGTAGCGTCTGCAGTCAGGAATAGATTTTAAACATAAATAAGTGGATATTATTCTGACACAGCACGTATGATTTTTCTCTGTCCAGGTGCTGTGAAACCTAAACTTTTTTCCCTTTCATGTATCTGGCCCTTTTGCACAAGAACATTTGCATTTTATCATGATAATAAAGCAAAATAATAAAATAAAGACGATATGTTGCTGTTGTTGTCTTCAGTCCTGAGACTGGTTTGATGCAGCTCTCCATGCTACTCTATCCTGTGCAAGCTGCTTCATCTCCCAGTACCTACTGCAACCTACATCCTTCTGAATCTGCTTAGTGTACTCATCTCTCGGTCTCCCTCTACGATTTTTACCCTCCACGCTGCCCTTCAATGCTAAATTTGTGATCCCTTGATGACTCAAAACATGTCCTACCAACCGATCCCTTCTTCTAGTCAAGTTGTGCCACAAACTTCTCTTCTCCCCAATCCTATTCAATACCTCCTCATTAGTTACGTGCTCTATCCACCTTATCTTCAGTATTCTTCTGTAGCACCACATTTCGAAAGCTTCTATTCTCTTCTTGTCCAAACTAGTTATCGTCCATGTTTCACTTCCATACATGGCTACACTCCAAACAAATACTTTCAGAAACGACTTCCTGATACATAAATCTATATTCGATGTTAACAAATTTCTCTTCTTCAGAAACACTTTCCTTGCCATTGCCAGTCTACATTTTATATCCTCTCTACTTCGACCATCATCAGTTATTTTACTTCCTAAATAGCAAAACCCCTTTACTACTTTAAGTGTCTCATTTCCTAATCTAATTCCCTCAGCATCACCCGATTTAATTTGACTACATTCCATTATCCTCGTTTTGCTTTTGTTAATGTTCATCTTATATACTCCTTTCAAGACACTGTCCATTCCGTTCAACTGCTCTTCCAAGTCCTTTGCCGTCTCTGACAGAATTACATTGTCATCGGCGAACCTCAAAGTTTTTACTTCGTCTCCATGAATTTTAATACGTACTCCAAATTTTTCTTTTGTTTCCTTTACTGCTTGCTCAATATACAGATTGAATAACATCGGGGAGAGGCTACAACCCTGTCTCACTCCTTTCCCAACCACTGCTTCCCTTTCATGCCCCTCGACTCTTATGACTGCCATCTGGTTTCTGTACAAATTATAAATAGCCTTTCGCTCCCTGTATTTTACCCCTGCCACCTTTAGAATTTGAAAAAGAGTATTCCAGTCAACATTGTCAAAAGCTTTCTCTAAGTCTACAAATGCTAGAAACGTAGGTTTGCCTTTTCTTAATCTTTCTTCTAAGATAAGTCGTAAGGTCAGTATTGCCTCACGTGTTCCAACATTTCGACGGAATCCAAACTGATCCTCCCCGAGGTCTGCATCTACCAGTTTTTCCATTCGTCTGTAAAGAATTCGCGTTAGTATTTTGCAGCCGTGGCTTATTAAACTGATAGTTCGGTAATTTTCACATCTGTCAGCACCTGCTTTCTTTGGGATTGGAATTATTATATTCTTCTTGAAGTCTGAGGATATTTCGCCTGTCTCATACATCTTGCTCACCAGCTGGTAGAGTTTTGTCAGGACTGGTTGTCCCAAGGCCGTCAGTAGTTCTAATGGAATGTTGTCCACTCCGGGGGCCTTGTTTCGACTCAGGTCTTTCAGTGCTCTGTCAAACTCTTCACGCAGTATCGTATCTCCCATTTCGTCTTCATCTACATCCTCTTCCATTCCCATAATATCGCCCTTGTATAAACCTTCTATATACTCCTTCCACCTTTCTGCCTTCCCTTCTTTGCTTAGAACTGAGCCGCCATCTGAGCTCTTGATATTCATACACGTGGTTCTCTTCTCTCCAAAGGTCTCTTTAATTTTCCTGTAGGCAGTATCTATCTTACCACTAGTGAGATAAGCTTCTACATCCTTACATTTGTCCTCTAGCCATCCCTGTTTAGCCATTTTGCACTTCCTGTCGATCTCATTTTAGAGACGTTTGTATTCCTTTTCGCCTGCTTCATTTACTGCATTTTTATATTTTCTCCTTTCATCAATTAAATTCAATATTTCTTCTGTTACCCAAGGATTTCTAGCATCCCTCGTCTTTGTACCTACTTTATCCTCTGCTGCCTTCACTACTTCATCCCTCAGAGCTAACCATTCTTCTTCTACTGTATTTCTTTCCCCTATTCCTGTCAATTGTTCCCTTATGCTCTCCCTGAAACTCTGTACAACCTCTGGTTCTTTCAGTTTATCCAGGTCCCATCTTCTTAATTTCCCACATTTTTGCAGTTTCTTCAGTTTTAATCTACAGGTCATAACCAATAGATTGTGGTCAGAGTCCACATCTGCCCCTGGAAATGTCTTACAACTTAAAAACCTGGTTCCTAAATCTCTGTCTTACCATTAAATAATCTATCTGATACCTTTTAGTATCTCCAGGGTTCTTCCACGTATACAACCTTCTTTCATGATTCTTAAACCAAGTGTTAGCTATGATTAAGTTGTGCTCTGTGCAAAATTCTACTAGGCGGCTTCCTCTTTCATTTCTTAGCCCCAATCCATATTCACCTACTATGTTTCCTTCTCTCCCTTTTCCTACACTCGAATTCCAGTCACCCATTACTATTAAATTTTCGTCTCCCTTCACTATCTGAATAATTTCTTTTATTTCATTGTACATTTCTTCAATTTCTTCATCATCTGCAGAGCTAGTTGGCATATAAACTTGTACTACTGTAATAGGTGTGGGCTTCGTATCTATCTTGGCCACAATAATGCGTTTACTATGCTGTTTGTAGTAGCTTACCCGCATTCCTATTTTCCTATTCATTATTAAACCTACTCCTGCATTACCCCTATTTGTTTTGTGTTTATAACCCTGTAGTAACCTGACCAGAAGTCTTGTTCCTCCTGCCACCGAACTTCACTAATTCCCACTATATCTAACTTTAACCTATCCATTTCCCTTTTTAAATTTTCTAACCTACCTGCCCGATTAAGGGATCTGACATTCCACGCTCCGATCCGTAGAACGCCAGTTTTCTTTCTCCTGATAACGACATCCTCCTGAGTAGTCCCCGCCCGGAGATCCGAATGGGGGACTATTTTACCTCCGGAATATTTTACCCAAGAGGATCCATCATTATTTAATCATACAGTAAAGCTGCATGTCCTCGGGAAAAATTACGGCTGTAGTTTCCCCTTGCTTTCAGCCGTTCACAGTACCAGCACAGCAAGGCCGTTTTGGTTAATGTTGCAAGGCCAGATCAGTCAATCATCCAGACTGTTGCCCCTGCAACTACTGAAAAGGCTGCTGCCCCTCTTCAGGAACCACACGTTTGTTTGGCCTCTCAACAGATACCCCTCCGTTGTGGTTGCACCTACGGTACGGCCATCTGTATCGCTGAGGCACGCAAGCCTCCCCACCAACGGCAAGGTCCATGGTTCATGGGGGACACAAAAACATGAACTCTATTGTAGTGAGATGTGTGAACAAGGCTAAAAAGAGATAGTAGGCAAAGACACCATCCCTCCCAGCAATATCAGGTCAAAACTTAGTTTCCAAGAAACATAGACCTTGACATCCCATCTATCCCATTCTATTCTAGTGACAGCACTTGTGAAAGCCTCCATTTTTAAACATTGTGGAATGTTTTAGTATTCTGCTCCCTTTCTTTTGTCAAGAGTGAATTGATATTATGACCTATGTTACTTTAGAGTCGATTGACTATGGACATCAATGGAATTGCCACGTCAGGGTGGCCAAGAATTTGGCTCATGAGATGTGCGACAGCATAAGTCCCATAGCACACAGCCTGACTGGCACGTTTTCCTCACTGCCGCTCCCATGCTTGCTTGAGGGGGGGGGGGGGGTGGGGGAGGAGAGGGAAACTGTGAATAGGAAGTATATATAAGGCAACACGGTCACATTGTGTATGACTTGGTTTTATATTTCACACTTCTCAACAACATAGATCAAGAACCAAACAGATTTTCAGTATTATTTAATTATTTTTGCGCACTGGAGAAGTAATATATTTTTTTCTGGTACAAACTGTCAACATACAGAGAGATGTGTACAATTTCATACTTTTGCACTCAGATTGCCTCGTAATCATGACTTATTTAGTTTCATAATCGAAAACAAGTCTTTCACACATGTATATCGGTTGAAATATTGCAGCACTCTTGCAACTTCATTGTGCAGACATGAAAACTGTACCTGCGGAAAGCAGTGTAGATATGCTAGACAGTTTTAGCGATAAAGGGATTTGCCTTTAAAATGGGAATTACTTTGCAGTCAGTTGCATCTGCACATGCACAGGGGTGTTTATGACTGAAACAGCAAATGGTCTCGGAAACAACTGTAAAACAGATGTAAGATTGCCAGTATTCTCAAAACGTTTAGGGAACTATCCTTGTAATTCTTTCCAGCCACGATCAATGCTTCAAACCTCGCATTTTCTTTCAGTCGGCTTCGGGAATTGGATTATGTTTGTCAGAAAGTGTTCCTTGTAAGAAGCGATTCTCTTTTTAAATGCATCCCCATAAAATCAGAAAGAAGTCATTTCTCACACTGTAGTATCATATAGTGGGCAGTGCGCAGTCAAGTGCATATAAAATGCGAGGTCTCCAATCCATTCCAGATGTTCCTGCACTCCTTGTTCCTTCGTAAATTCAACAGTAGAGAACTTTAAATCGAAAAATCGTTCCAACCACGCTCCTTGAATTAACCAATGCCCTTCGAACTATGCAGCCCCTATTTTCAGTTCTTATCATTTACCTGTCGCTTTCTTTCTACTCAGTGCTGTTATCTTCGTCAGAATTTTGTGGTGTTCAGCTAACCGTGAAAACAACAACATCCTAAAGATTAACTTCCCATAGTTGGCGTTCACAGTAATGTAGAATGGACATCATATTCGTCGTCGACTGTAGAAATTATTTATTTCACAATTACAGTTTCGGTCTTTGAACCATGTTCAAGTGGTGCTCCAAAATATTTTGCTGCTGCAGCAGATGTTACACCTCAGTGTATACATATCAGAGAAGTTTTAAAATTTGACATACACTGAAGCAAAATCTATTGCTGTACCACTAGAAAATGGCTCAATTGTGAAATAAATCATTTCTGCAATCAACGGCGTGTATGATGAACTTAGGAAACAAAAAATTCCAGAAGAGGATGCCAGCAGAGGGTGCGAAACGTCGACCGAGAAGAAGAAACTGAAGAGGAAAATGACGCTCCCTTACATCTTATAAGATTTACCTTCTAAGCCAGCAGACGTACATAATGGTCAGGATGCGATTAAATCGAATTTGGGTGTGACATGGGTACCAGAGACATGACCATACTACCTATGTTTACCTGTAAGTGAGTTCCTCCACTTCCTTTTGTTTAAATTTGTGATCGATAATGTCCACTGAAATATATGCTGACGAAAACCAATCCCAGCACCAAGAAATAGTTATTGTAGAGCAGTGCAAGATCACAGGCAAAGATAAGTGCGATAAAAGCCATTTCAAATGTGATACTCTGGTACATCAATAACCGTTGTAACCGTCAGAATATTGAATGCAAGCATGCAAACGTGCGTATATTGTGTCGTACAGATGTCGGGTGTCAGTTTCTGGTATGGAGTTGGATGCCTTTTGTACTTGAACAGTCAATACAGTGATGGATAATGCTGATTGTTAGTGATGCTGGAGTTATTTCCCGATTATGTCCTAAACGTGCTCGGCTGGAGACAGATCTGGTGATCAGCAGACCAAGGCAATACACAGAAACTCTGTACAGCACGTTGTGTTACAAGAACGGCTTACAGGCGAGCGTTGTTCTGTTGGGAAACACCCTGAGACCTGATAGTCAAGGGAAGACAGGATTCGGTTACGATTGTGGACGGGGCCGTAAGCAGTTATTATTGGTTGCCTTTTACAATTACTCATAATTTATTTTTAACTAGTAATTCCAGACTCAATAATAAATAAAATACCAAACGTTATTAGTGTTTTCAGTAAGCTACAATTTAGCAAATCGGCATTTAATACAGATACAACAAATAAGGTTTTGAAAACAAGCCACTGTGATCTGGGCAGAAGGCCTTACTTGCCAGGAATGGCAATAAATTAAGAATTGTTTAAAACTCGCTGCAACTTACAAATTACAGGTATTGAAATATTAAAGGCAAGTCAACACAAGCACAGCAGAAGGCATCAGACGCCAGGAATGGCAGTAAATAAGATTTTAGTGTTTACTGCTAAAATACAAAGAGCATATTTAATTTTTAATGGAAATGACCACAATTATGAGTGAAGGTCTTACATGCAAGGAATGACAATAATATAAAAAAAATTAGAAATATTCTGTAAAACAGCAAATACTATTGGAAAGGTTAATAAAAAAAACAAGCAACTGATCACCAAACGGGTGAAATAAGATGATGGTAAACTTTGTAACGTAAGAGGCCACAGACGGTGCTCCAGGAATCGACCTCTGAGAAGGTCTAGCAACAAACTTTTTCGCGAGCGATCAGATAGGCAGCCAAGAGTTGCATTCACTTCACAAAATGGTAACTCAGACTAGTGGCAGCCTAACGAATGACCAGTGATAATCTTGCTGAACCTACCTGAGTCCGATAAACCAAATGCAACGACGGAACAATACGCCAAAGTCGGAACCGGTGGTCTGCACAACGTCCCCAGAATACTGTGTTTAGAGCGCCAGAACGAGAAAGGAATCATTACCACCGCCTTCCACAAGCACTACACTCGCTGCTCTTCGCCTCGGCGACACTACGAGCAGCATCACGAACCCAAAGCACTGCAGAATCGCGAGATATCGCAATGGTGGAGGTTTCTCTACTTGGGTTGAAATACACTCATCTTAAAGCTTGCTGGATCCGGTTTACGACGAGGTCGTGCACCCTCGTGACCAGAGGCCTTCCACAGTCCATGTGTGCCGCCAGCGGTCCCGGCGTGTTCTTGCACTGCTCGGATCTCGCTCCTACTGAGTCCCCAACCGAACTCGGTCACTCACATGACCCGGAAAAACAACGACGTCGCCCCAAAAGATAGGGAAACAGTTACTACATATCAATAATGGCCGCTGCTGCTACTAGCGGACAGGCAACGCTTGCGAAATCGAGTGGGACCCGTCAACACGAGAAGAAGACAAACAACCACAACCATGCCAACTAAACGTCTGGCCTTCAACACAGGAAACCTACAAACGGCACCAATGAGAGCCACACCACGGCTCACACCCTGGGATACCGTTCGTGAAAGGCAGCATAAGTCGAATCACCAGACAGAAGTACAATGTATAACCACGAAAATGCTGCTGCTGTCATACGAAATCGCAACCGAGATCATAATTCCAGGTGTATGTCCAGCGTGTCTAGCTCATGTAGGTTGGTTGCAGGCCCTCAACTGGCCTTCCTCTTACCAATACACGGCCATCACTGGCACCGAGGCAGAACCAGCTTTCATCAGAAAACACAACAGACCTCCACTCTATTTTCCAATGAGCTCTCGCTTGCTATCACTGAAGCCGCAAAAGGCGGTGACCTGGAGTCAGTGGAATGGACACTGCAGGACATCTGGCTCGCAGCTGTCACTGAAGTAGCCACTGAAGTGTGACTTTGGTGCCAACTGCTGATCAAATTGCTGCTGCAGATACAGTATGATTCGCTAGGGCCATACGCCAAACACGATGGTCTTCCCTCTCGGTAGCGCAACGTGGCCGTCCTGAGTCCGGTGTTCTTGCGACTGTGTTCTCGTGATCACAGCTGATAGCAGTCGTGTATAGCGGCTGCATTCCTGCCAAGTGTTTCCGCTGTTACACCTCCTCGTTCAAACTCAGTGAAGTACTGCTAATAGCGTCTTTGTCGCCGCAGAGGCACTCTTGACTTACATTTGCTGACCATATTCAGTCTCAAAGTTAACTAACACACACGACCATTATAGAGTGTATTTAAAGCAAACCCGATTTGCGTCAGTATAGTGGCACTACCAGCACCTCTCTTGTGTAAACTTGTTGTGGCTGGGATTCAGAGTCATAAAATTTTTTTATGACGGACATCATCTTTACGCCAGTGACTGTTATAAGTTTGTTTGTACTATTGTAATTTCGGCCTTAGGCCATTATCAAGTACTGATATTTTGGCCTTAAGCCATGTCAACGTAATGTAAGCTCACACATTTGTATGTCTTTTTTTCTTTATTGAATTTCAATTCCCCCCACAGGAGATGGGCTGGCAGCAACTTAGTACCTTGCTCTTCAGCCTAAAGAATTTTTAAGATAAGAAGAAGATAAGAAAGAATAAAAGCAGGCGATAAACCGGTGACTTAAATTGTAAAACGGCGGAAAGTTGTGGAAAGTTAAAATATAAAACAAAGGGTGGGCGATGCTAATAAAATACACAGGAAGCAGACAGTTAAAATAGTAGAGAGGCAATTGAAAAACACGGTGACAGTCTGGTTTCTGTTCGCAAGAGATATAATAATCACACCCAGTGACTGTATGAAGTCTGTTCGCAACACTTCGGAAAAGACACACAACACTTAACAGTCACTGGAAACACTGCCCTAAAAAGTTGGCCTAAAGATGACACACCACAGTCAAGGATGGGGGGCGGGGCGGGGGCTGGACAGATGAGGGCAAAAAAAGGGGGAGGAGAGGAAAAACGAGAGGGGGTGGGGAACCGATGGAGGGAGACGACTCATAAGGGGGGACAGGGCAGACGCTAATGGAGGGAGAGAGGGCATCATCTGGGAGGGGGGTTGATGGAAGCCACCTTGGGAAAGGAGATGAAGAGTGTAGAGATGGAGGTTAAGGGGGACACAACAGTGAAGGCGTGGGAGGGAGAGAGGGCATCATCTGGGAGGGGGGTTGATGAAAGCCACCTTGGGAAAGGAGATGAAAGAGTGTAGAGATGGAGGTTAAGGGGGACACAACAGTGAAGGCGTGGGAGGGAGAGAGGGCATCATCCGGGAGGGGGGTTGATGAAAGCCACCTTGGGAAAGGAGATGAAGAGTGTAGAGATGGAGGTTAAGGGGGACACAACAGTGAAGGCGTGGCAGAGGGCGGGGGTTGGAGAGGGGCAACCAGGGGATGAGGATAAAGGCGGCAGGAGGTGTAGAGTATGCAGAAATGTCCAAGGAATAGGAGGAGATGGCGGAAAGGAATCAGGTTGTAGAGGATCTGCATGGGGGACGGGAGGCGTATACGGAAGGCGAGGCAGAGTGAATGGCGCTCGAGGATCTGGAGGGACTTACAGAATTTGGGGAGGGGGGCGGATATGAAGAGAGTAGAGATGGAGGATAGGGGGACACAACAGTGAAGGCACGGCAGAGGGCGGGGGTTGGAGAGGATCAACCAAGAGATGAGGGGGATCAAGGCGGCGGGAGGTGTAGAGTATCCAGATAAGTTCAAGGAATAGGAGCAATGTGGGAAAGGAATGAGGTCATAGAGGATCCGCGTGGGGGACAAGAGGCGTATACGGAAGGTGAGGCGGAGTGCATGGCCCTTGAGAATCTGGAGGGACTTATGGAATTTGACGGGGGGGGGGGGGGGGGGATGGATATCCTGGTGGGACTGGCATAACAGAGGATGGGATGGATTAAGGATTTGTAGGTGTGGAGGATGGTAGAGGGGTTCAACCCGCATGTCTGGCCAGAGAGGAGTTTGAGGAGTCAGAGGCATTTGTGGGCTTTGGATTGGATAGAGCGGAGATGAGGGATCGAGGTGAGGTGACGGTCAATGGCGAGGCCAAGGCAGGTGAGGGGAGAGGCGGACAGGACGGGTGCAGATGGTAGTTTGTATGTTGTCAATAGTGTTAAATACACTCGTGGCGTTATTACACAGTGCGAGCACACGTATTCAGACATCGTAAAACAACATAATCTTTAAGTCCACATGTTCGTTAACCCATCAGTAGTCACGAATGCGTTAGACCACAGCTGCAGACTACTTTTTGCAGGCTACTAATACGTGTGCTAGCACTTTGTAACAACGTCATGAATGTATTTAACAGTACTGAGAACGACATACGAATGTGTAAGCTTACGTTACGTTGACATGGCTTAAAGCCATAATATCAGTACTTGATAATGGCCTAAGGCCGAAATTGCAATAGCGTAATAAAAACTTATGACAGTCATTGGCGTAAAGATGATCACTTTCGTGTGACTGGCTACAAATTTGAGTAGACTTCATCTTTCAGATGTAGAAACAAGCCTATCAAATTTCGTTTATGTCGCACAAATCTTTTTCGGCGCTGGGAGTTTTCGTTTTGGCGTACGCTTATAACGGGTGCTGAGTGGAAGCTTACTCAGTGCGTAGTTGAGCGTTCTGTGAAGCAAGGCATCCGCTTTTTCTGGAGCACCGAGAATCCTCCGAGACTCCCACGGCGACGGAGCACTAAATCACGCCGGCACCAAAACAGTGATTTGCGGGTCAGATGTAGATAGCGCTCGCGTGACCGGCCGCCGTGGAGCGCACAGTGGCAGGAGCAGCGCCACCCACGGCTGCGCGCTGGACTCGCTCTCTCGCTCTCCGCTGCGAAACGTCGCCCGTAATTAGCCACAGGCAGCCGTGTTGGCCCTCCGCGCGCCCCTCTTATCTGCGATGTCCCCCTTGGGTGGGACGTGCTCCCGGCGGCCGATATATTTTATCCCTCCGCTTCTGAGCGCCAAGAGCACGTAGGACCGCAGCGAACAGGCGATCAGCACAGATAGCGGCTCCAAATGACTGCACGCCTCTCTGTGAGATACCGCTTAGACCGGGCGCGATGTAGAGTAATGAATCTTGCTGTCGACATTCCCAATAGCAGCCGCTTCGTAAATGGGAGATTTGCATACTACATTAACGTTCTTATTTACTGCTTGCAGAAGTGCGTGCGAAGAGTAGAGATTAGAACCGCATTCCGCAGTAAAATGCGAATGAGACCGTTGCCGAAATCACGGCGAGTATTGCCTACAAAAGAAATCGATCACGCTTCTTTCGTAGTGTGGGACAACTGTACCGGTTTAAGTCGGCACCGTATACATCAGTGCCATGACGGACATGCGTAGTCTGCAAGCAATGTCGTAGCAGCAGTACTCGTTCGGTTGTAGCATGAAACAGCTTAACACAAGTGTTATGTGCAGAGTTCTGATCTAAACGATTTCGAATTTAACTTCTCACCCCTAAAACTGAAGTTAAATTATCATGACTGAATAATATCGAATAATTTGAATGGAAACTTTTGGGCGGGACATGACGCTTCCCCAGTATTTTTACGCAATTATCTCTCACACTTCCAGGTATAAAATTAATTATTAGTTGAATTCTCAAATGTATAAAACAAAATGATTAGAAGTCACTGTTCGTAATCATACTCTGTCTGATGCTCGTTGTCGATGTTTCCGGAATAAAATCTCGTACCTTTTCCACTCTTGAAATTATATTTTTACATAAATGATCCTCCCAGCTGCATTCCAGTATACATCGTCCTCTTGTAAGAGATGAAATGTTATCACAATTAATCAAATTTCATTCCATATTCAAGATGGCAGGTTACAACAATTCCGCTTATTACAGTTCCACTGCGATCCTACTCTCCACAATTATCAATCCCAAGTGGTCAGTCCACTGCACACGTAATGTTCCATTCCACATTATCAGTTTACCTTCCATTTGGAAAGTGGATGGACTCAGCGACTGTACGTGACTTATAAATTATCGAGCATTCAAATAACTGTGACTGGCGCCCGAACAACAGGGACTTACATGCATCGAGAATAAAAAATACCGCATAGTGAGTGGCAAGCGACAGTCGGTTTGGTATCTTATTACTGGAGTAGGATTGTCTTCAGTGATTAGTCCCACTTCGAAATGCGCCCCAATGACCAGTGAAGAAAAGTCTAGGGACGACGCGGAGAGCGATCGAAACGGAACTCATCACTAAAGACAATTCTACTCCAGTCAGTCAAGGCTGATGATGTGTCTGGAGAAGCCCTGGGCAGCAGTGGGACACAAGTCTGTCACCTGCCACACGGCCCGACAAGCAGGACTGATGGTCTGCGGTGCTATTTCATCTACATCTACATGACTACTCTGCAATTCAAATTTAAGTGCTTGGCAGAGGGTTCATCGAACCACAATCATACTATCACTCTACTATTCCACTCCCGAACAGCGAGCGGGAAAAACGAACACCTAAACCTTTCTGTTCGAGCTCTGATTTCTCTTATTTTATTTTGATGATCATTCCTACCTATGTAGGTTGGGCTCAACAAAATATTTTCGCATTCGGAAGAGAAAGTTGGTGACTGAAACTTCGTAAAAAGGTCTCGCCGCGACGAAAAACGTCTATGCTGTAATGACTTCCATCCCAACTCGTGTATCATATCTGCCACACTCTCTCCCCTATAACGCGATAATACAAAACGAGCTGCCCTTTTTTGCACCCTTTCGATGTCCTCCGTCAATCCCACCTGGTAAGGATCCCACACCGCGCAGCAATATTCTAACAAAGGACGAACGAGTGTAGTGTAAGCTGTTTCTTTAGTGGACTTGTTGAATCTTCTAAGTGTCCTGCCAATGAAACGCTACCTTTGGCTCGCCTTCCGGACAATATTATCTATGTGGTCCTTCCAACTGAAGTTGTTCGTAATTTTAACACCCAGGTACTTAGTTGAATTGACAGCCTTGAGAATTGTACTATTTATCGAGTAATCGAATTCCAACGGATTTCTTTTGGAACTCATGTGGATCATCTCACACTTTTCGTTATTTAGCGTCAACTGCCACCTGACACACCATACAGCAATCTTTTCTAAATCGCTTTGCAGCTGATACTGGTCTTCGGATGACCTTACTAGACGGTAAATTACAGCATCATCTGCGAACAGTCTAAGAGAACTGCTCAGATTGTCACCCAGGTCATTTATATAGATCAGGAACAGTAGAGGTCCCAGGACGCTTCCCTGGGGAACACCTGATATCGCTTCAGTTTTACTCGATGATTTGCCGTCTATTACTACGAACTGCGACCTTCCTGACAGGAAATCACGAATCCAGTCGCACAACTGAGACGATACCCCATAGCTCCGCAGCTTGATTAGAAGTCGCTTGTGAGGAACGGTGTCAAAAGCTTTCCGGAAATCTAGAAATACTGAATCAACTTGAGATCCCCTGTCGATAGCGGCCATTACTTCGTGCGAATAAAGAGCTAGCTGCGTTGCACAAGAGCGATGTTTTCTGAAGCCATGCTGATTACGCGTCAATAGATCGTTCCCTTCGAGGTGATTCATAATGTTTGAATACAGTATATGCTCCAAAACCCTACTGCAAACCGACGTCAATGATATAGGTCTGTAGTTAAATGGATTACTCCTACTATCCTTCTTGAACACTGGTGCGACCTGCGCAATTTTCCAATCTGTAGGTACAGATCTATCGGTGAGCGAGCGGTTGTATATGTGCTAAGTAGGGAGCTATAGTATCAGCGTAATCTGAAAGGAACCTAATCGGTATACAATCTGGACCTGAAGACTTGCCCGTATCAAGCGATTTGAGTTGCTTCGCAACCCCTAAGGTATCTACTTCTAAGAAACTCATGCTAGCAGATGTTCGTGTTTCAAATTCTGGAATATTCCATTCGTCTTCCCTGGTGAAGGAATTTCGGAAAACTGCGTTCAATAACTCCGCTTTAGCGGCACAGTCGTCGATAACAGTACCATCGGCACTGCGCAGCGAAGGTATTTACTGCGTCTTGCCGCTTGTGTACTTTACATACGACCAGAATTTCTTCGGATTTTCTGCCAAATTTCGAGACAATGTTTCGTTGTGGAACCTATTAAAGGCATCTCGCATCAAAGTACGTGCCAAATTTCGCGCGTCTGTAAATTTTAGCCCATCTTCGGGATTTCGCGTTTTTCTGAACTTCACATGCTTTTTCCGTTGCCTCTGCAACAGCGTTCGGACCTTTTTTGTGTACCACGGGGGATCCGTTCCATCTCTTACCAATTTATGAGGTATGAATATCTCAATTGCTGTTGCTACTATATCTTTGAATTTGAGCCACATCTCGTCTACATTCGCATAGTCAGTTCGGAGGGAATGGAAATTGTCTTTTAGGAAGGCTTCTAGTGGCACTTATCCTTTCTTAACAGGACCTTGACAGAGCACTGAAAGACCTAAGTCGAAACAAGGCCCCGGGAGTAGACAACATTCATTAGAACTACTGACGGCCTTGGGAGAGCCAGTCTGAGAAAACTCTACCATCTGGTGAGCAAGATGTATGAGACAAGCGAAATACCCTCAGACTTCAAGAAGAATATAATAATTCCAATCCCAAGGAAAGCAGCTGTTGACAGATGAAGATGTGAAAGTTACCGAACTATCAGTTTAATAAGTCACGGCTGCAAAATACTAACACGAATTCTTTACATACGAATGGAAAAACTGGTAGAAGCCGACCTCGGGGAAGATCAGTTTGGATTCCGTAGAAATATCGGAACACGTGAGGCAATACTGATCCTAAAACTTATCGTAGAAGATAGACTAAGGGAAGGCATAACTACGTTTCTACTATTTGTAGACTCAGAGAAAGCTATTGGCAATGTTGACTGGAATACTCTCTTTCAAATTCTGAACGTGGAAGGGGTAAAATACAGGGAGTGAAAGACTATTTACAATTTTTACAGAAACCAGATGGCAGTTATAAGAGTCGAGGGACATGAAAGGGAAGTAGTGGTTGGAAGGGAGTGAGAGAGGGTTGTAGCCTCTCCCCGATGTTATTCAATTTGTATATTGAGCAAGCAGTGAAGGAAACAAAAGAAAAATTCGAAGTGGGTATTGAAATCCATGGAGAAGAAATAAAAACTTTGAGGTTCGCCGATGACATTGTAATTCTGTCAGAGAGAGCAAACGACTTGGAAGAGCAGTTGATCGGAATGGACAGTGCCTTGAAAGGAGGATATAAGATGAACATCAACGAAAGTAAAACGAGGATAATGGAATGTAGTCGAATTAAGTCGGGTGATGCTGAGGGAATTAGATTAGGAAATGAGACACTTAAAGTAGTAAAGGAGTTTTGCTATTTGGGGAGCAAAATAACTGATGATGATCGAAGTAGAGAGGATATAAAATGTAAACTGGCAATGGCAAGGAAAGCGTTTCTGAAGAAGAGAAATTTGTTGACATCGAGTATAGATTAAAGTGTCAGGAAGTCGTTTCTGAAAGTATTTGCATGGAGTGTAGCCATGTATGGAAGTGAAACATGCACGATAAATAGTTTGGACAAGAAGAGAGTAGAAGCTTTCGAAATGTGATGCTACAGAAGAATGCTGAAGATTAGATGGGTAGATTACATAACTAATGAGGTATTGAATAGAATTGGGAGGAGTTTGTGGCACAACTTGACTAGAAGAAGGGATCGATTGGTATGACATGTTCTAAGGCATCAAGGGATCACCAATTTAGTATTGGAGGGCAATGTGGAGGGTAAAAATCGTAGAGGGAGACCAAGAGATGAATAGACTAAGCAGATTCAGAAGGATGTAGGTTGCAGCAGGTATTGGGAGATGAAGAAGCTTGCACGGGATAGAGTAGCATGGAGAGCTGCATCAAACCAGTGTCAGGACTGAAGACCACAACAACAATAACAGGAGCTTTACAAAACATGGTTCAAATGGCTCTGAGCGTTATGGGACTTAACATCTGAGGTCATCAGTCCCCTAGAACGTAGAACTACTTAAACCTAACTAACTTAAGAACATCATACACATCCATGCCCGAGGCAGGATTCGAACCTGCGACCGTAACGGTTGCGCGGTCCCCTAGAACGTAGAACTACTTAAACCTAACTAACTTAAGAACATCATACATATCCATGCCCGAGGCAGGATTCGAACCTGCGACCGTAACGGTTGCGCGGTTCCAGACTGAAGTGCCTAGAAGTGCTCGGATCTTTACAGCACAGCGGTACATTGGCGATATTCTACACCTCGTTTTGTTGCCCTTCATGGCAAGCCACCCTCGGCTTCTATATCAGCAAGATACTGGCCGCCCGCACACAGCGAAAGTTTCAATTGCTTGTCTTCGTGCTTGCCAAATTCTACCTTGGTCTGCAAGGTCGTCAGATCCGTCCCCAATTGAGAACGTTTGGAGCATTATGGGTTGGGACCTGCAGCCATCTCGTGATTTTGAAGAGCTAACGAGGCAGTAGGACAGAATTTGACATAATATCCAACAAGTCCATCAATGAACACGAAGCAGAACAACTGCTTGTATAAGAACCAGCGGTCGACCAACGAGCTATTGACTTGCTCAATACGTGAAGCTCTTACTTTTGAATAAATCATCTAGTTTTTATCAAACAGTAATCATTTGTTTGTCTGTACATGTACATGACATCTCCTGATTCCCGTCCAATTCGAGTAATTTTGTCGTGGCGTGTCCTTCTTTTGTCTTAGAGTGTATATAGAGTCCTTGAAAGAACTAGCACTTCTATTACCAGTGAACCGTAACTTAATATCATCCATGTGAGGCAACGATAATTATTTTCTAACGGTATTAACTGGTAGCTCTCAACCGTTTATTGACCTATACACAAATTCAACAACGTGTCCTGAAAGACCAATGCACTCATAATCAAGTTTCAAAACTTATCTCAGGTTAAAACACTTAAATGTCCACCAACACGTTAGTGGCATTCATAAAATGAAATAGAACAAAGCCACTTCGGAATGTGAGTCCTTGTCTTACATTAAACTAGTCGGTTTCTGTCAATAGTGGCCCCATCTGACGCTGCGCCACACAGCGTTCCTATGATATGTTTTGTGTGTGTGTGTGGCATAATGCGGCCTGGTACATTGTGGAATGGGACGACTGCTAACAGGAGGCGATGATTTCAATGTAATACGAGCACCCACAATCCAGGTGCTTTTTATTCTATTTCATTTTATGAACGCCACAAACGTGTTGGCAGGCGTCTCGTGTTTTAACCTAATGAGCAAAGTTTACTGCCGAAAAAATGAGGTCACTGTCTCTCGAAAAGCGTTGTTGTGTGGAGGACAGAAAATGGTTGAATTCTACAAGTTATGTAACGCACATGCCTGGAGCAGAGAAGTGTTGTTAATGATTGGGAAAAAAGCGCTGATTCTTTCCTCTTTCAAGAAGGGTCGTGCAATAGATACACAAAACTGTAGCCCACAGGAAACAGAAAGCAGTAGATACCGACGCCCAAATTTACGCTGCGTTCCTTGACTTCCTAAGGCCATACGATACATGTATTTACTACTCCCTAATGAACAAAATACGAGCGTACTTTGTTACAGAGGCTGAGGTCTAACATGCATCGTACCATGCACCCACAGCTAAAGTATGCATGGTTTCCTGCTAGAAAGCGGTACTGTCCCTCGTAAGCCGTGCCCGTGTGTTGTGTCCGATTTGCTTCTGTTACTTACTCATCTTGTAGTTGGTGTCATAAAGCGTTGTACACTGTGGTTCCGCATCCCAGTTGAGAGCTTGCCGACATGGTGTTTACTTACTGAAAGACAAACAGCAACGGGTGGCGGGCAGTAAGGTTGTATCAGGAGATCTATCCCCGCCGACAACAACAACAGCATTCAACGCTCGCAAAAGTGTTTCGCCGTTTGTCTGAGACAGGACCGTTTCAGGTAACAGGAAATCATGAAGGACATACCCGAAATGTTCAGACGCCAGACATGAACGAAAATGTGATTAACATTGTGAAAGGCGACCACCGTGTCAGTAGCAGACAGTTGGCGCGCCAGTACAGCATAAACCAAACGACCGTGTGGAACATTCTAAGTGGCAATTGTTACTACCCTTATCACTTACAGCTTGTGCAAAGCTTACAACGACAAACTTTCGCCGACCGGTGTGGCCCAGAAGTTCTAGGCGCTTCAGTCTGGAACCGCGCTACCGCTACCGTCGCAGGTTCGACTCCTGCCTCGGGCATGGATGTGTGTGATGTCCTTAAATTAGTTAGGTTTAAGTAGTTCTAAGTTCTAGGGGACTGATGACCTCAGAAGTTAAGTCACATAGTGCTCAGAGCCATTTAAACCATTTTTCCTTCTAGAAGGTGGTACTGTCCCTCGTACGTCGTGCCCTAGCGCCCTCTTGTGCCACAGTAATTGGAATTGTGTCCAATTCACTTCTGTTACTGACTGATCTTGTAGTTGATGTCATACTGCCGACACGGTGTTTACTTACGGAAAGACAAATATCAACGGGTGACGGGCAGCAAGGTTGTATCAGGAGCCCTATCCCCGCCGAAACAACAACAGCATTCAATGCTTGTAACAGTTTGTCTGAGACAGGGTCGTTCCAGGTAGCAGGAAATTCTGAAGGACATCACCCGAAATGTCCAGGAAAATGTGATTAACACTGTAGAAGGCGACCACCGTGTCAGTACCAGGCAGTAGAGGGTAAACCAGACCACCGTGTGGAACATTCTACGTGACTATTGGTACTATCCTTATCAGTTACAGCTTGTGCAAAGCTTAACAACGACTGACTTCCCACATCTGGAGCAGTTTTGTCACTGGTTTCTTTAACAGGCAACCATGATCCCGGGATTTGTGTCATCCATCATATTCATAGAGTCACCTTTATGAGGAATGGTAGCTTCAACTTTCATGGCGGCCGCGGTGGCAGAGCGGTTCTAGGTGCCTTAGTCCAGAACGACGCTGATGGTACGGTCGCAGGTTCGAATCCTGCCTCTGGCATGAATGTGTGTGATGTCATTAGGTTAGTTAGGTTTAAGTAGTTCTAAGTTTGGGGACTGATGACCTCAGCTGTTAAGTCCCATAGTGCTTAGAGCCATTTTTTTTTTCAATTTTCATAACAGTCATCTGTGAGACAGTATGCAGAACCCTCATGATTAGGTGACAGCGAATTGTCAGCATCGGTGCAGCTGAAAGTGTGCACCGGGATAATTGGCGACTGTATTTTCGTACCAGTCTTACTTCCACGTCGTCCAAGACACTGGAACTGTCGGCGTTTCTTGAGAGTGACTTTGCCTCCTCTGCTGGAAGAAGTGCCATTGATGATTCGAAGGGTTATGTGGCTGCCACATGATGGTGCTTCGGCCTACTTCGCCGTTAACGTCCGGACGCATCCCATTCATGGATCGGACGAGGGGGTCCAGTTGCATGGCCTACTCGTTCACTGGATCTGAACCCGTGCGATATCTGGTTATGAGGCCGTCTCAAAAGTATTGTGTATGCAGAGCTCATTCCAGACGTGGAGACACTGGAGCAGCGTACTCATGCTGCCTTTGACACTATTCGGATGCAGCCTGGCCAATGAGAACGTGTGAGACGAAACATGCGTTGAGGCACATGAACACATTTTCAACATATGCCGTAACTATGGCTGCATGGTACAGTGCGTGTCAGAACTCAGTCTGTGAAACAATGTGTGAATGAATAAATGGTCTCTAGCACTGTACATTTTCGTACATAAGTTCATTAGATCATTTTTGTTCCGTATCCTCTCGTCGATCAATCTCTAGAGTTTGTACGTGGTGGAAAAATCGCTCTATATGTACAGGGTGTAACAAATATGTACGGCACAAATTGCAGAACACATTTCTTACACGTAGACAAAGAAATTAAGTCATATGATCATGGTTCTGAAAACGCTTTGTTTCCATGTTACAGCTCATTTTTTCCAATTCATTAACCATGGCAAACACACAAGGACAGACCGTTAGAATCATGTGGAACACGCACACATCTGGTTACGTTGTGCACCGTCAGTGTTTTATTTTACATCTCCCTTTGCCATGGCCGGCCGCGGTGGTCGTGCGTTTCTAGGCGCTGCAGTACGGAACCGCGAGACTGCTACGGTCGCAGGTTCGAATCCTGCCTCGGGCGTGGATGTGTGTGATGTCCTTAGGTTAGTTAGGTTTAAGTAGTTCTAAGTTTTAAGGGACTGATGATCTAAGATGTTAAGTCCCGTAGTGCTCAGAGCCATTTGAACCATTTTGAACCTTTGCCATGCGACGTACGTTACTGCTTGTTTACAGCGATGAATACGACCGTTGAAAGCATAGGGTTACTACGTAATCACAGACTTGGCTCCGTTCAACGGCAACGGCACTGTACACAAATGCGGAAATGGCAGATGCCCCTTTGATGTGTGGATAAGCCGACTGCAGTGGCACTCGCGCTCAGTGTTTGTAGCGGATAGATTTCCAGGACGTATGTGTCCCGACCTCCGGACCTAAACCCACTGGACCTCTATTTGTGGTGACATTTGAAAGTTCTTGTGAATGGGACCCCAGTAAAAGATGTTCGAGGTCTCCGTGCGCCAATCATGGAAGACTGGGAAACCACACGCAATACTCGGAGGGCGTACGAACGTCTACTGTGAGAAAGAGTTGCATGCGGTATGCTGGTGCTTTCGGTTCGTGTGTGTTTCCCATGATTAATGAGTTCGAGAAAATGAGTTATAATTTTTGTTACATCCTGTGTATAAAGTAATGCAACTAATACAAGCCACCCCAAATACAGTCAGAATTAATAAATATTTATCGGGGTGCGGTTTTCGACAAGTTATATTAGAGAATATGGCAGATTTGCTGAATCCCGCAAGTAATATTCATCGTTTATGGTTTCTGAATTGCGACACCGACTTTGTCTTTTTCTGTGGCGTTTGAGACCTTTAATGACCTAAGATGTTTGGAACTTGATGAAATAGTATCTAGGTAACACCGCCGGCATACCACTGTTCCGCCGTCAGTAGAAGAGGTTGCACAAATGTCTGCCCTGTTATACCAACTCACGGCTGTCATGCCGGGCACTCAAAATGTTGACCTTAAACGTTGCTACATGGTATAAAGTGATTCTGGAGAAATATTACTGCAGTCTGAATTTCTTCTGGACTAACGGCAGCAGAGGAATAGACCTCTGTTGTAATTTCTGCTACAGAGGACAGTAAAGAAGTGTTAAGTTTGGTGAGTGTGCACACCATTTTGCGTTTACTGAACGATCGTTCCAATGCTTTCCAGACGTACTCTTTTAGAGGGTCTGTCATTAAACGTGCGAAATGTAGGGACATTCATCGTGTTGGTACCACATTGCCTTGTGTCTTTCAATAACTGCAGGAGCATCATCTCTTAGGCACGCGAAATACTTGAGTGAACTTACATTCCCGTCAATATAAAGCGAACAATGATGTGGGTCTTGAAAAACAAGCACCAAACGTCGATAGAGAAGAGTATTGTTTTTATCCTGTTCTCTGAGTCAGCCTCGATTTTCAGTTGACGATTAGTGCATAGTGCGAAGATTGGCTTGCCCTTGGGTTATAACCAATGCTTCCTCCTTGAACAAACTTTTCCGTAGATACGCTGCATTTCTTTGCACTTTTGGTAGGTAACATGCGGAGAACTGTAGCCGATTTTGAAAGTAATTGTCATGAAATTGAAGGTGCAACGAAATGTGAAGGAGATGAGATACCGATGGAACGCAGTGTTCTCTGAAATCTCGTTTTGTTGATTCATCTCTTACTTCCTGGTTGCCTCTTAGTGACTTTTGCATTCTGTGTTACTGCTGCGCAAATGTTAGCCATCATCAGTTGATTTTTTCCCTTGGTGCAATTAATTCTTCACACTTCCAGTTTGCAAAGATAGATCGTGGGTTTCGGCACGATGTGCATGCTCTTCAGCATACAACCGGACGACTGTTCTAGTAGTTTGGTGCCATTCACCTCAAACGATAATCACAAAAAATGGTTCAAATGGCTCTGAGCACTATGGGACTTAACGTCTTAGGTCATCAGTCCCCTAGAACTTAGAACTACTTAAACCTAACTAACCTAAGGACATGACACACATCCATGCCCGAGGCAGGATTCGAACCTGCGAACGTAGCAGTCCCGCGGTTCCGGACTGCAGCGCCTAGAACCGCACGGCCACCGCGGCCAGCGATAACCACATTTCCTACTGTCGTACGCATTACCAATGTCTCAATAGCCGTACGAGCAGGGTATGTGATTACTATAATAGCAGAACACAAATTGTTAGGCTTCAAGCGCACGGATAAACATGAGAACCATATCTAAGTTACGTGTTTGCCATGTGGAATTTGTTCTGCGGCACTATTATTTATTTATTTTATTTATTTATGCATTTATTTGACCTGGCAAGATTAGGGCCTTCAGGCCCTCTCTTACACCTAACCAGGCATACTCAGATTGAACGAGTTACAGTTTCTAAATAACATTAAGGACATTTAACGTATTATGCAGTATTGATGTTAAACAAAAAAAATTGAGATTATAACAGTAGTACAATGATAATTATAACAATAAAAATAATTATAACAATCAAGAATAGTAATGATAATAATAATGATAATAATAATAATAATAATAATGGTAGTGACTAAGTATATGAAAGTAAACATACTTTTCTTTTGTGAATGTCAGTCCCATTGTTAGTTGGGAATTTTCTCGTTATATTCTTGCAGCTTGTGAGTTATTCTCATCGAGCAGAGACGTAAGACGATAGAATGGGGTGAAAGAGATATATAAGAGGTAGATAGGTTAGAGGAAGAGAAAAAGAATGGTAAAATTCGAAGCTGTGATGGAGAGGAGAAAGAAAGAGATGGGAGGGGCACAAGAATGGTGGCTATACCGTCCCTAATATGTAAGTTTTGAGTTCCCTCTTGAATGTTGAGTAGTTCTGGATAAGACGCAGATCCAGGGGAGTGCGTTCCATAGTCGTATGGCTGAGATGGAGAATGACACGGAGAAAGATTTTGTGTTATGTAAAGGTACAGCCAAGATGATAGACGTATCCGATCTGGTATTGCGATTGTGGAATGATGATAGGTGTTTAATGTGAGAAGATAAGTATTGGGGGCACCAGTGGCTAAGAAATCGATGAAGTAAGCACATCGTGTGGAGATCGCGTGCCTTATGTGGGCGTATCCAACCTAGCTGGAAGTATGAAGAACTGATATGATCATACAACCGAATATTGCACACGTATCTAACGCAAGCAATCATCACTAGCTCGAGGCATCTAGAATTTTCACTATTTGTGCCGTGTTGAACTACATCGCAGTAGTAAAGATTAGGCAAGACTAGTGTTTGGACTAATTTTTGTTTAACATGGGTTGGAAATATTTTTCTAAATTTTTGAATTGCATGTAGGGAGGAGAGCGATTTCCGGCAAGCTGTGACTGTTTGTTCTTCCCAGTTTAGGTGTTCATCCAAGATTATTCCAAGGTCTTTTACTGTTTTTTGGTATGGTATTTGGGTACCATTGAGGAGTATTTTAGGGACCGTTTCGCGAAAGTACCGGCTGATTAACTTTGGATGAGATGTAAGTGTGACCTGGGATTTCTTGGGGTTTAGTTTCAGACCTAGGTTCTGTGCCCATCGAGAAACAGAGCAAAGATCTGCGTTTATACTCGCTACTGCGCCAGCAATGTTTTTGGGGCTTGCACTTATGTACAGTTGGATGTCGTCAGCATATAGATGGTAGCTGCAGGAGTGAATCACTGAAGAAATATCATTAATGTACAGTGAGAAGAGTAGTGGACCAAGGACGGAGCCATGGGGAACTCCAGAGTGCACGCTTTTCCATGATGACTTTTCCGACCCACAAACGACTTGTTGACTTCTGTTTTTGAGGTAGCTGTCGAACCAGTGTATTGCGCTGATTGAGAAATTAAGCTGTTTTATTTTAATTAGTAATATATCGAAGTAACTGTGTCAAAAGCCTTGCTAAAGTCAAGCAGTGTTAGTATAGTAGCTTCAGGTCTGTCCATAGCATGTTTAATGTCATCAGTTACTTTGATTAATGCAGTTGCTGTACTATGGTGCTTTCGAAAGCCTGACTGATATTCGTCATGGATGTTATGAGTTTTGAGGTAATCCGTCAGCTGTTCATGGACGATGTATTCTAGGGCTTTAGATATTGCAAGTAGTATGCTGATCGGCCTGTAGTCACCTGGCGACTTAGGGTTGTCAGTCTTGGGTATAGGCTGGATTAAACTTTGCTTCCACTCAGTAGGATATATACTACTGACAAGAGACAGGTTGAAGATGTCTGTGATAACTGGAATAATAGTGGCTACGACGTTTTTAATCATGCCAATGCTCACTCCATCATTTCCTACTGCCTCGGAAGAGATTCTCATAAATGCCTTGTGTACTGTACCGGTAGTGACATGTTTTAGGAAAAACTTATCTTGGTACTATTCGATCAAGTTCCAAACATTTTATGTCTTTGAAGTGCGCTTAGAAGGGTCTTTAAACGCCATGGAAGATAGTATATAATGCCAACAGAAAAAAAACACAGGTGTTCCTGTAATTCGGTGACTATAAACGATGAAGATTATTTGCGAAAGTCAGAGGCTATAGCATGGCACAACCACACCTCGACATATTTGTTCATTCTGAATATATTTGCTGTGAACTTCATTAGCAGCGTCACACATACGAGAGAGAGAGAGAGAGAGAGAGAGAGAGAGAGAGAGAGACCAGAAATCTTGGAAACCGTGCAGGGAATTTTCAGCACCACAGCCAGGATAAGGATCTCAATCATTTAACAATGAAGCTAGAAGTGGGAGTACCCTTCAGAGAGAAACGTATATCAGATTAAAATTATATTCAGCAAATTGACTGCAGAAGCGAAGAAACTTAGAAACTAAATATTTATTTAAAACAGAGCTGAAAAATCTAATTGATTTGCAGAAAGCTTGGGATATACGCGTTAG
Organism: Schistocerca gregaria; assembly: GCF_023897955.1. Lineage (NCBI taxonomy): Eukaryota > Metazoa > Arthropoda > Insecta > Orthoptera > Acrididae > Schistocerca > Schistocerca gregaria. The sequence continues at coordinate 149,601,680 of NC_064920.1, forward strand.
AAGGGTTTGCGACTTTGTTCTACAGTAAGTGTGGTGTGCTCATTCTGCTTTTAGCATGGAGAATATTTCTGCAGTAGCTTTTCTGAATTAATTGTTATATGCATTAGGTAGGCAGCAAGCTGTGGATGTGAACATGGTGAATGACAATGATGGTTGTGTGACGTAAATTGAATATGGCAAGGTTATAGAAATGACCTTCGGAAACTTTGGTCTCGACAGGCAGTCCCACTTGGATATGAGAACAGAACAAGTAGCCGCGGGCACACTTCCTAGTTTGTGCTGATAGTGCGCGACGGATGTGTACAAGGGAAAGTGTGCTGCCTCTCCTCGGATGGACCAAGTGGCTCTGCTGGTTACGCCCGAAGGAACTACGTTTTTCCTAATTGTTTCGCTTAGTGAGCACTGAAACTTCTCATGTATTTTGCAACTAAAGTGCTTCGTTTAGATGCAGCAACGTTACATTTTTTTAAATAATGTGATCATACTATTTATATTTCTAAATGGCCAAAAGATTGCAGATGCCTATCTGTCTTCCGTGTTGAACATAAATTTGGTCGCAGCTTCGAATCCTGCCTCGGGCATGGATGTGTGTGATGTCCTTAGGTTAGTTAGGTTTAAGTAGTTCTAAGTTCTAGGGAACTGATGACCTCAGATGTTAAGTCCCATAGTGCTTAGACCCATTTTTGAACCATAAATTTGATTTATAGTATTCCATATAACTATGCACCGGATATAAAATTTTTAAAAAAGCTTTCATAATCTCCTCATTGAAAAAGTACAACCTTACATTAAGGGTTTATCACCAAAGTCAAGTATCAAAGTTACAAATTCTGAGGCAACGTACCAACTCACGTGGCACAAACTCTCAGACTATGATTTCTCCAATATTTGGGAACGAAAACATATAATTTCAAAGCTTTTAGAAAAATATTCGCTGACCTCTTCCAGCCCATGCCATCAACTAATAAAGCGAAAAAATCGCGTACTATGTTTTCGCTTTTTATACAGTAAAACATCAGCCTCGGGCACGACGTCCTTCACTACTGACTCTACTCGCAACATTTGCAGAAATTATCCACATACACTACAGAATTTACCTGCACAGTTATACCATTGTACGACACATAACTCAGAAGAGATACCATCATTAACATTGGGGTGCGTAAAAAACTAGCTTTTCATAAAACGGAACGCAAATAGTTCAGATGTTTGACAATGAGAGCACTTAGAAACTTTAAACGTTATTACAAGCCTTTTCTAAACCCTTACATCCCCACAAAGTAGTGAAAGGGAAAAAGTTTATCTGTTTCTAAATGTTCGTTTTTCATGCGGCGAAACTTTAGCAAACCCACAAAACAGTGAAAGGAAAACAGTTTATCGCTTACCAAATGTTCGTTTTTCATGCGGCGAAGATTTAGCATAAAATATTACGTTTAAACTTATTATTTCCTTACTACTAAGTCTTTTCGCCAATCATTTTCCACGCAGTACCCTCATATATCACTGAAGATACTTACAAAATTATAGGCCTATCATTCTGGGACAAACAGTTTAGGAGAAAAACTGCTTTTCAGAAAAATGTAAATAGTTTTCAATATCCGTTACATAAATGATTATAAAACTAAATAAAACTATGTTGGAAAATAGTTGTCACATGACTATGACTTGTGATTACCAAATTAAAAAATTAAACATGAGTGCCATTATAACTGACATCGTACTTCGTATAGAAATGTGATATACTATTGGTGAATTTAGCAAGGAGTTTACATAACTTATTATTTGTAACGGAATTGATAGTATTTTCGAAAAATTCAGCATTCAGTTTCGTTTTGACTTTTTCATTGCTGTATGGTTGATGAACAACTGGTAACCAATAACAGCAATATAAAACGCTTCTGCACTTTTAAGTATAGACTTTTGCAAGCTAAACGTCAAATATTTAACACACAAAATCTTCTGTAAAGTATTTAGTCGTCTGAAGTGTTTTAAACATGGGAGCTCGATGCTTTAAAGTATCTGGGATGGAGTTACTGCTTGATTATAAATTAGTTCTATGTTCCCCTGGTTTGTTGCTTGTGAGTTATAGAAAAGTGTCGATAGCTTCGTAAATATTGGTTTCCACGTATAGCAATACAAAACTTCTTTCCTTTCATTACTCTCCGTATGTCTTTCAATTGTCCGTGTACATGAGATATGTAGAAGAGTTAGTACATAACATTTTCACGGTTTTAATAGACAACTAGCTTTGCCCGAACGTCTACACTACTGGCCGTTAAAATTGCTACACCACGAAGATGACGCGCTACAGACGCCAAATTTAACCGACAGGAAGAAGACGCTGTGATATGCAACTGATTAGCTTTTCAGAGCATTCACACGAGGTTGGCGCCTGTGGCGACACCTACAACGTGCTGACAAGAGGAAAGTTTCCAACCGATTTCTCATACATAAACAGCAGTTGACCGGCGTTGATTGGTAAAACGTTGTTGTGATGCCTCGTGTAAGGAGGAGAAATGCGTACCATCACGTTTCCGACTTTGATAAAGGTCAGGTTGTAGCCTATCGCGATTGCGGTTTATCGTATCGCGACATTGCTGCTCGCGTTGGACGAGATCCAATGACTGTTAGCAGAATATGGAATCGGTGGGTTCAGGATGGTAATACGGAACGCCGTGCTGGATCCCAACGACCTCGTATCACTAGCAGTCGATATTACAGGAATCTTATCCGCATGGCTGTAACGGATCGTGCAGCCACGTCTCGATCCCTGAGTCAACAGATGGGGACCATCTGCACGAACAGTTCGGTGACGTTTACAGCAGCATGGACTATCAGCTCGGAGACCATGGCTGCGGTTACCCTTGACGCTGCATCATAGACAGGAGAGCCTGCGATGGTGTACTCAACTACGAAACTGGGTGCACGAATGACAAAACGTCATTTTTTCGGATGAATCCAGGTTCTGTTTACAGCATCATGATGGTCGCAACCGTGTTTGGCGACATCGCGGTGAACGCACACTGGAATCGCGTATTCGTCATCGCCATACTGTCGTATCACCTGGAGTGATGGTATGGAGTGCCATTAGTTACAAGTCTCGGTCACCTCTTGTTTGCATTGACGGCACTTTCAACAGTGGACGTTACATTTCAGATGTGTTACGACCCGTGGCTCAACCCTTTATTCGATTCCTGCAAGACCCTACATTTCAGCAGGATAATGCACAACCGCATGTTTCAGGTCCTGTACGGACCTTTCTGGATACAGAAAATATTCGACTGCTGCCCTGGTCAGCACATTCTCCATATCTCCCACCAACTGAAAACGTCTGGTGAATGGTGGCCTAGCAACTGGCTCGTCACAATACGCTAGTCACTACTCTTGATGAACTGTGGTATCGTGTTGACGCTGCATGGGCAGCTGTACCTGTACACCCCATGTAAGCTCTGACACAACGACATTGTGGACAATAAGGAGAGAGAAAACAGACGCTTTACGATTTCCTCCTTGCGGGATGACTTTCCTAATGTTTCTCGTAGTGTTTTGTATGGCATTGTGACCGAGCACTCGAATTACCGAAAATTGTGCGTAGTGGGGTATCGAAAATGTTGACGGATGTGCACGAAACCAAACGTTTAGACAGTGCATTGGCTTTCCTTGAGCGGTACCATAACGACTGTGATGATTTCTTAAGCCAAATAGTTACGGGCGATGAAACATGGGTGGCCTACGTCACACTATAATCAAAGCAACAGTCCATGGAATGGCGGCATTGAGATTCACCCAGAAAAGTGTAGTTTAAGCAAACAATTTCTGCTCGGAAAATCATGTGCACAGTTTTTTGGGACAGAAAAAGAGTATTGCTTGTGGAATTTCTGCCTCGTAATGAGACAACCAATGCAGCAGCTTACTGTAAGACATTGCACAATCTGCGCCGTTCAATTCAGAACGAAAGACGTGACAAGTTGAGCAAGGGCATCGTTTTGCTGCAACACCGCATGTGGCGAATCGGACCAAGGATCTCATCACATCTTTTCGATGGGAAACTTCAGGTCATCCTTCGTACAGCCCCGATCTTGCGACTAGTGACTCCCACTTGTTCCTGCACTTGAAGAAACACCTGGGCGGTCAGCGTCTTCAAGACGATGACAAAGTTAAAACAGTGATGATGCAGTGGTTAACAAGTCAGGCGACAGACTTCTGTGAGGAGGGTATTCAAAAATTGGTACAACGTTATGACAAGTGCCTCAATATTGACGGAAATTACGTAGAAAAGTAGATTAAAGCTGTCGGCACACGGACCGTGCTGTCGAACGTCAACGTTAAGCGTGCCAAGTTCAACGTGCTGCTGAACGCTCAGGAACGATGCGACTCGTGCATACGGTACGTGGGCCCCAACGTGGTATACGCGATCGCAACGCACTCCAGCGGCAGTTGAGGGATGTTTTTAGTTCGTAAATCACACTGTTTACTCAAGAGGCGCGCGTAAAATTCCCACATTAGCTCTATTAAAATGTACATTTCCTTCATCGTCCACGAAAATGAAAGTACCATGTCCAATCAATAAGGACACAGGCATTTATAAGTTCCATTACAAACAGTGCGACACAAATTTGGAATGCTTCTCCGCATAAGATAAACATTATTTCATCATTCCCACATTTTAGTAAAACCCCAAGGTCAATCTTACTTGGTCACTGTTCCTACCCAGTAGCAGAATCTTTGCAACGCGTGAATTACGAAAAGTAAAATAAAAAGAAGCAAAATATCTTTATACAAGTAGCGCAAACTGTCTAGTAGATTAAGCTAATCGAACAAAGTCACCCCTAAAAAAAGATGAGCTTATATTTAAATAACATCAAATATTATAACATATACATATATGAAACTAATAATAAAGTATCAGAACCTAATAAAAACGTGAATGATAGGGAAAAAAATTTGGATGTGTTACGACGCGAACCACCACCCCAACAAAAACTCCGTCACAGGTAGGAGACACTACTCATTACGCTACACCAACAACGAACTACGCGGCCATAGCCATATTGTTTTACCCACTGCTGAAAACATTAATCGTAGATAATTATGTTACTAATTGAAATTTAACTATAACAAATTGTACTAAGATCAATGCGTTTTGGGTACATATTCAGTGTGTCGCTGCCTTAAAATAGCCTACTCTCATAATACGCAAGTTACAATAATTCTTTTGCCAGAAATGTGATGTTTCTAATTATTTTATTGTAACGAATAACACAGTTAACAACGGGTTTTCCAGTGATTCTCAATTTGCTGGTGCTCAGAAACGGCATATATAGATATAGGCTTGAAATGAATGCCAATATGGCGCCTTACAACTCTGTACTGAAGGAAGACGACGTGCGTGTGACGTAGTTGGCATTGTGCCATCTCATTGGTCAACGCTCAGACACACGCTCCGGATATCTGACATGCCAGATACTCTGCACGTTCGGAGAGACGCCCGAACGTGCTATTCCACGCTATGACGTCAGAAACTCGGCACGCTCAACGTTCAGATGCACGGTCTGTGTGCCAACGGCTTAAGGTACAGGCTTTCATGTAAAAATAAAAGTATTGAGATATCTTAGCACGACTTTATTTTTTAAATTTCAAAAGTCTACTTACTTAAAAAAACACGCCTCGTATCACCTCCATTCTGCGTGGCAATCTGTTTACCTCTTTAGGAAGTAACTTTTCGCCGGCCGCGGTGGTGTCGCGGTTCTAGGCGCGCAGTCCGGAACCGTGCGACTGCTACGGTCGCAGGTTCGAATCCTGCCTCGGGCATGGATGTGTGTGATGTCCTTAGGTTCGTTAGGTTTAAGTAGTTCTAAGTTCTAGGGGACTAATGACCACAGCAGTTGAGTCCCATAGTGCTCAGAGCCATTTGAACCAAGCAACTTTTCTACATCGTTGAACAGATAAATATTTTTATTGTCATCGTTTACAGTTCAGTGTTGAAAATCTTGGAACACAATTTTCATGGGATGTCCATCATAATGAGTCTAAGAATATCATAATCAGTTTAACCGGTTCTGTTACTTCTGTGACAGATTAGTATGCCGTTTTTAAAGGTGAAAGTCAGATTAAGGGCGCCGCTGTACACAGTTCAGCTCTGCATAGCCTCGCGCCAGGACTCCCGGTCATAGTGTAAGTGAAGCGTGTTTCCAGCTGCTGTGCGAGTGCGACGGTGGTGAGACTGCATCAGTTGCGACGTGCTCCATTAACGGCCCGTCACAAGCCCCGGCGAACCGGAAGTCGTTTTTTCGATCGGCGGAGCCGATACTGGCCCAAGATCATTTAGGACGGTGATACAGCAGTTACGGGTACCAAGCGATAATCCCAGTTACCTACAACGGAAGCCTACGAGTAAGGCTCCTGCGAGTATCTCACGAACTGATACAAACACGGCTCTCTGTTGCAAGGGGAGAATTTCACTTACAGTTAACGTCACAAACAGTAAAGTATGTTCTTACAGCGACGCGAGGAACGAAAATGGTAGTATGAATTTCGTTCGTTTTGTCAAGAAATATCTCTGTATAGAAAACATTTTTGGCGAAGAGTTGGACGTGGCAGTAGTTTGCATATCCAACCAGTACAGACTAAAATTCGTCATCAAGGTTAAAGATACGAAGGGGTGCTGAAAAGTAATGCCTCCAGATGTTTTGTGTAAAGACTGTTAATCTTTTTTAAATAAAACAAATTTTCTTAATATTATAATCTTTATTCTTCGTGCCTATAAATTTATTTCTCAACAGGGTCATCGTGACGGGAAACATTCCCCAAAACGAGAGTTATCTGACACCGTCATTGCAGAATGCTTGCCTTTGTCGAAGGAGCCACACTCTCACCTCTGCTTGCACCTCTTCCTCACTATCAAAGTGAATTTCCTGAAGGCGATCTTTAAGTTTTGGAAGTACGTGAAAATCGGATGGGGGCAAATCGATGAGGAATTATCGATTACAGCCAACACCAGGTGTCGCTGCACTCGTGTATGGTCTGGTATTATCACGCTGAAGAATAGGGTGCTGTATGCGTGGGCGAACTTTTCGAATTTGTGCTTTCAGTTTTCTGAGGGTCTCGCAGTACCTTTCAGAATTTAGGGTGGTTGCTTTACGCATGAATTCCAAATGCATCACACCTTGGACATCCCAGAACACTGTGAGCATGATTTTTCCTGCTGATAGCATGGTCTTGATCTTTTTTGTCTTCGGTGGTCCTCTGCAGCGGAACTCCATAGATGCTCTCTTCTTTTCAGTGACAGCTTTCATCATTTGTCACAATGTTATTAAAAATGGAACCCATCGCCATCACACTCGAAACGTAAAAGAAATTGTTGACAGGTGTTCAGTGTTCTCTGTTTCATGTCAGCATTGAGCTCTAGAGGTACCCACTGTGCCCACACTTTTTTGTATCGCAGTTCTGGAGCGGTGGCCTGTACACTACCTCACGATATGCCGCTTTTACCTGAGAGTTTTGTATGTGTTACTCGAAAATATTCTCTGATGAGTCCATCTATTCGATTCCAATGAGTCTCATGGGCTGCCGTACGCGGTGGTCCTCTCCGAGCTCTGTCACACACGCTGAGGTCAGCACCACCGCTTCCTTCATTACAAGCGCGAACAACCCAACGTCGCATCATACAAAGAGTTTATTCTTCTCTAGATTTCCATTGGAGGAAGTTTTCTGGGGTTAGAAATTCGATTACAGCACCCTGTTTCTCACGTACCGACATAGTTAAGTTTCATGCCACCATGTTACACGCAACAGCTCGAAGCGCTCTAGTGGCGGAGGATTGCAACTTCCTTCAGCGAAGCGGGAAACTCGACCGAGTAATATTCGTGACATGCAGTACATCAACCGATATAGAGAACAGAATAAAACATTCGGAGGCATTACTTTTCAGCACGCACCTGTTTTTTTTATCTTGGGACAAACCAGTGAGTCTCTTAGCTCGGCTCGAGTTGTTTTCTCTTTAATTGACTAGTGCTGTAATATTTATCAAGTATTATTTCACACATCGCCTCGAGATGAACTCTGACTGGAATCGGCCTTCAAGAAGACATAACCAGTAACCCAGTAACTGATGATCTCATCTTCTACTTTGATCCTCCCACTTGCCTTAACCTAACCAGTAGTATCTTTTTAACTGTATAATTCTTCGTCAGAATCAATTTGCAACATAGTATTATTCATGTTGTCACTGGCCGTGCCGCGATGTATACACCGAAGTTAGCATCATCGGGAGCGACTGGTACTCGAATGGATGATCATCAGAGCCTCCATGTGCTGTTGACCTACAGGGGTGCACTCAGCCTCGTGATCTAAATACAGGACCTACTCGACAGAGTAGTTGCGAATCAAGGTCACGAAAACTGACAACGCCGGGGGAGTGGTGTAATAACTCCGTTTCTTGTGGAAATCTTCATCCGATGACAATCATGTCAGTCAGTACTGTTTGGACTTCTGAGGCATCTCGGACGGAGTTTAGTTTTATTATTCTCGTCGTATCGTTTATTGCGGCACATATGGGATATAATGTTACTTTGAAAATAGTTGAGCCGTGGCTGGCTCGAGTCATGCTCGTCTTGGGTTAAACCTCGGTTGCAGTCCTGTGGTTTTATTTCTCCTGCAGTTATCACGATAACGTTGCTGTCCTCTCCGTGAGTGGCAGCAGCAGTGTGTATCGATACTAGTACTGCTGTACTGTCTTTGGTGTGGCTGATACAGTTTCCGGCTGGGCGGCGTGTGACTAGTCGGTCGGTTGGCGTGGAGAAGTAAGGAAGTCTCCGTCGCGCGTTTTCTGGTCGGACCAGCTCGCGGTGTGGACGCGCGGCTGGACTGTGAGGTGCTGCTTGCGAGTGCTACGAACATGAAAGGTGAGTCCTCACTTAACCTAAAATGGACTCTCAACTGTTTCATTTTTTCGTTTGATCCTGGTTGTCGCTTTTGGGACATTCCCGCGAGCAACAACGAGTGTGTATTCAAGTCGGCTAAGATTCCAGCCGTCTTCCTGTGGAGTTGAACTTAATTTATTCCCTGTTATTGAAGTTGGCCAGCGGTATCTTCTGCCTTGTGGCCGTTGGCGTTCCGGTTGCTTGCCCTGGCCGCTGACGCAATTTTGCGGCAGTGTGTTTTCTTTGTCGAGTTGTTGCTGTCCAGTACGGCGTGTAGTTCGACAGATGAGGTGTTGTTGGTCGTTGTGGGCGCCAATATTGTGTGTGTCGTTGTATTGAAATCTTGTGGTCGTTTTGCTGGTTGCGTGGAGCGGAACTGACTTTGTTGATTGGTCGATCAGCTGTCTGTTGGTTGGCTTGCCTTCAGATTAAGAAGTCGTTGGACAGGCTGCCTGTCTCACCTAAACAGGCGTCAGTGTTACAATCCCAGGGGCCGACCCTTGGAAACTTCTGAGCGCCGTTCCTTGTGTGTTACATAGTAATTTTCCTGTTTGGGTTTTAGTTATTTGGTTGATGTGTGGCCTTTAGCCGAGTATCAATATCTCTTAAATTAATGTTCTTGTCTTGCCTTTAAGGCCGGCCGTGGTGGTCTAGCGGTTCTAGGCGCTCAGTCCGTAACTGCGCGACTGCTACGGTCGCAGGTTCGAATCCTGCCTCGGGCATGGATGTGTGTGATGACCTTAGGTTAGTTAGGTTTAAGCAGTTCTAAGTTCTAGGGGACTGATGACCACAGATGTTAAGTCCCATAGTGCTCAGAGCCATTTGAACCATTTTTTTTTCTTGCCCTTAATGCATGAGATTGTTATTTTATATGGGGCTTCAGCCGAATTTTACATGAGATGTTATAAAGTAAGGCCTTCTGCCTTTTAAATTGAAATTCTTTTTCTATACCTTAAGCCGTTAAACATATTTTGTTGATATGTGGCCTTCAGCCGAGTGTTAATATCTCTTAATGTTCTTGTCTTGCCCTTAAGGCATGAGACTGTTATTCTTTAGTTCCATTAAAATTAAATTGCTAAGGCCTTCAGCCTGTTTAGATTGAAGATTAGGAAAATGCTCTTGGATGAAACCTCCAGAAGAACGTTGTATTTCACTTTTTTGCTTAGGCCTTGTGTCTTGGATTTTGAGTGTGGCCTTCAGCAGATCTCAAGTTAATCAAAGGAGGTCGATTAAAGTTTTGAGTGTTTTGCATCTTTGTTGTAATATTGTGTGTTGACAAGTAAAGTTTGTCTGTTGAGTGCAACTGACAGCAACTTATTTTGGCCCCTTTCCACAAACTTATCCGCTCTGTCCTGCTAGTCCAGGCTTTTCAACTAGAAGATTCAATGTGAAGAGAAAAAAGAAACAGCAAAGAAAAATGGAAACAATGGGAGACGATGAAGAAATACTGAACGAAAAAACAACATCAAACGAAAAAGAATTACAATAGATAAGAATTTCTTAGGTGACCGAGCCTGAAGGAAAAAAATACTCTCAATACCGCATATGGTGAGGCCAAATAGCAGAAATGTGCAGTGATGGCACAACACAGTTTTCGTCGTTGACATTATGAGCTAGTGTGTTGCATTTCCTAGTATTCCGAATGTGGATTTTCGTCTCTGCGTTGTGGCTTCAGTTCTCAATAGTACCCTTGAGATAAAAGGTAAATATTGCCCCTCAAGGAAAGGTGCAAAAGACTCTTTCTCTTCCCAAAAGGAGTCATGAAAAGCATTTTCTCCTGACTTATAATTTAAATGCAGTGAAATAATTTAAAAAGTGATTGATTCTCGATGATGTACGGGGTGTTATAAATTGTTATTACATATTTCTAGAATTTGTGGAGGGAAGTAGTGCTCATAATGTTTGACTTATTACCAGTTGTCCGGAAACGGTATATTTCTGCTTTACGCTGAAAAAATATAGGCTCACATTCTCAGCTCTCACACAGATTTTGATGTTCTTACAGAAGGAAAAAATCTCTTACGACTAGATTTCACAACTACTTTTGTTACAATACTTGCGTTCCGAACTGCATCCCATTTATTTGTGTTAATTTAACCATTCCTTCTCTCATCCTGTGTGATTAGGAACGGAAAAGGGGCGATCGAAGAATTTCCGTTTGAGGGCGTTGCTTCGGCGTATATGCAATGTGGCGCGACTCCGATGCAGGTGTATAAGCACCGACATTTAGGCAAAGGACAAGGCCCACGAGAAGGATAGGCCATGGCACGAACGTCACAGCACGTGACAATTCAGGTCTTACGAGTGACAGCAGCCGCCTCCGGCGGGAAGTGAGTAACTGTTCCAGACGAATTTAGTAATTCTTCCCTGCGTGCTTAAATGCTTGAATGTTCTCGATAGCACACGACAAAATTAAAACCTTCATTGGGCATCTTTTCAATTAAATATTGATTAATTAAATATTGATTTCCCGTAGGATCTCTACGGAGCCGAGCGTTCAGAAATGTGGCGGACAAGCCGATTAGTGTGACGTCACTAGTTTGTTGCAAGGACCGTATACCCCGTTGGTCCCGGACAAGGGATCAGTGTGGCCTTTGTGTCTTTCCGGCGTGAGTGCGGTAAACACGACAAACGTGAACTATGGCAACTGTATTGCGCCACACTTTAGATACCAATAACGACGATTTTGTACTATGTTTCAATTGTATGAAATATACTGTCTGACCAAGCTCTAATAGCACTGTAATACGTAGGTGAAAAGCGACGTCGGCTAATGTAGCTCACTCGCATAATACTACAATTAGTTGTCCTGACAAGGTCTTGCCTACGAAATCTATGTGACTTGAAGTAATCGTCTATACCAAAACAACGACGTCACGTAAGAGTTTACATTCAGCTTCTCACACTACAAATTACACTACCGCTCGCTACGACATCAGTATATAAGAAAGGATGGACACAATAACCCATTCCGTGGTATAACGGGGTCAGTGTTAGCTAACTGGATATTAATTGCAACAACGCATCTGATTATCAGGGTTCACTATGCTCAAAAGATAAACTTCCACAAAATTTAGTACCACTCACGAGAAAAATACTAAATGCGAGAGTCTAAGGGGAGTAGGAATGATGTATTTACTTTACCAATAACAGCAATCAATATGGGAGAATAGGTTCACAAGGCAAAGGTATAATTTTATACTGTTTATGTCTCGTCAATCAACGATAACCTCAATAAGTAGCGCCTTACTACAACAATATCCTTGACTCTACTGAAATTTTATCATCATAAACCATTTCGTTAATCTCAGTCTTTCAGAATTAAATGGACTAACTTTTTATTTATAATTAATCAGTTTTCCATAACACGCAAACTTGCTTTCCCTGTCTAACGATTAATTATCTTTCTTCCCGTTACAAGTCGTTCACTGAAAAATACTATTCCTTTTCTTTAATTTTTTTGAACTTTACTTTCATCAATATTCCAGTCGTTTACTTTATTAGCCTTTGGATTTGCTTTATTTCGAAAAGATATATTCCAGATAGTAATCTGCTTTCATATAAGCCTTTGATTATTTTTTTTCTTGTACAAGTTTTTGGAATAAAAGACAAGTCGGGTACTGACTTAGTCAGTTTAAAATTGTTTCTTTATTTCCTGTAATGAAATCATCTACAGGTACAAGTCAGCGTTTTTTTCCGAGTGCCGGTTATCTATTCAAAACCCCACTAAGAGCATATGTAATAAAAAAAACTAAACGTCACCGCCACTTTCCTGCTATCTGAACTTGACATATTCACACAAAGCTCAATCACTTCAGACGTTGACTTCCGCGACCAACAAATATTTTAAATTTAAAACACAGTACTCGAAGATCTCTTTTAGAGAGAATTAACGTTTTCACTTTTAAATGGTTCTTGATTTGTCGTTTAGGGCCAAAGCGAAAATCTATAACATTCTCAAAAAACTTCCGAGTGTTTCTAAATAAATAACTACTGCGTAGGACGACGGTTCTCATTAATATGTTGTTGTTGTTGTTGTCTTCAGTCCTGAGACTGGTTTGATGCAGCTCTCCATTCTGCTCTATCCTGTGCAAGCTTCTTCATCTCCCAGTACCTACTGCAACCTACATCCTTCTGAATCTGCTTAGTGTATTCACCTCTTGGTCTCCCTCTACGATTTTTACCCTGCACGCTGCCCTCCAATGCTAAATTTGTTATCCCTTGATGCCTCAGAACATGTCCTACCAGCTGGTCTCTTCTTCTTGTCAAGTTGTGACACAAACTCCACTTCTCCCCAATTCTATTCAATACCTCCTCATTGTTTATGTGGTCTACCCATATAATCTTCAGCATTCTTCTGTAGTACCACATTTCGAAAGCTTCTATTCTCTTCTTCTCCAAACTATTCATTGTCCATGTTTTACTTCTATACATGGCTACACACCATACGTATACTTTCAGAAACGACTTCCTGACACTTAAATCTATACTCGATGTTAACAAATTTCTCTTCTTCAGAAACGCTTTCCTTGCCTTTTGCCAGTCTACATTTTATATCCTCTCTACTTCGACCATCATCAGTTATTTTGCTCCCCAAATAGCAAAACTCCTTTACTACTAATCTAATTCCCTCAGCATCATTCGACTACATTCCATTATCCTCGTTTTGCTTTTCTTGATGTTCATCTTATATCCTCCTTTTAAGGCACTGTCCATTCCAAAGAACTACTCTTCCAAGTCGTTTGCTCTCTCTGACAGAATTACAATGTCATCGGCGAACCTCAACGTTTTTATTTGTTCTCCATGGTCTTTAATACCTGTTCCGAATTTTTCTTTTGTTTTCTTACTGCTTGCTCAATATACAGATTGAATAACATCAGGGATATGCTACAACTCTCTCTCACTCCCTTCCAACCACTACTTCCCTTTCATGTCCCTCGACTCTTATAACTGCCATCTGGTTTCTGTAAAAATTGTAAATAGTCTTTCACTCCCTGTATTTTACCCCTTCCACGTTCAGAATTTGAAAGAGAGTATTCCAGTCAACATTGCCAATAGCTTTCTCTAAGTCTACAAATAGTAGAAACGTAGTTATGCCTTTCGTTAGTCTATCTTCTACGGTAAGTTTTAGGATCAGTATTGCCTCACGTGTTCCGATATTTCTACGGAATCCAAACTGATCTTCCCCGAGGTCGGCTTCTACCAGTTTTTCCATTCGTATGTAAAGAATTCGTGTTAGTATTTTGCAGCCGTGACTTATTAAACTGATAGTTCGGTAATTTTCACATCTGTCAACAGGTGCTTTCCTTGGGATTGGAATTATTATATTCTTCTTGAAGTCTGAGGGTATTTCGCCTGTCTCATACATCTTGCTCACCAGATGGTAGAGTTTTGTCAGGACTGGCTATCCCAAGGCCGTCAGTGGTTCCAATGGAATGTTGTCTACTCCTGGGGCTTTGTTTCGTCTCAGGTCTTTCAGTGCTATGTCAAACTATTTACGCAGCATTATATCTCCCACTTTATCTTCATCTACATCCTCATCCATTTCCATAATATTGTCCTCAAGTACATCACTCTTGTATAGACCCTCTATATACTTCCTCCACCGCTCTGCTTTCCCTTTTTTGCTTAGAACTGGGTTTCCATCTGAGCTCTTTATATTCATACAAGTGGCTCTCTTCTCTCCAAAGGTCTCTTTAATTTTCCTGTAGGCAGTATCTATCGTACCCCTAGTGAGATAAGCCTCTACATCCTTACATTTATCTTCTAGCCATCCCTGCTTAGCCATTTTGCACTTCCTGTCGATCTCATTTTTGAGACGTTTGTATTCCCTTTTGCCTGCTTCATTTACTGCTTTTTTCCATTTTCTCCTTTCATCAATTAAATTCAATATTTCTTCTGTTACCCCAGGATTTCTACTAGCCCTCGTCTTTTTACCTACATGTTCCTCTGCTGCCTTCACTACTTCATCCCTCAGAGCTACCCATTCTTCCTCTACTGTATTTCTTTCTCCCATTCTTGTCAATTGTTCCCTTATTCTATCACTAAACTCTGTACAACCTCTGGTTTAGTCAGTTTATCCAGGCCCTTCTCCTTAAATTCCCACCTTTTTGCAGTTTCTTCAGTTTTAATCTACAGTTCATAACCAATAGATTGTGGTCAGAGTCCACATCTGCACCTGAAAAATGTCTTACAATTTAAAACCTGCTTCTTAAATCTCTGTCTTACCATTATATAATCTATCTGATACCTTCTAGTACCTCCAGGATTCTTCCATGTATACAAGCTTCTTTTATGATTCTCGAACCAAGTGTTAGTTATGATTAAGTTGTGCTCTGTGCAAAATTCTACCAGACGGCTTCCTCTGTCATTTCTCTCCCCCAATCCATATTCACCCACTGTTTCCTTCTCTCCCTTTTCCTCCTCTCGAATTCCAGTCGCCCATGGCTATTAAATTTTCGTCTCCCTTCACTACCTAAATAATTTCGTTTATCTCATCATACATTTCATCAATTTCTTCGTCATCTGCAGAGCTAGTTGCCATATAAACTTGTACTACTGTAGTAGGCGTGGGCTTCGTATCTATCTTGGCCACAATAATGCGTTCACTATGCTGTTTGTAGTAGCTTACCCGCATTCCTATTTTCCTATTCATTATTAAACCTACTCCTGCATTACCCCTATCTGATTTTGTGTTTATAACCCTGTATTCACTTGACCAAAAGTCTTGTTCCTCCTGCCACCGAACTTCACTAATTCCCACTATATCTAACTTCAACCTATGCATTTCCCTTTTTAAATTTTCTAACCTACATGCCCGATTAAGGGATCTGTCATTCCACGCTCCGATCCATAGAACGCCAGTTTTCTTTCTCCTGATAGCGGCGTCCTTCTGAGTAGTCCCCGCCCAGAGATCCGAATGGGGGACTATTTTACCTCCGGAATATTTTACCCAAGAGGACTCCATCATCATTTAACCATACAGTAGAGCTGCATGCCCTCGGTAAAAATTATGGCTGTAGTTTCCCCTTGCTTTCAGCCGTTCGCAGTACCAGCACAGCAAGGCCGTTTTGGTTAGTGTTGCCAGGCCAGATCAGTCAATCATCCAGACTGTTGTCCCTGCAGCTGCTGAAAAGGCTGCTGCCCCTCTTCAGGAGCCACATGTTTGTCTGGCCTCTCGACAGATACCCCTCCGTTGTGGTTGCACCTACGGTTCGGCCATCTGTATCGTTGAGGCACGCAAGCCTCCCCACCAACGGCAAGGTCCATGGTTCATGGGGGTCAGCTCTTTAATATAGACTACACATTCAGAGCATCCAATGAGACTTAGGGAATTTACTATACAGGGACGCTCACGCCGAAGTCACACAATAAATCGTAACCCAAATACCGCTAAGTCACTATTCCTTAGTGCTTGCGCACACCTATATAATCACAATAGTACATTGCAACGCTACTACACTGCGCGCTTTAATCCTCAACCACAAAACAACTACACGGCTTCGCGTGAGCACATCTCTTCACATACACCATCCAATGGAAAATCTCTCAAAAAATATTGAAATACAGTTCGCCTACCATCTCGTGGCTGTTAAGCAGCACAACGCACGATTAATCACAATTAGGAGAAACTAATCTCACCTTCAATAAATCGGAGCTTTTCCAGTACCTGGTGTGTCTACCCTCTACCAATAATCGCCGAAACAATCATTTCCTACGTAAGCCGATAATCTTCTGAAAATACCTTTCTCAACGACTTGGTACTGCTCTGAACACACAGGAAAGCCCGTAAAGCCTGGTGTCAAAAACATAGTACATGGTCTTTGGAACAGTGGTCCCAGGTTATGTTCACGGAAGAGTCCAGGTATAGTCTGAACAGTGATTCTCGCCGGGTTTTCATCTGACGTGAACCAGATACCAACACCTTAATGTATTTGAAAGGGGCCTGTTTGGAGGTCGTGGTTTTATGGTGTAGGGTGGGATTATGAATGGTGCACGTAGACCCCTTCATGTCTTTGTCAGAGGAACTGTAATGGGTCAGGTGTATCGGGACATCACTTTGCACCAGTATGTCCGCCTGTTTATGGGTTGCAGCTGGTCCCACCTTCCACCTGATAGATGATAACGCACGGCCCCATCGAGCTGCCGTCGTGGAGGAGTACCTTTAAACAGAAGACCTAAACCCCATCGAGCACGTCTGGGATGCTCTCGGTCGACTATCTCTGCACGTCTTCAAACCCCTACGACACTTCAGGAACTCCGACAAGCACTGGTGCAAGAATGGGAGGCTATACCCCAGCAGCTGTCCCCACCTGGTCCACAGTATGCCAACCCTTTGTTCGGCCTGTGTACGTGTGGATGATGATCATATCCCAAATTGACGTCGGGGTACATGCGCAGCGGCGTTTTGTAGCACATGTGTTTCGGGACGGATTTCTCAACTTATCACCAATACCGTGGACATACAGATCTGTGTCGTGTGTGTTACCTATATGCCTATGCCAGTTTTGTGTAGTGCCACGTTGTGGTATCCTTAATTTACGAGCAAGAGTGTGTATGGCCCAGCAACTCGGTCGAAAACAATCGTTGTGGAATGGTGGTCCCAGTTCCGTGCTGGTCGCCGTTCGACACAAGACGCCATTCGAACGAGAGGTAAGCCTTATCCATTCAAGGAACCTGTTGTCTCCATCACTGGGGAGCGGTACTGACTGACGTTGAAGATACTACGGCTTGCAGTTAAGGCGAAACGTCCGGGAAAACCGCGCAAAGAGTACTGCTGCTTAATGATAACACACGTCCCCATATCGTAAACATCGTAAGGCAGTAGCTACTCAAAATCAGCACCCACCCTATACTCGAACACCCACCCCATACTCCTGATGTCTCTCCATGCGATTACCACGTCTTCGGCCCCCAAAAAAGTCTTGAAGGGTCGATGATTCCTGTCGGACGAGGATGTTCAGCAGGAGGTTACAGGAGTCTTCACGCAGTGGTGTTTTACGAAACAGGACACGGTGTTTTACGAGACGGGTATCTTCAACGTGGTGTGGCAGTGGAATGATTTCATTAATGCTCACACCGATTTTGGCTTATTGGCATACCGATTCTGGACTGTACGTCCTTCGAACGGAAAATTTTTTGATCGCTCCTTATACAAACGGCGAAGAAATAGTGGGGAAATCTAAAATACACGAATATCTCCAATGCAGAACTACGGAATCAAATGATTATATGACACAGTGAGGTTCAAATATTATTGACAATGGGGCACAACATACAATACGATATGGCGGATGAAGAAGGCGAAGAGGTCCAGCAGGGCTTCTTCTATATCTGTTCCGAATGTGATCTTAAGTGGCGAGAAAGAGTAACCCGTTTGGTTGTTCAGTAACATTTCTGGGTGACTCTTCTGATTTTGCTTCATGGATACTGCAATTTTTTTTAAAAAAAGAAAACATGTATGATCTTTCTCAACACTCTCCTTCGCCATACCTTCTCTGTTGAACTGTATAATTTATATTAAACATTATTTATAAGTACAATTGAAATTAGTGCAACGGCCTTGATTCCATGCACTGTGGTAAGTAATGGACAAGCAAAATAAAACTGCCCCGGAAAACAGTTCATGCATCATAAGGTAGGCTATGCAAACTACAAGCGGAGGCCACGACGTTGGGGTCACAGATTTACTTCAAATTTTGTGCACCTTTAGTCGGCCATTAAAGCAACATAATGTGCAAGTAGTAAGGTGCACTACTCTGGTAATTTCGAGAAAATCACAAGAGATGATTTATGCGTCTTTCATTTGCCTTGTGAATCTGTGCGTAGGTGGCCGGCCGCTGTAGTTGAGCGGGTCTAGGCGCTTCAGTCCGGAACAGCGCTGCTGCTACGGTCCTGCCTCGGGCTTGGATGTGTATTGTCTTTAGGTTATAGGTTTAAGTAGTTCTAAGTCTAGAGGACTGATCACCTAAGGCGTTACGTCCAATAGTGCTCAGAGCCATTTGAACGATTTTTTTTCTTCGTAGGTGACAGACGTTAGGGTTTATGGCGGTCAAGTGATTAGCGTTAGAGCTTCATAAGAAGAACGTTGTGAGGCAACGGTTCGACTCCAGCTCAAACTTAATAATTGATCTATTTTTTCATCACTGGTCATGTTATTTAAATTATATAACATTTGAGAGGTATTATAATTAAAAACCCTGCATATTTGCATGCAATTTTAGTTAATATCATGTTATTTGCTACTTACTACCTTTAATTAAATGTGATCTTTAGAACAGATGTATTTATAGCTATCGACAAGTAAACTAAGAAACGCATGGAGTTTTCTTGTCGTGATCTGCGGAATCCCTCATACATGCAATTGTGGTAAGGTACGCGAATTTACTTTGCACCTCGATGTTTCGAGCTGCAGATACAGAGGTGGGCCCCATTGGTAGTTAACCTGCAAAGCGGTGAGACGGTGCTGATATAGCAAGAACGAATAGCGTAGGTGCAAATTTTTGAATATCACATAATTTACACTTGTACTACAAAAATGAAGATGAGTCCCTGTTTGACTTCGGCTTTCCAAGCCTGTCTCCTGTCCTTGAAAATTTTATGAAAAATAGTAAATAGTCAAATAACATATCAAATTCACTACATGAAAATGTGTGTGGTTCTTTTTTCATTATATTACCTCGCAAATGTCATATAAAATAAATAATGTGACAAGTGATGAAAAGCCGGCCGGAGTGGCCGAGCGTTTCTAGGCTCTACAGTCTGGAACCGCGCGACCGCTACGCTCGCAGGTTCGAATCCTGCCTCGGACAGGGATGTGTGTGATGTCCGTAGGTTAGTTAGGTTTAAGTAGTTCTAAGTTCTAGGGGACTGATGACTTCAGAAGTTAAGTTCCATAGTGTTCAGACCCATTTGAACCATTTTGAACCAATGATGAAAAAATATATAGATTAAAAAATTAGTGTTACTGAGTCGCGGTGCTCCTTTTCTGGAACACCAGCTCTTTGGTACGACTATCGATTACCCGGCTGTACTAGGATCTTTGCCCCTGTTGCGATCTGGCGGCGGGTATCTGAGGTCGGAGAGTTGGCCGTCGGACTCGCTGCGAGGCGCTATGACTTGCTTGAGGGGACGCAGGAGCAAAACACGCCGGCTCGGCCAGCAGCGGCGCGGCCGGTCTGCCTCGTAAGACGGTCGCGAGTTTGTGGTGGACCTGTCTGGCGTCAACTCCGGGAGCTGTTCGTCGCATTGCCTTGGTGCCTGTTTCCCCGGAGAGACCCATCCCTGGAGACCATCTCTAACAACGCTCTCCATCGAAGGTGTAAGTCGATTTCGTGCCTTCGTATGCGTAGTAGCGACTGTCACTTGTTGGTTGGTTGCCCTAATGAATGTGTTGTTGAAGTAAGAGCAGCCGGCAAGGTGTGTGATCGAATGGATACCAGCAGTCACTACTTCCTTTAAGGAAATCAGCGTCCCCAAAAGATGCAGTAAATGTAATGTATTGAAGACATTATGTCATAGTCGTAATTTTCTGCATACCAAGCTTACACAATTGGCAGTTACATTGCAGACCTGTGCAACGAAATTAAAATTGTTTTGTTGTGAAATTGTGCATTTTAAAAACGTGATATTATTTTGAAATTATTTCCATTTCATCTTTGTACACGTTTCAGCCTTAATGATATGTGCAAATATTGTTTGGCAAGCTACGAGAGTGTAAAAGTCTGATACTATTTTACAGCATTGGATTTGTGTACAAGTCTTAGTAAAAATGTTTTACAGCACTGATGTAGCTGCAAAATTTAAGTCGTTTCTATTGAAAGCACTTATTGGTTATTTTTTTTTCAACTTAGACTACTGGCCATTAAAATTACTATACCATGAAGAAATGCAGATGATAAACGGGTATTCATATTACACTAGAACTGACAAGTTACAACATTTTCACGCAATTTGGGTGCACAGATCCTCAGAAATAAGTACCAGGAACAACTCTCACTGGCCGTAATAACGGTCTTGATACGCCTCATAATAACGACCTTGATACGCCTGGTAATTGAGTCAAACAGAGCTTGGATGACGTGTACAGGTACAGCTGCCAATACAGCTTCAACACGATACCACAGTTCATCAAGAGTAGTAACTGGCGTATTGTGACGAGCCAGTTGCTCGGCCACCATTGACCAGGAATTTTCAATTGGTGAGATATCTGGGAATGTGCTGACCAGGGCAGCAGTCGAACATTTTCTGTATCCAGAAAGGCCTGTACAGGACCTGCAACATGCGGCCTTGCATTATCCTGCTGAAATGTAGGTTTTCGCAGGGATCTAATGAAGGGTAGAGCCACGGGTCGTAACACATCTGAAAGTAACGTCCACTGTTCAAACTGCCATCGATGGGAACAAGAGGTGACCGAGACGTGTAACCAATGGCACCCTATACCATCACGCCGGGTGATACGCCAGTATGGCGATGACGAATACACGCTTCCAGTGTGCGTTCACGGCGATGTCGTCAAACACGGATGCGACCATGATGATGCTGTAAACAGAACCTGGATTCATCCGAAAAACTGACGTTTTGCCATTCGTGCGCTCAGGTTCGTCGGTGAGTACCTCATCGCAGGCGCTCCTGTCTGTGGTGCAGCGTCAAGGGTAACCGCAGCCATGGTCTCCGAGCTGATTGTCCATGCTGCTGCAAATGTAGTCGAACTTTTCGTGCAGATGGTTGTTGTCTTGCAAACGTCCCCATCTGTTGACTCAGGGATCGGGACGTGGCTGCACGATCCGTTACAGCCATGCGGATAAGATGAATGTCATCTCGACTGCTAGTGATACGAGACCGTTGGGATCCAGCACGGCGTTCCGTATTACCCTCCTGAACCCACAGATTCCATATTCTGCTAACAGTCATTGGATTTCAACCAACGCGAGCAGCAATGTCACGATACGATAAGCCGCAATCGAGCTAGGCTACAATCCGACCTTTATCAAAGCCGGAAACGTGATGGTACGCATTTCTCCTCCTTACACGAGGCATCACAACAATGTTTCACCAGGCAACGCCAGTCAACTGCTGTATGTGTATGAGAAATCGGTTGGAAACTTTCCTCATGTCAGCACGTTGTAGGTGCCGCCACCGGCGCCAACCTTCTGCGAATGCGCTGAAAAGCTAATCATTTGCATATCACATCATCTTCTTCCTGTCGGTTAGATTTCGCGTCTGTAGCACGTCATCTTTGTGGTGTAGCAATTTTAATGTCCAGTAGTGTATATCGTTGTGTGTTGATCTCTTAATTCATATTAATTGATGTTTGCTTGGTGTTTGCTGTGTCTCCTGCCGTCTGTGTGTGTTCCAGTTTTCTGCGAGTTGGGGTGCGTGGATCCGGCGCCACGTCCCCTTTCGGTGCACACAAGCTGAGACGTGTCGTCTAATGGGAAGCGACTTCCGGTTGGTCCCCGGAGTTTAGGTGTTGTTTTGGACGGCTGGTCTGCTGCTTCAGGCATTTCAAGTTAAGTCACCTTTTGGCCAGGGCAGCCTGGCGTCACTGCCCATTTGATAAACATTTAACATCTCTCATGTACACTCCTGGAAATGGAAAAAAGAACACATTGACACCGGTGTGTCAGACGCACCATACTTGCTCCGGACACTGCGAGAGGGCTGTACAAGCAATGATCACACGCACGGCACAGCGGACACACCAGGAACAGCGGTGTTGGCCGTCGAATGGCGCTAGCTGCGCACCATTTGTGCACCGCCGCCGTCAGTGTCAGCCAGTTTGCCGTGGCATACGGAGCTCCATCGCAGTCTTTAACACTGGTAGCATGCCGCGACAGCGTGGACGTGAACCGTATGTGCAGTTGACGGACTTTGAGCGAGGGCGTATAGTGGGCATGCGGGAGGCCGGGTGGACGTACCGCCGAATTGCTCAACACGTGGGGCGTGAGGTCTCCACAGTACAGCGATGTTGTCGCCAGTGGTCGGCGGAAGGTGCACGTGCCCGTCGACCTGGGACCGGACCGCAGCGACGCGCGGATGCACGCCAAGACCGTAGGATCCTACGCAGTGCCGTAGGGGACCGCACCGCCACTTCCCAGCAAATTAGGGACACTGTTGCTCCTGGGGTATCGGCGAGGACCATTCGCAACCGTCTCCATGAAGCTCGGCTACGGTCCCGCACACCGTTAGGCCGTCTTCCGCTCACGCCCCAACATGGTGCAGCCCGCCTCCAGTGGTGTCGCGACAGGCGTGAATGGAGGGACGAATGGAGACGTGTCGTCTGCAGCGATGAGAGTCGCTTCTGCCTTGGTGCCAATGATGGTCGTATGCGTGTTTGGCGCAGAGCAGGTGAGCGCCACAATCAGGACTGCATACGACCGAGGCACACAGGGCCAACACCCGGCATCATGGTGTGGGGAGCGATCTCCTACACTGGCCGTACACCTCTGGTGATCGTCGAGGGGACACTGAATAGTGCACGGTACATCCAAACCGTCATCGAACCCATCGTTCTACCATTCCTAGACCGGCAAGGGAACTTGCTGTTCCAACAGGACAATGCACGTCCGCATGTATCCCGTGCCACCCAACGTGCTTTAGAAGGTGTAAGTCAACTACCCTGGCCAGCAAGATCTCCGAATCCGTCCCCAATTGAGCATGTTTGGGACAGGATGAAGTGTCATCTCACGCGGTCTGCACGTCCAGCACGAACGCTGGTCCAACTGAGGCGCCAGGTGGAAATGGCATGGCAAGCCGTTCCACAGGACTACATCCAGCGTCTCCATGGGAGAATAGCAGCCTGCATTGCTGCGAAAGGTGGATATACACTGTACTAGTGCCGACATTGTGCATGCTCTGTTGCCTGTGTCTATGTGCCTGTGGTTCTGTCAGTGTGATCATGTGATGTATCTGACCCCAGGAATGTGTCAATAAAGTTTCCCCTTCCTGGGACAGTGAATTCACGGTGTTCTCATTTCAATTTCCAGGAGTGTATATTTAATAATAACATTAAATTTGCTTGCCAATGAAATATATTAAGTGTATCGTATTGTGCTGGTTGTGTTATTGCTCAAAATTTTTTTTAAATCTGAGCCATCTTTTTAAATTACTTCAGACTGTAATCTGTTGTTCATTAAGTAATTCTGATTTGCTGCTTGCTTGAGAAGGAAGCTATCTGTGATTTTGGATATTGTCTTTAAGACGGCCACGTGTTGATTGTATGTTAGCTGTTTTATAAATGTGGTCTTTAATAAATTATTAATTTATTGATCTGCTAGTTGTTGTGCCGGCCGCGGTGGTTTTCGCGGTTCTAGGCGCGCAGTGTGGAATCGTGCGACTGCTACGGTCGCAGGTTCGAATCCTGCCTCGGGCATGGATGTGTGTGATGTCCTTAGGTTAGTTAGGTTTAAGTAGTTCTAAGTTCTAGGGGACTAATGACCACAACAGTTGAGTCCCATAGTGCTCAGAGCCATTTGAACCATTTTTTTTGCTAGTTGTTATGTTTAAGGAGTGACATGATAGTGGCCTTGACCTTCCATGCTAATCCCTACTTCCTAAGTCACAGTTAGCTGGATCCGCACCGTCTGCTCTTCCACGATCCTCTTGCAATGCTCGAACGTTAATTGCTTGACCACAGTGGCTCCTTACTGCCGGCATGATCGCACAGATGAATCAGTTATGTAACAGACGTGTAAAACTCCTCTTGCAATTTTCTCGGAACTGCCAGAGTAGTGCATCTTGCTACCTGCACATTATATTGTTTTAACAGCCTACTGAGGTTGTACAAAGTTTGAAGTAAATCCGTCATCCCAAAGTCCTGCCCCCCCCCCCCCCCCCTCCCTTTTAGATAATCTGCCTGGTTGCAGGTGATGTAATTCGGGTTGCCTATCTTATGATACATGAAATATCTTCCGGGACAGTTTTATTTTACCTTCCCTGTTAACTCACTGTCAGTATGCTGCAGTGAGAAACCCTGCATTTAAATTTGTAGTGGCCACTGGCAATTTGTTACAATGGAAGTTTGAGTAAGGTCTGGAGGCGTGCTCCGATATCCTAATGTTTAAGGCGATTGCTCTCGGTAAGCAGTAAGTCAGAGTTCTGCTGCCAGTCTGGCAAACGTTTCCACTTGTCACTACATGTTCGCAATATTCTGCGTATAAGGACGGCAGACAGTGGTGTCATTTCACCATCTGAACATTTCACCTAAGTACTCGTAACTCATTTTTGAGCCGTGGCTTTGCATTAAACCTCGGTTGCTATTCTGTGATTAGTCTCCCGCGATTATGGCGACTATGCTGTTATCCGCTCTCTTCGCTAGTGGGAGCAGCAGCGTGTATCGATATCCGCACCCTTGTACTATATTTGACCCCGCGCTTATAGTTTCAGGCTGTGCCGTTTGTTGGTAGTCGGTCGGTCGGAGTGGGTTCCCGAACGCTTCCCGAAATGGAATGTCCGATGCGTCTAGCTCCAACTACCATACCGCGTTCAAAGTCTGTTAACCCTCGTCGTGCGGCCTTAATCCCGTCGGAAACCTTTTCACATGAATCACAAATGGATCAAATGGCTCTGAGCACTATGGGACTTAACATCTACATCTACATCCATACTCCGCAAGCCACCTGACGGTATGTGGCGGAGGGTACCCTGAGTACCTCTATCGGTTCTCCCTTCTATTCCAGTCTCGTATTGTACGTGGAAAGAAGGATTGTCGGTATGCTTCTGTGTGCGCTCTAATCTCTCTGATTTTATCCTCATGGTCTCTTCGCGAGATATACGTAGGAGAGAGCAATATACTGCTTGACTCTTCGGTGAAGGTATGTTCTCAAAACTTTAACAAAAGCCCGTACCGAGCTACTGAGCGTCTCTCCTGCAGAGTCTTCCACTGGAGTTTATCTATCATCTCCGTAACGCTTTCTCGATTACTAAATGATCCTGTAACGAAGCGCGCTGCTCTCCGTTGGATCTTCTCTATGTCTTCTATCAACCCTATCTGGTGCGGATCCCACATTGCTGAGCAGTATTCAAGCAGTGGACGAACAAGCGTACTGTAACCTACTTCCTTTGTTGTCGGATTGCATTTCCTTAGGATTCTTCCAATGAATCTCAGTCTGGCATCTGCTTTACCGACGATCAACTTTATATGATCATTCCATTTTAAATCACTCCTAATGCGTACTCCCAGATAATTTATGGAATTAACTGCTTCCAGTTGCTGACCTGCTATTTTGTAGCTAAATGATAAGGGACCCATCTTTCTATGTATTCGCATCACATTACACTTGTCTACATTGAGATTCAATTGCCATTCCGTGCACCATGCGTCAATTCGCTGCAGATCCTCCTGCATTTCAGTACAATTTTCCATTGTTGCAACCTCTCCATACACCACAGCATCATCTGCAAAAAGCCTCAGTGAACTTCCGATGTCATCCACCAGGGCATATATTGTGAATAGCAACGGTCCTATGACACTCCCCTGCGGCAGACCTGAAAACACTCTTACTTCGGAAGACTTCTCTCCATTGAGAATGACATGCTGCGTTCTGTTATCTAGGAACTCCTCAATCCAATCACACAATTGATCTGATAGTCCGTATGCTCTTACTTTGTTCATTAAGCGACTGTGGGGAAGTGTATCGAACGCCTTGAGGAAGTCAAGAAACACGGCATATACCTGTGAACCCGTGTCTATGGCCCTCTCAGTCTCGTGGACGAATAGCGCGAGCCGGGTTTCATACGACCGTCTTTTTCGAAACCCATGCTGATTCCTACATAGTAGTTTTCTAGTCTCCAGAAAAAAACATTATACTCGAACATAATACGTGTTCCAAAATTCTACAACTGATCGACGTTAGAGATATAGGTCTATAGTTCTGCACATCTGTTCGACGTCCCTTCTTGAAAACGGGGATGACCTGTGCCCTTTTCCAATCCTTTGGAACGCTTCGCTCTTCTAGAGACCTACGGTACACCGCTGCAAGAAGGGGCAAGTTCCTTCGCGTACTGTGTGTAAAATCGAACTGGTATCCCATCAGGACCACCGGCCTTTCCTCTTTTGAGCGATTTTAGTTGTTTCTCTATCCCTCTGTCGTCTATTTCGATATCTATCATTTTGTCAACTGTGCGACAATCTAGAGAAGGATGCACAGTGCAGTCTTCCTCTGTGAAACAGCTTTGGAAGAAGACATTTAGTAATTCGGCCTTTAGTCTGTCATCCTCTGTTTCAGTACCATTTTGGTGACAGAGTGTCTGGACATTTTGTTTTGATTCACCTACCGCTTTTACCAAAATTTCTTAGGATTTTCTGCCAAGTCAGTACATAGAACTTTACTTTCTGAGGTCATCAGTCCCCTAGAACTTAGAACTACTTAAACCTAACTAACCTAAGGACATCACACACATCCATGCCCGAGGCAGGATTCGAACCTGCGGCCGTAGCGGTCGCGCGGTTCCAGACTGAAGTGCCTAGAACCGCTAGGCCACACGGGCCGGCTCACATGAATCACCTGAGTATAAATATCAGCTCCCACAATGCACTTCCATTTTATACCTTATGTATGCAATACTACCGCCATCTGCATGTGTGCATATCGCCCTCTCATGACTTGATCACCTCAGTGTAGTTGACAGAAAAGATGTAAAATATGGACCAAGACAATTCAAATCATAAATATGTAAACATGGGCGGTAATATGCTTGCCTTGGCTCTTGATAGCAACCTAGTTGATAACACTTGGAGAAGTGCCTTTATTTCTGTCACAGCGTTTACATTATCGTTAAGGCTCCTGGTTTATATAATTTGCGAAATTAAGGTTACTGTAGATCAGCGCTGTCAGTTGATTAATACGGCATAATTAAAAAGTGTGTATTATCACCAAATGAATTCATTATATTATGAGTCCTGATCTTAAACAAAATTCTTCCATCATATTCAAGGATAAAACGAAAAACGTTCTAGGAACTGGACCTCTGCAGAATTGAACAAGAATAGGCCCACTCTTACTATCAACCATACGTACTAGTTACTCTGTAACCACATTACAATTTCATTCAGGTGAAGCCTCCTTCCCCTACATATGGTTTCGTATGGCAGGGATGTACCCTAAAGATTCGCTTCTTCTGTTGGCCGCTTACCGAGAAGGTGACTGGGGTGATAAATAGGACTATCTGAGCTGAGAGTATGTAGCGTGGCATCTACAACTTACAGCACCAAATTCTTTTTTTATAAATTCCTGATCACCTGGTTTCAGTGATATGGGTACCCCGTACCGCTTTGCAACTTTTTCACGACTCGTTTTAGGATCCCTCTTTGTTCGTTTACACAGCTCACAGCCCCGATAGCTGAGTGGTAGAGTTCGACGCTAGCGGCCGTGCGAAGCGGAGGTCCGATACTTCCGCCTGTGCGGCGTGTGCGAGTGTTTGTTTACTTGTGGACTTAGTCAGCGCGCGGGCTAGTAACAACGATCATGGCGAACAAGTACAGGAAAAATACTTTTCGATTCAATTTCTGCAAAGACTACGAACGACCAAAGACTCCAGCTGTGGAACGATTCATTCGAGAGGACGTCAAGATACCGCCAAACGATATTGTCGGAATTCACCTGTCCAGCATTAGTCCCACGGCTTATGTTAAGATGGTAAATTACGCGGCGTGTGAGAGAATTCTACAGGCGACAAAAGCAGGTCTCCGGTTTCGCCATGGTGACGGGAATGTCGGCACGGTTACTGTAGAACATGCTGGTCTTGGTGTACGGACATTACGTGTTTTTGAGCTGCCTTTTGAGCTCCCGCCTGACGAAGTTATCGAGGCTTTTAAGCCATACGGCACGGTACATGTTCACACGGCAGAACGCTGGACACAATTCGCCACGTATCCCGTTCTTAACGGAGTGCGACAGATCACTATTGATCTTCAGAAGCATGTACCGTCCTATCTGACAATTGGTGGTTGTCGGACAGTGGTGATTTACGATTGTCAACCACGTACATGTTCTGGCTGTGGCCAGGAGGGACACCTCAGGTCGACCTGTATGCAACGGCGGATTACGCAACTGCCTTCAGATGTGCGGGAGCCGTCACCGGCGATGATAGTACTGCCGAGCACCTGTGCCAAAGCCCTCACTGCGTCCGCTGATGACCGAAATGACACAGCCTCGATGGAAGACCAAGATGGCACTCTCCGAAACCTTGTAGCAGACGTCGGGATGACAGAAGATGCTGCTCCATCGAGCATGCAATCTACGGCGTAAACATCAGTTGAGACCGAACTCCCACCAAGCACAACGATAGTACACGAAGCAGTTCCTGCTACTACGGATGCTGTTCCGTGTGGAACGCACTCTGTGATGACAACATCAGTTTCGACCCAACTCCCGCCAAGTACAACGATGGGACTCGAAACACTTCCAGTTCCTACGGATGCTTTTCTGTCGGGCAGACGTGATTCCCTACAATCTGCGGACACGGGAGGAAGGTCACGCAAACAACGTTCCCCGAAAAGAAGGAAACGGCAGCGTCGCACGATATCTCCTCGGGATGACTCCCCTTGCCCCGACGAAGATGTACCTGTGGACCAAGGCGACACAACAGCCTCCACGCAACAGGATGAGGCAATAGAAACTGTTCTATCAGACCGGCAGCAGTCTGTCACATTAACGGTCCAGGGACGTGGTGATGCTGAAGAGAAATCACAGACAGTTGGCTCTCCAGACGCAGATGCTGTGGCTATGGACACGAATATATCACTGCCTGAAAAGACGTGGTATGACGACATTGAGGAGGCGCCGGACGTCATACAGAGGCAGCCGGCACTCACGAAGACGGCCTAATACACTCTTGGAAATTGAAATAAGAACACCGTGAATTCATTGTCCCAGGAAGGGGAAACTTTATTGACACATTCCTGGGGTCAGATACATCACATGATCACATTGACAGAACCACAGGCACATAGACACAGGCAACAGAGCATGCACAATGTCGGCACTAGTACAGTGTATATCCACCTTTCGCAGCAATGCAGGCTGCTATTCTCCCATGGAGACGCTGGATGTAGTCCTGTGGAACGGCTTGCCATGCCATTTCCACCTGGCGCCTCAGTTGGACCAGCGTTCGTGCTGGACGTGCAGACCGCGTGAGACGACGCTTCATCCAGTCCCAAACATGCTCAATGGGGGACACATCCGGATAGGGTAGTTGACTTACACCTTCTAGAGCACGTTGGGTGGCACGGGATGCATGTGGACGTGCATTGTCCTGTTGGAACAGCAAGTTCCCTTGCCGGTCTAGGAATGGTAGAACGATGTGTTCGATGACGGTTTGGATGTACCGTGCACTATTCAGTGTCCCCTCGACGATCACCAGAGGTGTACAGCCAGTGTAGGAGAACGCTCCCCACGCCATGATGCCGGGTGTTGGCCCTGTGTGCCTCGGTCGTATGCAGTCCTGATTGTGGCGCTCACCTGCACGGCGCCAAACACGCATACGACCATCATTGGCACCAAGGCAGAAGCGACTCTCATCGCTGAAGACGACACGTCTCCATTCGTCCCTCCATTCACGCCTGTTGCGACACCACTGGAGGCGGGCTGCACGATGTTGGGGCGTGAGCGGAAGACGGCCTAACGGTGTGCGGGACCGTAGCCGAGCTTCATGGAGACGGTTGCGAATGGTCCTCGCCGATACCCCAGGAGCAACAGCGTCCCTAATTTGCTGGGAAGTGGCGGTGCGGTCCCCTACGGCACTGCATAGGATCCTACGGTCTTGGCGTGCATCCGTGCGTCGCTGCGGTCCGGTCCCAGGTCGACGGGCACGTGCACCTTCCGCCGACCACTGGCGACAACATCGATGTA
This sequence comes from Schistocerca gregaria, assembly GCF_023897955.1. Lineage (NCBI taxonomy): Eukaryota > Metazoa > Arthropoda > Insecta > Orthoptera > Acrididae > Schistocerca > Schistocerca gregaria. The sequence continues at coordinate 149,632,452 of NC_064920.1, forward strand.
CTGTGGAGACCTCACACCCCACGTGTTGAGCAATTCGGTTGCACGTCCACCCGGCCTCCCGCATGCCCACTATACGCCCTCGCTCAAAGTCCGTCAACTGCACATACGTTTCACGTCCACGCTGTCGCGGCATGCTACCAGTGTTAAAGACTGCGATGGAGCTCCGTATACCACGGCAAACTGGCTGACACTGACGGCGGCGGTGCACAAATGTTGCGCAGCTAGCGCCATTCGACGGCCAACACCGCTGTTCCTGGTGTGTCCGCTGTGCCGTGCGTGTGATCATTGCTTGTACAGCCCTCTCGCAGTGTCCGGAGCAAGTATGGTGCGTCTGACACACCGGTGTCAATGTGTTCTTTTTTCCATTTCCAGGAGTGTAATTGCTGAAGGTGAAGGGATAGGGGCGGGACAACGTCTTCTAATTCACCCCCCCCCCCCCCCCCCCCCCCAGTGCCGATGCAGGGAGATGTTGTTGCGCCTCGACAGAGTGGGATTAAACGTCATGCGAACCGTATTGCGACATTAAATATAAATGATGTGCGTTGAAAGGTGGCTACACTGAGTCACAGAGCCAGAGATTGCGCCAAAGAGTATTATTCAGCCGCCTCCACTGGCAATTGCAGCTGAGAAGTTGCTGTGGGCAGTTTAGTTCTGAGGTAGGCGTGATCAGTGCTTGTTGAGACGATGTCGATAGAGTATTAGTTGTGAGCATGTCGTGTGCAGTTGTTCTGATGGGCTAGACAGCCGATGCTGTTCGATTGGGGATGTTGTAATGATCAGAGTGTATTTTTAGTCTATATATATGATGTAATTAAAGCATTTTTGTATTTTAAATTTCGTAAATAACAATGCCTCTTGCTCATAGGTTCAGTCAACAAAGCATCTGGCTTGTGTTCATGTATTATAGTGTAATTCTGGCTTCTATGTGCAATCAAAGTATTTCTTTTTTTTAAATTTCTTTATTGTAAATGGCGGCCGGCCGCGGTGGTCTAGCGGTTCTAGGCGCTCAGTCCGCAACCGCGCGACTGCTACGGTCGCAGGTTCGAATCCTGCCTCGGGCATGGATGTGTGTGATGTCCTTAGGTTAGTTAGGTTTAAGTAGTTCTAAGTTCTAGGGGACTGATGACCAGAGATGTTAAGTCCCATAGTGCTCAGAGCATTTTGAACCATTATTGTAAATGGCGTTTAAAGCATATTGTCGTATTGAGGAAGAACCGTGTCAGATGTATACCTTGAAACACACTTCCACACACAGAACAGTTACACTTATGCTTTCTTGTTTCGTAGCTTTAATAGTTGCTGGGGACTTAATTAATTAATTGTGTTAACGGAAATTTTCTTTCATTCTTTGTTGTTATTGTATGCAGTCAGATTGCGTACTAATATTATTCAGGGCCACCCGATTACGAGACTGCGTAACCCGACAAACAGCGACTAAAAACTAAAAATATTTGCATTATATTTAATTAAGCCCCCAAGCAGCGTTCACGGGCCAAAATACACCTACTGAAGGAAACGATTTGGGGATCTGATGTGGATTTTGCTTTGCTGCAGGAAGTCCACATAGCTACACTCCCATACATCGCAGGCTACCAATCCTATTCGTCACATGGAGATCACAGTGGGATTGGTGTGGTAGTTTACGTGCGAGATGGATTCCCAGTGGAAAACGTGTGTTATCTTCCGTCGGCCAGGGGAATGGCTTTCACGACGTTTGGGACACGCATCATTAATCTTTATGCACCGTCGGGAAATAATTGGAGGCGGGAATGGACGCGATTTTATGCAGAAGACATTGCCCCACTATTCCATGGACGTTATGAATGTGTAATAATTGGTGGAGATTTCAACTACGTTCTAAGCCAGAAAGACCAATGGCCGCAAGCAAACATTATCCAGGAGTTGCGAATCGTTGTCAACGACCTTGTACTTAGTGACACGTCGGAATTACGACATGGCGATGCACCGGGATAAACCTATGTCACAGGTCATTCGGCGAGCACATTAGATCGCATTTATATCTCACGGGTTCATGCAAATGATGTCCAGGACGCGGAACGCTGGCCATTGGCATTTTCAGATCACAGCGCTTATATCTGTAGGACTCGAACCTCCGCCGGGACCAGCCGCACAGCCCATGACTGCAGCGCCTTAGTCCGCTCGGCTAATCCCGCGCGGCGGAACGTATTACACCTGCTTCCTTCTTACATCCGGAGAGTGACTACCTTCCGGCGACTAAATCACAGTCGATCATCTGGGTCAAAGGTTGGACGATCGCGTACCTCTATGGGGATGCTGCCAAGACGCGAATTGACTTTTGGTATTTCTTGCAGCAAGCCCACAATGAGGTTCATAGACGGTCACACTATCGGAAAACCTTTGCCAGCTATCTTCAGGCAGTCTTCCTCGACCCACCACGCAGTTGGGAAGTTCCGGGTGCAGTCGGTGTGCACATTTGACAGCTGATAATGAACCTCACGTTTCTCCCACCACTCAATGTGTAATACACATACTATACCATGAAATGATCTGCATGTTCCTTTTAACAGAGTGATCTTTCTTGAAAATAAATAAATTTAAAAAAATCCTGTTCCTTTAAATGTGTAAAAAAAAAAGTGATCAGCGTGACGGATTGCCGTCCTACGCACCGGGTTCGATTCCTCGCTAGGTCGATGATTTTCTCCGCTCAGGGACTGAGTGCTATGTTGCCTTCATCATCATTTCATACCCCTCCGGCGCGCAGGTCGCCCAAAGTGGCGTCGAATGTAACAAGGCCTGCACCAAGGCGGTCGGACTTGCCCCGTAAGGGACCTCCCGGCCAATGACGCCAAACGCTCATTTCCATTTTACATATTCATTTAGTGTCGATCTGTTTTATAAAAAACATTGTTTGGGGGTCATAGGTTTTAGAGTGGGGAGAGGGGTTTAAACGAAAACATCAAGTTTTATGGACTATTTTTGTGTGCCTCATGAACAGCAGTGTTAAATGTGTAGCTCAGCCAAGAAAGCGAATTGTACCATTGAGCGTGATCATGGTGAGTGCTGTATGTACGTTCGTGTTCATTTGGACTGCAAATGAAGGGTTTAGGTAATCTGGAGTTTGATGGAACGCTGATGGAAACAAATACCTAAAGGCATCTGATGTCAACGCGGTAGGATTAGCTGATACTAGGATTCTACATGATGCAAAAGGTACCAAAATTTCCCTACAAACACTCAGTAGTCACCGATGCAATGACTATCCTACTGCGGTTAATCAACAAGGACGTGCACATGCATCCATGCAAACTAGTCCAAATTGGTTCTTCTCTGGCGTCTGTTGGAAAAAATCGATGTAATCAATATACGTTTTCTGAGATCCGAAGACAGCAATCCTTGGCGGGGGTTGAGTGCTGACTTACTTAGACGACACACCTTACCTGACATGACCAACTTCCTAATTTCCAAATAAAATTTTTACGTATCTTCATTCTTCTGTTGTATTCGCCCAAATGGCCAACTATGGACGTCTCATGATAGTATTTGAACAGAGACTGAACCAGTTCAGACGATAATAAAACGTTACCTTCTCGAGGTCCCCGAGGTGGGCAACAAGATATTTCCTTTATTCAACTACTCCTTAATTTCAGACAACTCCGTGTCTGCATTTTGTCATGTCCTACCGGATGCACGTACGGCCCCAAACTACGACATCCACTGTCCTAGTTGTGCAAAATTCCCTGGAGGAGCATTAAACATTATTAGTGTCCTATAAGCTGGACACATTCCTTCCTGTATGCTGTTGACAATTTCTTCTTTTGAAATTAAAAAGAGACATGCACTGAGCGCCGTTTTTAATTCTATTAACATAGTGCTCCCATAGTTTTCCGGACACTGCATCCCACAATACAGCCGGCCGCTGTGGACGAGCGGTTCTAGGCGCTTCAGTCCCGAACCGCGCGACTGCTACGGTCTCAGGTTCGAATCCTGCCTCGGGCATGGAATTGTGTGATGTCCTTAGCTTAGTTAGGTTTAAGTAGTTCTCAGTTCTATGAGACTGATGACCCCAGATGATAAGTCTCATAGTGCTCAAAGCCATTTGAACCCAAAATACACCTATTGTACCAATTCATGTCATGCTCTGTTAGATGTTTGTTGTAAACTAGCTCATGAAGCTGTGCAAAAGGCAATATTTTCTCTACAGCCTCCCCCAAAATCTTCACTAAATGGCAAAAAACGACTGCGACGGCAGTTGATAATGTTGAATAACTCTGAATCCAAAAACTTTTCCCTTATCTTGCAATTTAAGAACAAAACGGAGTATAAGTTCAATGTCTTCGCTACTCCTAACTGACATCTCCTTCATGTAACAATCATACCAAGTCATTAGGCGTCTTAGTCAAAATTTTGGACGTAACCTCAAGGGATAGTGAAACCAATGCTTTACTATCCTAGTTCGTTCCCAGATGTCCTACTTTTGTAGTAGGTTTCCTTATCCTACTCTGAAGTACCTGGTTTCGATTTTACTACCCCCTCACTTAGTCCTGCAATAAGGCTGTGAGTTCTGAAATTCTTCTATTACAAATCGCCAAATCAGTTCATATTATGCAAGACTCGTGCCAACTCTACTGATCTGTGAACAGAGTTGTCCACTGACTTCTAACGCAGCAATTACAGGGCACAATTATGCTAACGCTAACTGTCCGACGGAAACGGCCACACTTACCTCTGCCTGCTGCACTTCCGGTGCAACCACAGCACCGTCGACTTACTAGTGCAGCCGCTGCACCATGTCGGATGCCCTTTGTCCAATAGCGGCATTACGAATTTTTTACTTGTAGTGCAATCCTTTTCCCAGACCCATTAGCCCAGTCACCTCCCTCCCGGTCAGAACGAAACAGAAACCATAACAGAGTATCCAGAATGAAATTTTCACTCTGCAGCGGAGTGTGCGCTGATATGAAACTTCCTGGCGGATGAAAACTGTGTGCCGGATCGAGACTCGAACTCGAGACCTTTGCTTTTCGCGGGCAAGTGCTCTACCAACCGAGTAGTATTTTCCAAAAAAGAATTTTATAACATCCTAAAATTTTCAGTTAGTAAGTATTACTAAACTTTTGTCTTCTTTATCACTCACACAGAACACACTCAAATAACGCTCTTCTCGAAAATGATGTAGGAGGGCGAAGTGATAGGTTAGCCGTGAGTGAACAATGTTTTTAAACATACTCGTATTTTACTTAACAAAAATTTTAATGCTTAAAGAAGGAACACCAATGATAAGAAAATTCAAGGCAATAACTAATTTGACTTATTGTCTATGCATCATGCATAGAATATCATTGTTGAGTTCAAAATGGCTCTGAGCACTATGGGACTTAACATCTGAGGTCATCAGTCCCGTAGAACTTAGAACTACTTAAACCTAACTAACCTAAGGACAGGACACACATCCATGCCCAAGGCAGGATTCGAACCTGCGACCGTAGCAGTCGCGCGGTTTCGGACTGAAGCGCCTAGAACCGCTCGGTCACCGCGGCAGGCATCATTGTTGAGTGATGAAGACTCATAAGACAACATTAATTCTCTGAAAATCATTTAAACACTTAGAGATTTAAGATGTACCTCATGTACATATCATAAAAATTTCAGTAAAACGCATTAAGCTTAATAGCCACCAGCTGATCGTCAGTTAATTGAATTGAGTTATTCATGCTAGATGTGGTATCATAACATTAACTCTGTATTAATTTAGCAAACCATTGAGACCACAAGTTGATCTTAAAATTCATTAAATATGAGATTAAGATAAACTGAAATTGTAACACTAGTGAATGAATAAAATTTTAATCTTAATTGGGGCTAACCCTTCATAATCATGCTCTGTATTTAGCAACATACATACACTGTAAGCCCTCAGCACCATTTCACGTTAAATGTGCAAGGCTACTGAATACTGCAATGACACAGTCAAGCCGTACTATAGCACGTTTAAAATGCTCTATTATCAGTTGCACAATTCCAAAAATGCTGTTATACCATCAGCTCATGTTCGAAATATTACGCCACGAGAATCTCTCTCATCGCACTAAGCCCCCCCCCCCCCCCCTCAAGCAAAAAAAAAAAAAAAGTCCGCAACTGTTACTCGGTTACTCAAATAAAGCTCCTACAACCACAGTTTTAACACATCGGTTGAGACATCGCCAGGTACACAGGTGAACACCTTGCGACAGTTACAGATCTGAATTAGTAGAATGATAATGCCCAACTCAGCTTTACCAACATGGAGTAATTTTACAATTATTCTCTGCATAATCATGTAACATTTATGTCAAATAATGGATACCTACTATTTCATAATGTTGTGCAATATGTTGTCAGCCTATTGTGCCTTGTGAGAGAAAAGAGGAGATAGCTTTGGGTGATGTGGAACTTACGGAGCAGCACTTTGCTGACGTCTCTTGGCGATAGTTACGTAAGAGCACGCCCCTGGCGGACCAAGGCAGAAATATATACAGTGAAATAAAATTTTCGAAGCACTGATTGGCCGAGGCGCAAGGCAGCTGGCTCCTAGTCTGTGTCGCAAAAGGCTGGTAGGCCAGTTACTGGGAGGAGGTCACCAGAAGTGGATGTGTGTCGATTGTAGCTCCTGCTGATTGCTATAATTATTGAATTTAATGCATTAAAGGCGAATCATAATACGTGACCTCTGTATTCACTATTGGAAATGGTTTTCGGTAAGTACCATCAAGTTCATGGTTCATATTTCATATTTGCAGTCCACGATTGTGAGGTCGCATACGTATGCAGCATAAGAGTCTTTTGGATAATCTGCTTACAGTTTAAGACTGGAATGTAGTTGTGTGATGAAGTGTTAAGTGCAGTGTATGGTTCATGCTGCAACCCCAAACATGATTAGTTAATTATACTCGTGTTCAGAAAAGACAGAACACCTTGAACTACTAGAGATAGGACATTCATATTCGCAGGACATGTACATTAGTATGTTTCGCTTAAATGATCAGCATTTAATTCATCTCGCTTCAGCATGTGTCCTGTTGCCTCGTAGGCACAGCGTCTGCCATGCATGGTAGCATCGACGCATATAAGGCGCGAATGGCGTCCTGTGGTATAGCCATCCATGCTCCATCCACCTGGTTGCAAAGTTCATCTGTGTGATTGGCATTGGGTCATAGCACAATACCCCTTTGTTTCACCGTATTCCACACATTTTCGATTGGTGACAAGTCTGGTGATCTGGCAGGCCAGGGAAAATTGCTAACATACTGTGACATCAAGAACGTACGTGTTCGTGCAGCAGTATGTGGTCGTACATTGTCTTGCTGAAATAAGGCGTCTGAGGTATTGCACAGAAAAGGTATGGTTATGGCTCGCAGGACGTCATTGACTTAGGTCATACTGGTCACAGTGCTCCGGACACACAACAATGTGGTTTGTGGTTGTACCCAATTGCACCCCACACCATTAAGGACTTGTGTTACCGCTGTATGTCATGTGTGAATGCAGTCACTGTGGTGCCGCTGCCACTGAATACGGCGAACCTAACTGCGCTCAAAATTTTCTGACAAACAGAACCTGTATTTGTCCGAAAATACTATCTGATGCCATTCCTGTCCACAGTGACGCCGTTCCATACACCATTGCTGTGAAGCATGTTTCTGCACATTCATCAAAGATAGACGGAGAAGTGGCATACGCGCAAGTAACCCATTGAGTAATAAACGGCGACGGCTTGTCAACCCTGATAGTGTGCGATGTGCTGCACTGCTCCACTGTTGCGCCAGAGCCGAGGAGGACGCAGATCTGACCTGCAATGCCATTCGGATGAGGTGTCGATCTTCTTTGGGGGTGGTCAGGGTGGTGCGACCTGACCCATCTCGTCGTGTTCTACAGCCCTCCGTGAACCATTCTGCACCCAGTCGTTGCACTGCTGAAATACCCGTGCCACATGAGCAGCAGTTTCCGGATGGATCAATCACATTCTCTCATGCCAATAATGCGCCCTCTTTCAAAGTCGCTGATTTGACGGTGCGGTTCGCGCATACGTCTGCGAAGTATCCTGCACGTCTGCTCAAATCCTACTGATCCATTACCTTCGGTCTATGGCGACAATAAGTGTCGCAAGCACATTTTACCGGTAGATAGCGTTACGCCGAGATAACGATGTTGCCCTTGATCCCGCGGGCCGACATGGTCCATATGTTAATTCTTTCTGCAGAACATACTAACGGTACATGTTCTGTGAATATTAAAGTATTGTCTCTAGTCGTTCAAGGTGTTGTGTTTTTTTTTTTTTGTTTTTTTTGTTTTTTTTTTTTTTTTTTTAATACGAATGTATATGGCTTCCGTTTTAAAACGGCGTGCGCTCTTTACTGACAAGAACCAGTCGTTGAGGAATCCTTTCACGATTCGCCTTCCAACCATACCTCCGTATCCAGATCGCGCGAGTCGACGACCTGCGTTTCGATTTAGGCGAAAGGGACATCATCTGAAAGAAGCAAGCTAGTGGATTTCAGATCAACAACTGCGAGATATGAAGGGCGCGCACATCTCCAACGACGACCTCACCTTTGCTGTGGCACTAATTGTCAGACTGTTACCTGTGTTGCCAACGGAAGGGAAAGTGTTGTAACCATCACAGTGGTGTTAGATAAAAACGTCACTACTGCCCATGCGCCGACACGAATTACAAGCCACGCTCTAGGCAGATACACTGTCCAGTAATCTTCACTATTACAAACAAAAAAAAACAAAAAGAAATACCGAGCGAGGTCGCGCAGTCGTTAGCACACTGGACTCGCATTCGGGAGGACGACGGTTCAGTCCCGCGTCCGAGCATCCCGATTTAGGTTCTCCGTGATCTCCCTAAATCGCTCCAGGCAAATGGCTCCTTTGAAAGGGTACGGCAGACTTTCTTCCCCATCCTTCCCTAATCCGATGAGACCGATGACCTCGCTGTTTGGTCTCTTCCCCCAAACAACCCAACCCCAACCCAAAAATTTTTTCAGCCAACAGAGTTCAAGGTTGTTCGGTCGCCTGTGAAATATATGACCGTGTAAAATGGTATCAACACAGTGTAATAATCACCGGTTCAAGAGATCAGCCTCCTACGGGTTGTCGACATCCCTCTGTGACCTTCAAAGGCCGAACCAGCGAACTCCGTCGAGCGCCGTCGTCTAAAGAAAAACCCGGCTTTTCGCAGCGCACTCCCAGAGACGAGCTTTTATCAACGCTCCCTCAGGCGGTACACTGTGGCATACGCCACTGCCGCGGCTCGCATATCGCCTGGGCGCAGCTTCTAATGTGTGACGTCTCCTACGGCACATATAACTTTCGCTGTACTGAGACGAGTTGCTCCTTTCGTTCGTAACTCGCCGTCTTTCCACATACTTCAAACAGGCCCTATTTCTCACCCTGCGATTGCTATATTTTTGGAGGCGTGAAGAAATAAAATAGCGGCTCCCTATTTACCTCGGACGAAGCGGTGCACGCCTCGCCACAATCACAGTTCCATAGGCAACCACAAAAAATCTGACGTGAGGGTATTCACCGTTGTCTCATGATTATGTTATGGCGATTACTTTTGAAATGATAAACTGGTTACTTAATGTTTTTTAATCCGTTTCGTTTCCATTTGAGTGCCCCTTATAGCTAGCTGGCTGGGCGCCTGGCGCACCGCTCCACTAAGACGACCTTATCCTTGGGCGACAGGAGCGCGTTTTTGCCGGACTCGTCCGCAAGTCCGGAGCTTTCAGCGCTCTCGACAACTTGTTGCTGATGTCATCAGTCAGCACAGTGAGTGAGGGAGATGACAGGCGGCCTGTGTCAGCTCGGAGCACGTCGCCACTACATTCTCGCCAACTTCCTGCATGCACTCTGCACACTGTTTTGATTGCGTTTGTTTGGGATTCTTCCAAGGGCGCCAAATATTTACCCCAACGATACGCACTCCACGCTCTCTTTACAGCTTTCGGCAAATATACGAAGGTCGCTATGATGTACGCTGATACGTAATAAAACTACGCATGACATTCTGACGTGTGACGAAACCCTATTGGCATCAGGTATCCTAGAGTTTCCTACAGTCCTACATGTAAATAATTCTGCCCCCGTTGTTCTTCTAAGGCAAAGGCAACGTGGAGTGTCACCATTATAAACGTAGATTATCTGGAAACGGAATGCATTAAGAAGACCACGCCGTGGTTCAGGTCGAAAAAAATCAATTTTCGGTTTTCATCAAATTTCGGTAGATTAAGCTTTTATTTAAGTATTCTGAAAAGGATGTTGCTGAAAAAATTTCTTTCGAACATTTAAAGAACATTTTCCTACCATGTGTGTTTATGTGCAACGCCCACTTTTCTGTCACCCTCTTTTCTGCGTATATTTTAGATCTTTATATCCCTTACATTGCAGGTTTTTTTCTCCCGAGTGTGTTGGCTATCCTTGGAATGCAACGGTCGGTATTCTTTTGTTTCTGATGTTTGTAAACAACACGCTTTGAAACACGTGATTAGTTTTGTTCAAGAGTGGTTGCGAGTAGTTGTTATACTTACGTTTGCAGTGCTTGTTTACGTGTGTTTTGTTGTGTTTATTGAAGATAAGAAAACGTAAAGGCGTTTTCAAGAACCGACAATTTAGTGGAAATAAGTCTGGAAAGCTTTCTGTATAAGAGGTTATATCGCCTGGCAACCATGTTTCTAATTGTAATTCTTCAACAAGTGCATTATCAAAGAAGCTATTTCAAGAGAGTTACAAGGAATTTACTGTAAGTGACAAGGGGTGCAGAAGACTGAGAAAACTAACTATTGATATTAGAGGAAAACATTAGAAGATGGAAAATTGTTGACCGGGCAGGGTCGGTTAACTAGAAATGAAATAGAAAACTTGCAGGTGTACTATGGGCAGGCCATTAGGTGAAATAAAGAAAATCTGGAGGCAATGAAGAGAGATGTTTGGGCTATATTGTTCCATAAGTCCTCTACTGGTGATAAGCCATGTCGTCGATTGTGTCCATCAGGAGAAAATTTGTGGTGCAAATACTGAAACGTCCATGAAACGACCCCTTAAAAAAATTTTACAAGTCTGTGCTTAAACTGGCACACAATATTTTTGGCGCAACGCAATATGACTTTCAATAATCCCTACAAGAGAATGGCCCTAACTAAATTAATCTATACGTTTCACAAATCACTTACCTCACAGAAATCATCGTTACTCAAACTACTGCAATACAGAAAGCGCCAATACTGCTAGCTAAATAAAAGATTCAAACTACGGAAGGCACTAACTACTGATAGGTATAGTTAGCAAATGAAAGATTTTAATAGAGAACAATGTATTTACCTTAGTAGTCATAATATATATAGCAGTTCATGACATCCATTCTTACAAATTTCAAAACTTCGCCATCTCTCTCCCCACATCCATCACTGCTGGCGGCTCACCTCCAACTGCCTAACGCTACGCGCTGTTAACATCCAGCTGCCCAACACTACAATGGCGAGTATTACAACAATGCCAACCAGCCACTGACTGCACACAGCACAGCCAGTGATTTTTCATACAGAGCGCTATGTGGCGTTACCAATAAAAAAAACCTAAACAGCCTACTTACAATACAATAGGGCTCAGGCAACTGAAGAACCTTATTCTCACAGCATTCTCTTCCTACTGCTGTTATTACAGCAATTAAACCTATTTTCAGAGACTTGACTCATCCTGGCCTTCTAAGGAAATGTCTGCATGGGCAGAGACAGAACCCAAATGAATGTTTTAACAGCATAATTTGGAACCGCCTTCCAAAAACTGTATTTGTAGGCATGCATACATGATGCTGTTATCACATTCAGTTGTGGTAATATTGGAAAGTGTTGGGTACTGAAAAAGCTGTGTAATTAGACCTGGTGAAAATATGATCACTGGGCTGCAACATTGCGATAATGTGAGGATAGCCGATGCAGACAGGTCTGCATCTAACATTTCCAAGAAAGCAAGACGAACATCCAGGAAGGTGAAAAAGAAGCTGGAAGACCTGCTAGAGGCCAAAGAAGGACCATCATATGCAGCAGGACAGTTTTAATTAACTGTAAGTATCAAATTTCGAAAGTTTTTTCTTTAAAGTCAATTTCCCACAAACTAAAATTTTCAGTACATATGCCCCATTATATCAGAAACTATCATAGATAAATGAATGAAATTTTCCGTGACTCTGCATAACATAAAAAGCCACCTCTGGTACTACATTCATTAATATTCCCCATTAGGAAGTTCACAAAAAAAAATTTACTTCAGAAAAAACTTGATATTTTTTGTTAACAAATTTAAAAAAAGTATTTCTTAAAAACTATAAAATGGATAAAGTGGATAAAAGTACAGTTGACTCTATTAGCATCATGTAACATACAGTAAAAATATTAAGGTCCTGTATCAAATAGTTTTTTTCAGAAATGGGTCAAATACTTGCCTAAATTAACATGGGCTAGATGGGCAGGGTGTGGTCCCCTTAAAATGCATTTACAAGGGCAGTGTTTCATGGCAGCGGGTGGCCACATTGGTGTCACAGTAAGCATTACCCAATGTACAGGGTGTCTAGCGAAGAAGTACCGCTTGGTAATTCTAGGCTCATTAGACCGAAGTATTGGGAATCTCTAGCATTTTTAATTGTAAATGTGAGAAAGATCAACTTCCTCTCTCAGGAAAAAGTCTGAGGGTAATAATAAATGAAAATATAATTTGGACTGAGCACTTAACTGCAGTGTGCAAGAAGGCATCAACATTTCTCCATCATGCCCTACAAAAATATAAAAAACTCTCCCCCCTTAATCTGAAAAATAAACTTGTACAAACACTTACACTTACAGAATGAGATTTTCACTCTGCAACGGAGTGTGCGCTGATATGAAACTTCCTGTCAGATTAAAACTGTGTGCCGGACCGAGACTCGAACTCGGGACCTTGCCTTTCGCGGGCAAGTGCTATTCCATATATATTTTTTTCTTTTTTTTCATTTTGTTCGTTGTTGATCGTTGTGTTTGGTTGTTGCAGACGTCACATGATATCCACTCAAGTTCGTTTGTTGATCTTTCCACTCAGTTTTTTTTTTTTTTTTTTATTACACAGGCCAACTGGCTCTCTGACCGAACATGCTGAGCTACCGTGCCGGCAACATCTGAGCTACCCAAGCACGACCCACTCCCCCTCCTCACAGCTTTACTTTCATTCACACTTCCAATTATTGATTAGAGTGATGTTATCCTGCAAGGCCTTTCTCAGGAACGCTTACAGCGCCTGGAACTGTTTATGGACGCCAGTGTCCGATATACCTATGATGTTCGACTCTGATCATATTTCACCATCATATGCACAGTATCCTGACTGCCTGTAGACGAGCGCAGAGATTTCCATATCCTGTCTCCTCTACTGTCTTATCAACGTACACTGTCCCTCGTATCTCACGTCGAGCTTAACGCTTTTGACGTAAAGGGTTTTCTGTGTATCGTACCACGTCATAAAGTAAAAAAACTGTATTGGAGAAACCAAAGTTTCGGCCACGGTTGCTGTGGCCTTCTTCTGCGATCAGTAGACCAAGAAGAAGGCCACTGTAACCGCGGCCAAAACGTTGGTTTTCCCAGTACAGTTTTTACTTTACGACCCTGGCCGCAGAAGCCTATGCAGTTATCTTGACGCTTTTGTCTGAACAATACAGCAGAAACACCCTGTCCTATCAGAGCAAAGCCCTCCATCTCTCGGCCACTTACTCGAAGTCCTCCTCAATAGCAGGAACCAGACTCTGGAACAACCTCCCTCGTTATATGAGAGAACTGAGTAACATCTCCAGCTTCAGAAGACAGTTAATGTCGTTTGTTGGGCCTGGAGGTGGATACCCAAGAGTTGGTGGTTCCAAGACAGAAAGGAAAAATAATGAGATGTGCGCGTATTATTTGAGTAATACCGTTTGCTTTACTTGAGTAACAGCAAGTCCAGAATACAATCAAAACAGATCCGTGAGGCAAGTAGGTTCCTCATACACAATAATGACAGAGGCTATGATAACGCTCCAAGCTCGCAGACAGAACACAATGTACAAAGACTGGCCAGCGGTCGGTGTGGCCTTTTCTTAAGTCGGCTCTGTGGTGGCGCTGGCCGCGCGTACTCCAGAGCATGTGTCTCGAATCCGCCCGCACATTGGCGGAGCAATGACATGGGGTACTGCCAACTTCTTGACCTCGACTGCACGCCGCAGTATCGAAAGCGCACGATACCACAAATGACATCTATATTAAAGCAACAATAATCTCCCATGTCCCTGTTACCCCTTTACATCCTCCTTTCCCACCAAATCTCCCTCATTTTCCAGTATTCCTATCTGGTGCAGTCTTCTCAAGTTTCCTTTCCCCAGAACTCATTGTATTACAAAATGTCAATTTCTACATTTATAGATTCTTTTTATGTCTGTCACTGTCATTAATGTTATTATATACATTGTTGTTGTCATTGTTATTGCCATAATAATTATTATTATTAAATTATTGTAATTATCATAAGCAGTGGCAGCAGCAGCACCAGAAGTAGTGCCAGAGTGAACTTTATTAGTATTACTTACTCACATTAAATCTATAGACATTCAAATCATTTTAATTGTGTTTGCCATATTACAATTGTTATTTTTTACGTAACTGTGATGTAAAGGAGGTACTATATGCGTGAAGCCCTCGTCTGATGTAAGAGAAAGGCTGATGACGCCAATCAGAGCAGTATAAATAAACAAATGCAGGAGAGCTGTATTCACTTCCAGTAGCACGCTTTCATCTACTTCATGGCACTACGGTGGTCCGTGTAGACAGTTGTGGCTCTGAGATGAATTGCTGCAAACACTGTCGGGCAACATTGACTGACAAGTGGCTAAAACTTTTGTGTGTGTGGGAGGGGGGGGGGGAGGGAGAGGGGAGGGGGGAAGGGGGGAGGGAGGGCAGGATTGCTGAGCAACATGTGGACAAAATAGCGTCTCTACTGTCTGAGTAAACGTACCTTAGTGCATAGAAAAATTTCTGGAACAACATATTTTCGTATTGACTTTGTACACGTGGTGAATTTAGCTTTGTGGTCCTTTTACACTCAGTAGCCACCGATGCAAACACAAAGACAGTGTAGGTTAAAGCCGTTACATTCCAATCCTGAGAAGATAGTCTGCCTGCTCTCTCAACGACTTTATAACCACCACCTAGAATTCGTTCTACTTTAGTAAACAGCGGAAATTTTGGGGTCTGGATCGTCGACGGATGCGCCAAAACTTTCCAGGCTACGACACTTCCTGTGGTAATGTGGAGTATGCCGCCAGACATTATCGTGTTGTAAATTAATTTCCGCTGTGAGGAAGGAAGGGAAGGAAGGTCTAATCGACCATTGGAAGAGATGTTAATAGAGATGGAGCCAAGAGGGCCCATATGATCGTATAAATGGGCGGAGGTAAGACCTGGGGGTATGGAATATCTGCAATAATTTCAAAGAAGAGTGCCGACATAAAGAACCCATGAAAAAGTTTCAGTTCGCAAGATGTGATAAACCTGTGTAGTACTAACTTTTAAATCATTGTTTTCAAAGAAAGCTGGGGGTGGGGGATGGGGAGGGGAGGGGGAGGGGAACGCAAGTTTAACAAATCGGTCGTGTCCTTCACAAAGGAACCAGCCTTGAACGGTTCAGGAAAAGAAGGGATGACCAGGCGCTGGTTTGAAGTTCGGTCCTCCCGAATAGATGTTCAGTGCTTAAATCACTCGGCAGTTCCTGCTACAAAATCCCTCACTGTTAATTATAGTTGGCTCTACGCAAAGTTTGTTACATATTAAAGTAAAAATTAAAGCTATATTTCGATTAAAATTACTTTATGATCGACGTTTCAGCTGTTGACTTGGGCCGGCCAACCGCTTGCCAATCGCAGTTTCTTCTCTAGCGCCATGTGCCCGCTGTGTTGTCTGTTTTGTAGGGACGAGTAGCGCCTTGTGAAGTGTGGCTGAATGCATGCTGGCCATATTGCCCCTCACCACTGCAGTCTGTCAATCACAAAATAAATTTAATGGTAGTGTAACATGGCCTGGAGACAACAATTCAATAGGAATTATTTCGCATGACTGTCTGAGACGAAAATGAGTGTGACGGCGAAAACTTAAGCAAGCTACGTCGCTTATTGTGATATGTAGAATAAGCTACGACCGTCATCGCACACGCCGTATGATTCTCTCTCTGCATTGGTACTACGCAAATTTCGGGTTTCATACGCTTGTACAATGAGGCTCAGACGAACTGCAACACACGGTGAACACAAAAGAGGTATCACCTACCGGGAAAAGATAACATTGGCTGATTGGACTGATTGGTCCCTGACGATGGAGGAATATTCCAAGGCGAAGCAGTGCCTAATAAAATGTGATACCAAGCTGTGGCAGCAGAGTGGGAGAATGATTCGGCAGTGGGTACATTTTACTGAGTCGACCGTTGGCTTTGTTCCTGAGGTCTCAGATCTGCCAAGTTAGAAAGCGATCTAGCGTGACACCAGAATTTCACCCAGCGACATTACATGGTACAGGGTTGCGTGCGGTGCCCATGAATGTAGCACTCCCGGGATGGTGCGACGAGTGGCTAGCAAGAACTGCATATGTCATGAAACATACAAACAAAGAAACCTGTCTTTAGTACATGAAGAACACAATAGAATAATAAACACTGTTTCACTGACCCCACGTTGATTTCTGCGGTTGTGTCACGCTGTGTTGCATGTCTGTTAGCAGTGACTACCATGCGCAAACGCTGCTGCTCTCAGTTGTGAAATGGTTCAAATGGCTGTGAGCACTATGCAACTTAACTTCTGAGGACGTCAGTCCCCTAGAACTTAGAACTACTTAAACCTAACTAACCTAAGGACATCACACACATCCATGTCCGAGGCAGGATTTGAACCTGCGACCGTAGCGGTCGCTCGGTTCCAGACTGTAGCGCCTAGAACTGCACGGCCACTCCGACCGGCCTCAGTTGTGAAGTAAAGGTTGTCGGCCACTGCACTGCCCATGCTGACAGGTCGCGCCTGAAATTTGGTACTCTCAGAGCACTCTTGACACTGTGGCTCTCGGAGTATTGACTTTCCTAATGATTTCTAAAATGGAATGTCCCATTTGTCTAGCTCCAACTACGATTCCCCGTTCAAAGTCTGTTAATTCTCGTCACTTCGGAAACCTTTTCATATAATTCACCTGACTAAAAATGGCACCTCCTCCAGAGCTCTCCCCTTTTATACCATGCGTAAGCGATACTGCCGCCATCTATACGTGCGTATCGCAGTTCATTACCTTAGTGCGTGACTCATTTAACTTGAAAATGGACAACACCTGAAAGCAAAAAAGCATACGGCGTGTGCAATGACGGTCGTAGCTTACTCTACGTATCACAATAAGCGACGTAGCTTGCTTACGTTTCGCAGGTTCGAATCCACACAACCGCAGAAATCAACATTAGACGTACGACGAACGATATGTGGCGAACTGTGGTGTTAATGGGCTACGGCAACAGACGATGGACAACGCTTAGAACGCCTCTCCTGGGCTCGTGACCTTATCGTTTGGCACTAGACGACTGGAAAACCGTGGCCTCGTCATATGAGTCTTGATTTCAGCTGGTAAGCGCTGATGATAGATGAGCCGTGGTTGGCTCATCCTATGCATTGGATTAAACCTTGGTTGCTATTCTGTGTTTAGTCTCCCACAGTTATCCCGATTATAGTTTCCGACTGGGCTGTGTGTGGGCAGTTGGTCGTTTGGCGTTAAGCAGTGAGGATTATGGCCTGGCCCTGTGGCGGCCTCTATGCGGTGACGTAGTGTGTGGTGCTGGTCCCATTGCTACGAGGTCCGTGGCTCACCGATCCTGAACATGAAAGTTGAGTTTTGACTTTTATTCTACCAGCAAGTCACCACTGTTCATATTGTATCGTTTAGAGTTCGTTGTCAGCTATTGGGATATTTCCGCGAACAAAAACGTGTGTTTTTAAGTTGGCAAATTTTAGTCACCATCCGGTGGAGTTTAACTGTACTCGGTTATTTGAATTGAAGTGCACCAGCGGAATCTTCTGCATTGTGGGCGTTAACGTTCGTGTTACGTGCCCTGGCCGTTGACTTAAATTCACGCAGTGCATTTTCCTTATCGTGTTTCGCTGTCCAGCACGGTGTGTAGTTTGACAGCTCAATGTATAATTGCTTGTGGGCACCAATACCTTCTACTTTGTTCCGTTGAACTCCCTGTTGTGTGCTGGTCGGGTGAAGCGGAGGTTATCTTGTCAGTGGGTCCGTTGACTGTCTGTCGGTTGGGGTGTCGTCGGATCGATGATGAATCTCACCTAAGCGAGCGTTAGTGTTTGAATTCCAGGCCGACCCTCAGAACTTCTGAGCGCCCTTGGGTCTACCGCCTTTTCTTGTTTGTTCTTGTTGTTTGTACTTGTATGGCATCTAGCCGATTTTTAGATTAAGATTGTTTTGTCCTTAAGGCGTCAGATGGTTTGGGCCTTCAGCCTAATTTAAGAATTGTTTTACGTAAAGCTTTTGGCATTTTAAAAATTAATGTTATTGAGTCTTAAGTGTTGGGTCTTCAGTCGATTTTAAATTTGTTTGCTCTTGAGGTGCCAGATTCTTTGGGCCTTCAGCCTAATTAAGGAACTGTTTTAAGATAAGGCTTTGCGTTTTAGATTTCTGATTTTGGTTGAGCTCTAAGTTTTTAAATTAAAGTGGTCTTGCCCTTAAGGCATGAGATTGTACGGCGCATTCAGCAGCTAATTAAGTTCCAAAACTAAAGCTTTTTTAAATAAAAGTTGTATGTTCAAGTGTAGCTGACAGCCGCCTATTTTGGCTCCTTTCCCCAACTTAGACTACCTGTCCTGTCCTGTCCTGCGGGTTTAGTAGGGCGTCTCAATAGGGTTCGAGTGTGTCGTAGGCTCTACTAAGCAGTGGACCCAAGTTGTCAACAAAGTAGTGTGCAGGCTGGTGGTGGTTCACAATGATGTATGCTATTGTTACGTGGAATGAATCCTCTGGTCCAGCTGAACCGACCATTGACTAGCAATGATTATGTTCGGCTACTCGGAGGTCATTTGCAGCCATACATGCACTTCTTTTTCCCAAACGACGATGGAATGTTTATCGATGACGGTGCGCCGTGTAACCGGGCCACAATTGTTTGCGATTGGTTTGAAGCAAGTTCCGACAGTTCGAGAGAATGATTTGGCTTCCCAGATCTCCCGACATGAATCCCATCGAACATTTATGGGGTATATTCGAGAGGTCAGTCCGTTTAGAAAATCCTGCACCGGAACTGCTTTCACCATTATGGACAAATATAGACACAGCATGGCTCAGTATTTCTGCAGGAGACTTCCAACGACTTGTGGAGTAAAGAACCATGTCGAGTAAATGCACTACGCTGGGTAAAAGACGGTTCGATATGATATTTGAAGGTATTCCATGACTTTTGACGCCTCAGTGTACACACACTATGCGTAGGTCTCATACAACTAACCTTCTGATTTGTCGAAATAATGTTTTGCTGCGTAACGTTTTTGTAACCAAACTGAATGACATACAACAATGGACTGCCAGACGACAACAGTATTGACAACATTTGGTCTTAAAAGACGTATACATATTTCTACGAGTCGTACTTCACTAGGAAATAGGTGACTCCTGAAACCACCAGTGAATCGAAACAAAGCTTGTGCAGAAATATTGTGTTAAACCGCTTTTAAAGTAATACTGATGAAGAACAAAATATTTTTTCATTAGTTTTCGTTACGTAATAGCGTTGAGCAGTCGTAAAATTTGCTGCTTTGAAGAGGGCGCCGCAGCACATAGTGCAAAGCAGTCGCCTTCCGTTCCTGGCGGTGGCGCCGCTGTGGTAATCGCAGCTTTGGTGTCTCCCTCTGGTGGAAAAGGGGAAAGGTTGCCTGTTCGCGTGCATTTAAGGGGCGCTGTGAGCTCGGCAGGGGCCCCCCACCCTCACCTGCCTTGGCCTCACCATTGACCGTCACGTCACCTGGATCCCTCGTCTCCGCTCCATCCAATCCAAAGCCCACCACCGCCTCCGACTCCTCAAACTCCTCTCTGGCCGGACATGGGTGTTGCACCCCTCTACCATCCTCCACACCTACAAATCCTTAATCCGTCCCATCCTCTGCTGTGCCAGTCCTGCATGGATATCTGCCCCCCCCCCCCCCCCCCCAAATTATATAGGTCCCTCCAGATCCTTGAGCGTCATGCACTCCGCCTCGCATTCCGTATACACCTCCCGTCCCCCACGCGGATCCTCTATGATCTCATCCCTTTCCCCCATCTGCTCCTATTCCTCGAACATATCCGCATCCTCTACACCTCCCGCCGCCTTGTACCCCTCACCCTCTGGTTGCTCCTCTCCTCTCCCATCTCCGCCCCCTACCACGTCTTCACTGTTGTATCCCCCCTACCCTCCATCTATACACCCTACATCTCCTTTCCCAAGGTGGCTTTCATCAACTCCCCCACCCAGATGATGCCCTCTCTTCCCCCATTTATCAACTCTAATCCTCACTCCCCCTCCTTTCCTCTGTCCTTTTCCTGGGCTCCCTCTCCCCCCTTCCTTCCTCTTTTCTCCCCACCTCCCCTCTCGCTGCCCCCTTCCCTCCCCCGAGTCCTTTTGCATTTCCCTCCTCTGCCTCTTCTTATTCCCTCTCGCATCTGCCCTGCCCCTCTCCCCTCTTATGAGTCCTCTCCCTCCTTGGTTCCTCCCCTTTCGTGTTCTCCTCTCCTCTCCTCCCTCCTTGTTTTTTCCCTCTTCCAGGTCCCACCCCCCATCTGCCTTTGGCTCGGATGTGTCATATTTGTGCCACCATTTTCGTGCAGTGTTTTCCAGTGTGTTTTCCAGTGAGTGTTCCGTGGTGAGTCTTTAGGGACTTGTAGCGAACAGCCATCATATTGTCGCTGGGTGTGATTTTTTTTAATCTCTTGCGAACAGAAACCAGACTGTCGCCATGTTTTTTAATTGTGTGTCTACTATGTTATTTGTCCGATTCCAGTGTATTTTAGCGACATTGACAACCCCTTTTGCTTTCTGTTTTAATTTTCCGCATTTTTACGCCGTTTTACACTTTAAGTCATCATTTTATCGCCTGTTTTTCCTTGTTTCTTTCTTCTTCCTCTTCTTACCAAAACGTCTGTAGGCTGTAGAGTAGCGTACTAAGCTGCTGCCAGCCCGTCCCTGTTCGGGAGAAATTGAAAATCAGTAAAGAAAAAAAAATCGGCAGGGGGGTCAGTCTGAGTCGGTTAGTCGGTCAGTCGGAGTGAGGCTAGGTCAGTCTCGCGTCACTAGTTGCTGGTCTGTCTCTCGTTCGGCATTTGTGCGGCAGTTAGTGTCTGTCTGTCGTCGGAGTGCGAGTATGTCCGTCGTTTGGATCAAACTTTAAGCCAGAAAATAAGAGTCATGCCACTCCGCCAGTAACAGAACTCAGCTACTGGTCGCCCGGTCGGGGCTGAGTTCCTGCATCTATATCTACATCTACATCCATACTCCGCAAGCCACCTGACGGTGCGTGGCGGAGGGTACCCTGAGTACCTCTATCGGTTCTCCCTTCTATTCCAGTCTCGTATTGTTCGTGGAAAGAAGGATTGTCGGTATGCCTCTGTGTGGGCACTAATCTCTCTGATTTTATCCTCATGGTCTCTTCGCGATATATCCGTAGGAGGGAGCAATATACTGCTTGACTCTTCGGTGAAGGTATGCTCTCGAAACTTCAACAAAAGCCCGTACCGAGCTACCGAGCGTTTCTCCTGCAGAGTCTTCCACTGGAGTTTATCTATGATCTCCGTAACGCCTTCGCGATTACTAAATGATCCTGTAACGAAGTGCGCTGCTCTCCGTTGGATCTACTCTCTCTCTTCTATCAACCCTATCTGGTACGGATCCCACACTGCTGAGCAGTATTCAAGCAGAGGGCGACCAAGCGTACTGTACCCTACTTCCTTTGTTTTCGGATTGCATTTCCTTAGGATTCTCCTAGTGAATCTCAGTTTGGCATCTGCTTTACCGACGATCAACTTTATATGATCATACCATTTTAAATCACTCCTAATGCGTACTCCCAGATAATTTATGGAATTAACTGCTTCCAGTTGCTGAACTGCTATATTGTAGCTAAAGGATAA
The DNA here is from genome assembly GCF_023897955.1 of Schistocerca gregaria. NCBI lineage: Eukaryota > Metazoa > Arthropoda > Insecta > Orthoptera > Acrididae > Schistocerca > Schistocerca gregaria. Next base: position 149,654,654 of record NC_064920.1, read on the forward strand.
AGGATCTTTCTTTCTATGTATTCGCAGCACATAACACTTGTCTGCATTGAGATTCAATTGCCATTCCCTGCACCATGCGTCAATTCGCTGCAGATCCTTCTGCATTTCAGTACAATTTTCCAATGTTACAACCTCTCGATACACCACCGAATCGTCCGCAAAAAGCCTCAGTGAACTTCCGATGTCGTCCACCAGGTCATTTACGTATATTGTGAATAGCAACGATCCTATGACATTCCCCTGCGGCGCACCTGAAATCACTCTTATTTCGCAAGACTTCTCTCCATTGAGAATGACATGCTGCGTTCTGTCATCTAGGAACTCCTCAATCCAATCACACAATTGGTCTGATAGTCCATATGCTCTTACTTTGTTCATTAAACTACTGTGGGGAACTGTATCGAACGCCTTGAAGAAGTCAAGAAACACGGCATATACTTGTGAACCCGTGTCTATGGCCCTCTGAGTCTCGTGGACGAATAGCGCGAGCTGGGTTTCACACGATCCTCATTTCCGAAACCCATGCTGATTCGTATAGAGTAGATTTCTACTCTCCAGAAAAGTCATTATACTCGAAAATAATACGTGTTCCAAAATTCTACAACTGATCGACGTTCGAGATATAAGTCTATAGTTCTGCACATCTGTCCGACGTCCCTTCTTGAAAACGGGGATGACCTGTGCCCTTTTCCAATCCCTTGGAACGCTACGCTCTTCTAGAGACCTACGGTACACCGCTGCAAGAAGGGGGCAAGTTCCTTCGCGTACTCTGTGTAAAATCGAACTGGTATCCCATCAGGTCCAGCGGCCTTTCCTCTTTTGAGCGATTTTAATTGTTTCTCTATCCCTCTGTCGTCTATTTCGATACCTACCATTTTGTCATCTGTGCGACAATCCAGAGAAGGAACTAGAGTGCAGTCTTCCTCTGTGAAACAGCTTTGGAAAAAGACATTTAGTATTTCGGCCTTTAGTCTGTCGTCCTCTGTTTCAGTACCATTTTGGTCACAGAGTGTCTGGGCATTTTGATTTGATCCACCTACCGCTTTGACATCAGACCAAAATTTCTTAGAATTTTCTGCCAAGTCAGTACATAGGACTTTACTTTCGAATTCATTGAACGTCTCTCGCATAGCCCTCCTCACACTACATTTCGCTTCGCGTAATCTTTGTTTGTCTGCAAGGCTTTGGCTATGTTTATGTTTGCTGTGAAGTTCCCTTTGCTTCCGCAGCAGTTTTGTAACTCGGTTGTTGTACTACGGTGGCTGTTTTCCATCTCTTACGATCTTGCTTGGCACATACTCATCTAACGCATATTCTACGATGGTTTTGAACTTTGTCCCCTGATCCTCAACACTATCTGCACTTGAGACAAAACTTTTTGTGTTGAGCCGTCAGGTACTCTGTAATCTGCTTTTTGCCACTTTTGCTAAACAGAAAAATCTTCATACGTTTCTTAACATTTCTTTTTGCGGTTGAAATCATCAGTGCCGTAAACGCTTTATGATTGCAGAGTCCCTGTTCTGCGTTAACTGTTTCAAATTATTCGAGTCTGTTTGTCACCAGAAGGTGTAATATGTTATCGCCACGAATCGGTTCTCTGTTTAACTGCTCAAGGTAGTTTTCAGATAAAGCACTTAAAAAAATTTCACTGGATTCTTTGTCCCTGCCACCCGTTACGAAAGTTTGAGTCTCCCAGTCTAGACGCGTTAGGCCGCCAGTCTGCTCGAGTTGCTCGGGCAACGGTCATTGGCGGTTGGATCGGTCGGTTGGTCTGTCGCGCACTGAGACACAAGATGACTTGTCCGTCTTGAGCATTGGCGCATGTGAGGTCGCCACCTGAGTCCAGTGGGCCGCGGCGTATAGCGAGGGGTAGTGGCTTCGCGGTCGACACGAGAGATACAGGAGTCAACCCACGACATTAGGCTGGCCGGGGCGAGCTGCGACGCCGTGAGACGGGAGATCGGCGCGCCTTCCTGCGTCCGTTGAAGCGGCTGGCAGCGGACGTTTCGGGAGAGTGTTGGTGGTTCTGCGCTAGGTCTTCGCCAGAAATCGCAGTTTATTAGAAGTTAAGTGATTGGTGATATGTTGTTTCATTTACTTTTTAAATTCTACTTGTTTTCTTGGTGAGGCCGCTTTGTTTTGAGGTCGTTTCACCATTCTTCTCCGTTTGCCCTCCCGCGGGAAGGAGGTTACTTATGAATTGGGTGATCCGTTTTTCTCTTGTGGAGTTGGAGAGGATTAGGGCAATCTGCGGTTCGGGTTGTTCAGTGCATAGTTAATGTGTTTGTTTGAGTTGGTAAAATTTCTAGTTTAAAGTAATCTGGTGTGTTGCAGGTTTGCACCAGTGTAGTCTTTCAGATGTTAGTGTGAGCGGTCGTGACTACGGCCGTGTTGAAAGGGAGCGGCAACCTCGCAGCCCGAAGGCTCATGTTGTCAATATTGTTCTTTCTGCCTCTAAATAAAATTGTAACTTGATATTTCGAGGGGGCTTTTCTGCTTACAAATTTTAAACCTGTTTTTGAAAAAGGCTTTTATGAATAAAATTCCCATTTGTTAAAGGTAATTTCATTTTCATCAGTTACTCCCTGGCAACTACTTCCACGCTCACCTAGTGTGATTACATGTGTTAATGTTCGTGATGAATCGCTAGTAAACAAAGTAAATTCTCTATGAAAAGATTTTGAAAGTAAATTCATTGTTCAAGCGTAATAATATGTTCTGGGATTGATGTCTAATCTCAGTTCTATCCATAACATACAGTTTTGTCAGTCTTCGACTTTCTTGTAAAATAGAAAATTAGTAATGCACTTGAGCACTTGTATTTGCGATGAAAAATAGCACCGCCCAAGGTAGCCGAGCGGTTCTAGGCGCTTCATTCAGGTTCGAATCCTGCCTCGACTATGGATGTGTGTGATGTCCTTAGGTTAGTTTGGTGTAAGTAGTTCTAAGTTCTAGGGGACTGATGACCTCAGATGTTAAGTTCCATAGTGCTCAGAACCATTTGAACCATTTGATTTTTGATGAAAAAATAAATTAATTTTTCTTTATGAACGAGGATTATATTGTAGTATAAAGTTGAAGAAAGTTCACAGGAATTATTGTAGACTGGCTTACGTTTCATTTTTCTCTTCTCGATAAGTTATCTAACACATTTCTCCCTGATGAATTGCCTGTTATACATCTCACCGCAGTGCCCAATAGTACGGCCTGATGATACGTGTGCTCCAGCGGTCCGATGCACTTTGATGTCTTCATGAAAGTGTCGACACCGTTTCTCACAAACTTTCAAGGAAATAATCATGAATCAGTTCAGTAACAGATTCTTGAGGCTCATCAGACAGACACAACTACTTTGTCAGCACAATGGCTACAAAAGAAACATAATTTGAGTATTTTTTGTTGCTAAGAACTTTGAAACGAACTTGATTGTGTGTGGGAGGGAAGCCTTGTTATTACAAACTTGATATCGATCATTATTTAGTCTTTATCACAAATTTATTTCAAAGTATGACATGTATGCTTCCTTTATGAAATCAGTACTGTTCCACTGATGTTCCTTTATAACAAACTCGCCACAACAATGGTTCAAATTACTCTGAGCACTATGGGACTTAATATCTGAGGTCATCAGTACCCTAGAACTTAGAACTACTTAAACCTAACTAACCTAAGGACATCTCACACATCCATGCCCGAGGCAGGTCTCGAACATGCCACCGTAGCGGTTGCGCGGTTCCAGACTGTAGCGCCTACAACCACTCGTCCACACCAGCCAGCAAACTCACCAGAAGTGTACTAAAAGCTGTCACGATAATTTTTACACTGACACGCCATTGTTCCATACACATGAGCGAAATTAAAAAAAAAATGTTTATTGTTAGTTGCAAAAATGGTCATAGGGCTCTGGGGTTCAGTGTTCTAAAACAGTAGAATAAACTACTCTAATTAGACAAGATATTTTATTGTTGACGTGTATAATTTATGATTATCTGCTGTGGCACCTAAGATTGACATATTCTTAGCGGAAAATCTTCGCCCAGGAGCGCAAGTTGTAGGCCTAATAGTAGTGGATAGAGGTCCTACAGGTAGTCATTCATTTATCAGACCTTGTGATCTAGAATGCCTGGAAACCAGAAAGTCGCGACATCTAATCCCGGTCGGACCGCAGAATATTTCAGCCTGCCCTTATCCTAGTCTTCACCTCTCAGTGATGTGAAGTTTCGCGAGGAACGGCACATGGTTCGGACTCGACGTTAAACTGTAGGCCTCCTCCCCGCCCCCTCACCCCCCCGCCCCCCCCCCCCCCGCCCATCGTAGTATTACTGGTGTAGATTAGGGACACGCAAGTCGAGTAAGTGTCACCCTCTCGAAAGGCTAACACCACGTCACGGAGCCGCACTGAGTTATATTATCAATGAGATGGCTGGAGACTTTTTAATGGACAGCTACAGGAGTCCTGATACATTAGGCTATAAAATGTGGTAACTACTTTTGCAGCGATTTTACGGGTTTTTAAGCAACATAATCACCGAACAATTATCTGAAATACACTCCTGGAAATTGAAATAACACAGTGAATTCATTGTCCCAGGAAGGGGAAACTTTATTGACACATTCCTGGGGTCAGATACATCACATGATCACACTGACAGAACCACAGGCACATAGACACAGGCAACAGAGCATGCACAATGTCGGCACTAGTACAGTGTATATCCACCTTTCGCAGCAATGCAGGCTGCTATTCTCCCATGGAGACGATCGTAGAGATGCTGGATGTAGTCCTGTGGAACGGCTTGCCATGCCATTTCCACCTGGCGCCTCAGTTGGACCAGCGTTCGTGCTGGACGTGCAGACCGCGTGAGACAATGCTTCATCCAGTCCCAAACATGCTCAATGGGGGACAGATCCGGATATCTTGCTGGCCAGGGTAGTTGACTTACACCTTCTAGAGCACGTTGGGTGGCACGGGATACATGCGGACGTGCATTGTCCTGTTGGAACAGCAAGTTCCCTTGCCGGTCTAGGAATGGTAGAACGATGGCTTCGATGACGGTTTGGATGTACCGTGCACTATTCAGTGTCCCCTCGACGATCACCAGAGGTGTACGGCCAGTGTAGGAGATCGCTCCTCACACCATGATGCCGGGTGTTGGCCCTGTGTGCCTCGGTCGTATGCAGTCCTGATTTTGGCACTCACCTGCACGGCGCCAAACACGCATACGACCATCATTGGCACCAAGGCAGAAGCGACTCTCCATATGCTCTTACTTTGTTAATTAAACGACTGTGGGGAACTGTATCGAACGCCTTGAAGAACTCAAGAAACACGGCATCTAACTGTGAACCCGTGTCTATGGCTCTCTGAGTTTCATGGTCGAATAGCGCGAGCTGCGTTTCACACGATCGTCTTTTTCGAAACCCTACAATTTCTAGTCTCCAGAAAAGTCATTATACTTGAACATAATACGTGTTCAAAAATTCTACAACTGATCGACGTTAGAGATATAGGTCTATAGTTCTGCACATCTGTCCGACGTCCCTTCTTGAAAACGGGTATGACCTGTGCCCTTTTCCAATCCTTTGGAACGCTACGCTCTTCTAGAGACCTACGGTACACCGCTGCAAGAAGGGGGGCAAGTTCCTTCGCGTACTCTGTGTAAAACTGAACTGGTATCCCATCAGGTCCAGCAGTCTTACCTCTTTTGATCGATTTTAATTGTTTCTCTAGCCCTCTCTCGTCTGTTTCGATATCTACCATTTTGTGATCTGTGCGACAATCTAGAGAAGGAACTAGAGTGCAGTCTTCCTCTGTGAAACAGCTTTGGAAAAAGACATTTAGTATTTCGGCCTTTAGTCTGTCGTCCTCTGTTTCAGTACCATTTTGGTCACAGTGTCCCGACACATTGATTTGATCCACCTACCGCTTTGACATAAGACCAAAATTTCTTAGGATTTTCTGCCAAGTCAGTACATAGAACTTTACTTTCGAATTCACTGAACGCCTCTCGCATAGCCCTCCTCACACTACATTGAGCTTCGCGTAATTTTTGTTTGTCTGCAAGGCTTTGGCTATGTTTATGTTTGCTGTGAAGTTCCCTTTGCTTCCGCAGCAGTTTTCTAACTCGGTTGTTGTACCACGGTGGCTCTTTTCCATCTCTTACGATCTTGCTTGGCACATACTCATCTAACGCATATTGTACGATGGTTCTGAACTTTGTCCACTGATCCTCAACACTATCTGTACTTGAGACAAAACTTTTGTGTTGAGCCGTCAGGTACTCTGTAATCTGCGTTTTGTCGCTTTTGCTAAACAGGAAAATCTTCCTACCTTTTTTAATATTTCTATTTACGGCTGAAGTCATCGATGCAGGAACCGCTTTATGATCGCGGTTTGTCACTAGAAGGTCTAACATGTTATCGCCACGAGTCAGTTCTCTGTTTAACTGCTCAAGGTAGTTTTCAGATAAAGCACTTAAAAAAATTCACTGGATTCTTTGTCCCTGCCACCTGTTATGAACGTTTGAGTCTCCCAGTCTGTATCCGGCAAAATTAAAATCTCCACCCAGAACTATAACGTGGTGGGGTAATCTACTCGAAATATTTTCCAAATTATCCTTCAGGTGCTCAGCCACAACAGCTGCTGAGCCAGGGGGCCTATAGAGACATCCAATTACCATGTCTGAGCCTGCTTTAACCGTGACATTCACCCAAATTACTTCACGTTTCGGATCTCCTCCAATTTCCTTCGATACTATTGCACTTCTTATCGCTATAAACACGCCTCCCCCTTCACTATCCAGCCTGTCTCAGCGGTATACATTCCAATCTGAGTTGAAGATTTCATTACTGTTTATGTGTGGTTTCAGCCAACTTTCTGTCCCTAGTACTATGTGGGCATTGTGACCGTTTATTAATGAGCAGTTCTGGGACCTTTCTATAGACGCTCCTGCAGTTTACTATTAGCACATTAATATTTTTATTCCCTGTTGCATTTTGCCTACTCCTACCTTGCCGCGTCTCAGGAGGCGTCTTGTCGGGCCTAGGGAGGGAATTTTCTAACCTAAAAAAACCCCATGTGCACTCCACACGTACTCCGCTACCTTTGTAGCCGCTTCCGGCGTGTAGTGCACGCCTGACCTATTCAGGGGGACCCTACATTACTCCAACCGATAGCGGAGGTCGAGAAAGTTGCACCCCAGATCTCCGCAGAATCGTCTGAGCCTCTGGTTTAAGACTTCCACTCGGCTCCAAACCAGAGGACTGCGATCGGTTCTGGGAACGATACTACAAATAGCTCAGATTCCACCCCGCGAGCGAGGCTTTCTGCATTCACCAATTCCGCCAACTGCCTGTACGAACTGAGGATGACCTCTGAACCCAGACGACAGGAGTCATTGGTGCCGACATGAGCAACAATTTGCAGTGCTCTCTATCGTCGCCGGCAGGGCCTCCTCCACATCTCGGAAGAGACCCCCCGGCAAGCAGACAAACACTGGCCTTCTTCCCCGACCTTTCCGCTATTTTCCTAAGGGGCTCCATCACCTGCCTAACGTTGGAGCTCCCAATAACTGATAAACCCCTCCCCCTGTCTGCCTGCTCGAACCATGCTGAAGGAGCGGCCACATGTCCACTCACAGGCAGAGCGGGCGATGCCACACGGCCAGCCTCCACATTGACCCTTCGCCTTGTGCACCGCGAACGCCGCTGAATCCGCCACTCCCCTTGGGGAGAGGGTGGCCCAACTGCGCCCGGTACCCGCGAAGATGTCTCGACAGCAGGGCAGTGGGTGAAGCATGAAATCTATGGAACAGTATTACTAGCACTCGACAATTAAAGCTTCCTAAAAGCAAAAACACACGGAAGAAGTGACAAGTAAGAAAAATACAGTAAATACTTAAATTAACGTAGCTCGCTGCACAGCAGACGTAACGCAGACGGCAGTTACGACGACACGGTACAACGTATGACGTGTTGGGGTCGCTTGTGTTGCGGTCTGCGAAATCTTGGAGTCATCTTCCTATATTGTGATTAATTATTAAACTGATTGTTGCTTACCAGTGAAGTGCACCGGCGGTATTTCCTGCCCTGTGGCCTTAACGCTCCAGTTACCTGCCATGGTCGTTAGCGTACTTTTCCGCCAGTGTGCCTTTCCTCGTCGTGTTGATGCTGTCCGGCACAGCGTGTAGTTCGACAGCCTTTTAAGTTGTTTGGTTCAAGGGAACTTGGCTGTTTTTAAACGCCAGTTTCTGAAGACGTAGTGCTGTTCGTACCCTCGTCCTCGGCCAATATTTTCCATCGTTGTGCCATTGGTCGGATGGAAGAGAATTGGTTAAATTGTTGGTCGGTCCTTTGCCCGCCCCTAGTTTGGGTTGCCATCCGATTATTTAACTTCGCCGGCCGGTGTGACCGAGCGGTTCTAGGCGCTTCAGTCCGGAACCGCGCGACTGGTACGGTCGCAGGTTCGAATCCTGCCTCGGGCATGGATGTGTGTGGTGTCCTGAGGTTAGTTAGGTTTAAGTAGTTCTAAGTTCTAGGGGACTGATGACCTCAGAAGTTAAGTCCCACAGTGCTCAGGGCCATTTTAACTATTTTTTGATTTAATTTCAACTCTTGGCTGCCTGTCTCACCTCACCTTACGTTTGAGCTACCTTCTCAGGCCTTCCAATGGAACACTTCTGAGCACCATTTAATCTGTTTGTTTCAGATTGTGATTTTGATTTTAGATGAAGTATGAAACATCCCTTTAAAATATTTGTGAATTACTGCGCTGATAAACCTCTTACGTTATTTGATTTTCAAACAGCTGAGCAGAGCTCAACGTACTCAGACATTTCTCTCTTTACTCATTCTGATCAACACTAAACTGACACACAATATTTTTAGGGCAACGCAAACTGACTTTCAATAAACCCTACAAAAGAATGGCCCTGACTAACAATAACCTTTACCTTTCACAAATCACTTACCTCACAAAAACCTTCGTTACTCGAACTACTGCAATACAGCGAGCGCCCCTACTGCCAGCTAGGTAAAAGATTCAAACTACTGAAGGCACTAACTACTGATAGGCATAGTTAGCAAATGAAAGATTTTGATAGAGAACAAACAATGTGTTTACCTTAATAATATTCGAACGTTATTTTTCATGATATGCAGTATTACAAATTTACTCTTTCTGATGGACACACGTCCAGATCGTCCGCTCTCAAAATTCTGCCATCTCTGTCCCCACATCCACCACTGCTGGCGGCTCACTTCCAACTGCGCAACACTACGCGCTGTTCACATCCAACTGCCCAACAATACAACAGCAAATATTCCAACAATGCAAACCAACCACAGGCTTCACACAGTACAGTCAGTGATTTTCATATAGAGCGTTACGTGGCGTTACCAACATAAAAACCTAAACAGCCTACTTACAAGTATTGCGTGAGGCCTTCGACTGTGCATTAATTTAGTTTTTTTTTAATTTTGCGTAAAGGCCTTCAGCGATGTTAAATTAAAATTTTGAACATTGATTTTATTTTAAGAAAGAAAAAAATGTTTGTAATCCAGGCCCTAAGCCGTTAGTTGTTAGATGTGTTATGTGTTGCATTCAGCCAAGTATTTACGTGAACCCCTTTTAATAAGGCCTTCAGCCGTGTGTATTCTTTAAAGGAATTTTTTTTATAAGAAGCAAGGGGTTTATTTTAAATTGTTTGTCTGAATTTTTGTTCAGGCCTTCAGCCATTGTTTCAAATTTGCTTGTGGCCTTCAGCTGTACAATAAGTTAATATTTCTTTAATTAGGCTTTCGGCCATTCTGTTGTAAGTTTAATAAGAAATTTCTTGGTTGGAAAAAATGTTTATTAATGTATTATAACTATAGTTGTCCTTCAGACGTGTAGTTTAGGTCTTCAGCCGCTAATTGTTTTCAACTGCATGTTTTTTTTAAGAAAAAAATTTACCTTCTGTTTTTAATTGCTTTTGGTTTCCAAGCCAGGCCTTCAGCCGTTCTTGTTTTTGGTATGATTTTGGGCCTTCAGCCCAGAAATCTCAAGTTCTTTAACTAGGCCTTCAGCTGCATTGTTTAAATGTGATCTTTTAAAGCAATGTGTAAATGAGTGGTTCTTAGGAAAATGAAGTTGTGTGTTCGATTGTGCAACTCACAGAAACTGTTTACGGTCCCATCCACAATCATAACCTTATCCTGTGCGCTCTCTGAGTACCTACCTACCTGGTTTCGACCACTTCTTGCATGAAATGAGGATTGTTAACGGAAGAGGTTAAATGCTATAAACAAGCCGTTATACCATTTATATCGAGCTCTGATCTTAAATTTTGCTGTAATACTGTTAAATAGTAAGACTTACTAATAGCAGATTAAAATAGAAGATGCAATTATCGTTAGTAAGTACACGAACATCTGCGAGTTAACAGGTTTAGAAACGCATTTTGCCTGCTGAGCTGAGCGAGCGAGCGAGTTCCGACCTACCTTTGTGACGTACGCGCCGCGGCCTCTCGCCCACTGTCATAGTGACGTCACGCTACTATTCAGAGACCACTAGTGGCAGAAGTCCGCAAATACCCTGTAGACATGAAGAATAACGATACAGAATCTCAATAACATTTATTTTATTGGAAAAGCTTTATGAGTTTTCACATAAAAATGCGGAGTCCTTACTGTTCAGCATGCCATCGTATGTCATTGTACGGCATATAGTTCAGCAAATATGAATTCATAAACATTGAGATGTGTGAAAAATGAGATGCGTGAATAGCTAACTTTTCTTAAAACGAATGCTAATTATGCAGACTACACTCATCCTGTTTCGATTTTGAGTTTTTCAGTAGTCTATGATTGAATATACCGGAACTGATAAGAGTGACATAGCTAGAGTTTTATGTTTTCAACAAGAAAGCTTTTACCTGCTAAATTTCAAGAAGGGACGTAGGACAGATGTGCAGAACAATAGACCTATATCTCTAACGTCGATCAGTTGTAGAATTTTTGGAACACGTATTATGTTCGAGTATAATGACTTTTCTGGAGACAAGAAATCTACTCTGTGGGAATCAGAATGGGTTTCGAATAAGACGATCGTGTGAAACCCAGCTCGTGCTATTCGCCCACAAGACTCAGAGGGCCATAGACACGGATTCCCAGGTAGATGCCGTGTTTCTTGATTTCCCAAGGCGTTCGATACAGTTCCCCACAGTCGTTTAATGAACAAAGTAAGAGCATATGGACTATCAGACCAATTGTGTGATTGGATTGAAAAGTTCCTAGCATGTCATTCTCAATGGAGAGAAGTCTTCCGAAGCAAGTGAGATTTCAGGTGTGCCGCAGGGGAGTGTCATAGGACCGCTGCTATTCACAATATACATAAATGACATGGTGGATGACATAGGAAGTTCACTGAAGCATTTTGCGGATGATGCTGTCGTATATCGAGAGGTTGTAACAATGGAAAATCATACTGAAATGCAGGAGGATCTGCAGCGTATTTACCCATGGTGCAGGGAATGGCAATTGAATCTCAATGTAGACAAGTGTAATGTGCTGCGAATACATAGAAAGATAGATCCCTTATCATTTAGCTATAAAATAGCAGGTCAGCAACTGGAAGCAGTTAATTCCATAAATTATCTGGGAGTACGCATTCGGAGTGATTTAAAATGGAATGATCATATTAAGTTGATCGTCGGTAAAGCAGATGCCAGACTGAGATTCATTGGAAGAATCCGAAGGAAATGCAATCCGAAAACAAAGGAAGTAGGTTACAGTACGCTTGTTCGCCCACTGCTTGAATACTGCTCAGCAGTGTGGGATCCGTGCCAGATATGGTTGATAGAAGAGATAGAAAGGACCCAACGGAGAGCAGCACGCTTCGTTACAGGATCATTTAGTAATCGCGAATGCGATACGGAGATGATAGATAAACTCCAGTGGAAGACTCTGCAGGAGAGACGCTCAGTAGCTCGGTACGGGCTTTTGGTGAAGTTTCGAGAACATACCTTCACCGAAGAGTCAAGCAGTATATTGTTCCCTGCTACGTATATCTCGCGAAGAGACCATGAGGATAAAATCAGAGAGATTAGAGCCCACACAGAAGCATACCGACAAACCTTGTTTCCACGAACAATACGAGACTGGAATAGAAGGGAGAACCAATAGAGGTACTCAAGGTACCCTTCGCCACAGGTGGCTTGCGGAGTATGGATGTAGATGTAGAATTTCAAATATTTAACGCATTAAATCATTTGTTAAGTATTCAGGCGTCTGAACTTGTTTTATACATATTAGTTCGTTTATATAAAGAATCAGGTGCGTGTTTGAGTGTCTTTGGGGCATGGGAAGGGTTGATAGGTTATTGGTTATCTCTCTGTTAGCTAGTTTGTCTTTACGCGATTAGCATATTGTTATCCCCAGTAACACAAAAGAAAGAGCTTTTGACCGGTTGCTTGCAAGGGCGTGTAAACAACGCTCATCCCTACTCCACTTCAAAAAAGATTACTGCAGTTCCTCTAGCACGACTAATTTCTATCAGTCGGTTAGGAGCACCAACCGTCAAGAGAAGCGAGCGAGGGATGGGGGAAGAGAGTTCGTCGCTGTCATGCCTGGAAAAGGTAGCACAGAGCGGAGGAAGATTACTACTGTGCGGATGACGTATGTTCCTTAATTTCTGCGGGGCCATTAAGAGCTGACGCACACCTTTAACAGATGACATGTCATTTCTGCTGGCTTGCTCTGGAGGAGTGCCACGAAAAAGAAGGGTACGAAACTTTTCACGAGATGTAAAGCGGCGACGAGAGCGAGGTCATTAGTGTCCGAGATGTTAGTCGTATCTGGCGAGGACAAGAGGTGTAGGGCGGTGTGACCTTGTGCCTGGGAGCCACGGGATGGTCATCTGCGAGAGGTAGCATCACTGTAGCAAGTTTCGCACAACTGGCCACTTTTTCTCACAGCCGACGAAAATCAAGGCAAGGGAAAGCGTCGGAAGATTAGTCTGTACTTTTTATACTGACTGATTCTCCAACGTTTATTTTTCTTTTATAAATTTATGGGTAGTGGTCGAATACGTAAAACAATCTCATCCATTTTGTCATGAAATTTGTACAAGAATGTAGATCATAAATGACCAAACTATATCATAAGCAACGTGCCGTTTACTTCATGTATTGCAGAAGTTAAGAGGAATCTCAAATGGTTCAGTTGGTTCTGAGCACTACGGGACTTCTGAGGTCATCAGTCCCCTAGAACGTAGAACTATTTAAGCCTAACTAACCTAAGGACATCACATACATCCATGCCCAAAGCAGGATTCGAACCTGAAACCGTAGCGGTCGCGCAGTTGCAGACTGTAGCGCCTAGAACCGCTCGGCCACAACCGCCGGCTAGGAATCTCAAAACCTTTCGTCTTGTCATTTATAAAAAGTGATATTGGGTAAGAACTTTTTTAATAACGTAACATAAACAGTATGCTACTAAAGTTTCAGTCCCAACAACTTCACGGTATTTTCTTGGATCTTTTTTTTTTTAAGTACACACATGGTTTGCATACGCATGGTATTCACCATAGAATTTGCGGTTTTATTTCTGTAGCCAATTTCTTTCCTTGTAGCTACGAATGACTTACAGATTATCTATGCTACCATATTAAGATAATTCGTTGTTTAATGTTGTTACCAAAAATGTCGGAAAGTACTTGAATCGGTTTGCTTCAAATTTTTGCACGATACTGTAACAGACGTTCAGTGTACAGTCTGTTATGTTAGTTAACCTTGATCAATTTGGAAGGCGTCGAGTATTTGGGGTCGCACGTAATATACTTAACGCTAATGATAACTGATTACAAAGAGGGGCTGGGTACTATCGCAAGTATAAGTTAACACATTTAAGTAATTTAGTATTTATTAATTTATGATTGTCTATTCTATGAAAGCATGATAGAATTAATCTGACATTTGGTGTATGAAATTTCATTAACAATTTCATACATAATTGAGGCATTCGATTTTGAATTTTAAAAACTGTACTAGGTTCGATCGAAGGGGTTGCAGTTCTCAGGGTGTTCTCAAAATGAGATTTTTATTCTAGATTTACTTTTTGTGTGCTTCACTCTCGAAAATAACTGTTCACAAATGTACCGGCTTGCAGACGGACATGATCTATACTACTGTACCCATGACTGTGCGATAAGGGAATTTGTCTATGGGCAGTTATGATTTGCAAAAGTCCAACATACATACATGATTAAATTTTTCCTTTATCAGGATGCCAGACTACCACTCTATGCATTCTATCTGAAAATCTTCTGGCAACGCATCTGTACTGCTTGTATGGCTGCGTATTTCGTCCCATATTTAGAATTATATTACAATTTTCCATAACTTTACATAAACGGAATTCTGTGGTATTCTCGTTTTTTAACTGTACGTGTGGTGCATACTAATTTCTTGTGCCACAGTTTCGGGTTGCGTGCGGCCTGCGGTGCGTGTGCCCCTGGTATAGGGGTAAAGTGCGTTTGCAAAAGTTTCGACTGTACATTCGTACACTAATAACTATAATTCTCCTAAAGAATAACGCACAGGGTTTCTGTTACAACGACTGCGAGAAAGGAAATGGCGTGGTATGCTCTGTTGTGAATATGTGCGGTTATGTTTCCCCTATTACGGAAGTAGGCCATTTAGACATTAGAGATATTGTTTCCCAAATGCATTCTTCCTCATCGTATACATTTTTAGACAAAAATTACGTGCACAATAATGTGCTGTTTTGTTCTCTTCCTAGCAGTCGTTCTTAACAGTAAACAGGAGAGCTGTATTTATGGCTTATCTACTTTTGACTAAAATACTATCGCAGTACCTGAATAGCCCGAAACTTTGTAATCCCACAAATTCACAGATCTACATGCTTCACAGACAACGTGTCGGTCTTCACTCTCTGTCGTCTCTCTAGATTCGTGCTAACATCGTCGAATAGTGGCATCGCAGCTATTCAAATGTCGAGAAGTTACTCCAACCGGCATCCTTATGTCCAACTGCTCGTCCTCTCTCAAACGCTGACATTTGTGTATTTTGTTAGCGCGCCTGTCCCCGAGGCATAGTTAGCGTCTAACCGTGCACTTGAAACGAAATTCGCAAAGACTTTATGCCCTGTTATCGACATGTCCCTTGTTTACTATCGTCGCCTGCTGTGCGGAGGAATTGCGCTGCAACGCCATACACGCATCCATCTGACGCGAAACTTTACAACTTTGCCGGCATGAATATCAGTTTGTGACCAGTTTGCTTAATCTTTCGTGGTGAGTCACTTTTCTTTTGTCTTACACTGGATAATAGCTCCTGTCAAAACAGTCGGATATACGCTCCAGTGATGACTGTGTTGTGCACCCAGTAGCCATTATGACGATGACGGATGTAATCTGGCCTTCAATACGGATACGTCCATAGCTACCCGCTGCACAGAACTATGACTCGTCCGGGAAGATGACTTGATACCACTCCTGTGTGCATTGTTCTCTGCTGCTCAAGGGAAGCTGGAACAACGTTCGCTATTCTAAATGTCATCACGCTGTCCGTGTGCCCGCGTGCATACTTGCCTTTTTTTAAAACAGGCCAGTTTTGTATCCTGCCTGGAAGGTGGCGCGTGGGTCTGCTCCTGAAAACTGAAGGGTTGGCCGAATGTAGGGAGCTAGGAGGAGCAGGTGAGGTAGAACTCTCGACACTGCACTGTGAACTAAAATAACCTTAACTTCGCGAACAGATGATCACGTAGGTGCGAAGGCGTACATCAAGTTACTAAGTTACAAGTAGTGGTTCGCCCACTGTGAATATAAACAATGTTGCTAGGTCGTCTCTACGGAATCAAATGGGTAGAGTCTGCAGCGGCGCTCGTAGAGCTGAACAGTGCCGGCTAGAGGGCGCTGTTTTCGTTGTCGAAGTGCCAACCTACGAACTTGTACCTACGCCGTAGCACCGTAGCTATCGATACCACAGCCAGTTTCTGAGATCATGGCGAGTGAGGTGGCTGTACGATCCTGCAAGACCGAGCGAACAAAATTTCTATCCTTTCATGTGGTAGTTGTTTGGGCCTTTTAAACGGTGCTCCACGTTCAGAATGGCCCTTCGGAAACCATCGGATCCGTATTGGCGTGACAGTCGTCGGATCGCAATCAACGCGAGCAACAATATTTCGCAACGATAAACCGCAGTCTCGTTTCGGTAGTCCACGACCTGCCGCTGTCGAATGCTAGCACGTGCTAGTAGAACGAAGTTTCTCCTTCTTACACGAGACCGAGCGAGGTGGCGCAGTGGTAAGGCACTGGTTCAAATGGCTCTGAGCACTATGGGACTCAACTGCTGAGGTCATAAGTCCCCTAGAACTTAGAACTACTTAAACCTAACTAACCTAAGGACAACACACACATCCATGCCCGAGGCAGGATTCGAACCTGCGACCGTATCGGTCGCGCCAGAACTGCACGGCCACCAGCTGCCGGCGGTAAGACACTGGACTCACATTCGGGATGACGACGGTTCAATCGAGCATCCGGCCATCCTGATTTAGGTTTTTCGTGATTTCCCTAAATCACTGCAGGCAAATGCTGGGATGGTTCCTCTGAAAGGGCACGGCCGACTTCCTTCCCCATCCTTCCGTACACCGATGAGACCGATGACCACGCTGTCTGGTCTCCTTCCCCAAACAACCAACCAACCAATCTTACACGAGACGGGACACTATGTTCTTACAAAAAAACAAACAAACATTAAAAACTGAGAATTTTGAATGACAAACCTGCTTCGTGATCTTCCCTATATACAGAATTTAGATCATCGGGTACCAACCTTTCTAAGAGCATTACTCGTGAATGCGAAAAGCGACAACTGATCTTAAACAATGAAAAGCATGAGTTTGTCCACAAAAGTATTAAGAGAAACCCGTTAATTTTCAGTTACTCGATAAATCACGCAAATCGTAAAAGTCTGTCAATTCAACTAAATACCTAGAGATAAAAATTAGGAACGACTGATTTTGTAATGATAGATAATTATGATACTGCAGTGTCAGAAAGAAGCACGATGTAATGTTCCTTCATTATGCATGGATTTTTTTTTTGTCATCAGTCTACTGACTGGTTTGATGCGGCCCGCCACGAATTCCTTTCCTGTGGTAACCTCTTCATCTCAGAGTAGCACTTGCAACCTACGTCCTCAATTATTTGCTTGACGTATTCCAGTCTTGCTCTACAGTTTTTGCCCTCTACAGCTCCCTCTAGTACCATGGAAGTCATTCCCTCATGTCTTAGCAGATGTCCTATCATCCTGTCCCTTCTCCTTCTCCTTATCATTGTTTTCCACATATTCCTTTCCTATCCGATTCTGCGTAGAACCTCCTCATTCCTTACCTTATCAGTCCACCTAATTTTCAACATTCGTCTATAGCACCACATCTCAAATGATTCGATTCTCTTCTGTTCCGGTCTTCACACAGTCCATGTTTCACTACCATACAATGCTGTACTCCAGACGTACATCCTCAGAAATTTCTTCCTCAAATTAAGGCCGGTATTTGATATTAGTAGACTTCTCTTGGCCAGAAATGCCTTTTTTGCCATAGCGAGTCTGCTTTTGATGTCCTCCTTGCTCCGTCTGTCATTGGTTATTTTACTGCCAAGGTAGCAGAATTCGTTAACTTCATTGACTTCGTGACCATCAATCCTGATGTTAAGTTTCTCACTGTTCTCATTTCTACTACTTCTCATTACCTTCGTCTTTCTCCGATTTACTCTCAAACCATACTGTGTACTCATTAGACTGTTCAGCAGATCATTTAATTCTTCTTCACTTTCACTCAGGATAGCAATGTCATCAGCGAATCGTATCATTGATATCCTTTCACCTTGTATTTTAATACCACTCCTGAACCTTTCCTTTATTTTCATTATTGCTTCCTCGATGTACAGATTGAAGAGTAGGGGCGAAGGGCCTTGTCTTACTCCCTTCTTAATACGAGCACTTGGTTCTTGATCGTCCACTCTTATTATTCCCTCTTGGTTGTTGTACATATTGTATATGACCCGTCTCTCCCTATAGCTTACCCCTACTTTTTTCAGAATCTCGAGCAGCTTCCACCATTTTATATTGTCGAACGCTTTTTCCAGGTCGACAAATCCTATGAACGTGTCTTGATTTTTCTTTAACCTTGCTTCCATTATTAGCCGTAACGTCAGAATTGCCTCTCTCGTGCCTTTACTTTTCCTAAAGCCCAACTGGTCGCCACCTAGCGCATTCTCAATTTTCTTTTCCATTCTTCTGTATATTATTCTTGTAAGCAGCTTCGATGCATGAGCTGTTAAGCTGATTGTGCGATAATTCACGCACTTGTCAGCTCTTGCCGTCTTCGGAATTGTGTGGATGATGCTTTTCAGAAAGTCAGATGGTATGTCGCCAGACTCATATATTCTACACACCAACGTGAATAGTCGTTTTGTTGCCACTTCCCCTAATGATTTTAGAAATTCTGATGGAATCTTATCTATCGCTTCTGCCTTATTTGACCGTAAGTCCTCCAAAGCTCTTTTAAATTCCTATTCTAATACTGGATCCCCTATCTCTTCTAAATCGACTCCTGTTTCTTCTATCACATCAGACAAATCTTCACCCTCATAGAGGCTTTCAATGTATTCTTTCCACCTATCTGCTCTCTCCTCTGCATTTAACAGTGGACTTCCCGT
Organism: Schistocerca gregaria; assembly: GCF_023897955.1. Classification (NCBI taxonomy): domain Eukaryota; kingdom Metazoa; phylum Arthropoda; class Insecta; order Orthoptera; family Acrididae; genus Schistocerca; species Schistocerca gregaria. The sequence continues at coordinate 149,673,378 of NC_064920.1, forward strand.
TGCACTCTTAATGTTACCACAGTTGCTTTTAATGTCACCAAAGGTTGTTTTGACTTTCCTGTCTGCTGAGTCTGTCCTTCCGACAATCATATCTTTTTCGATGTCTTCACATTCACATCGCTAGCATGGATGTCAGAAGGAATTATGCATCGTGCTTCTTGAGCCGCCTTGCAGCTTGTGTTGGTGCCATTGGTAGGTTGGCATCATGTAATAGGGATAGTGGCGTCTCGTTTTCTTCTTGTGTTTACTGGCGCCACTATGGTTGCTAGCGTTATCTGTCTGCGAGGGGCAGCAGCAGCGGTTACCGTTCTCTAGTTCGGTGGTCCTATCTTTCGACAGACGTGGAGAGTTTTCCGGGTCGGAGTGTGTCGGGGAGTTCGGTTGGGACGGAGCAACAGTGAGGTCCAGCAGAGTGAGCAGATGCTGGGTCTGCTGGCGGCACGCAGGCACTGCCGGATCGAGGGGCTGTAGCTGCGAGGGCCACAACCTCGTCCTCCACCGGACCCAGGACGTTTGAGTTGAGTAAGCATTAGCCCAGTAGTGAAACATCCACTACTTTGAGACCACGCCGCTTGCTATTGCTGCTCGGGTCGCTGAGATGATGAACGACGAGTGGAGTGTTTGGAGGTGGCGAAATTAACTAGCTGTCCTCCACTTCTTACTATGAATCACTGAATTCCTTGTGTTTTTGTTGGTGAAGTTCAACCAGCGGTATTTTTCTGCCTAGTGGCCGCTAATGTCCCAGTTAGGTTAGGGTATTTTTCCGGCAGTGTACCTTTCCTCGCCTTGCCGCTGCTGACCGGTAAGGTGTGTAATTAGGTAGCCTCCTTCATTGTCGGTCGGATATTTTGTTTCTTCTGGACTAGTTTCGTCATAGTGGTTCCTTTTCTTTCTGAGTGTGTAAGTAGGCTGTTTAGATTTTTTTAATTGGTAACGCCACATAGCGCTCTGTATGAAAAATCACTGGCTGTGCTGTGTGCAGTCAGTGGCTGGTTGACATTGTTGTAATACTCGCCATTACAGTGTTGGGCGGCTGGATGTTACAGCGCGTAGCGTTGCGCAGTTGGAGGTGAGCCGCCAGTAGTGGTGGACGTGGGAAGAGAGATAGCGGAGTTCTGAAATTTGTAAGACTGGATGTCATGAACTGCTATATACATCATGACGTTTGAACACTATTGAGGTAAATACATTGTTTGTTCTCTATTGAAATCTTTCATTTGCTAATTATACCTATCAGTAGTTAGTGCCTTCCGTAGTTTGAATCTTTTATTTACTTGGCAGTAGTGGCGCTCGCTGTATTGCAGTAGTTGGAGTAACGAAGATTTTTGGTGAGGTAAGCGATTTGTGAAAGGTATAGGTTAATGTTAGCAAGGCCATTCTTCTGTAGGGATTTTTGAAAGTCAGATTGCGTTGCGCTAAAATTATTGTCAGTTTAAGAACAGTCATGTACAATTTTTCTGAGGGGACGTTTCAAATGATCTAAACACTGGATTCTGAATACGCAGTGCTGTCCGCCGGTTCTGTCTTGCCCGGGTTATTCCAGCACTGCATTGGTTATCAGACAGTAATGTCACAAATTGAGTCAGCCTTGATGCAAACACCGTGTTATTTGTTTGTTTATTTATTTATTAATAACACGGTGTTTGCATCAAGACGGACTCAATTTGTGATATTACTGTTTTCTATGCAAACACGGACCAAATGGAAGAGTTCCAAGATAATATTATTGGTTATCAGACGTTAGGCAGATTTTGAAAGAGTGTTGGTCTGCGATTAAACTGTCACTAGTTTGCGTTGCCATCTGGTTAAGCGAATACAACTCTTGGCTGCCTGTCTCATCGTTTACGAAGTTGAGTGACTTTTCCAGGTCGATCTTTGGACCACTGTCTGAGGCCCACTTCTCTCTTGATTTGGTCAGATTGTGATTGTTTTTTCTTAAATATTTTAATTTTGAATTATTATTGTTTGGACCTTCAGTCGACAAAGAAGTTCTTATTAATAAGGCCTTCAGCTGTCAGTGTAACTTGCTTAAGAATGTTTTAATTACACATTGTGCCTTAATAGTCAATTTGGTAATTGTTCCTCATTGTCAATCTTGTTGCCAATTGTTTCCAAATAAGGTGTATGTGATTTTTTTTAAAAAAAGAAAGAACTGAGCAACCAACAGTAACAGATTACCGCCCCGTCCACACCGAATCCTGCCTTTCCCTAAGTTCCAGGCACCACATCTTTCAACCGCAGGCACTTCAATATTGCATCTATCCGCCGGTACTAGGGTAGCGACTTTGGGTTAAACATCTGCCCTGTAAGGGAATTACAGGAAGTGTAAGAGTGCAGGATAATAGAAACATGGAAGACGACATGTGGAAGTTTGGGTCCGACCGTAAAACGTGCACGTATAGAGCCGAAATGGAGAAGCAGACCTCTCGCGAGAAGCGGGAAATGCGGGTTAGAGTTTTAGCCCGGCGTTGATTTTCAGTGTCGCCATTCCGTTTTACAGTTGGAGGTACCTCGGATCCGCAGTTGCGTGCACATTTCCTGTAACACAGATATAATGTTGTGGAAAAGGCGACACAAGGACAGCCTTTTATTGACAGATCACTTAGAAAGTGCAACAAATCCAGTAAAGGGACTGCCTACACTACGGCTGTCCGTCGCCTGCTAGAGTACTGCTGTGCGCTATGGGATCCTTAGCAATAAGACTGAGGGAGGATATCGAAGATGTTCAAAGAAGAGCAGGTCGTTTTGTATTATCGCGAAGTAGTTGATAGTGTCATGGATATGATACGCGAGTTGTGGTGGCAAATATCAAAACAAATGCATTCTTCGATTCAGCGAGATCTCCGATGTTCTCCACCGAATGCTAAAATACTTTGTGGACACCTACCAACGTACGGAGAAATGATCATAATAATAAAATATGAGAAATCAGAGCTCGCACAGAAAGATATAATTGTTCTTTTCTTCGCACGCACTGTTCGAGATCGGAACTGTACAGAAATAGCGTGAAACTGGTTCTATGAACCCTCTGACAGGCACATTTTAGTGAGAGTTACAGAGTATTTATGTAGATGCAGATGCAATTACATATTAGATCGTAACCCTCCCCCCCCCCCCCCCACCCCCCACCCACTCCCGCCCGCATCCCACAGCTTTACCGCCCAAGTAAACTTCAGAATGAGAAAGAATGTCTTTGAAACTTTTATTTTTAAAATGACGGAAGGTAAATATTTATTTGTTGATGTTTTATTAAACCGCAAACTAATAAGTTAATGAGATAATTCGTTCTTTTCATTTCCGACAATCCTTTTTTTAGAATGAGGAAGCAATTGTCAGTGCAGCGCCAGTTTTTTTCTCAGAAAATAAAGATAACTAACCACATTGAGAGCACACGCTTGCTTCTGATCATTCTACCTCTGCACCACTCCTCTTGCTAGCGTGACGTTCTTTGTCTAAGTTAAAATGTGTGCACTGTTCTTACTGTTGGTGAACCACTTGATTGCTGACGCCTTACTCCTAGTGGCGAATATTGGGACACTGCAGTGTGGCAGCGCTTTGCGTCGGACCACTATGAAAACACTATGTAGGCTGGTTCAAATGGCTCTCAGCACTATGGGATTTAATAGCTGAGGTCATCAGTCCTCTAGAACTAAGAACTACTTAAACCTAACTAACCTAAAGACATCACACACATCCATGACCGAGGCAGGATTCGAACCTGCGACCGTAGCGGTCGCGTGGTTCTAGACTGTAGCGCCTAGAACTGCTCGGCCACTCCGGCCAGCACTATGTAGGCCCTACAGTGTTTTGGAAGCCATTGCATAACTGTTCTGTCAGTTATTTCGGTTAACTGTTGCGAAGTGAATAATGAAGAAATTTCTGGTCAATTGGGGGAACTAGCCACTACTTGTAGGAGGCGTTTTCATGACATGCAGTATCTAAGAATTTATCATGTGTGTGTCTCATTTCTACTGTCTTAGATGCATGGTGCAAAGTACGAAGTATGTTTGTAGTGATTCGACTGTGCGTGGAAGATGTTGTTAACACATTTGTTTCACAAGCAGTAACCTCCACCACATTACGTCAATTACTGATGACCTCATATGTTAAGTCCCATAGTGCTCAGAGCCATTTGAACCATTTGAACCCACCCACTCTGATGTGAAACTGACAGACTGCAACGAAGTGCTAAATGTTCTAGGTGTCAGTGACAGCATCAAGTTCATGTCATCTGAGTAGACACAACGTGTTTCCAAAGTTAAGTGTTTACCAAGTCCAAGTTTTAACAAATTCCTAGCAATTTGTGTGCACTTTCTTTGTAAGAAAAAAAAATTGTTCAAATGGCTCTGAGCATTATGGGACTAAACATCTGTGGTCATCAGTCCCCTAGAACTTAGAACTACTTAAACCTAACTAACCTAAGGACATCACACACATCCATCCCCGAGGCAGGATTCGAACATGCGACCGTAGCAGTCGCGCGGTTCCGGACTGAGCGCGTTAACCGCGAGACCACCGCGGCCGGCTCTTTGTAAGAGACAATGCGGTTGTTGGGACTCGTTGTTGGTAGTTAATCGCCAGTACTGTTGGGCAGTTGGAAGTTAGTCGTCAGCAGTGATGGAAGTAGTGTTGGGCAGTTGGAGGTGAACAGCCAGCAGTGATGGATGTTAAATGTGAGAAGTTCGCATTGGTGGAGGGCAGAGGTCTGAAGTGTTAGCGTAGGCTAACGATCTGGACGTATCCGACTTGGATATTGAAAATTATTAATGATTATCTTTGTATTGGATATCAATGACGATTTACATTCGTGTTTGAACTGGATGTCACATTATAGGGCAAACAATACGTTATTTGGTTTGCAACAAAATCTTTCCTTTGCTAACCACATGAAGAATTAGTAGTTAGTGGCTTTAGTAGAATCTTTTATTTAGCTGGCAGCACTGACGCTCGGTGTATTGCAGTAGTTCGCGTAATGAAGATTTTTTGTAAGGTAAGCGCTTAATTAAATTGTATAGGTTATCGTCAGGATTGCTTCTTATTCAGGGCCCTTCTTGTGTATTAATTATTTGATGTTAAGTTGTAATTTTTTTTTTGAGCAGTCAGATTGCATTGCACTAGGATATTGAGGGTCAGTGTTGACATGATAAGAAAACGTAAAGAGAAAGTAGGCTCAGTACGTTCAGTGTTACTCAGTGTTTCAGAATCAAATAACGCCGAAGTTTCATCTTCTCAGTCATTCTGTAATTTAAGTACAGGCACACTCATTTAAATAAAGAAGTTTCATGCTATCCACTCGACCTCCTCCTGAACCAGATTTGCTGCAATATGCCATCAAAGTTTTCTTGCCAGTTCTGTTTGTCTCATAGCTACGACGATTTAAATACCCTGAGAAAAACCCTTAGAATTCTATTATTGATAATGGGCGAATTACTATTTCCTTTTCTTAGGGATGAATGTACTTTGTAAACTGCATTTGAATAATCGAGGTCCAAAGGCTATTTGCTGCCACAAATAGATATTTATGACTAACCTCCTTAAATTCTTACTGATGGCACTCCCATTCACTTTAATTTAATTTGCAAATGCTGCACTCAAGTAGAATGTAAGATGTTGTGATTAACTTTTATTTTAATACTAGCTGAAAAACCTGGCATTGCCCGAGTATTCATTTTGCCAATTTTCTATTAGGTATGAACACAAAAAATTGATGGTATCTGTAGTGTAATACCCCAAAAAATTTCATTTACATGTATTTGTGAAAACACATTTGAAATTATAAAACAATTTGTTTGCTGGATGCAGTTGCTTCGCGTGTCAACAACGTGAGCCGCACAGGATGCCGTTATGTCTGTGGCGCCTTGTTCCGGTTCGCGCGGCTACCCCCGTCGGAGGTCCGAGTCCTCTCTCGGGCATGGGTGTGTGTGTCGTCCTCAGTGTAAGTTAGATTAAGTAGTGTGTAAGCCTAGGGACCGATGACCTCAGCAGTTTGGTCCCATAGAACTTACCACAAATTTCCAAAATTTTGTCAACAACGTGATTTTGTAAACGTCATTATGGCAAGACGGCTATTGTATTTGCCTTCAGCCATTTACTCTTCCTAGTTGTAAGGTGCCAAAAGCGCTGCAGACTGTCACGGCTTTCCGTAAGTTGACACGACTGTAGGACTGTCTTAGCAGTAAAGTATAAATGTGAAACGTCCCTGTAGAAAAATAAGTGAATTACTGTGCTGATAAACCTCTTACATTATTTGATTTTCAAACAGCTGAGCAGAACTAAACGTACTCAGACATTTCGCTCTTTACCTATTCTGATCAACACTAAACTGACACACAATATTTTTAGCGCAACGCAATCTGACTTTGAAAAATCCCTACAAAAGAATGGCCCTGATTAACAATAACCTATACTTTTCATACATCACTTACCTCACAAAAATCTTTGTTACTCGAACTACTGCAATACAGCGAGCGCTATTACTGTCAGCAAAATAAAAGATTCTAACTACTGATAGGCATAGTTAGTAAATAAAAGATTTTGATAGAGAGCAAACAATGTATTTGCCTTAATAGTGTTCAAAAGTCATAATATGTACATATCAGTTCATGACATGCAGTCTTACAAATTTACTGTCTCTGATGGATACACGTCCAGATCATCCGCTCTCAAAAATCCGCCATCTCACTTCCGCACATCCACCACTGCTGGCGGCTCACATTCAATTGCGCAACGCTACGCGCTGTTAACAACCAACTGCCCAACACTACAATAGCGAATGTTACAACAATGCTAACCAGGCACAGACTGCACACAGCACAGCCACTGATTTTCATACAGAGCGCAACGTGGCGTTACCAATATAAAAACCTAAACAACCTACTTACAAATGTGTTAAAACTTCATGCATGATACGGATTTTTCCCATGTCTCTTTCTTGAACTACGTGACGTACAATGATATATTTGTGTAGGTACAGCCAGCGGCGATGTGGATACCATCTGCGAAATATGCTACGAATAGAGTTACTACCAAAAAAGTAATAAATTTAAACGTCATGCACAATAAGGAAGTCTTTCAGGCATCTCAGTGCTTACGACGCCATATCTCCTAAACTATGATAGGTAGGTAGATCTTATCCCCACAACGAGTGTTGCCTGACAGTAAAAGAAATCTGTACCAAGGTTGGCTGAATTCGGTCCAGTGGTTTATGAAGAGATGTGGAACGTACACACAGCCACTTTTATAATAATCGTATGTATGGATGCAAATGGTGCACTCAGGAGCAGTTCAGGGGATTACGATTTCTTTGATTTAATGAGTAGATGATGTACTGAAATGCAATTTAATAACATATTCTAAAATTTCGACCACTATCTACATCTACATCTACATCCTGACGGTGTGTGGCGGAGGGTACCCTGAGTACCTCTATCGGTTCTCCCTTCTATTCCAGTCTCGTATTGTTCGTGGAAAGAAGGATTGTCGGTATGCTTCTGTGTGGGCTCTAATCTCTCTGATTTTATCCTCATGGTCTCTTCGCGAGATATATGTAGGAGGGAGCAATATACTGCTTGACTCTTCGGTGAAGGTATGTTCTCGAAACTTTAACAAAAGCTACTGAGCGTCTCTCCTGCAGAGTCTTCCACTGGAGTTTATCTATCATCTCCGAAACGCTTTCGCGATTACTAAATGGTCCTGTAACGAAGCGCACTGCTCTCCATTGGATCTTCTCTATCTCTTCTATCAACCCTATTTGGTACGGATCCCACACTGTTGAGCAGTATTCAAGCAGTGGGCGAACAAGCGTACTGCAACCTACTTCCTTTGTTTTCGGATTGCATTTTCTTGGGATACTTCCAATGAATCTGTCTGGCATCTGCTTTACCGACGATCAACTTAATATGATCATTCCATTTTAAATCACTCCAAATACGTACTCCCAGATAATTTATGGAATTAACTGCTTCCAGTTGCTGACCTGCTATTTTATAGCTAAATGATAAGGGATCTGACTTCTGAATGTGGCAGAATGTCGACGGGATCCGGCTGCATACCCGGAAATTATTAGAAGATAAGGGATCTATCTTTCTATGTATTCGCAGCACATTACACTTGTCTACATTGAGATTCAATTGCCATTCCCTGCACCATGCGTCAATTCGCTGCAGATCCTCCTGCATTTCAGTACAATTTTCCATTGCTGCAACCTCTCGATACACCACAGCATCATCTGCAAAAAGCCTCAGTGAACTTCCGATGTCATCCACCAGGTCATTTATGTATATTGTGAATAGGAGCGGTCCTATGACACTCCCCTGCGGCACACCTGAAATCACTGTTACTTCGGAAGACTTCTCTCCATTGAGAATGACATGCTGCGCTCTGTTATCTAGGAACTCCTCAATCCAATCACACAATTGGTCTGATAGTCCGTATGCTCTTACTTTGTTCATTAAACGACTGTGGGGAACTGTGTCAAACGCCTTGCGGAAGTCAAGAAACACTGCATGTACCTGTGAACCCGTGTCTATGGCCCTCTGAGTCTCGTGAACGAGTAGCGCAAGCTGGGTTTCACACGACCGTCTTTGTCGAAACCCATGCTGATTCCTACAGAGTAGATTTCTTGTCTCCAGAAAAGTCATTATACTCGAACATAATACGTGTTCCAAAATTCTACAACTGATCGACGTTAGAGATATAGTAATAATTTAGTTTCGTGTCTGAAACATAATCAAACCATTTTGTTTCTTCCCTTGGGGTAATTACCCTCATGCTGAAATTCACATATTCAAGTTATTTGACCTTTGCTGAATGCCACCTTCACGTTGTTGCAGTTTTAATGTCCAGCAGTGTAGGTTATAATAGCTCTGACCATTTATCTGCTTTTACTTTCCTACGCCTGTATCATCTTCTTTCAGGGTATAACATTACTTTTTTGTTGTTTCTTGGAGCGGCGTCATCGCTCTGTATTTGCTTTGTTCCAGGAAAACGGCGATGTCGTCCAGCAAAATACTAGAGAGTCATATGAGGATTATTTCTTGAACAGAAAAAAATGATAGATTTGATTTAGACAGGGTGGGGCAAATAAGTGACCTGGAAAACAGACTTCCAGGGTACAAAGAAACACAGCAGAGGACAGGAAATACAGTACTAGCCTGACTAAGCAGATGTTGGAAGTGACCACCATTCATCTTGTGACACTTCTGGGTCCTGCTCGGAAAGTTCTAAAGGACGGATCGAAGCTAGACGGCTGGAATCGCTGCAGTCTCGTCCGAAAGATTCTGCTGCAGTTGTTGAGCGCTATGAGCGTTGTTGTGATTCACCTTTGACTTGAGCAGGCTTCCCACACAAGGTAATCGCACACTGACAGATCAGGTAACGTGGGCGCCAACTAGGGTCGCGTCCAGACTGACCTCTGCTAACAGCTCTGCCAGGCGCGAAGATTGTGTAAATGTGCTCCAAGGTTCGGCCGGCTATATGGGGAGTTGCATATAACTACACAGCGTACAATCGTATCCACTCGTCCACGCAAACTCCGAGAGATGGCACCACCGGCACCTATCGAGGCCATGTTTAGTTAGTAGCATCTTTGGAAAGAACTCACACCAAGTTTCAGCCATATTGGTCTATTTCTTTGTGTTTGGCATTCGTGTGAATCAAGGAAGTCGAGCGATTGTCAAAAAATGGACGAAGAGGAATTTCGTGTGGTGATTAAACATTAGTCTCCTGAGGCGTTTTTCCGTTCATAAAGAGAAGCTTGATAAACATTACGGTGACTCTGCACCTTCGATTAGAACAGTTTATAAGTAGTTTCAAAATTTTCTGAGTGGCCGTATGGGCACAAGTGATACTGAACGTCCTGGATGCCCTGTGGAGGTCACGACTCCAGAATTCATTGATAAAATCCATGATATGGTGATGGATGACAGAAGAGTTCAGGTGCGTGAGATTGCTAGTGGTGTGGGCATCTCGAATGAACTGGTACATAATATTTTGAGTAAACATTTGGACATGAGAAAGCTATCCGCAAGATGGGTTCCGTGATTGCTCACGCTTCACCAAAAACAGAATCGTGTGGAGTGTTGCAAGGATGGTTTGCAGCTGTTCAGGAAGAAACCGCAGGACTTTAAGCATCTCTTCGTCACTGTGGATGAAACATGATTACTATACTCCTGAGACCAAACAAAAATCTAAACAATGGGTTACCAAGGGAGAATCTGCACCAAATAAGGCGAAGACCGTTCCTTCGGCCGGGAAGGTTATGGCGGCTGTCTTTTGGGATTCGCAAGGGATAATCCTCATCGACTATCCGGAAAAGGGTAAAACAATTACAGGTGAATATTATTCATCGTTATTGGACCGTTTGAAAACCGAGCTGCAAGAAAAGTGCCGGCGATTGGACAGCAAAAAAGTCCTTTTCCCTCACGACAATGCACCCACGCACACCTCAGCAGTTGTGGTCGCAAAATTAATGGAAATAGGATTCCAACTCGTCTCACATCCCCCTATTCTCCAGACGTGGCTCCCTCAGACTACTATTTGTTCCCCAGTTTGAAGAAATGACTCGTGGGACAAAGATTTTATTCAAAAGAGGAGGTGATTACAGCAACTAATAGCTGTTTTGCTGACTTCGACAATTCCCATTATTCGGCAGGGATCAACGAATTAGAACAGCGTTGGACGAGGTGTATAAGTATAAAACGAGACTATGTCGAAAAATAAAAAAGGTTTACCCCAAACACGTCAGTAGTTTTTATTTTTGAACGAACTTACCAAAAGCCCCTCGTATTTGCCCCACCCTGTCGAATAAAGAATGTAGAAGACGGTGTTTATGTTAAGTGCTCTGCAATTTATTCAGAGACAAGCGTTGAGGAAAGCTTTAAAAAAAGTGCAGTATACATAACGCGTCCTTCTTGTACAGCGCACAGGAAACGAAAGACAACTTTCTTGACGTCGTCATACAAAAGAAAAAAACCACAGCAGCGATGCAACACCTCAAAGACAGTACCCTACCCGAAAACTACCATCACGAAGCAACTTAATGTCTCGCGAAACTAAACAAAAAGACGGTCGTTGATGGGGGAGGAGTATATATCACAAGGGTTATCCTCAAGGCACCTCATTATACACAAGAATGAGTCAACATCTGAAAACTTGATCCCACACAAACCGCAGGTATACATTGTACTTGGATAACGATATAATTATAATATTACAGGAAACTCTCATACGAATGTTCTCCAATGAGGCGAAGTCACAGAATGTGTTTGATGAAACTGGTTGTATTTAAAAATAAGTCATTATTGACCACCAAGAGTCGTTGATAAAAATTTCTTTATTGTAGAACCTGTTACGGCCCATAGATAATAATTAAGTATCCTGTACGCCAATGGAAAGAATACATGTACAGCTTTACAGACCTGTTAATATACTACTGATTGGTGTACATGATTACGAAAAAAACGCGCAATAACAGGTCACATACCTAAAATATGCACAATAGGTTACGAGACCAGATAAAATCCATGATTCATCAGTGGACATAAAAGTACGACATAAAGTATTGTAATAGAACGTGTCAATGCGTATCACGAAATACATAGCTACATCGCGTTTATACAGTGTTGCCTGTTGTCAGATAGTAATACAGAGTACACCGTCAACAGTAGAAATGTATCAGAAACTGATCTCTTTCATGTTACATTAACAGTCAACTTACAACGTTACGACAGGATGCACTCACCATAATGCCGCTGACCAGCTGATTTCTGTTTACAAGTCGAATCAAAAATGATCTAGAGATCTGCATTCATAGATAGCTAAAGCAGGATTCAAGTGACAGGCGTTTTTACTGTTCTATACGTTGTGTACCATACGTTAGTATGAGCTTATGTGGCAATAGAGTTTTGCATTCTGTATATCGTACACAGCAATACTTATGTGTGTTACAAGAATATTCGCATGGACAGTAATAAATCGCAGAGTAACGATTTATATTTATACAGTTACGTCTGTCTGTAATAAGCTACAGCTACGTTTGTGCATATTGTTTTTGTTTCACAGCGACTGTTGAAGGATACAATACATTTCAGTAAAAAGTAGGTGGGCTACATTAATGTAAATTTGTGTATATGGGCTTCTCCGTGTAACATGAAACTACAATAACTGTAGGAACTAACCCCTGAAACTTCCCCTTTGTATGTAAAGAATGACAGTGCTGGAAAAACTCTTCCTTTATATGATTTTCAAACAACTGAGCAAAACTGAACATATTCAGTCAGTTCTCTCTTTACTTATTCTGATCATCACTAAACTGACACACAATATTTTAGCGCAATGCAATTTTGACTTTCAATAATCACTACAAAAGAATAGCCCTGACTAACTATAACTTATTCCTTTCATGTATCACTAACTTCACAAAAATCTTCGTTACTCGAACTAATGCAATACAGCGGGCGCCAATACTGCCAGCTAAACAAAAGATTCTAATTACTGAAGGCACTAACTACTGATAGGCATATAGTTAGCAATGAAAGATTTTGACAGAGAACAAAGAATGTATTTACCTTAATAGTGTTCAGAAGTCAGAATATGTATTCAGGCTTTTGAACACTATTAAGGTAAATACATGAGTTATCACTATATATATCAGTTCATGAGATCAAGTCTTACGAATTTCCTTTTTCTGATGGACACACGTCCAGATCTTCCGCTGATAGTAACCTCTCAGAACCCTGGCATCTCTCTCCCCACATCCACCACTGCTGGCGGCTCACCTCCAACTGCCCAACGCTATGTGCTGTTCACATCCGACAGCCAAACACTGCACAAGCGAATATTGCAACATGAGTCTAACCAGCCACAGACTGCACACAGCGCAGTCAGTGATTTTCCTACAGAGCGCTACATGGCGTCATCAACATAAAAACGTAAACTGCCTACTTACACCCCTGAAAGGGAATAATAATAACATAGTGAAACTATAATATTTAAGCTGACAGTATTTGTGGATATACTGATACCTCAACACATCACATATTCATTGAATAAAATGACACCTGCACACAGTGTACAACTAATGTAGTTGACAGAAAAATTTAACGCTGCGAATTCACTCATTAAAACAACAAAATATTCACTTATTAGTGTACTGATACATTCAGTGACCTGAATAGCTTCACTATTACCATACACCAGCTTACTGAGTCTTAAAGTGACAGGGACAGCGAAGGCGTTCGGCTGGCTGGCCAAACCTTATCTGTATCCATCACTTAAAATAGGACCAACACACTCTAAGACAAAAAAAGACGCACCACGAAAGCGCCGGAAATAGGAAGATGTGATGTCAATGTACAGACTAATAAATGATTACAATTTTAGAAAAAAATTGGATGATTTATTCAAGAGAAAGAGCTGCACAAACTGAGCAGGGCAATAATGCGTATGGCGTGTGGCGAGAGCCGTAAAGCGCCGACGCCACACGTCAGCACATCGCCGTCGGGTTGGTTGCCAGCTCAGCCCCTGCGACCTACCTGACGTGCCGACTCCGCCATTTGCAGTGAGACCTGCAGAGAGCCTTCGTGTACACCGGACCACAGTACAGAGAGCGTGTAAATCAGCAAGAGAGGTCGCTCACATCACGATACTTTGGCTTCATCCCCCAATATCACGGGCAGCCAGTCAGGGAGAAGTGTACCTCCGTCGTGCTGGCATTTAGGACAGCGTCCGCGATGCAGCCAGCCAAGAGACGAAGTCTGCTCTTGAATGCAGCTCCGCCGACCGCTCGCGGCCGCCGCCGCCAAGGAACCTCCGAACCGGCTCGCGGGCCTGTTGGTACTCTGTCAGACTCACTTGACGAGACTGTACAATCTGTGAATTCGTACATACTGTTTCAATGTGATCCTCTCAAGTAGAGCGAGGACTTTAAACGTTTGATAGTCAAACTGTAGAGAACGAACTCTGACTGTGAAAGCCTTCCTTTTGTTGTTCAAAGTAACTGCATTCAGGTGTGAACTTATTTCCCTGTTAAGACTGAGTTACTAAATTGGTTGTTTGTTTCTTTCCACGTTCAATGAAGGCCATTTGTGTTGAATTCATTGTGTTCTTAAATATAGAGGATGAACTGCTGGCTCGTGTTTTTCTTGTAGAAGTGTTAGGAGTCCGGATACCGTAGCATTAGTCGACCTCTGGCACTTACGCAAGCAATTACATGTGTTAGCAGTGTCTCTTAGAGTTGTTGGTTGTCCTCCTGAGCAACATTGAACCAAATTCAGCCCAACTGACACTTCACTTAGTTCCTGATGTGGTTGAACAGCCCAGAGTAGTAAGGTAATGGCAGCGCTGGGCTCATATGATATCAAGCTGATATCAAATTAATTAAATTGATCAAGCAACTACCCCCATCCCCTGATGATCACATGAGCTTTCCCCATGTAACACGTGTCCCTTCCCCCACCACTTCTTTGTAAAATACCCCCCACTCTGTGATGTCCCCCACCTCCACCATACCACTGCGCTTGGAAATGGCGAAAAAACTCGCTCAGTCTGTGTTGGGGTGTTGGACTGGAAGGACCTCATGACGGTAGGCTAATATAGCGTGCATAAGGCTTTGTTTAAACAATTTGTTTAACAGTATTATTTACTTTTTCTGAAATCACAAGACACTTCGAATTTGATGCTGGTGTTTAAACAGAGGACATGAGGAATATTGTTTATTTATTTATATAATCACAATACACCTCAAAATTGACCCTGGTGTTGGAATATTGTTGTTTACATACAGAGCAGGATACTGTTTAAACAATTTAGACAATGTTAAATAATTGTAGAACTTTCTTTTATTCTGAGAGCGAAAGGAACCATGTATTTACACTGTCACACATCACACTAAACTTATCTGAAAAACCATCTCATGCGCACTCTGTACACCAGAGTCACAGTTCCTAGAAGAAGATATGTGCTGGCCTCATGGTACTGGCCAGGGTCCTAGATGCAGAAACCTCAGCGCTGTGCTAATCACTTCCTGTCGTCTAGGTAGTACCCCTCCTTCCCCTGCGGTATACTAGTGCATGCAAGAATTCCTTCCAAGGCTAATGCCTGATTGGGAATCAATCCACAAATATTGCTGAAGCCAATAAACTGATTAACTAATTAATTTCCAGTCATGTGAGCGTGATTTAAGAAATATAAGATGGCCACAGTAATTCACTGGTCCCAGCACTCTGGAAGAAGAAGAACCATGAAGCATCAACAGCAGCAGTCGAGATTTTCGTTTACCTATCCATCGCAGAAGAAGCGTAAAAATAAATCCTCATCACATGTCTTTGCTAGT